>NC_134582.1:71248320-71962533 GCF_037038515.1 Microtus pennsylvanicus
TGCTTGGCTCATAGTGAACGGCACAATTGTTGGAAGAGGTGTGATCTTGTTGGAGCAGGTGTGGCCTTGATGGAGGAAGTGTGTCATTGTGGGGATGGGCTTTGAGGTCTTATGCTCAAGCTATGCCCAATATGACACAGTCTCCTTCTGTTGCTTGTGGATCTTAATATAGAACTCTCAGCTCCTTTTCACGCACCATGTCTGCCTGCACACTGACGAGCTTCTTGACATGACAATAATGGATTAAACCTCTGGAAATGTAAGCCACACTAACTATATGTTCCTTTATAAGAGTTGCCCATGGTATGAGGAACAGAAGGAGGGAGAACATGAGCAAGGAAGTCAGGACCACGAGGGGTGCACCCACCCACTGTGACAGTGGAACTGATCTATTGGGAGCTCACCAAGGCCAGCGGGACTGGGACTGAATAAGCTTGGGATGAAACCGAACTTTCTGAACATGGCAGACAATGAAGGCTGATGAGAAGCCAAGGACAATGGCACTAGGTTTCAATCCTAATACATGAACTGGCTTTGTGGGAGCCTAGCCTGTTTGGATGCTCACCCTCCTGGACCTGGATAGAAGTGGGAGGACCTTGGACTTCCCGCAGGGCAGGGAATCTGGACTGCTCTTCATTCTGGAGAGGGAGGGGGAATGGAGTGGGGGGGAGGGGGAGAGGGGGAGAGGAATGGAGGGAGGGGACAATGTGTGGGAGGAGGGGGAGGGAAATGGGAAATGGGGAGGAGGCAGAAATTTTTTTTTCAACAACTAAAAAAAATAAAGAAAAAATAAAGAAAAAGAAAACAATTATCGTAAAAAAAGAGTTGCCATGGTCATGGTGTCTCTTCACAGCAATAGAAACTAGCAATGACAAGGGAGAAAGGATTTATTTGTCTTACACTTCCACATTGCTGTACCTTATTGGGGGAATTCAGGACAGGAACTCAAACAGGGCAGGATTCTGGAGGCAAGAGCTGATGCAAAGACCATGGAGAAGTGCTGCTTTCTGGCTTGCTTCTCTTGGCTTGTTCAGCCTACGTTCTTATATAAGCCAGGACCACCTGTTCAAGGATGGCAAAACCCACCATGTGCTGGGCCCTCCCCCATTGATCACTAATTAAGAAAATGCCAAACAGCTGGATCTCATGGTAGTATTTCTTCAAGTGAGTTTCCTTCCTTTCTGATGACTCTAGTTTGTGTTAAAGTCATACACAAAACCAGCCAGTATGATACCCAATCAAATTGTGCCACATTCAATACTTGCATTATTATTCCTGTGTGTTATGTTCACATTAAATATATAGTTTAGCTGAGCTGTGGTGGTGTACACCTTTAATCCCAGTTCTCAGGAGGCAAAGGCAGGTGAACCTCTGTGAGTTCAAGGCCAACCTGGTCTACAGAGCAAGTTCCAGTACAGTCAGAGCTGTATCACAGTGAAACCCCATCTTGAAAAACATATACATTGAAAACTATAAAAGCTTTAATTTATTGTAGCTTGATTTCTAGAGTTGTTATTGAAAATATGGTGCTACTTTTGATTATTGATTCTTTATATGTGAATTTCTTTTTTCTTGGCAACTTTTGAGTTACATTTTCTCTCTAGTGTTCTCAAGTTTCTTACTGACTTTTTTCTTTCTTTTTTTTTTTTTACAGGAGTCTTCTACTTTATTAAGTTGAACACCTACAGGTCCTTTCCATATAGAAATTCAAAATTTTCAGTTCTGGAAAACCCAAATTTCATATTTTGGGGCAACTTCCATATTTCTATTTTCTCTGATTCTCTTTAAGCTATGGATTCTTTTGTTTCATCATTTGATTCCCTTATTATTTATTATCTGAATTTTTATCATCTGACTTTTGGGATATTTTTTCAGTTTATTAATATAATTTTAAAGAATTTTTATAATTTTATTTTCTTTTTGCCTTCTGATAATTCTTTTTATTCTAACAACTCCTTTATAGAGCTTTATGTTCTTGTTTTATAAATAAGTCCTCTTCTTTTACAATATAATCAATCTATTAAAAAAAAGCTTTATTCTACACCCCGCCCCCCCGTATTTTCTATGAATGTAATTGTTTTGGTCTCCATTTTTTTGTGGTTTTCCTCCAAGTACCTGAAGTCTCTGTTTGTCAATATTTAAAATGAAGCGCTAAAAAGTAAATTGTGAAGTGCTGGAGCTGACTTAGCTCTATGTCAGTTGCCAAGTCTAGGTGAACCTTTAGCCTCACTGCAGGACTATTTGTTTGTGTTATCTCATTGTAAGGAACTGAATCCCATTATCAATGGGTATTTTCTTGAGTTCATCAGCTTTCCCAGAGAAATCTTGTTGTCTGCTTTTGGGGAACAGTAGTTAGTTCTAATTGGCAAACTGAATTGTGTAAAGGTACTGTGACTTAATCTTCAAGAATGTAGATTTCCACATCAAGCTCTCATGTTTCCATGTTGCCTTACTGCCTTACACTAAGGTTGGCTCTCTAGAATAGAGTATTGTTCAGGTGCAATCCTCCCAGTATACAAACCTTGCTCTTCTGCCAGAGTGAGAGTTTAGCATGGAGGACAGTTAATCTCCATCTTCTGTAGGCTCTTACCAGTCTTTTTAGCCTACTCCCTCTCACTGCTGAACCTTTCTGGAGTTCTGATTATAGCAGTTTTACTTTTGCAAACATTTGTTTATAACCATCCAGAACAAAGTATAGCCAGCTCAGAACTATTTCAAGGGATGAGAAAGTTTTCAGACTAGTAAAAAGTAGGAGATGCGCCATTTTCTTAAACCATGCAATGCATTTTTAACTTTTCTGGCAAATTTTGGTTCAGGCAGAACAAATTATGTGAAGACAATGCCACATTTCTTTGTGCTTCTTAATGGTACCTGGTATAGTGGTATATTATTTTATTTATTAAACTTACCTGAATATCAGAGGGCAAAGCAGGCATAGTAGTCAGCCATACAGATCAGGAAGTGGTGTCACACACTTTTAATCCCAGGACTCAGAAGACAGAGATCCATCATGCTGGGGTTACATGCCTTAATTCCAGCACTAGGGAGGTGGAGACAGGAGTGATATGGTTAGGCAGAGAGCGGAATATAAAAGGGAAGAGACAGGAACTCAGTGGAGTGTGGAGTTTGAAGTTGGTTGAGAGAATCAGGATTACCCCCTTTGTTTATTGAAGCCTTGGTAGAGATAAAATCTCTTTAGTGACTTGGCTGTTTTGTTTTTCTGATCTTCAGCTTGAAACCCAGTATCTTTCTCTGAATTTTTATTATTCATGATACATTGGCATCCAATGTTTGTTGTATAAATTCACACACACACAAAAAAAATTGTTTGTGACTTTACAGCCACCTACATAAGCTAGAGCTACAAGCGGCTGGAGTCATTGTCTTATCAACTAGATTTTTCTTTTTTTTTCTCCTGCCAGGCTCTCCCCCTTCTCAGGCTTCTGCCAAACTAGGTAGCTAACTTGAATTTCAGTCAGGTTTTTACTGATCTACGTAGCAACAATAAGCCTCACATCTTCATCAGCATCGTCAGCAGATTTGGTAAGACAATTGGAAATCTTTAAAGAGGGGAATTATTTAAAAGAGAGGGATTTTTCCCTCATTAAAAATGGGGAAAAGCATTAAAATGGAGGGATTTGGGTCTTTGCCTGATAATATGCTGGACAGTTTGAAAATAGAAAGATTGAATGAGAGGATAACTAATTTAGATGGGATTTAAGTAATGCCAAATGTAAACATCATCAGTGTTATCAGTATTGTTTTATCACTAAAAAAGTTGGTTAATCTGAGTGTTAAGATACAGGCCTTAGAAAATTTAATAAAACAGATTTCAGAGATATTCAAGTCCAAACAGGAATTTAATGGAGAACAAATTTCAACATTGCATTATAAGAATATAGAGGAACAGCCTAAGGTTTTCAAACAACTGACCTTAATATATCCTGTAACTGTACAGGAATTGCCAACTGAGTGAGCTCCTGTGCCAATGTTAGATTTAAGAAGATTCAAGGAAGCAATAGTCTTATATGGCATATACTTTTGTAAAGTAAATGTTAAACTTGTAGTCAGTTTGTAATAGAATTATCCCTAAAGACTGGATTGAGTTGGTTAAAACTGTTTTAGAGCCTGGTCCACAATTACAATGAAGTATCTAGTTCAGAGTGAAGGCTAAGACTTATTGAATAACAGAGTAAAGCTAGAGGTATGGAAATCTCCCAAGATAAAATTCTTAGAGAAGGAGATTTTCTTACTGTAGAAAGGCAATCTCTACATGATGGTCACATCCTGACTTTATGTCATGCAGTAGCTTTGAATGCTTGGTACAGAGCTAAAGAAGTAGGAAGGAAGATTGAATCATTTACTAAAGTCATACAGAGCCCAAAAGAAACCTTTACAGACTTCTTACAAAGATTGACATCAACAGTAAATAGAATGATAGCAAACTCAGAAGTTAGACAAATAGTAATTGAATCTCTGGTTTTTTAAAATGCTAATTCTCAATGCAAAAGGATAACCAGGGCATTAAAGGCAAGGTAAGGACTTTTGGAGAAATGGATCCAAGATAAAATTAATATTGAATTTCATGAGCATGATGATACTTGGATAGAGAGGTGATTTCCAGAGGTCTGAAGAAAAGTTGAAATGTCAAGTGTTTCAATCATGGCAAACAAAACCAACTTAAAAGGGACTGTGGACAGGACATTCCTAAAAACAGTGTTTTTTTTTCTAAGCATAATCCATTCAGAAGATTCCTCCCTTTTGGATTATGCAGAAGGTGTGGCAAAGGGAGACATTGGGCCAATGGATGCAGATCAACAAGAGATATTCAAGGTAACTCCATGAGGGGCCTCTTGCAGGCCCCTATGACAAATTCGGTTCAGTTGTTTCATGTCATCATAAAGGAAACTCCTTTCAAGAGCAATTAAAAAACCTAATTCCTAATTTAAAAAATCACACTGCTTTGGATAATAGAACAGTTATTGATGGAGGAAGGTCATTGGTTAAATTAAAAGAAGCTGCTTGGCTCTCATTGGTTAGGAGATAGGTGGGAGGAGTAAACAGAACAAAACGCTGGGAGGAAGAGGAAGTGAGGTCAGACTCCGCAGCTCTGCTCTCCGGAGCAGAAGCTTCAGAGAGACGCCATGCTACCTGCTCCAGGGAAGACGCACGCTATGAAGCTCTGACCCAGGATGGACTTAGGCTAGAATCTTCCCGGTAAGACCGGTGCTCACAGATTGTTAGAGATGGGTTGATTGGGATATCAGAATTAGCCAGTAAGGGCTAGAGCTAAAGGGCCAAGCAGTTTATAAAAGAATACAGTGTCCGTGTAATTATTTCGGGTAAACCTAGCCAGGCAGGAGGCTGGGGTGTTTGGGGACACAGCCCTGCCGCCCCTATTACTACAAGTTATAAAAGAGAGAACAAAAAATTCAGAAGAAATCATAAAGTGAGTATTTTGGCAAAATTCTATAAATGAACAATGACCAAAATAAAAATATGAATGAATGACTTTGTTATTGAAGGTCTAGTAGACGTAAGTGCAGATGTAATAATACTTTAATCACTGTCTTGGCATCCAAATTGGCCTCTTCAGGATGTAAATGTTCAGTTTTAGGAATCAGAACTTTATCTCAGGTAAAGCAGAGTACAAGATGGGCCAGAAGGAGAGAGAGGAATATTTACAACCTGTATGGGTTAAGCAATGGCCTTTAACAACAGAGAAACTACAGGACTTAGAACACCCTGTACAGGGGCAACTAAATGCTCAACATATTGAAGAATCAACTAATCCTTAGATTTGTTGCTAAAAATGAATATGGAAAATGGAAAATGGTAATATATCTAAGAGCTGTTAATAAGGCAATTCAGCCAATGGGCTCTCTACAGTCTGGCATTCCTTTGCCTTCTCTATTGCATAAAGGATGGTCTCTTATAGTTACTGATTTAAAAGATTTTTTTCACTATACCTTTACAAGAAAAAGAGAGAAAAAAATTACCTTCACAATGCCTGCTTATAATAGTTCTCAGTCTGCTAAAAGATATCTTTTAAAGGTTCAGGGTTGCAAGAGTGAAACCATGACCAGAGAGCAGGGGTACAGTACCCAGTAAAATAAGCTTTGAGACATTGGTCTACTGTTAACAGACTTGGCAAACAAAGAACGGCCATATTTTTCCTAGGGTGTTTGTGTAGCAATCTGGTTAGACAAATGTGACTCTGACCCTGTGCATAACTGCAAAATTCCAAACTTATAATCTATTTATAGAAAGTCTTTAGTTTAAACTTGTCTTGAGGTGAAAGTGAGCTAAATACAGTTAGTCTTAGCACAAAGGAGTAAAGCAGACTTTTAAGTGTTTACAGTCCTCATGGGATATATGGATCTCGTTATGAAGCATGTACTACTATATATTCTATATATGAAAATCATATAGCTAAATGTGGTATAGGAGGTCCTTCTGTATTTCTGTTGCTTTCATTGGTTAAATAAAGAAGCTGCCTTGGCATTTTGATAGGGCAAAACTTAGGCAGGGAGACAGAACTGAATGCTGGGAGGAAGAAAGCAGGGTCAGAGATTGCCACCATGGAGCCAGCTGCCAGATCAGACATGCTGAATCTTTCCCAGTAAGCCACGGCCTCATGGTGACATACAGATTATTAGAAATGGGTTGAATCAATATGTGAGAGTTAGCCAATAAGAGGCTAGAGCTAATGGGCCAGGCAGCAATTTAATTAATACAGATCTCCATGTAATTATTCTGGGCATAAACTAGCCAGATAGCTGGGACAACAAGCAGCCCGCCAGCCCCAGTGTAAACCAGTTGGGTGGTGGGACTCAGCCCACCACGCTCCTCCTACAACATAAATGAAAAGTCATTTTCTTGACCATCCACAGATATATGTGCCCATAAATTTGAGATGTAATCATGAGACTACATATACATATCATATGAGATTACAGACTACAATGCATGCATTGGGGAGACACCAAGATGCCTTATCAAACATGAGCAACAGTTTCCAGAGTTGATAGTCCTGAAGGTAACCTCCATCAGAGTCACTCCTCAGGTGGGCTGACATCTGAATTATCAATGACCATATGCTATATATTTCCACAACCTCTGACAAATAAGTCTCTCAATGGTTATTTGGGAACCAGCTAGAAGAACAGAGCTGATTACAGTTATAACAAAAAATTCTGGATGCATATGAAAAACAGTGGCATGGAACAACATGATACAGGCAACACTGGGCTCTTTTTGGCCCATCAGGTGCTATAACTGTGTTCTACCATGAAGTTGGTATTGGTTGAATTCATTCTTGTGAAACACTAAGGATTTAGGCATGTGAGAAATGTGTACTCTATAAACTTGGAAGTTTCTACTTTTTGTTTCTTGTTTTCCCTGCCATTCTGGGGTCACACTGCTTTATATAGGATTTATATAGAAAGTAAATCCATGTGTAAAGTTCTCAGAGACAAGCTGGCATCAAGAGATTTGAAAGTTTCTCTGACCTTGTGAGCTTCTGTTGAGCCTCTAGGAAGCTGAGAAAGTAGGAAGTTCTTTTTTCTTTGGTCCTCCCCATTACCTCACTTTTAGCTTCCCTGTTCCCTTTAGACAATTGTTCTCCTTACTACTCATACAAGGGAACAAATTTGCTGCTATTTCCAGTGATAGGGAGTGATATCAAATCAATATGTTGCACACTCACATGAGAATTCTGACTGGGTAACTGCTCACAGAGCAGAAAAGTAACTACTGTCTCCACTTCAGACTCAAGGGCTCTGACCCTCAGGTCAGTGTCTCCCTAGCATTGGTGGAGGTGCATACCCTGAACTAACACAACCTCAGCAAGAACAACAGCATGCACTATGTGTTTGGGATTTTATTGTCATGTTTAAAGGATAATGTGCTTGACTGAGAATGGGATTCCAAGAGAGCATTTGGAGAAAACGAGAGTCATAGTACAAGTTGGGAAACAAGTTGGAGAAGGTGTGTGGCAGAAATGAATGTTTCTCCTAGTGAGTCTGGGACAAAACACTTGACTGCTTCAAGTACTCATATTGATGAAAATAGAAGCTGAAAATGATTAGTACTGGGATGCTTTGGGAAGCTGATCTATCTCTGAAAAGGACATAGGGAAGGCAATATTCCTTCAAAGATATGGAGGTAGAGATACAGTGAAAAAGTCAGGTTTAATCCTGCATTAAAAATGGTGATGCAAAAAAGAAAGACAAAGAAAAGGGAGGGGTGATGGAGGAAGGTCATTGGCTAATAAAGGAACTGCCTTGGCCCATTTCATTGGTTAGAAGATAGGTGGGAGGAGTAGACAGAACAAAACGCTGGGAGGAAGAGGAAGTGAGCTCAGACTCGACAGCTCTCCTCTCGGGAGCACACACCTCAGAGAGATGCCATGCTCCCTGCTCCAGGGAAGATGCACGCTATGAAGCTCCGACCCAGGATGGACTTAGGCTAGAATCTTCCCGGTAAGACTGGTGCTATACAGATGATAAGAAATGGGCTAGTCCAGGTGCGAGAGTTAGCCTAGAAGAGGCTAGGTAGAAATGAGCCAAGCAGTAGATGCTAGGAATTGAACCTGGGTCCTCTGGAAGAACAAGTATCCCAAATGATAACTTCAGATACATTAAGAAATCAAATATTCATTTTTGAAGTGCATATGGAGTAATAATTCTAATATGGAAGGAATAAGAAATGTTTTATTTCTAGAGGGGGTAGGGGCACTACAAGATCCTTTACTTTGGTCCTAGGAAATGACAGCTTCAGTCTGTGTCACCTATATCATTAATTAGAAAACTGACAAGTCTGATACCATATGGAAAAAATTACATTACTTCTCTACTTTAGAGAAGTAAAATGTGGAGCAAAAAAAGTCAGAACATTACACCCTCAGAAAGCCCAACAGAGAGTAAGAACCTATATGCCTCTGACTCACTGAAAATAACCCTAACAGGATGCCAAATTTGAAGTAAAAACAGTCAAAAATATAATTATAAGCTGTGGTAAGTGATTCTTTGGGTATTTAAATTGTACTAATGTGGCAGACATTTTAGTTTCTTTTCCTGTTTCTGTAATGAAATATTTGGACAAATGCAACATAGGGGGAAAACGTTTTTGTCCATCATGGTGAGGAGCTCCTAAAAGTATAACATAGCCTCCTAAAAAAAAAGTACAATCATTCAGACTGGGAACAAGCAAACGAAACATGAACTCAGACACTTCAAATTTAATTAATAACAAAACCATTTTCAATAAAGTGATAATTTGCTAATGAATACTTTTACTGGCATTGTTCTTATGCAGATTTAACTTTAAAATACATAAAATTCTATTCTTTGGAGTTGCAATGCATAGTTACACACTATCAGTTGATGAGAATTAAAGCACTACTTAAGACGGATAGAATCAGTTTGAACAAATCCTGTCCTTGTCATAATTTATACAAAGATGTAATGTGTTTATGAATTGTTTCAATATTTTTTATTTATACTTGTGCTCAGCCCTGACATCCTACTCCATCTCACACTCCAAACACCTGCTAGTCCCTATCACAGGCCACTGATGCACGATTAATAAAAACTCAGAGACAGATATTGGCATTCAACCTGAAGACCAGAAAAACAAAGCAACCAGTCACTGACTCTTACCTCTACCTCAGTCCAAAAATGATGATCCTGCCTTCAGGAAATCCCTAGACTGAGACTGAGAGCTGTCCCCTCCCATTTTATAATCCTCTCTAGTTCTGGGATTGAGGGCATGCACTACAACTGCCTGGTTTCTTTGACAAGAGAGTGTGGCTACTGGGATTAAAGGTGTGTGTCATTGCTGCCTGGTCTGTAAGGCTGACTAGTGTGGCTGTTTTACTTTTCTGATTTTCAGGCAAGTTTTATTAAAATACAAATGAAATGCCTCTACAGGCTACAGTCCTTTTGTTCCTCAGGATCTAGACTCAGTGATGGCACATGTCCTAGAGTCCCATACTCACTTCAGTGTGGATTACTGTGATTACTGTGAAGTGATTATCTCTATCTCAAAACACAAGATGCCTGCATTGCAAGACTCTGAGCCAATGACAAAGTAGCCTGTCTTCTAACTAGATAAAAGACTCGAGAAGAGGGAGCACTTAGGGAAAAGAACAATTTTATTTACCCAGAAAAATCTTTATAATATTATATTAAACTAATTAAAAATATTACCTACTGAGAGTAATTTTCTTGCTTCTTTTATAGTTCTGATATCACAAGCATTTCACATTGTCATGGATTCTATCACAGTTATATGTAAAATATCTGAGAAATAGCTCATAATGCTGAGTGATATATATTGCTCTCAAATTTGTATGTGTGTAGGTAGAATATCAAGATTTTGATTATAATTGCAACAAAAATGTCCTGTAATAGGTATATTTTTATTCTATTATACATCTCCAGATAACAGGCTTATCATCAAAGTATCCAAACATGTATAGCTAGAATTACATTTAACCTTCTTGACGTTTTGTAATTTTCATCTCAGGAAATACAGAAATTTAAACTCATTTTAAAGATTTAGTGTTATTAAGGTATATTTTTTCAAGATGGAAATATAGATGTTATTTCTTCTGACAGCTCAATTTATAACTTAAGTGCCTCCTTTACAGTGCTGTACAAGACCTTGAAAATGTCAAAAAAGAGGTCTGAACTTTAAATACAAAAAACATGTACATTTTTGAAGCTTTCCTCCCTAGGATCTTGAGTCATGAATACTGCTTTCTCTGTCTAAGGTACATTATTGTCAGTGAATGCTTTGAATGTTTTACATTTGATAGGATTTTTGTCTTGAAAATATTTCACAATGGAGTAAGAAAGTCAAATAGCTGTGGAATGAGATACTCTATTGGAAATGATTTCCCAAAAGAAAGGAAACCATACCTAGGATATTATGCAGTTAATATGAATGCTTCCTGGATCCATGCAATGTCAATTTTAATGTGAAGTTTTTCTTGATAAATTTCTCATATACCTGTAAAGACCTGAAATCTGATTATCTTTTTCAGTGCTATACTTACAGGTAGGTAGAACAAAAAAACAGATGAAGAAAAAGCGACTTTAACAAAGCCACATAGTGATTCAGTGGAGAACCTTGAATCCTTATCCACATTGTAACATTTAGAATTTTGTTTTTTACCTTAACCATTCTGCAAAAGAAAGGAAACACAATCATGTGTAAATGGAAGTTATCTGTCCCTACTGTCTGGTCCCAAATAAACACACAGAGGCTTATATTAATTATAAATGTTTGGCCAATAGTTCGGCCTTGTTACTAACTAACTCTTACACTTAAGTTAACACATATTTCTGTCTATTATTTGCCATGTGGCTCATGGATTGATATATCATTTTCTATACATCCTGCTTGCTCTGGGGCTGGCTGTCATCTCTCCTGACTCCACCCTTCTTCCTCCCATCATTCTCTCTGTGTCAGGCTGTCTGGCCCAATCTCTTTTTGCCTTGCTATCAGCCAATCAGTTTTTTATTAACAATAAACATAATCCACAGCATTTTACCCCTTTGTGTCTAATTAAAAAGTGTAGCACAAATAATAAAAACCCAGAGACAGATACTGGGGTTCAAGCTGAAGATTAGAAAAGCAAAGCAGCCAAGGCACTGGAGAGTTCTTACCTCTACCAAGACTCAGACAAACAAAGGTGGGATCCTGTCCTCAGCGTGACTACAGACTGCAAGGCTTTCCGCAAAACCTCAGACTGCAGTGGTGCATGCCAGTAGGATTTGCTGAAGGAGGTAAAGGCAGGAGGATCACAAGTTCAAAGCCAACCAGGGCAAAAGAGAAGGCAAAGGAATTACAGACTGTAGAGAGTCCATTGGCTGAATCACGTTATTAACAGATCTTAGATCTGTTACCATTAAAAAATACAGGAGAATTCTAAGGGCTGGCTGATTCTTTAATATGCTGAGCATTTAACTGCCCCTGTACCAGCTGCAGTTTCTCTGTTGTTAAAGGCCTTTGTGCAACCCATACATGTTTGTCTATCACCATTTTAAAGGTAGGGCTGTTGGTGCCTTTGAAAGATCAACAGCTGTTGTGCCCTGTCCTTGTACAACCTAAATGGATAGTGATTACTCTTGTTTATATCTTGTAATATTTTTCCCAGAAGCATATGTTGGTTTATTGTTTGTTTCTAAGACTGGGGGAATATTAATCTGAGTATTCCATTGCTATAACAAATCACATCCCCACAAAAAGGAAGGTTTTAGCTTTACTATAATAACACCATATACAACAAAAACAGTTATTAAGTAAGAATTAGAGTAACAATATCCAATCCATTTACATTTGACAAAATTAGAGAACATACTTATCTATCTGATCTCAATGAGTATAAAGTTTTGTATCTAGTTTATTTTCTATTAAAACTAAGGAAAACAATAATTATAACTATTTAGTATTGAACTCCATCAGAGACCTGAGAAGGATGTAGTATTATCAGAGTAAACAGTAAGTACAGAGCAAACAACTTCCAAAACTCAGAAATGACAGAAACAGCTGGCTACCTGGACAGTCACTCAAGGTTCCTCTGTAATGTTGGGGAATCCAACTTTGACATGCAGTCCTAGAATATCTGACAGACTTTTCTGTAAAGCAGGATTTCTGAAGGTCTGTCTGCCTTATCTTAGCAAAGTTCCACAGTCATTTTCTTTCATGTCCTCCTTCTCTAAATTGGACAACATACTATCAGTAATTAAGGCAATGACAGTTTCTTGCCCAGTGGCTAACTTTTGCCAAAGAAAGTAAACTCCATATAGAGTTTCTTCACTGCCCATCATCTCTGAAGTAGATTGGTGCTGCCAGGAGTATAAATGTCTCATTGACACAGAAAAAAGCAAGCCCTTATGTTATTAAAACATTTTTAAATGCCATATTCTGTAGATCTCTGAAATGTTTAAAGGTTACCTACCTGAAATATATATCTATATGACCTTGAACACATATCTAACATTACTATAATTTGACTGTTATAGATGAATAACTCTTAATCTGTATTTCTTAATTATGTATTACATTTTTAAATGAGCTACATAAACATAATACCTTAAATAAGAGTAGAAATAAACATACAGTATAACAAAATTAACATTTGTAACAATAAACCAAAATCCATGCCAATGTAAAACATTTTGAGATTAATAATTGTTTTCTGGATTAAAAGAGGTCCCCCATTTTTCTTTTTAGAAAGTGATCCTTGAATCTAATCTCCTTAGTTCAGCTTCTTTCCAGACTATTATCAATAACAACTTGTAACAACCCCCCTTAGATGATAATAAATATCCATAACCTATTTTGGGGGAATGTGGGTATAGTTCTCTAGACTACTTTCAGTTGACTTGGGGTACTGGTAATCTTTGGGGGACCCTGAGAAAATTTAGGATTATGTTCACATTCTTTCTGGAGTATTCTGTGAGGCTGGATCATCTCAGCCAATTGCCTTGAAGCTGCTATGGATGCAGAATTCAGAGGAACATGAAACAGAGGTACTCTGAGATGTTGAATCATCTTGGCAATTCACTCACACTAGAGATTTTTCAGAGGGTTTTCCTCAATCAAACCTGATTTTTCTTAACCCAGAGTGAACCCATAGGCTCTCATTTTCTGTGGAAACAAAAGCACACCCTCTCTCCCAAAGTAACATACCTTTTAACTTAAAATTTGAAGTTGAAGATATTTTAAAAATATATAGGTCAATTTAACCTATTAGTTTTCATAAACCAATATCTTTTCACAGCTAAAAAATTCAAAAACAACACAATAACATACAGGATCCAGAATCTTTATGTATTTCCAATCTTTACATGGCTTATTATTTTTTATTACCACTCTGTTTCTTTTTCAAGGGCTTTCTCTCTCAAGACTTCATATTTTTTAAACACACTGTAAAACATTTAAAAGTGTTTTTTTGTTGTTGTTGTTCTGAATCTGTCTTTACTGTACATCTATCATTTTCTGACCACATGAGTCTTTAAACTGCTAAGTGGTGTGGCTAGAACCAAAGTGGAGCTTTGGCAACTGGATCCACCTAGTTTCTTGGTCTCTAAGAGCCTAACTTCATGGCAGGGGTGTATGTGGGAACCACATTTACTACCCCAACTCTGTGAAGTTTCTGGGTCCACACCACCACCAAGCAGCATGCCACCTGATTCTCATAAACTCCATAGAAGTGTTTGGTAACTAGCCTCCCAAAAGAGCTATCCATGCCACCAGTTTGAACCAGTAAGCCTTGTCTTAAAGATGCCACACTCTGCTCACCACCAGCAAACAGAGCCCAGCCAAGAAAATGCTGCTACCAAGAAGCCGTACTTGGCTCTTCTTTTGTGTATTTAAAACCCAATTTTATTTTAGTGTTGTCAGATCTTAAGTGGAGATTTCAGCCACATGTCAGAACACCATATGTAAATGGAAGTTTCCTATCCAGACCACCTGGCCCCAAATAAACACACAGAGGCTTATATTAATTACAAATGCTTGGCCAATAGCACAAATTTATTAGTAGCTAACTCTTACACTTAAATTAACACACATTGCTATCTATATTTTGCCATGTGGCTCATGGCTTGTTACCTCATTTTCTATATGTCCTGCTTGTTCAGCAGCTGACTGGTATCTTCTGACTCCCTGACTCCACCCTTCTTCCTCCCATCATTCTCTCTGTGTCAGGCTGTCTCATCCAATCTCTTTATGGCCTGCTATGAGCCAATCAGTATTTTTATTAACAATAAGCATAATCTATAGCAACCATGGGAAATTGTGCTCCTTATAAGCACTCTGAAGATGAAAGAAGAGTCATTTGATGTTCTTCCAACATCTCTATTATCTCTCTCATTACTAGAAACAGAATTACCAGGTCGAAGGTAGCATTTCATTAAGTCATACTCAAGTTAAAATGAGGATGCTGTCACTCAAACACTGGTCAGAATTTTCTGACTTTTGCCCCAGATTAAGTAACTACTGCCTCATGCAAACTAAGCATGTATTTTAACACAGATACATCTCTAGTTCTCATAAATTTTTGACTTTTGAATTTTTAGAGTATTAACTTAGAAATAGTTTGACTGCTTAAATATATTTTTTTTCAAGACTGCTTTTATTCCTCGTACTCCAGAACTCTTCTATTTTAGGCAGTGTGCAAAACAGTTTGTCATTTTTTTCTATCAAAATTTTATATTAAGGCAGATGGTCCCATGTTAATTACACCTGTTTCCTAGTGCTCAGGCCAGGGCCTGGCATAGAACATATGAACAATACTGTTTAGAAAACTTAGCACATTATGTTTATTTTGGAAATATGTATTGTCCAACTTTAAAACCATTATAAAATTGCAGTCATCAAGGTATGTAAGTATCAAAACAGAAATAGACATATAGACCCAAAATTGCCTAATACTATCTTGGAGAATAGCTCCTAAATATGGCCAACTGATTTTTTTATATTATAATATAATACAAATAACATAAATGTTACCATCAGAATTTTTAAATTTATAGTTCTGTTTCATTAATACATTCACATTACTTTGCAATCTCCAGAATTTCTTCATATTGCAAAACAAACTGGTAATACACATATACTCACACAGGTTCACATGCATACACCTATACTAAATTAATATACAAATCTTCAGAACTTAAGAGAAAACTCTGTTGGAAGAAGGCTGCTTGTTCTTCCACACCAGAATTCAGTGGTTAAAGTGCTTATTACTCTTCCTGGGGACTAGAGTTGACAACCAGCACATTTGTCAGGCATCTCACAACAACCTGTTAAGTAAAGCTTCAGGGAATCCCACACCATCTGGAATTTAAGTGTACCTGCACACATATAGCATATGCATCCATACTCCATGCATATACACATAAATAAAAATGATAAAAATAAATCATTAAAAATTCAAACTCTATCCCTGTAAATAACAACTTCTTATTTTTTTCTCCTTTGCCCTCAGGCCTCAAGCATTCTGTCTTTCTCAGAGTTCCACATAGAGAAACCTTATAGTATCTGGGACTTTGGAAGTGATATATTTGTATTTTAATGCTTTCAAGGATTATTAAGCTTGAAGCAGGTGTCAGAATTTTCTTTGTAAAATGAAATAAGTCTATAATATGTACAAAATGAAATGCATATCACTTTATTTATGTATTTTTTATTCAAGGACATTTGATTTGTTCCCCCTTGATTACTGTGAACAATTCTGCTATGACGATGAGGTTACACATATCTCCTCAGTTGTCTGCCTCCAGTTGTTTTAGTATAGTCGGAAGCTCTCAGGATTATTCAATTTTCAGTTTTTAAAGGAATTGGAACTTTTTAATGTTTACATAATTCCACCTTCTTAACCATAATGCAAAATGGTTTAATTACACCACAGTCTTACCAAAATTGTTTAAGATGTTTATAACAGTAATCATCCTGATGACAATTTGGGATGACAGATGGGTTTCTGTTTTTAAATATGATATTCTTATGCAATCCAGGATAGCCTCAAATTCCTAATCCTATTGTCTCTACCCCCTGAAATTATGGTCATGTACCATTAAGCCCAAATAGCAATTGATTTTTGGTAAATGTGTGAACATAATTCACAGAAGAAATGGCAATTTTGCCAAAAATAGTGTTGAAACGACTAAAGATTCTGCAACAATATCAACAAATGAACCTCAATATCTGGCCCTGCGGCTGTAGACTAAGCAGCTGTCCTGATCTCTTCTGGCTGGATCTGTCTTTGCAGCAGTGCAGACAGCATGAGGCACAGCTTGTCCTACCCCACAATGGTTCCAGTTCACAGGGGTTGTGTTGATGCCTGGGATTACAGGCATGTACCACCACAACCAGCCATCCAGGTTTGATTTTTTTTAATTCCATTTATCATCAAGAAATTTCTGCTGTATATATATACTAGTCTATGATATAAATTTAAGGCCAGTCAGAGTTACTCTATCTCAAAACTCTTCTAATATTTACATCCCATTTTTTCAGTATTCAAAATTCCTTTTAACAAATGGTTTCACTTGTTTAGAAAGATGTTTCTACACACATTTCAGGTAATAGTGCAAGATCATATGAACAGCACTGTTCTTCTTAGAAACTACTTAAAATCTCATTAAGAAAGAACATTTTTGTTCTTTGGAATTTTCCTGAAATCAACAAACAGTTTGAGAATGTCTTTTGTAATCTTCATATGACTGCAAATATCTAATATTATAACCACAAGTGATTGCAGCCTCAAGAAGCAGGCATTTCCTGCTTCTAAGACAGTTGAGAAATCCAGAGGGTGGGGCAAATGACAACACCCTGTGGCCCAGCTCTGTTATCTTAACTGGTACATCAGATAATAAAGTCTGTTGCAGGGCATAGTTTGAATTGACTGTTTCCCAGGTGAGTGAGCATCTCACTATCCAGGTTTCCTGCCTAGCTCTATTCTGCCCTGTCATAGGCCCAAGTAGCTTCTTTATTCATTAACCAATAAAAGCAACACATATATAGAAGGACTTCCCACATCAAAGAAACAGCTTTCCTTTCATTTATAGTTCCCCCAAACAAAGGAGTTTCTTGGTCTTTAGTCTTCTTTTCTATTTTCATAAGCCATTTTAAAGACCTTTGGAAGCTCACATAGTACAAGATATCTTTTAAAAGAACATCTTGGAACTAGTATCTGAACTATATAAAGAATTCTTTCAAATCAAACTACCCAAATAAAATATCTGCCTTAATAGAAGACTAAAGGTTCTTACACCTGCTGTATTCAATCCATTTTGACTTTGACCCTTTTTTAACACAGAGTCTCACAGGCTGGCCATGAACTCACAATCCTCCTGCCTCAGACTCAGGGCTTGAGTAGACACTTTCCCAGAAAAGATATACAAATAGACAACAAATACAACAGAAGATATTCTATATCATTAAGGAAACACAAATAAAAACAAAAAACAATTGGAAACCTTTAACACAACACCCATATAATGTCTTCCAAGGCTCAAGGAACATCAGAAGAGGTGGTGCAAAGAATATAAAATCCTGACAATAAGAAGGGGGGCCATGAAACACTATCATATGGACACATATGGCTTTGCACTCATGAATTCCTAACAGTTGTGTTTGCCTGCATAGAACCTAAACATAATCGAGACATTAAACATTCAGTGATAGATCAGGAGGAGTTCTTGGGGCCCAGGAGAGCTAATGGCAATCAGACTTTACTGAGGGGGAGTAAGTCATTGTCTGCAGTGATGTAGCAACTGGTGAGTTGTTCATGCTTCAGAAGATCCTTCATTATATAAATGAAAAAAAAAAAGAAGAAGATCCTTCACACTCATGCCCATGCATTCAAGGAGTCCTGGTTAAGGTCAGTGAATCACAAAACAAAAACAAAAAGACATGAAAATGGAATGAGGATTTGGTGGCGGAATGGAGCAGGTGGTGGAAAGACATTAAGGGAAGGTAGAAAGATAACTATGTCCAGAAAGTGTTTTATACATGTATGAAATTGTCAAAGAATACTACTGATGAAACCAATAATGAGGTCCCATTTAATGTCCACAAGGATAATGACAGAATAACTATAATAACTTTTAATTAGAAATGTTTATGTGTATAAGTTTCTGTTTGTTTTGCCTGAATGTTTATCTGCGCACCATTTGTATGCAATGTGCCTGCATATCTCCTGAAATTTGAGTTACAGACTATTGTGAGCTATAGTGCAGGTGCTGGGAATTGAAACTGGGTCATTTGAAGAGCATCTAGTGTTCTTAACTGATGAGCAATTTCTCTAGCCACTATAATACTTTTATAGTTTTATTTTTGTGATACCGAAGAATGAATCCAGTGTTGTCAGAAGTTTTTGTGCTGCTGGCAACACCCCAAATAACACACAGAGGCTTAATATTAATAATAAATTCTTGGCCAATAGCTGAGACTTAATACAACCTAATTTTTACATTTAAATTAACCCATATTAATTCTCTAAGCTTTGCCACATGGCTTGGAACCTTTTCTCAATATGACATGTCCATCTTGCTTCTCCTCACATCTCTCAATAGTTCAGACTCCACCCTCCTTCTGCCCACCAGACTTGTTACTACCTATTACATTTAAATTAACCAATATTTCTTATCTATGCTTTGTCATATGGTTTGGAACATTTTCTCAGTATGGCATCCCATCTTGCTTCTTTCCGCATCACTCACTAGTCCAGATTCCAACCTCCTTCCTCCCAGCATCCTCCTAGTCAGGCTCTCCCACCCAATCGCTTCCTGCCCTGCTATAGTTCAGTCAGTTCTTTCTTAACAAATGAGAATAATATATATTCTCAGTATATAGAAAGATTATTTCACAGAATTTCCCCTTTTCATTTAATTAAAAAGGAAGACTTGCCCTTAACATAGTAAAACCACATATAATAAAAAAATTAAGAATCATAGTTACAATATCCAGTCCATTTGTATTTGGCAAACTTAGAGAAAACACTCTATTATCTATCTTCTCTTTGTAAATCTAAAGTTTTACACCTAATTTACCTTTTATCATGATGAATGAAAACTTTAAGTATGACTATCTAGCCTTCAAATCTGTCAAAGGCCCCAGCAGGGTGAAAGATTACCTACCAATAGGGACATCTGGCTGCCTGGACAGTCACCCTAAGTTCATCTGAAACACTGGAGCATCTCACTTTGACTTACAGGCCTGGTATATCTGACAGATATTTTTGAGAAGCAGGAAAATTTGAAAGATTGTCTGAAGCATGACTGATAAAAAGTCAGAAAGAGAAAAACTGGGGTTCAACCTCAAGATCTGAAAAGCAAAACAGCCAGCCACTGGGTCTTACCTCGACCTCAGTCCAAAATGGGAACCCTACCTCCAGGAATCTCAGAATGGGACTGTTTCTGAGAGCTGTTTTCTCCCCTTTTATAATCCTCTCTACATCTGGAATCAAAGGCATGCGCCACTAGAATTAAAAACATGCACTGTTTGGTTTCTATGGCAACTAGTGGGGCTATTGGGATTAAAGGTTTGTGTTACCTCTGCCTAGCTGTAAGACTGACCAGTGTGGCTGTTTTACTCTCCCGATCCTCAGGTAAGCTTTATTTATTAAAATACAATGGAAGTGCCACTACAACTGTCTTACTCTCTCTTGGCACTGTTTGGCAATCACTTTCTTTTGTGTCCTGCTGGTCTAGTTTGGACAGTATATGGTCAACAAATGAGGCAAGGGCAGTTTTTGCTCAATGTCTAGCCTTTGCCTAATGAAAACAAATTCCATATGGAGGTTCTTTGATGCCCATCTAATATGGGATGCCCTTCTGTATATGTGTTGCTTTTATTGGATAATGAATAAAGTTGTTTTGGCCACTGGCTTAGCAGAGTAAAGCAAGGTGGGAAATCCAAACAGAAATATATAGAAAGAGTAGGCAGAGTCAAAGGAGACACCATGTACCTGCCAAAGGAGGCAAATGCTAGAATCTTATCGGTAGGCCACAGCCTTGTGGTAATGCATAGATTAATAGAAATGGGTTAATTTAAAATGTAAGAGTTATTTAATAAGAAGCCTGAGCTAATAAAACAACCACTGTTGTAATTAATATAGTTTCTGTGTGATTATGCATGTCTGGGTGGCTGGGAAACAAACAAACAGTCTTCGCTTACACCCATCAACTTCTCTAAAGTAAATTGGTGCTGCCAGGAGCAGACTTGTCTCACTATCAAGAAAAGCCTTATGTTATTAAAGCCATTTCGAATGTCATATTCTGTAGGTCTTTGAAATGTTTGAAGACTATCTATCTAAATATATTTGTATATGACCTTGAAAACGTAAATTCATGACTAGAATTTGATTATTATGGATAACTATTATTCTGTATTTTGTAATTATACATTATATTTTTAAATTAGTTAAATGATAAAAATACCCTAAATAAGAATAGAAATATACATATAGTATAGCAAAAAGAATTTTAAACTTGTATTAATAAACAAAAATCCATACCAAGGTAAAATTTTTAAGACTAGTATTTGTTTTTAACTTTTGTAGTTTAAAAGTAGGTTGACTAATCTACCCTTTTATCCTATCATTTCTATATTCCCTCAATTTTTTTCAGAACAAGATCCCTGAATCTAATCTCCTTTGTTCAGCTTTTTTCTTGACCATTACCAATAACAATTTGTAACCAACCCCCTTTAAATGATAATGAACACCCATAATCAATCTTTTAGAAATGGGGGTATTGTTTTCTCAAGACTGCTTCCTGTTGTCTGTGGGTGCTGGCATCTTTGAGAGAATCTTGAGAAAATAAGGATAATTGTTAAGGGTTGGCTGGAGTATTATGTAGAGTAGCCCCAAAAAACCTGCTTCTGGGCTCAGTTCAGGGTTCAGGAGAAAAACTCCATAGAGTAGGAAGCTTAGGATTTCATCTAAGGGATTTTAGAAGAAAGAATGGGTCAAGTATACACTTTGATTGAATGCTAGCACACTTTATTCTCTCATGATGGAATCTGCAGTTTCTTTGTTTTTCACAGCTTATAAAAACCCACAAAATATTTCAGACATTATATATCATTTCTTAAATAAATGATAAGAAACAGTCCTCTTTACAGTTTTAAACAATAAATCCAAATTAATTGTCACGTAGGAAAAAGGAGCACTTTCAGTAAACTTCCAAATTAGTGGGCTACAAACTGCAGCTGCAAACTGAGGAGCCTTTCTTTTGTCTAATCTATAGGGATAGTCTTATAAAATTAAACTATTAAGGAGGCTAAAAGATATAAGGAAATTATGTGTTATATCCTATACTTCTAAGTGTATAAGGCATCCCAAATATTTTGTGGTTAGTTGTCCTAAAGGCCAGATGGACTTTCTTGCACTGGAGACTTGTTTGTTTATAAAGAGCAAAGTGACCTAGAAAGAGTACAGCCCTTCTAACAAAGAAGCCCTTCTCAGAAAGAGTTGCAGGGCAGTGGGGTGAAGGCTTGGCAGGCAAGCTACTTAGCACTCTCCAAAGCACAGTGACATTAAAAGCATTTTAAATCTTAAGATAAATTTTTCTGTCCTTCATGTAACACTTGACCATAAAAAAGGAGGCTTGTAAACTAGCTATAAAGTTAGTTTCTATTTTGTAGCTAGCCTGATCAGTCAGGGAATCTTATTCCATGGTCATAAAACAAAGGCCATAAAACTGAGGTTAGGAATCTTGCAAAGAGCTAATTACTGTCCCTGGCACTGCAATTAAGTTACTTCTCACATTTACCTTAGCTCAACAAATCACACAGCTGACTACAAGTCCTTGTAAATAAGATTGTATTTTTCTGTTAATACCTTATCTTAAAATCCATTAGTAGGACACCTAATCCGATCTAAGACTTTGAATTTTTCTATGAATTGATATGTATATGACTATATTGGCAGCTGGGGAAATTACAGCTGATATCTTAAGCTGTGCTCTAAGACAGGTCTTATTGGAAACTTAACTTCTGACTTGGTCAGTATCTTTTTATATTTATTTTATTCATCAAAACTTTATATAGGGTAACAACATCAATATTAACTGGACAATACAGCTAAGGAAGAGTCATCCTCTTGACAATCTACAGATAAAAATACCCAGTAGATTGGGAATGTATTCATAAAATATACATATAATATATGAAGGCTGTGGGAAGACATGCAAATGAGCACATGTGTGAAATTACAGGCAGAAGCAACAGATGTTCTAGAGTCTGTATATCTCACTGACTATGCAAAAGGAGTTTCTCTTCTCAGAAGTTAATTCTGGTGAGTTGGCACCTTAAATATCAATTGTTAAGTCCTGTGATAAATGATAAAGGGTCTCAGAAATTCTGTGAGGTTGTATCATTTCAGTCAGAATCCTTGAGGCCATTCTGGATGCTGGATCACCTGGGCCATCTATTTTTATTGATTTCTTGTCCCCTTGTTCTGAAAATATATAAACTTTTAAAGATAAAATTAATTACCTTTAATATAAGCTTAGACTGCATTAATATAAGTATAGACTTGCATTGTACACAAGTCAGACAAAGATGAATTTTTGTTTTATGTTTGAGCAGGTAAAATATCCATCACCTGTCTTGTAGTTTTCTGGGTTTATTTCTTTAGGTCTGTAGCTAGGATTTTCAGGGGGATTTCCTGATCCATATCAACCTGGAGTGAATCCACATAGCCTCTAATTTCCTGTGGAAATAAAAGTAAAGCCTCTTCCCCAAAGTTTTATATACATATAAAAGTTAAGACATTTCTAAAATATATAGGCGGGTTTAGTACAATTATTTTTTAAAGATTTATTTCTTTATTATGTATATAACATTCTGCCTCCATGTATGCCCGCATGCCAGAGGAGGGCGCCAGATCTCATTAAAGATGGTTGTGAGCCACCATGTGGTTGCTGGGATTTGAACCTCTGGAAGAGCAGACAGTGCTCTTAACCACTGAGCCATCTCTCCAGCTCCCAGTACAATTATTTTTATAATTTTTAGCAGGCAAAAAAATTAAAGACAACACAATAATAGACAGAATCCAGACTCTGTGTATTTTCCATTTTTACTTGGCTTTTTTATATTATTTTATTCCCACTTTTAAAGACTTTATTATTTTAAAATTATATTTTTATGACTGCCTATACCATTTCTTTTTTCTCTACCAAGTCTATATATGTTTTTGAACACACTTTAACCCGTTTAGAGATTTTTTTTCTCTCTGAATCTGTCTTTACTGTGTATCTGTAATCTTTTTCTGTGTGCATGAGCCTTTAAACTGCTAAAGGGTGTGGCCAGGACCTCTGCCTCTGTTTTGGCAGCTGGCTCCACCATGCTTGTTTCTCTAAGAGCTTAGTTTCATGGCAGAGTTCCATTGCAAGAGCCATGTTTATTATCCAGCCTTCCCTCGGTTTGTGTTTTCTTCATTACCTCCATTTCATTCTTCAAGTCTTGAACCATTTCCCTTACCTGTTTGATTGCTTTTTCTTGTTTTTCTTGGGTGTCTTTGAGAGATTTTTTCATTTCCTCTACCTTTTTGATTGTCATCTCTATTTCTTTATGGCAGTTTTCCCCCTCCTGTTTAAGGTCCTCTATTATTTTCAGATAGTTCCGTTTAAAGTCGATTTCTTCTATTTCTTCTGGAGTAGGGTGTTCAATTCTTCTTGTTTCAGGATCCCTGGATTCTGGTGATGTCATGTTGCCTTTCAGGTTGTTGGAAGAATTCTTGCATTGGTGCCTGCCCATCTCTTCCTTCAAATGGAGCCAGGAGAGGCCTGGTGTCTTGGTCCAGTCTTTGCTGTGATTGACTCTCTGGGTGGATCTCCTCAGTGCAGAAACAGGAACTGTTCCTGTCTGGATGAAACTCCTCAGCACTGAAACAGGGAGGCCTGATAGCCCAAGGACACCGCAGACAAAAGGGGAAATGTGGAGGACAGGGCGGGGTCGAGTAGAACACAATAGACCCTGTAGCACAAGCTGAAGGTGCCCACACTCTCTTGCAGGGACCTTCAGGCCTGCCCGGCAGGCAAACACTCACCCCTTTGGGTGGGTAGCCTCAGTGCAGGAGCAGTAAACTGTTCTTGAGCCAAGGACCATGCAGACAATAAAGCAGGCTTGGGGAAGGCTGGGTTGTGTGGGATCCAGATACCACTCAGGGGAATATACCCAAGAGATGCTCTATCATACTACAAAAGCATTTGTTCAACTATGTTCATAGCAGAATTATTTGTAATAGCCAGAACCTGGAAACAACCTAGATGCCCCTCAATGGAAGAATGGATAAAGAAAGTGTGGAATATGTACGCATTAGAGTACTACTCAGCAGTAAAAAAAACAATGACATCTTGAATTTTGCATGCAAATGGATGGAAATAGAAAACACTATCCTGAGTGAGGTAACCCAGACCCAAAAATATGAATGTGGTATGTACTCACTCATAAGTGGATTCTAGCCATAAATAAAGGACATTGAGCCTATAATATGAGATCCTAGAGAAGCTAAATAAGAAGGTGGACCCAAAGAAAAACATATAATTATCCTCCTGATACTGGAAGTAGACAAGATTGCCAGGCAAAAATTGGAAACTTGGGGGTGAGAATGGGGTGGGGATAAGGGGAAATGGGGAGAAAAAAGTGAGAAGGGGAGGATGGGGAGAGCTTGGGGGAATGGAATGGTTGGGATGGAGGCAGGGTAGATATGGGACTAGGGAAGTATATATCCTAATTAAGGGAGCCATTTTAGGGTCGGCCAGAGACTTGACTCTAGAGGTGTTCCCAGGTGTCCATGGAGATGTCCCCAGTTAGATCCTTGGGCAGCTGAGGAGAGGGAGCCTGAAATGGACTTAACCTTTAGCCATACTGATGAATATCTTGCATATCACCATAGAAACTTCATCTGGCGATCGATGAAGCTAGAGACAGAGACCCACATTGGAACACTGGACTGAGCTCCTAAGGTCCAAATGAGGAGCAGAAGGAAGGAGAACATGAACAAGGAAGTTAGGACCGCGAGGGGTGTGCCCACCCACTGAGAAGGAGGGGCTGATCTAATGGGAACTCACCAAGGCCAGCTGGATGATGAAGCAGGTGATCAAACCGGACTCCGTGAATGTGGCTGACAAGGAGGGCTGACTGAGAAGCCAAGGACAATGGCACTGGGTTTTGAACCTACTGCATATAATGACTTTGTGGGAGCCTAGTCTGTTTGGATGCTCACCTTCCTAGACCTGGATGGAGGGGGGAAGACCTTGGACTTCCCACAGGGCAGGGAACCCTAACTGCTCTTTGGACTGGTGAGGGAGGGGAAGGGGGATGGGGGGAGTGGGAGGGAAATGGGAGGAGGGGAGGATGTGGAAAATTTTAATTAAATAATAAAAAAATAAAAATAATAATAATAAAAAAGAGCCATGTTTATCGCCCCACATTTCCCTGAGTAGTGCGCCACCTGCTGCTCATAAACCATTTAAGTGTTTCATTTAAGTGTTCAGGAGCAGGGCCTTTTAAAAGAGCCAGGAAGCTGCTTCTTAAAGGAGCTGAGCAGCAAACAGAAAAGGCAGTTACCAAGAAGCCATGCTTGACTCCATTTTTGTATGTTTAGAATCCTTTTTAAAGTTTTATCAGAACTTATGTAGAAGTTCCAGGCCAATGTTGTAATGCCATTTGTTGGCACAAGTTCCTGTCCCAAACAAGCACACAGAGTCTTAATATTAATTATAAATGCTTGGACAATAGCTCAGACTTGTTACTATTACTTTTAAATTAACCCATATTTCTTATCTACGCTTTGCCACATGGCTTAGAACCTTTTCTCAGTATGGCCCATTTGCTTCTCTCTGCATCAATCACAAGTCCAGATTCTGCTCTCCTTCTTCCCAGCATCCTCCTAGTTTGGCTCTCCTGCCCAACTATAATCTGCTCAGTTCTTTCTTAAATAATGAGAGTAATACATATTCATGTGTACAAAAAAATTATTTCACAACAATCCAGTTTCACATGAGTTTAAGTAAGTCCTTTACTACTATATAGATATAGATATAGATATCCCCATCTGGAAAATAATTGGTGTTGGTTTGAATGTGGAAAATTAAACCTTCCTGCACTGGTGAAAAAATGAAAAATATAACAGTCACACGTGAAAAATTTGGTGGTTCTTTAAAAAGTTAAACAAGAAGCTAATAATTCCTCTCCCAAAGAATCAAAAACAACCAAACAATACTTGTATATTAATGTTTACATAAACTCTAAGCATAATAGACAAAAGGTATAAATAAGCCCATTGAAAATGCACAATTAAATGTGGTATATAATTGGATCAGCTTAAGAAGAAGAAAATTTGGCAAATGTATGAACCTCAATTACAGAAAAAGATAAATTTGAAATAATTTGAGATATCTAAAATAATCAAAATTGCAGAATCAGAAGAATATTATTTTCCACGGGTAAAAAGGAATAAAGAGTAGAAAGTCAGTCTCTTGTGGATTTGGAGTTCCAGTTTGGAAACTTAAAAGTTATGGAACTGAATGTTAGATATACAGCAATGCAACTTCATACTTGAAAACAGTGATTTCTGCTTGAAAACAGTGATAATATATATATATCAGGCATGATGGAACATACCATATATATTGTATGCAGGTCTACCTACAATACAGACCAGGTTGTCTCTCCCTCCTGAGTACTAGGATTAATGGTATGATATAGGTGGGTCATCTGTCTATGTGTTATTTTCATTCATTAATAAAGAAACTGCCTTGGCCTTTGATAGAACAGCAGCTTAGATAGGCAGAGTAGACAGAACTGAATTCTGGGATGAAGAAGGCAGTGAGCCAGACACCATGCCTCTCCTCTCCAGGCAGATGCAATAGCTCTCCTCTCCAAGATGGACGCAGGTTAAGATCCTTCCTGGTAAAACACCACCTCGTGGTGCTACACAGATTATTAGAAATGGGTTATTCAAGATGTGAGAATTAGCCAGTAAGAGGCTAGAGCTAATGGGCCAAGCAGTGTTTAAAAGAATATAATTTGTGTGTCGTTATTTCGGGGCATAAGCTAGCCAGGAGGCTGGGAGCCAAGCAGGATGAAAAGGAGGCCTGCAGCTCCTACTACACATGGTGGAACATACCTTTAATCCCAGCACTCAGGGGGGAGAGACATGCAAGTTCCAGGCCAACCTGGTCTACATTGTAAGTTCCAGGCCAGCCAGGAACACATAGTGACACCCTGTCTTAAAAAAAGATATACACTCTACTGATGTGGAAAGTCCTTTTGGATATGTGTTGCTTTTATTAACCAATAAATAAAGCTGATTCTGCAAATGTAGCAGAGCAAAGCTAGGCAGGAAATCTGAAAAGAGATATATAGAGAATAGGCAAAGTCAAGGAGACACCATGTAGCTGCCAAAGGAGACAGACACCAGAACCTACTAGTAAGCCACAGCTTCTTGGAGACACACAGAAATTGTATTAATTAAATCACTTCTTGGCTCATTTAGCTCTAGTTTCTAATTAGCTAACTCTTATATCTTAATTTAACCCATTTCTAGTAATCTGTGATCACCATGTGACAGTAGCTTGCCAGGTAAAGTTCAGGCATCTGTCTCCAGTGGGGCTACATGGCTTATCTCTGACTCTGCCTTCTTTAACCCAGCATTCAGTTTAGTTTTCTCCATTAATCTGTACATCACCACAAGGTCATGGCCTACCAGCAAAGTTTTAGCACGTCTGTCTCCAGCAGCAGCATACAACAGATTGGCACCCACCTAGCCAAATTCACTTAAAAACTTGAGAGAGCTTAAAAAGGAATTCTAGACACAAAAATATAGAGTGTAACATAGCTTCTTGCTGTTTGCTGGTAGCATGCTGCTGCTTCTTTAAGAGAGGTTATCCTGACTCAGCAATAGCAAAAAAAAAAAGCATGCCATTTTGAAATACTGGCTTTCTGGGCTGTGCTGCCAGCACAACCTCTGGCTTTTTCAGAAGACTGAGTATTTGAATAAGGTTTGTGAACAACATGCTACAGTTTACTTGGTGGCAACATGGACTGGTTGTGTGCCTAGAGATGGGGCATTGTGCACAGCTCTGAGAAGAAGGAGTGAGCAGCTCTCCCACACTGGGCTGGGTGGGGCAAGTAGCAAGTGCCATATTTCCCCTAGCAATGGCACAGCTTCAGTTTTTAAGAAGCGCTTAGCATTTTAAGAAGTGTTCCTGAACAGAAAAGAATTACATATACACAATAGGACAGATTCAGACATAAAAGAACTCTAAATGTGTCACAGTGTTGAATAAATGTACATAGGCTTGGGAGAGAGAAGGAAAAGAATAAAAGAAAAAGACAGAGTACAGATAGTCATAGATTAAAGGAGTAAAGAATAAAATAAATATTAAAAAGTAATAGAGTAAAAACCAAAAAGCCACACAAAGATGCAATATACACAGAAAGTTTGGATTATATGTATTATTGTGTTTTCTTTGAATTTTTTGACTGTGAAGGAGCTAAGTAACCAACATATGTACTTTAAAGGTATTTTGTCTCCAAAAGTTGGGTATAAGGATATGTTGCTTTGGAAAAGAGGTTCTTATTTTGTTTCCACAAGGGATGAGAACCTGTGGAATTCTCCCAGACTAATGTGGTTTGATAGACCACAATCCATGAAGAGGTCACCATGAACATCCCCAAAATTACTTCATCCAATAAAAAGTAGGATGCAGTTTGGAGAACTATGCCCATATTCCCAAATATTGTTTATAAATTTTTGCTTACATTTATAGGGTGATATGCTATAGAGATTTGCATTGGTATGGATCTTGGTTTATTGATACAAACTTAAGATCAATTTTGATATATATATATATATATCTGCTCTTGATTAAGGTATTATGTTTGTACAGCTCATTTAAAAATGTAATATAAAATTAAGAAATATAGGTAGAGAGTCATCTATAACAGTCAAGCTTGTAGTCATGTTAGTTATATTTTCTAGATGTACAGAGATATATTTCAGGTGGAGAGGCATTCTTCAAACCTTTCCAAAACTACAGAATATGGCATTTAAAATATTTTAAGAATTTAGGACTTTCCATGACAGTGAGACACATCTGCTCCTGGCAGCACCAATTACTTCAAGAGGAAGATGGGCATCGAAGAGGCTCCTTATTGAGTTGGTTAGCCATTTGGGTAAGAAACTGCTCTTGCCTGGACTGTTTGATGAACTGAACATGCAGGATTTGCAGAGAAATGACAGCTGAACTGCTGGACTTGTCTAAACGTGAGATGATCCTTTGGGGTTCCTGCTACATGAAAGAGTCTGTGAGGCACTCTGCAGATACAGAAGAAAGTGACTGACAAACTGCCAATATAGGCAGAACTGTCTTTGAAATTTCTTGCTTCATGGGAAAGTTAGCTGGATATTATGGGCCTGTAGGCTGAAGATGGATTCCCCAATGGTACAGAAGAACTTTGGGTGACTGTACAGGCAGGAAGATGTCTCTGTCAATTCTAGAGTTCTGGAAGTTGCTTACAATGCACTTCCTATTTACTTAGGCAATATTATATCCTTCTGGAGTATTTGATGGAGTTGAAGAATATATTATTATTATTATTATAGTTTTTCTTAGATATGATAAAAGATAGAGTAGATATAAATATTGTAACTGTAACTATGTTAAAGTTAAAACCTTTCTTTTTATTTAAGCAGAAAAGAGGGAGTGATGTGGGATACCCCTCTGTATGCTGTGATTACCATTAATGATTAAAGAAACTGCTTTGGACCTATAACAGAGCAGAACTTAGGTAGGCAGGGAAAACTAAAATGCTTGGAAGTAGGAGGCAGAGGCAGAGAGAAGCCATGTAGACCTGCCAGAGACAGAAGCCTGAACTTTACCCGGTAAGCCACTGCCACGTGGCGATACACAGATTTTTTTTTTTTTTTGCTTTTTCGAAACAGGGTTTCTCTGTGGTTTTGGAGCCTGTCCTGGAACTAGCTCTTGTAGACCAGGCTGGTCTTGAACTCACAGAGATCCGCCTGCCTCTGCCTCCCAAGTGCTGGGATTAAAGGCGTGCGCCACCACCGCCCAGCGCAATACACAGATTAACATAAATGGGTCATATTAATATGTAAGAGCTAGCCAATAAGAAGCTAGAGCTAATAGGCCAAGCAGTGCTTTAAGTAATATGGTTTCTGTGTGGTTATTTCGGATGTGAGCTAGTGAGCAGCTGGGAACCAACAAACGGTCTCCTCCAACAATCTTTATTAAACAAACATCCTTACATAGTTAAACAAATGCAAAATAAACAAAAGCAACACACTTTTACACAATTAAAGTAGTATTCTGCAGCATAAACTAATGTAACACACCTTTGTCTAGCTAAAATAATATTCAACAACACTATTCAATCTTCCTGCTTCTGATTCTATTTCAGTCTTTGTCTCTATCCACCACCACCTCTGCCTCTCTCTCTTTTACTCACACACACACATGCATGCACACACACACACACACACACACACACACACACACCACAGAGTTTTAAGTGAAAACATTAAATTTCCTTGTAATTTGTTTTTGATCCAAAAAATATACTTCCTAGGATATTGCAGACAGTTAAAATATTTTTGTTAAACTCTTCAGTTTATTTAACTTGTTTACATTATGAAATATTACTAACCTGTGGCCTATTTACTGAATACTCATTATCAACTGTTTAATCAAAAATAAATCATAATCTTAAAGAGAGTTCTTGGGGTTTTGTTTGTTTGTTTAGTTTCGTTTTGTTTGAGACAGGGTCTCAAAGTCACCCAGATTGGTCTTAACCTTCTGACCCTCCTGCCTCTACCTTCTAAATGCTGAGATAACAGATATTTATCACCATACCCTGTAAAAGTTCTTATTCTATGGCCTAATTAAAATAAACATGTCACTCAGAATTTCTGACAGGAGATTTGGAAAGGGTCTGTCTCCCATTAAAAGGATGCCATTGGGGTAATGCTTTCCCTTCTGTGTTCTTCAATGTTGTTCTTCTTGTCTGGTACTTTAGATGCTGAGATACCAATATGTACCCCATGATTAAGATAAGAAATGGTAGGAGGCATTGCTGGAGTGGCAAAAAAAAAGTCATTGGAGGTGGAAAAGAATAACTTTTAGAAAAAGGACACCTCTTGGGTACATTCTAGGGCAGTGTTTCTCAACCTGTGGGTCACCATCCTTTTCAGTCACATATCAAATATCCTGCATATCAGATATTTACATTACAATTCATAACAGTAGCAGAATTATAGTTATAAAGTAACAACAAAATAATCTATATTATTAAAAAACTATATTATTAAAGGCCTCAGCATTAGGAGGGTTGAGAACCACACTGCTCTAGGGAAAAGGCTTAGCAATTGGTCACGTGCAGGATAGTTGGGCCCATGTGAACTCTGAGAAACTATCCACATATCACCAGGAAAATACATACTTTAGACTGAACACCAAACCATAAATTCCATCAGTTCATAGTGTGGACTAGGTTTAAGTGAGTTATGATCCTGTTGTTGGCTGATGTGTTTATCTAATTATTCTTTAACAATAATAATTTGGGAGTCAAATATCAGGCTAAGAACCTGAATAATCAGAGACATGGTGCAAAAGTGACCAATGATTTCCCATCTCTTCTGTTCCTCCGTTCAAAAAGCTGAGATCCTCTTTAAGCCTTGCCTTACTATTTCCTATCTCTCATATATCCTCAGTCCTCAAAAACATCTGTTGTTAATTTTGGCCAGCTAGTGGCTAGCTATAATCTCTGATTCAAAGCAAGCCTTATTGTCAGAATGTGATCAAAATATTACATAACAGTTGGCTGTTGTGGCACATACCTGTAAACCCAGCACTTGGAAGGATGAAGAAAGAGAATTGGCATGAAGTTCAGGTAAAACTGTGATATATAGTGAAGTCTATTTCAAAAAGAAAACAGGAACTAAAAGAAAAAGCACAGTGCTAAGATAAATTACAAATTTAGGAAAGATGTCATTTCAGTTAGTGCCACATTGGAAGGTAATTTTGCAGTAAGCCATCTAAATATCTTTTGAAAAGTGGGATTCCCCCTCTGTATACTGTAAATATGTTTTATTACCATTGGTTAATAAAGAAGCTGCTTCAGCTTATGGCAGGGCAGAATAAAACCAGGTGAGAAATTCAAACAGAGAGATAGAGAGTAGGCTGAGTCAAAGAGGCACCATGTAGCTGCCAAAGGAGAAGGACACCAGAATCTTACAAGTAGGCCACAGCCTCGTGGTGATACACAGATTAATAGAAATGGGTTAATTTAAGATGTAAGAGGTAGCTAGGAATACATCTGAGCCATCGGACAAACAGTGTTGGAATTGATGTAGTTTCTTTCTGATTATTCAGCTATGGGTGACCAGGAAACAAACGAGCAGTCTCCGTTGACATAATGGTGCCAACGTGGGCCAACTATATCATCATAAAACCTGAGAGAGCTTGGGAAGGAATCCTAGACACCAAAGAACAGAGTCAAGCACAGCTTCTTGGTAGCAGGATTTTCTTGGGTGGGCTCTGTTTGCTAGAGACAAGCAAAGACATGATTCATTTAAGAGAAGGCTTCCTGACTCAGCATTAGCAGCAAAACTGCATGGCTTCTTTAAGAGACTGCAGCTCTGGCTCTTTGGGGGAGGTCCTGCACTTAAATGGGGTTTGTAAACAGAGTGCTAGAAGTTGATTAATGGTGACATAGACCCCCTGTGTCCCTGGAGCTGGGACAGTGAGGATGACTTGCAGAGGTGGTGAACATACCTCTGTAATGTTGGATGGGGTAGAGCCAATAGGCAGTATGGAGTCCGAGCCATGCCTGCTTAGCATATGGAAAAAAAAGAATGGATGGGATGTGTAAGCTTACTCACACTAATAATAATAGTGAGTGATAGTGAGAATACTTGTCTATTATTTATAGACAATTTACACTGATATAGATTCTTGTATATGGATACAAATTCAAATTATATTTGCTATATTGAACATACTCCTATTTCTGCTTACAACATTTGTGTACCTATGAATAGCTATTTTGTCATATTGTATGCATGCATGCTTCTACCTCTGCTTAAGATATTTTTTATATTGATGCAATTTTAGGATATGTTTATCTTATATTTATCAAATTTCTACCTCCAATCAAGATACTTATACATTATTTACATCTTGAGGTAATAGGTCATAGCCCTCATTTGCTGCACAGTTGTTTAGAGATTGTTTAATATTCTAATATGAAGACTTAGTCTTTAAGCTATATAGGTATTGAGAATTGCAAGTCAATAGTCATCCATGCTAGTCATATTTATAGTTAGACTAATCAGGTTCTTTAGATGCACAGAGATTATATTCCACATAGATAGGTAATCTTCAACCACTTCAAGGAACCATGGAATATGACATTTAAATAACTTAGGATTCTGTTGATATGAAACATAATTGTTCCTGGCAGCACCAATCAATTCCTGAGACAATGTTGGGTACCAAAGACACTCCACTTGGAGCTTCTTTTCTTCTTGGCAAAAGTAGCCTTTGGGCAAAGAACTGCCCCTGCCTTGACCACTGACAAAATGCATGGTGTGTAGGGATAAGTCCCGCCCATTAGGGGGCGGGTTTGCCTCGGGCTAATGTTTGCCTATAAATTTGGCAAGTGTACTCCCAGCCGTCCCTTTTCTGCTTTCCTGGTCTCCACAGGAACGGTGGTTCTGTAAGTCTATTTCGCCATTAAAGCTATATATATATATTTACAATCTGTCTGCATTCGTTTACGCCGTTACATTTTGGCATCCAACATGGGCTATTTTGCCCCCGACTCAAGCGGGTAGCCTGCTAGCTAACTCAGCACCCTCCCGGATGCGGTTTTTTAGTTCGTGACTCTGGCCCCAGTGCCGAGTCCAAGACATACTCGGCCAAACAGGCCCATTCTGCCTGCCTTGGCTAAGTTTGCAGCAGAACCCCACTGCCTGAATTAGCAGAAGCTCAAGTACCTGCGGTTTTGCAACAAAAGCTTCCACAGCGGCAAATTTGGTCTGATACAAAGTGACTTGGCCGGGCAGTGGTGGCGCACGCCTTTGATACCAGCACTTGGGAGGCAAAAGCAGGCGGATCTCTGTGAGTTTGAGGCTGGCCAGGCAGTGGTAGTGCACGCCTTTAATCCCAGCACTTGGGAGGCAGAGACAGGCGGATCTCTGTGAGTTCGAGGCCAGCCTGGTCTATAAGAGCTAGTTCCAGGACAGGCTCCAAAAACACAGAGACCATCACTGGCAGGAACCGATCATTGCAGGTAAAAAAAAATTTTTTTTATAAATAAAATGTCTGAACACGTTAGTATTCAAGAATTTAACAGTTTTTTTAATTGTACCATGTGGGAGATTTTACAAGAGGTGTCTATCACCCCACATTATGGATCCTTCTGGGATTCGTAGTTTTTATAGCTACTAAATGGTTTGATAATAGAAATATGATAAAGTCTTTACGAGATGAATCCAGGATTCTTAAGGCAGAGATTGAATGCTTAAAAACAATTGAGAATCAGTTTGAAGTTCTCCAGGCTGATGTTAAGGAGAAATTCATTACTATGGAAGAGGGAACAGCTGATCTGGATGGTAAGCTTCAGTCCCTTTCTGTAGGAACCGAAACGTTAGTGGCTGGCATTAAGGAGAAATTCATTACTATGGAAGAGGGAACAGCTGATTTGAATCGTAAGCTTCAGTCCCTTTGTGTAGGAACTGAAACATTAGTGGCTGATATTAAGGAGAAATTCATTACTATGGAAGAGGGAACAGCTGATTTGGATTGAAAGCTTCAGTCCCTTTCTGTAGGAAATGAAACATTAACTGAGAGAATCAAAACTGCTGAGTGACAATCAGATTTTGTCTAAAGCTTATGACAGATTGACGGAAAGATTGTCAATACAAGAAGGCACGGTTTATGCCATAAAAATTATGTCCAAAGATGAGATGTTATCTCTAACGGACAAACTTCATACTTTAGAATCCTCAATGAAGGCTTTGGAACATAATTCTGGGCAGGAGATTCAGACATTGCAGAAGGCGATGGTGAATAGAATTGAAAAGATTGAGGAATTTCTAAATTCTGATGAAGAAGAGCAAAGGGTAGAAAGGCAAATTTTAACTACATCTGTGGGTAAATCTCTCCGGGACAATTTCCACAAAGCTCTACCTACAGCTCTACATGCCTTTCCAGTAATAACAACAGAGACGGTGATTGGTTCCAGAAACCCTAGGGTCATCAAGGAGGATACATGGGAGCCTGTCCGTATGAATGACCTCAAGGAAATTAAACAGGCTGTCATGAATTTTGGGATGCAAGCCTCTATTGTTAAAGAGATGCTAAGATCTTGGGCCACGACAAGCAGAGCAACCCCTTGGACTGGCTCCAGCTGAGCTCTGCAGTACTTGAGAGTGGACCGCAATTGAAATGGAAATGCTTATTCAGGCAAGAGGCTAGACTCTTAGAACAGCAGGAAAAATCGAAGGGAATTGACATTTCCCTAGATAAAATTCTAGGTGAAGGGCTCTTTTCTGACACTCAGGAACAAGCTAATTTGGATGAAAACACACTATCCATGTGTACTACAGCAGCCTTAAGGGCTTGGGATAGGGTACAAGACCCAGGACAGAGAATGGAATCATTTGTCAGAGTTAAACAGGGTCAGAGAGAACCCTTTAGTGACTTTTTACAAAGATTAACTAAGGCTGTACAAATAGGGATATCTGACCCAGAAGCAAGATGTATAATGATTGAGTCTTTGGCTTATGAAAATGCAAATGTGGAATGCAAAAGGATTTCGAGGCCTTTAAGGCTCAGATCAGCACCCTTGGAAGAATGGGTCTTGCATACACTCAATGTTGATACATTTGATTATGGCACTGAAGCATGGGTAGAAGAAGCAATTTCCAATGGTACAAGGAGACACCAGAATGCCAAATGTTTTAATTGTGGCAAAAAGGGTCATATAAAAAGGAATTGTAGACAACGGATTTTCAGAAATAATACTACTACTACTAATAATAATAATAATGCATCTTTCAGAAACAATAATAATAATGCATCTTCTAGAAATAACAGAAATAGGAGGACTCAGCCTTCAGGTTTATATAGAAGATGTGGAAAAGGCAGACATTGGACGAATGAATGCAGGTCTACAAGAGATAGACAAGGCAACCGGATACAGTTGGGAAACGTGAAAGGGGGAGCCTCATAGGCCCCCATGGCATACATGGTTCAGTCATTTCCAGTTTCTGCAGAGAACGTGCCTCATCAGGACAATTAGGAAGCCCCATGCCTACTGTTACAAGCAATAATGATCAGAAAGATAAGTTATGTGTGTTTTGGCAAACTTCTATAAATGATCAAAGACCTAAGATGAGAGTGTGTGTAAATGGCATTTTTATTACTGGCCTGCTGGACACAGGTGCTGATGTAAGTATCATTACCCCAGAATCTTGGCATCCATATTGCCCTCTTCAGAATGTAAATGTTCAGCTCCTGGGAATTGGAACCCTATCTCGAGTAAGGCAGAGCACGAGATGGGTTGAATGTATAGGGCCAGAGGGACAAGTAGGAAAATTAAAGCCATATGTAGCCAATATTGCAATGAATTTATGGGGTCGTGACCTATTACAACAATGGAATACCGAAATTAACATTCCTGCTAATTCTTGAGCCTATATTTCTGAGAATAATATTAAAAGATATTACAAACGGAGAAAACTGGCCATTTGGGCTGTACAAGAACAAGCAATTGATGTCCCTTCAGAGATACCAACAGCCTTGCCTCTAAAATGGTTGACTGAGAAACCAATATGGACAAAGCAATGGCCTTTAGCTGAGGTTAAGTTACAGGCTTTAGAACAGCTGGTACAAGAACAATTAGATTCTGCACATATAGAAGAATCTACCAGCCCTTGGAATTCTCCTGTATTTGTGGTTCAGAAAAAATCAGGTAAATGGAGAATGGTGACAGATCTCAGGGCCATCAACAAGGTTATTCAACCTATGGTCCCTCTGCAATCTGGAATTCCTTTGCCCTCTTTATTACCAAAAGGATGGTCTCTCAGAGTTATTGATTTAAAGGATTGTTTTTTCACTATACCTTTGCAAAAAGAAGATAGAGAAAAATTTGCCTTCACAGTGCAATTCTCAACCTTCGAGGAGGTACCACTGGACTATCCTCCCCAGGGTATGTTAAATAGCCCCTCCCTCTGTCAATATTTTGTGAACCAACCACTGCAAATAATACGCAAGAAATTTCCCAAATCTATAGTATACCATTACATGGACGACATTTTGTTATCCAATTCAAACATGGATACCTTGAACAGACTGAAGAAATAAAGATACTTTTACCTAAATGGGGATTGCAAATCGCTCCTGAAAAGATTCAGAAGGGAGATTCTGTTGATTATTTAGGTTATAAAATAGGTTTGCAAAAAATTAAGACACAAAAAGCACAAATTAGGAGAGATCGCCTACAGACTCTTAATGACTTTCAAAGACTGTTAGGAGACATTTCCAGTCTACGAACAGCTATTGGAATAACACCTGATCTAATAATTCATTTGAACAAAACCTTGGATGGTGATAAAGATTTAAACAGTCCCAGAAAATTAACAGCTGAAGCAGAAAAGGAACTGACAATGATTGAGGAAAAATTACAACAGGCACATGTGGACAGGGTAAATCCAGAGCTCGATTGTATTCTCGTCATACTACCATCAAAAATTTCTCCTACAGGAATTTTAATGCAGAGAGATGATATTATTTTGGAATGGATCTTTTCACCACATAAACCAAGTAAGAAACTGAAAACTTATGTGGAAAAAGTCTCTGAGTTAATTATAAAAGGCAAGCTGAGACTTCGTCAACTAGCAGGCATAGACGCAGCAGAAATTATAGTGCCTTTCACTGCTGATGAACTAAAGGAATTATGGGAAGATAATGAACCATGGCAAAGAGCTTGTGCTAATTTTTTGGGAGACATTAATAACAACTATCTCAAAAGCAAGAGGCTTAACTTCATAAAGAGAACTACTTGGATTCTTCCTCGAATCGTCCGTGATGCTCAAATAACTGGAGCCCGTACATTCTATACTGATGCCAATAAATCAGGGAAGGCAGGTTACAAATCAGAAGACTTGGGTAAGGTGGAACAAAGTCCGTATAATTCTGTCCAGAAGGTGGAATTATATGCTATTCTTATGGTGCTAAGGGATTTTAAAGAACCTATTAATATAGTCACTGATTCACAATATGCAGAAAGAGTTATTTTACATATTGAAACTGCTGAATTTATACCTGATGATACAGAACTAACCTCATTGTTTCTCCAGGTTCAAGATTTGATCAGGAACAGACTTTGCCCTATGTACATAACACACATCCGATCCCATACAGGTCTGCCAGGTCCTCTAGCACAAGGTAATGCAGAAATTGATCAATTATTGATTGGTAGTGTGCTACAAGCCTCTGAATTTCATAAAAAAACATCATGTTAATAGCAAAGGTTTGAAGAAAGAATTTTCAATTACATGGCAACAAGCTAAGGAGATTGTAAAGAAATGCCCTATTTGCTCTTTCTATAACCAAATGCCACTGCCTGCAGGGGCTAATCCAAAGGGCACCCAAAGGAATGAAATCTGGCAGATGGATGTGTTCCACTTTGCAGAATTTGGCAAATTAAAATATGTTCATCACACCATTGACACTTATTCAGGCTTTCAGTGGGCAACTGCTTTAAGTTCAGAAAAAGCTGATTCAGTAATCACTCATTTATTAGAAGTCATGGCTATCATGGGTATACCTACACAAATAAAGATGGATAATGGTCCTCCTTATGTTTCTAGGAAAATGAAACGGTTTTTTGATTATTACAATATCAAGCATGTTACAGGTATACCATACAATCCTACAGGTCAAGCAGTCATAGAAAGATCAAATTGAACTATAAAGGATATGTTGAACAAACAGAAAGGGGTGGGAAACAACCCCAGAAATAGGTTACATAATGCTTAGGTTTTTTTTTTTTGTTTTTTTTTTTTTTGATTATTTTTTTTATTGATAAAAGAATAAAGGAAAAAAAAACAAATTTCCACCTCCTCCCAGCCTCCCCTTTCCCTCCCCCTCCTCCCACTCTTCTCCCCCTCCTCCCACCCCTCTCCCCTTCTCCCCACTCCTCTCCCCCTCCCTCTCCAGTCCAAAGAGCAGTCAGGGTTCCCTGCCCTGTGGTAAGTCCTAGGTCCTCCCCCCTCCGTCCATATCTAGGAAGGTGAACATCCAAACTGGCTAGGCTCCCACCAAGCCAGCAGATTGCGTAGGGTCAAAACTGCGTGCCATTGTCCTTGGCGTCTCATCAGCCCTCATTGTTCGTCATGATCAGAGAGTTCAGTTTTATCCCATGCTTTTTTTGGTAATAGTCCAGCTGGCCTTGGTGAGCTCCCAGTAGATCAGCTCCACTGTCTCAGTGGGTGGGTGCACCCCTCGCGGTCCCGACTTCTTTGCTCATGTTCTCCCTCCTTCTGCTCCTCATTGGGACCTTGGGAGCTCAGTCCAGTGCTCCAGTGTGGGTCTCGGTCTCTGTCTCTATCTCCTAAGTCTGATAGGTTTACCTTTGTAAGTAATTTGGCCTTTTTCCTTTGCCGCTCTTAATATTTTTTCCTTATTCTGAATGCTTTGTGTTTTGATAATTATATGGCGAGGGGATGTTTTTTTTTGATCCAGCCTATTCGGTGTTCTGTATGCTTCCTGCACCTTCATAGGTATATCTTTCTTTAGGTTGGGAAAGTTTTCTTCTATAATTTTATTAAATATATTTTCTGGACCATTGAGCTGCACTTCTTCTCCTTCTTCTACTCCAATTATTCTTAGGTTTGGTCTTTTTATTGTGTCCCATATTTCCTGAATGTTTTGTGATGAGAGTTTGTTGGACTTGCTGTTTTCTTTGATCAGTGTGTTTATTTTCTCTATGGTATCTTCAGAATCTGAGAGTCTTTCTTCTATCTCTTGTATTCTGCTGGTTATACTTGTTTCTGTATTCTCTATTCGTTTACCTAGATTTTCCATGTCCAGCCGGCCCTCTGTTTGTGTTTTCTTCTTTGCCTCTATTTCAGTTTTCAAGTCTTGAACTGTTTCCATTATCTGTTTGATTGTTTTTCCTTGGTTTTCTAGGGTATCATTCACTGATTTATTCAATTCTTCAAACTTTCTGTTATATTTCTCATCCATTTCTATAAGGGCGTTTTTTACATGCTGTTTAAGGGCGTCAATCACTTTCATGAAGTCAAACTTTTCTCCTTCTTGATTAAGGTGTTCATGACCTTCCGTTGTGAGGTCGCTGGATTCTGGTGGCTTCATGTTGCTTTTCAGTTTGTTGGGCGAATTCTTGCCTTGGCGTCTGCCCATCTCTTCTTCCAAATACTCCCTTATGGGTCTTCTTTTACCAGATCAGGTCTCCTTGCCTACCCAACGCGGCCTCACCAATGTTGGCTCTCCTGGCACCAAGGGATCAGGTCTCCGTGCCCAACCCTGGCTCGTCCCAACGCTGGTTCTCCCCAATGCTGGTTCTCCCCAACGCTGGTTCTCCTGGGCCGAGAGATCAGGCCTCCGTGCTGGTTGGGCAGCTCGCAAACAAAGCGCCTACTCTCCTTGGTGCAGGCAGGCCACAGAAACAAAGGCCGTGGAGCCTGCCCGGGCGCCGGGAGGACTGGGACCCAACTCCCAATGCCTCGCGCCAAAAGAGGGCGGGGGGCCCAAGTGGGGAGGGCTCTGGACGGAAGCTGGGTGGGCCAGGAAGAAAGAGGCAGTAACCAGGGAATAGAGGTCCTGCAGAGAGCCCAAGAAAGACAGGAGGCCAGGGGACCCCCGAGATCCCCGTCCCTGGCTGGCGCTGCGGGCCAGAAACTCACCCCAACGCTGGTTCTCCTGGGGCCGAGAGATCAGGCCTCCGTGCTGGTTGGGCAGTTCGCAAACAAAGCGCCTACCCTCCTTGGTGCAGGCAGGCCACTGAAACAAAGGCAGTGGAGCCCGCCCGGGCGCTGGGAGGACTGGGACCCAACTCCCAATGCCTCGCGCCAAAAGAGGGCGGGGGGCCCAAGTGGGGAGGGCTCTGGACGGAAGCTGGGTGGGCCAGGAAGAAAGAGGCAGTAACCAGGGAATAGAGGTCCTGCAGAGAGCCCAAGAAAGACAGGAGGCCAGGGGACCCCCGAGATCCCCGTCCCTGGCTGGCGCTGCGGGCCAGAAACTCACCCCAACGCTGGTTCTCCTGGGGCCGAGAGACCAGGCCTCCGTGCTGGTTGGGCAGCTAGCAAACAAAGCGCCTACCCTCCTTGGTGCAGGCAGGCCACAGAAACAAAGGCAGTGGAGCCTGCCCGGGTGCCGGGAGGACTGGGACCCAACTCCCAATGCCTCGCGCCAAAAGAGGGCGGGGGGCCCAAGTGGAGAGGGCTCTGGACGGAAGCTGGGTGGGCCAGGAAGAAAGAGGCAGTAACCAGGGAATAGAGGTCCTGCAGAAAGCCCAAGAAAGACAGGAGGCCAGGGGACCCCCGAGATCCCAGTCCTTGGCTGGCGCTGCGGGCAAGAAACTCACCCCAACGCTGGTTCTCCTGGGGCCGAGAGATCAGGCCTCCGTGCTGGTTGGGCAGCTAGCAAACAAAGCGCCTACCCTCCTTGGTGCAGGCAGGCCACTGAAACAAAGGCAGTGGAGCCCGCCCGGGCGCCGGGAGGACTGGGACCCAACTCCCAATGCCTCGTGCCAAAAGAGGGCGGGGGGCCCAAGTCTACATAATGCTTAGTTAACCTTGAATTTTCTCAACGCTAATGAGAAGGGAACAACAGCTGCAGAAAGACATTGGATAATGGAAAAGTCTACTGAACTAAATCAACCAGTTTATTTCAAGGATGTGCTGACCTCACAATGGAAGCCAGGAGATGTGCTATGTTGGGGAAGGGGTTTTGCTCTTATCTCCACAGGTGAGGAAAAATTGTGGATACCATCAAAATTAATAAAGGTTCGGTTTGAAGAAGAGAAGCCACTTGGAAAAGATAAATAACAATTCTTTCATAAGGATGGCGAACATACTGATGGTAAGAAATACAGATAGGTTGGAGGCAGGGTTCTTTTCTTATCTCCACAGGAAAATACTCATCTTCAAAGAAATTGAGGGACCCTGAATATTTAATTACTGATGGATGGACACATTTTGTAAGTATTAATTTATATATATATATATGTCTTATTAAACATTTCTTTATTAATATATAGAGCTGGTTTTGAAGTTGGACTCTGGCTCAGTCCCTCTCCAATTCCAAGCCTGTTAGTAAGAGAAAAACCCAGAGTTTCTGGAGTTTCTGTCTCATGTCAAGAGCCATGATATGGGACAGAAAGAAATATGAGTTTAGAAAACATCTTTGCTTTTCTTCATATCTATCATACTTTTCATTGACTATATCTATCATGCCTTTCATTGAATATATATATGTATGTCTATATATGTCTATATGATTAATGTTTAAGTTTTTCACAATGAACAATGAGTTTTTCCTGAAGTGACATTTGAAGTTTCCAGGAAGAAGATGGGGCCCCATAACAACAACTCTACCTGGTTGATATGACGTCATGATACTGATAGCTCTACTACAAGACCTGTTTTGGATACCAGCTGCACAAGACGATCCCAACTTGGTTAGCTGAAATGGTACACATCTTGTACAACATTCTGGCCAGACCTCCACAAAATACTCAGAGACTATTTGCAATTTTAAAAGACATTGATCTTGAAATTTAACCATCATTTTACTTTCACAGGATCCCCCAGAAAGAACGTCGCCCCCATGACAGCTGGAAGTAATTCTAGAGGACGACGTCCCCTCTCCCAGTAAAGTTTACCCCTGGGTTTAGGGACATCATTTAGGGGTTGGGACGTTGGGGGAGGAATTTTATAAGCTCAGGGATCATTTTGAAAAAAAGAGGGAATGATGGGATAATAGATTTATAATTGTGAGTTACTGCTTTTAGACAAATATATTGGTATCGATTCTTGTATATTGATACAAAGTTAAATTATATTGACTATTAGCCGGGCGGTGGTGGTGCATGCCTTTAATCCCAGCACTTGGGAGGCAGAGGCAGGCAGATCTCTGTGAGTTCGAGACCAGCCTGGTCTACAAGAGCTAGTTCCAGGACAGGCTCCAAAACCACAGAGAAACCCTGTCTCAAAAAAACCAAAACAAAAAAATTATATTGACTATTATATGCATGCATGTTTCTATGTCTGTTTAAAACATTTTTATGTATTGACATATATTGTAGTGATATATATATATATATTGTATATATTTACCATATTGCAGTGTACATTTCTACCTCTGATTAAGATACTTATATAATGTTTGTGTATTGATATATATTTACCATATTACAATGTATATATGTACAGTGTCTATATTTGGAGGTCATTATCCTCATTTGTTACACAGTTGTTTATTGTCTTAGTTTTTAAGTTAGATAGATATTGAGAATTATATAGATAAATAGTCATCTAAGTTTGTCATTTATAATTAGACTAATCAGGTTCTCTAGATATATAGAGATTATACTCAGTATAGATAGATAATCTTCGACCTCTTCAAAGAGCTGTAGAAAATGGCCTTTAATCTAACTCAGAGTTTCGTGATAGTGAGACACAATTGCTCCTGGCAACACCACTCTATTCCCGAGAGAATGTTGAGCACCAAAGACACTCCATCTGGAGCCTTTCTATTTGGCAGAACTGGCCTTTGAGCAAAGAAATGCCCATACCTCAACCACTGACAGAGATACAGAGCGTGCATCAATGGATAAAACAGGACTGTCATATCCTGCCAAGACAGGGTAAGATAGTTTTGAAAAGTTCCTTGCCTTTAATAATGGTATGTCAGTTATGTTAGGCCTTAGCCAAAATTGGTTGACTCAACATTGCAAACGAGACTTTGGGTGATTGCCCAGGTAGTCAGTTGTCTCTGTCAATTGTTGCACATTTTGGATATATCTCGTTTGTTGAGTAGTGTTTATTCCCTTCTCAGATCTTTGACGGAGTCGAAGATTATATAATTGTAGTTACTCTCTACATTATTTGGACTCCTTGAGATAGAATGTTTAGCAAAGCTTTTGTTCTCAATATTGTTTGTTATATTTATTATTTGTTGTTATTGTATATAGTTGTATTTGGTTTAGTTCTGTCTTATTTAGACAAAAAGGGGAGATGTAGGGATAAGTCCCGCCCCTTAGGGGGCGTGTTCACCTCGGGCTAATGTTTGCCTATAAATTTGGCAAGTGTACTCCCAGCCGTCCCTTTTCTGCTTTCCTGGTCTTCAAGGGAACGGTGGTTATGTAAGTCTATTTCGCCATTAAAGCTATATATATATTTTTATAATCTGTCTGCATTCATTTACGCTGTTACAATGGTGTCTGGATTGGACAAGCAAGATACAAACTAAAAGACTGCCAAATCTTGCCAAAACAGGGTAAGACAGTTTTTCAAATTAGCCAAAGTTGATTGCCCCAACATTGCAAATGAACTGGGTGATTGCCCAGTTAGCTGGTTATCTTTGTTATTTCTTGCACTTTTTGGAAGTTGCTTGATTATACTCCCTATTAACTCAAGTAATATTATTTCCCTTCTCAGGTCTTTGATGGAGTTGAAGACTAGATAGTCATAGTTACTTTCCTCTTATGACTTAGCCAAGTCATTTTTAATATAAGATTTAAACTCCTTAGGATATGATAACTATTGAAATATTTAGGCTATTTTTCTTGTTTGATGTTGTTCATGCTGGTTGTAATTCTAATTTTTATGTATGTTTTTGTTTTTTTCCTGGACAATACTTGATAATTTTTCTTATTGTATATAGTTTTGTATTAGGTTTAAAGCTCTCTTATTTAGACAAAAGAGGGAGGAGTTGTTGGAACTCTTTCAGCCAATAGCCTTTAAGATGCCAGCCACTTTGGGAGTGGTCTCATGCACTATAAATACAGATAAGAAGCATGTGCGGCCCTCTTGGCTGCTGGATTCGGTTCCAGTTCCCAGTGTACACAGAGGACTGTGAATCACTACTCTTTCTGTGAGTTTAATCCCAAATAAATAAACCTTTGTTATACTCCATTCCAGACTATTGTGGAAATCTTTTGTACTCCAACAATTATGACTATTTATATTTGGCAATATATTATTCATTAGACTTTGCTAGTTAACATTCACAAAAAAATTAGAAGTTAGACTGAAATGATGTGCTAGTTGATTGTGTTTTCTGGGGTAAAAATTGAGGTGATAAACTCTATACTTAATTAAAAGGACAGTAATTTCTTAGAATTCAAATCTTGGCCTGGAGGTGTAGCTACAAGGTAGAGCACCTACTGAACATGCAGATACATGTGTATTCAATTTACAGTATCATAGACTCAATTAAATTTAACTCAATTCAATTATATAGTATGCTATTCTATCATGTTTGCTTTAATTTTAACAATATTAGCTTTTCATATTTTCTCTTTCCAAATTTTAAGCCATTTTATGGGTTCTTTTTTATTTTTTTTATATTTTTGTTGTTGTTGAAACTGACTCTCGCTATCTAATTCTGGTTATCCTGGAACTCACTATGTAGACCAAGCTGGCCTTGAACTCACAGAGATCTTCCTGCTTCTGCAGTGCTAGAACTATAGGTCTTAGCACTATACCTGGTCTAGGTTCCTTTATTAAATAGATAAATTTAATGCAGGCCTATGCTCAGTCTTTTGTGTGAATTTTTCTACCAAGATGTAATCTTTTTAATGTTAAAGAAAAATCTACACAAAGTACACAGAAGATGCAAGCAAAGGGAAGATGATACTGAAGGCCATCATGGAAAGGTCTGTGACAAGACACCTGAGCTGAGCATTGAAGTAACAGGAGTTGTAAGCAGGCTGGAAAGGAAAAAGAAAAGGAGGATTTGACGTGAGGAGGCATCATAGGGCAAGGAAACAATATAAACAGGTATAGATGGTGTTGAGATTGAGAAGTCAGATCCTAAGACACGTAGGTCATAATAATGAGCAGTCCTATCCTGCATGGAAGCATAGATGCGACACAATAAGATACCTTTGTGTTTCAGTAAGACCTGTTTTGTCTGAAGAATGCATGCATATGTGGAAACGGATCTAAAAGACAGAGATAAAATAAGATCTAAGAGAGAATGTACTTACACTACATAGGTAAGTAATAAAGCTATGCATTAAGCAATGGTGTAGTGAAGGGCAGGCTCAGAATTATTTGTAATAAATAGGGCACTGTGGTTGCTTGTATATAGTAGGAGTGGGAAAAGGGGGTAGGAGGTGAGTGAGATATGTGTAAGATTTGATGAGTAATCATGAGGGGGTGGCTGGGATAAGGAGGGTTGACCTACATTAACAACCTTCCTACCTTGGGAATAGAGATAGTATCACTCCTATTGTAAATAATGCAGGGACAGCAGTTAACAACTGTGTATATTTCGAAAGTGATAAACTATAGTGATAGCAAGCAACTCCTAGCTTTTTACACAGTTTCTACACATTACAGAATTAACTCTTTGCTTATCTGGGTAACGCAAACTTCTATCTTTCTTTTCTTTGAGGCAGGGTCTCAGTATGTAGCCCTAGCTGTCCTGGAACTTCCTAAATTGACCAGGAGGGCCTTGACCGGCCTTTGCCTCCAGAATACTGGAATTAAAACTCAACCTATCTTTTCTTATAAAATGCTAATTCACTCATTTTGGGACTCTCCCCAGACCTTTAAAAAGCTATAATTTTAAATAAGTATCTTTCTATGGCTTCATACCTATCTTTAAAAATAAACGTAATCATTGCTTTCCATACATGTCCTACACATTCTATAAGATATTAATCAGTGTTCTGTGAATAAAAGAGGTATGTAAAAGTAAATTTGGGAAACAATGATTAATATATATAATATATATTAATATAATACATATGCAGAGAATCATACAATAATCATGGAAATCTAAAAATAAAAAATTAAATAATTTTTAAAATAAATAATTTTTATTTTATTTTTAACCCAAAGTTATTTTTCACCAGGAAACAGATTTTTTTCTTGTGTATTTTTTCATAATATGTATTTAAGCTATGAGTCAATACAAACAACTCCTGGATCAAACATGATAAAATTTGTTAGTGAGAACCATTATTTTTTTAAGTCTATAAGATTCTGAACAATGTAGAATCCATGGTATCCAGTTGAATTAGTACATCAATTCCTATATTTTAAGAGATTGTTCATATAATGAATGTTCATACAATGAAGAATCTCTTACAAATTAATTAGGGGCTAGCAGAGGGAAGGAGTGCTTGTTACTAAGCCTGAATGCCTGAGTTCAATACTAGGGACTTATGTGGTGAAAGAAATGAAGCAACTCCCACAAGTTGTTCTCTACTGTCACATCTGAGCTGTGGCATATATGCACACACACATAAATAAAACACTATGCCCAGCAATAAATGTAATTTTAAAATACTTTATTTAAAAAAGAAATAAGAGTTGAGGACAGGTAGCATAGGCCGTTAATCTCATCACTTAAGAGGACAAAGTAGGTAGATTTCCATGAATTCAAGACCAGCCTGATCTACATAGGGATTTCCAGAATAGCTAGAACTACTTAGTAAATAAACACTGTCTCCATAAATAAATAAATAAATAAAATAAATAAAAAGTCTGCAGAGATAGCTCAATGATTATGAGTCCATTCTACTGTTACAGAGGACTTGAGTTTGTTTCTCAAGACTGGAGTTCAGCTCTCAGCTTCCATGCTAAGTGGTTCAACTTCCTGGGACTCTAACGCCAGAGCATCTGGCTGCCTCTTTTTTATGGACTTCATGGTCACCCACATGCACCACATATTCATATAATGACACTCAAACCCGACAGACAGACAGACAGACAGACAGACAGACAGACAGACAGACAAAAAAATAAAATGAAGCTGAGGATTATGGCTTAAAGTTAGAGTGCTTGATGTGTCTTATACACCAGTTCTCTACAGGCATCAGACATGGTTATATATACATTTATGTGTATAAGTGTTTTGCCTTTGTGTGTGTGTGTGTGTGTGTGTGTGTGTGTGTGTGTATCATGTACATATTGAGCCTAGAGAGTGTGTTGGACTCCTGAAACTGGAGTTACAAATGGCTGTGTGTTTCCATGTGGGTGTTGGGAATAGAACCTATTTTCTCCTCAAAGTTACATTTTAAAACATCACATTTTCATTGGGATTTTCACAAATTGGGATTTAATTAAAGAATATCTGAAAGATGAGAGGTCCAGGCTAGCATTTTAAGCAAATGGTGCTAGATGTTTTTTGTGTAGATATGGTGGGCAAAATCATAATCATCAAAACGTGTGAAACAGGCAGGAAAACTTTGGCTAAATGAAAGGATATTGAGAAACCAGCCTATCTCCATTTTGTTCCTGATAGTTTTTTTGAGTCTGAAGCCAAGTTAAGTTTCTGTTTCTCAGAGCTGGACAGCACCCTACCCCCAAAACCATAGAATGTACTGTAAACCAGCCCCCTGGAGAGCTACCTGCTGTTGGAAATTGTCTATGCCCTTTGTTCTATAATTTACTTTCCTTAAAGCCTGGTCTCACATCTGTAACCATGCTTGTATGAAAAATTCCCCCACTTTATGGTTTTGCCTTATATAAGGGGCTTAAGAAATTGACTTTGGGGCTGGTATCATGAATTCCACCTTAGAGAGAGACAGCTGCTGATTTTGCTCTGACGTGTGCCTTGGTTTAATTTGGCCATAATTTGCGTTGGTGGTCTTTCTCCTTACATCTGTGAGATTAACTATAATTTACAAGCAAGGCAGTGGTGGTGCCTGCTTTTAATACCAGTACTCGCAAGGCCAAGACAGGTGGTTCTCTGGGAGTTCGAAGCCATCCTAGTCTACAAGAGCTAGTTCCAGGACAAGTTGCAAAGCTAGAGAGAAACCCTGTCTCGAAAATCCAAAAAATAAACAAACAAGAAAACCAATATCATTTACAAAACTAGCATGTACCCGTATAACAATATAATTTACAGAAATGTACGTGGCTTGTTTATTTATCTTCTCCAGTTATATTTAACAGTCGAGAACAATGAATGTCCTGTGTCGTGGCTCACACCATTCAGCACGTGGGGAGACTGAGGCAGGATCATCATCATATATTTAAGACCAGCCTAGGTTATATATGAGGAAATCCCTAGGTTTTTGATTGTTTTGGCGTGTGTGCGTGCGTGCTTGCGTGAGTGTGTGTGCATGCGCGTGTTTCACTGGAGGTTAAACCTAGAGTTTAGCGAATACCCAGCAAATGCTCTATCACTGAACAATATACCTGTGGAATTTTCTGTTAATCAGTGCAAGGTTGGAGGTTTCTGGGATAGATATATAATGGGGAAGTGATATATATGATTCCATTTTAGGATTCCAGATCCAGGGCTTGTGTATCAGGTTGTCCTTTTTTTTTTTTTTTTTTTTTTTTTTTGCTTGTTTTTGTTTTTTCGAGACAGGGTTTCTCTGTGGCTTTGGAGCCTGTCCTGGAACTAGCTCTTGTAGACCAGGCTGGTCTCGAACTCACAGAGATCAGCCTGCCTCTGCCTCCCGAGTGCTGGGATTAAAGGCGTGCGCCACCATCGCCCGGCTCAGGTTGTCCATTTTTATAACTATTACCAATTATCATTTACTAGGGGAAGGGGGGGGGCGACTCAGTTCCTAAGGTGCCTGAGGACCCAAGTCGGATTCCTAAAACCCACATAAAAGTGTGTCGACGTGCTCTTGGAATCCTAGCCCTAAGTAGGAGGAAATGGGCGATCCCTGGGGCTCCCTGGCCAGTCTAGCCTCACCAGGGAGCCTTGGGTCCTCTCGGTCTCTGTAAAAAGCGGTAGGCTCCCAAGTCCCCAAGAGATGACGCAGTATTGGTGCGCCACGCATACCGGGGCGGAGCTTGGTTGAGCTAGTTGAGAGGGGTGGGTGTTGCAGGCGGGAGCCGCTTTTGCTTAGTGCTTTTGTCGCCCCAGACCGTTCTGGCGCTCACTGGCAGTGTCTGTGTCCTGTGTTCACGGACCACGATCGTATAGTTCAGAGTCCTGTTCGCTTCCTGCACGGCTCCAGCCTCGGTGTCGCCTCAGCAGCCGGCGTCGTCACTGGCGCCGCCGCCTGAGTGGCAGGCCGCCGCGGACTGCGGAGCCCATGAAGGCGCGGGCTCCGCCGCCGCAATTGCGGCGCTGCCAGTGTTTTGGAGCGACCCGAACCTGTCCGGGCATGACGGCGGCATGAGCACGGACGGGGAGTCGCCGGAGGAACCGGGGTGGAAGGCGACGGCTTCACCCAAGGCGGCAGCCATGCCTGAGAAGCGCGGGAGCGCTCAGGCCGCGAGTGGCAGCTGGGTAAGTTTTGACTGGGCTCGGGCCGGGGCTCTGGAACTTTGGCCTTTTCTAGGAGAGCCAGGTTCACTGAAAAGCTGCCTTTCCTAGGTAACTCCTCCCTAGACGAAGCTCTAGGATATTTTGTTATTGATTCAAGAACCACTAGACATGGGACAGTAAATATAAGTAATTTTGATATCTCAGAGTTCTCCATTCTGTGTCACTTGGCAGTCTTCTGGATGCAGATTTTGTACAAAGCAACCTAGACACATGGATAGGGAGTTTTTAAAACCATTATTTGGTCCAGTCTTCCTAATAGCCTACAGGGATGCTGGAGGTAGAAGTGGGAGGCACCTTTCTGATCCTTCCTCCTCCTTTGGACTGCAGAACAGAGTGTGGTCCGCTGAGAGGAAGCTGTCTCTGCAACCCAAGGAGTAAATTCAGCCTAATCTCTAGCGATTCTTGAGATGACTTTGACAACAGCATAGGAAAGCTTATTTTCATTGGCCTGCATTCACAGTACGGGCCTTAATCAGTGCCACCTTGGTTTTCTATGGTGGGAAACTGAGCAAAGAAATGTCATTTTTTTCAGTCAGTCCTAAATATAAAAAGGGATTTTGGGGGGAAAGATCTACTTAGGACCTAAAACATAAAAAAGTGTTGCAGCGAATTGAGTACAAACTCTTGTTATCATGTAAAGTTTGTTCAATGAAAAATGGGGTTTTTAAGAAAGATACATGCAGTCAATATTGTCAGTTCTTTAAGTTTTTAAGCTTGCATGTTTATTTTTTGTTAAAGAATACTAAGTGGTTACAAGTGCATATGTGATTATATGAATTCTCTTTTGGTAGAGTTTGGAAGATGGAGAATTAGGAGCAGTATGTGAAATGAAATTTTAGGCCAAAATTCATACATGCAAAAATACTGAGGAAAAACACAACTGTGTAGTATTTACTAATGACTTAAAAGTCTTCAAGGTACAGGTTTTATAACTTTATTCTGTCTGCAATCTTGTGATTCATATCTTTAATGTTTTAGACCTAGACCAGAGCTGGTTTCTAGTCCTAATTCTACAGAGTTGCCACTCAGTGCCTAATTTGTAAAATCATCATGTATTGAAGAAGCATGGAGGGATCATTTCTTTCTTTTCAAAGCTCAGGCTTTTCTAATGTAGAAAGCTTACCTGGTGGGGTGAGTTTTACAAAATTGGTATTTCTCATTACGTAGGTAATACTTCTTCCTACCCTTTAAATGAAACTAAATCACCAGTTTCCCTTTCTGCCTTCCACCAGTGGATGAACAGTAATTACTAACTAGTGGCCAATTCAGTAGCCTAAGAAGTATCTTCCTTCATCTCTTCCCATATTTACAACATTGCGTCTATGCAAATTTTAGCTTCTTGTTCTTGCTTTTATATCTCTAGGGTTCAGTTCCCTAGTATTTCTTGCTCTTACTGCTTGACACTCATGTTATTAGCAATCTGTATCCCTTTGGCGTAGAGAATAAGAAGTAAACTGCTGAGTGGAGGCATCTTAGTATAGTAATTAGGTGACCATGCTTGGAATTCTAGTTTCTGTTCTTATTACCTATGTCACTTTGGGTGAGTTACATAACCTCTCCTAATAGTGTGTTCCTTATAGGTTGTAAGAGATGCTGCAACCTAGTACCTGGTAAAGCCTGAATAAATATTCCAGGGTAATCTTAGTATTTCTTACATGTGTAAATGTTTTTTAAGTTCATGATGTATTTGTATGTTTATGTGTGTGTACATGCGTGCTAGCCAGGAGCTTTTATGGGATATTTACTCAAAGAAACCTAGACTGTATTTATTCCTTAACCTTTCTTTGAATCCTAATGCTTATCCTATTTTTAGCAAAGGTAAATTTCTCCCAATTGTTCCTCATTTCTGGGTACAGTCATTATTGATCGATGAGAATACCGTTTTTCTTGTTTTTTTTTTGTTTGTTCATTTGTTTGTTTTCCTATAATTAATGAGATGACTAGCATGTGCAGGGCCTAAGGAAAGATGTAAAAACAATGAACTTTTAGCTGTAGCTGTATATGTCATATGCCAGTACCCCAAATTATGCATTTTTAGTTTTGTAGTTGCTTTCCAGTATTGCTTTCCAGTACTGTGACTTAAGCATTCATGGAATCAGGCATTGTCTTCCATGAGATCCTTTGTCTAAAAGAGAATTGTGCCTGTCAGTTAAGCTCACATCTTATTATTCTTTCTGTCCTTCCTTCCTATGAATTCACACACAATTTGAGGTGTTTTGTCAAAACTATTTTAATTATTAAATATAGATTTTTCTATTTTATAATTTTTATCACCAAGTAGAAGTTGTTTTGTAGTCATTTAATCTTTTTAATTATTTTATATCTATGAGTGTTTTGCTGCATGTATGTAGGTAGGTAGGTAGGTACCAAATGCATGCCTGGTGCCTGCAGAGGTAGAAAAAGGCATTAGGTTCCTGGGAACTGGAGATATGGATGGTTGTGCACCATTGTGAATATGGGGACCAGACTGGGATCTTCTGGAAGATCATCAATTGCTCTTAACAGCTTGAGCCATCTCTCCAGCCCATTTTACAGTCATTTATTCATGGGCATCTGATGACAATTAATGATTTATTGCAAAGGAAATATACTGTTAAGTGTAATATTTCAAGATATTCATAGAATGTTCTCTAAGAAATCAATACTTGGATTTCAGTAAAGAGCACTGATAAGGAGATTCAGAAATCAGTAATATTCTGGGCACAATTGTTGTCTCTTAAGATGGCTTAGTAGGTAAGAGTATTTGCTGCCCAAGCATGCAGACCTGAGTTTATGTTCTTAACACTCACGTTTGCATTTGGGTTTTCCCTTCTGCAAAATGTAGGCAATTGCTTCCATCTCAAAAGGATAAAATAATTGTGTATATTACATGATTTAGTTAGGGCCAGGTCTGTCTGTTACTACTATTGTTATAGGGTAATTTTTGCTTGGATTTTGTTCAGTGCCCTTCCTAATACTACCCCTAGTCTATATTTCTTGTACTTCAGTGAATATGTTTACTTGTGTAACTTTACATTCCAGGAAGTGAGAGCTGGAATCGTTTCTTCCTTTGTGCACCACTGTCCCCCTGCATCTTGCTAATGCTAGTAGACCTCAGCAAATAGGTGTTGAATTAGTTACTTGCAGGTGACTACTTTTACTGTTAATGAAAGTTGGTAGAGAGGGGAGTATTGCCAGAAGTAATTCTTAATTGCTTAAGTTTTTGATTGGTGAGGAACGGTTGGTTTGAAAAGTTGTGAAGAATGATTGCAAGTATTTAATAAATGCATAGTCTATCCAACTTAATAAGTACATCTAACCTAATTAAATGCTGAGAACATGTTTGTAGAAAATATAATTAATCTGGACAGACAGCCAGTAAAATTTCTTTTCCTTCTTATGTTTCTGTGATTCTTATGGTAGTTTTTTTTAAACTGTGGAGTACCTATTTTCTGTTAGAATATACTTATACATTTTTTAATGTTAGAAGTACAATATCAGTACTATATCACGGTTCTGGGATTTTTTTTCTGATCTCCAAAATGTCCTTTCTTCCTTCTTTTTATTTGGAAACCTGAAGTCCAAAACTTTGGTGACTGCCAACAAAATGTTGCAATTTTGGACAAAGCCAAGGGATGTCAGCAGTTTTCCAAACCTAATCTGCTTGAAATGTATGCTTTGCAGAGGCCATATGCGTTAGTTGAATTGTTATACATGAAATATATAGCATAAAAAATAAGAATGACTGACCGTATGTCAATAGGTCAATTAAAGATACAAATATTAATGCAGAATAGAGAAAGGAGATTCATTTGCTGTGGCTGGGTTGGTGTGTTGTGGATGTGACTCAGTTTATAAAGTGCCAACCTGGCATACCGGAAGACGTGGGTTCAGTGTTGAAATAGGGTAATGGAAACATTCAGGTCTATAATGTAATATCGGCCACTCCAGATGTTAAAACTAGAGGAACAAGGTTTCAAACTCATTTTTGGTCAGCTTGAGGCCTATCTGTACTTATATGAGGCCCTGTTTCAGAACAGCAAAAGAATACTTAAATCATTGTGGCTACATTAGCAGACAAAAAGGTCTTGTGACAGACTCTTTTACTTTTTTCATTTCCTGATATGAGATTTCAGTTTAAATAGAAGACAAACACTATCTACAAACAAGCAGTCCTGGTTAAAGTATAGTCTTGCCTCTCACTGTTCCATTGTTGTCTAGTTTCCAGTATTCCTACAAGGTATTTTGACAGGGGCAGAACAGGTCTGGGAGAAACTTCCTCGATGAGTGACTCGGCTATGTGTTCCAGTTAGGGTTTCTGCTGTTGTGATAAATACCACCACAACAACGACAATAAAAACAACTTGGGAAGTGTCTTAGTTTTCTATTGCAGTACCAGAACACCATGACCAAGGCAACTTATAAAATAAAATGTTTTAATTTGTCTGATGGCCAATAAGTAGAATGAAGGCATGATGACAGGAACTGCTGAAAAGCCTACATCTCAATCCAAAAGCAGGAGGCCAAGAGAGCACGCTGGAAGTGGCATGGAATTTTGAAATATCAAAAACTTCCCCCAGTGACATACCTCCTCTAACAAGGGCATTACCTCCTAATCCTTCCCAAACAGTTCCACCAACTGGGGACCCAGTGTTCAAATATATGACCCTATGGGGTCATTCTCATTCAAATCACCACAAGATTTGTACATTTCAATCACAGCCCATCATTTGGGAAGGCAGAAACTTCAGCAGGTCATAAATTTGTTCTCAAGAACTGAGGTGCAGACTTTGAGGAATACTGCCTACTGGAATGCCTTCTAAGCTTGAACTTTTATGTGGCCTCATCCGTACAGTAGTGTGGCCTGTCATGTCAGTCATTAATCAGAAAATGCTCTGTAATTTTGGAGGCATTTTCTCTACTAAGATTCCCTCTTCCCAGACGACCTTAGCTTCTGTCAAGTTTGTAAAGAAACAGCATGTTATGGTACTTGATTTACCCATTCCACCTCCAACCAGATGGTATGTTAACATGAATTTCTGCTTTGAGTGAAACATTGCTTATACTCAAGCTTAATATAGGTGGAAAGTAAGTCAGATTCTTGAAATGTCCTCTTCTTAGGTTGCCCTTCTGTAGACTTGGAGAATTTGTACTAATAATACTTATGGCATTGGCTGGGATCTTGAAAAACACAGGACTTTTCAGCAACACCTGCATGAAAATAAGGAGGTACAAATGGAATACTCTCATTCCTTCTATAAACCTTCATTCTTCTCTCTGTGTTCTAGTTTTACATTATCACTAAATTTTCTTTGAAACTGTTGGTATCACATCTTGCAGGTGCTTCCCAGTTCTGCTGAGAACTCTTAGACACTCAATAACATCTTTTTCAGATTATCCCACCTTTTTTTTTTTAATGGAATAACTGCATTTGGAGAACCCTGAACTGGGTAATTCTCTTTCACATTAATAGTGGCTAGGGGATATTTCCTTAAGAATGATGCAACCCTACCACCTTAAGGGAATAACCATCCTGTATCACCAGAATCAGGCCTAGGACCAGTGCCATCTAAATTTTAAAGGAAATATTGTGCATACTCAAAGCCCTAAGTTTTCTCACTCCTCCCCTCTCTTCTTTTACTGAGAAGGCACTCCAAGATATAATTTTAAGGCCTAAGTGACAACAGGAAGGTCCATCTTCTCTGATGGCCTGAGCCCCGAACAGCTACACAAAGATGTATTTATTGAAAGTTACACAAAATATTTTCTCATAACAATGTCCCTAATCTAATTTGCATGTCTTACTGAAGGAAAGCATCACTTGCCCTCATGACTCTAGTCCTTTATTATATATCATTTGCAATACACAATAATACAAGAACCTGGGGTGTATCTGGGTGGGGCATCTTGTGACCAAAATCAAGGTCACAATCACTGTTTTCCACAAAGATTCTTCAAGGTCAAGTTATTTCTTAAAAAAATAGTTGTATATTCTAATATCTAGCCAGCTACAGTGACTCTGCTAAATTACAACAGAATTTAGTTATTTGATTTATATTGTGATATTAATATGTCACCTTGGGGATTAATAGGAAAGGAACAGTTCTAATTGAAAAGTGCTGTATTTCTGTGTCAGGTTGATAAGGGGTCAGTTGTATTGGCTAGTTTTATGTCAATTTGACACATGCTAGAGTCATTAGAGAGGAGGGAACCTCAAATTACAAAATGCCTCCATAAGATTAGGCTGTGGGAAAGCTTGTAGAACATTCTTAATTAGGGATTGACTGGGGACGGCCCAGTGCATTGGGAGTGGTGCCATTCCCCGGCTAGTGGTTCTAGGTTCTGTAAGAAAGCAGGCTAAGCAAGCGATGAAGGGCAAGCCAGTAACCAGCACCCCTCCATGGCCTTTGCATTGTCTCCTGCCTCCAAGTTCTTGACCTGATTGAGTTCCTGCACTGACTTTCTCTGATGATGAACAGAGTTGGAAAGGGTATAGGAGTTTGGGGTGGATCTGGAAAGAGGGAGTGAATATGATCAAAATACAATGTAAGCATGAATAAAATTCTCAAAATTAACAGATATTATTTTAAGAATGGAAAACAAAAAATGCTAAAAAAAAAAGAAAAATACATGCTTTTAGGGGAAATGTTTGTTAATTTAAATAATTTCTAATTAATATTTTAATGTACAATGGTAGTAAAGAATAGGGTAGGTTTTTTTATTTTTCAAAGTATTAAAAATAGCATGATGGATATAGACTTTATTATGTATCTGCAAGTTTGGGATTTTGTTTTTGTTGTTTGAGACACAGTTGTGTAGCCTAGGCTGGCCTATACTCAACAATCCTACTGTCTTAGCTTCCCAGTTGCTTAGATTATAGGTATTCAATGCTACAGTGTGTCTGTTTTTATATTCAGTCAGCATTGCATCAACATACCTGTATTCTAACAGTCTTCATTAAGTAGAATCCCAGGTTGAGAGGAAAATATTCCACTGAAGCTGTATATGAGAGCTGGGTAGGATAGTAGCACCCCAACACACACCCCTCTTCTTCTTTTTTTTTTTAAATATTTTATTTATTTATTATGTATACAATATTCTGTGTGTATATGCCTGCAGGCCAGAAGAGGGCACCAGACCTCATTACAGATGGTTGTGAGCCACCATGTGGTTGCTGGGAATTGAATTCAGGAGCTTTGGAAAAGCAGGCAATGCTCTTAACCTCTGAGCCATCTCTCCAGCTCCCACCCCTCATCTTCTTGTTCAGGATCCTTTCAAGGATTTTTAAGCCAAACATTTTCAAACAGTAACACAGGTCTCTCAGAAGTTCAGTGAGCTCTGTGGCACTGGACAGTTAGTTGTTAGTGAACATCCTATGTACATTGGTATTTTACCTCCTAGTATGTCTGTGTGAAGGAGTCAGATATTCTGGAACTGGAGTTAGAGACAGATATAAGGGTACTGGGAATTGAACCTGGGTCTTCTGGAAGAGCAACAAGTGCTCTTAACCACTCATCCTTTTCTCCAGCCCCGTTAGTTAATATCTTGACCTGGTCTCCATCCAAAACCAGTGGTGCAACAGGCTTAAGGGTTATAGGAAGTGTCAAGTTATTCACACGACTTTAGGCAAATTTATAACTGAGTTGCTATGACAGTGTCTTTCTGTAAATCTGGAGTTAAAATAACTACATATTTAGAATTTTTTATATATCAGTTGTACGATGATCATCCAGCTAAGTGGCTGACATTAATATACACTATAACTTCACAGGTCCCTTATTAAATGCTGCTTCTAAAGCTGATTTATCTATCCATTCCATAGAAAAGGCCAGTTGTTCCACTCTCGGACACAGAGGTACAAACCAAAGGCCTCAGGATACTTTGGTGCTTATTGTTTTTTAGAGGAAAAGAATTTTTTTTATTCCTGTACAGATTCTTATCTGAATACTCATATTATCCAAAGACCGAGTAGTACTAAAATTACAGTCAATGTGTGCATATACAGATAGTTTTACTAAGAATTATCTCCAACTAGGATTGAACTTCATTGCCCAAGATATGGTTAAATTTGAATACCAAGATGGTTGTTTCAGAACTAGGGTACATGCTCTACATTCCCGTTCATAACACTAATATTTGTTGAATAGTTGTCATATCCAAAGGAAACTCCATTTCCCCATATTCTGGTGGTTAGCAAAAGATACCATTCCTCAGAAACTTGTGCAGCGGGTCCGGTTCCCCCATTCCCTTATCATTGGCAGAAGGGGCAGATGGCTATCTTTAGTGCCTGTTAGCAGACCAAAGCACATGCTGCCATCTTAGTGTTTATTGCTGTGAAGAGAAACTGTGACCACAGCAACTCTTATGAAAGAGAGCATTTGGTTGGACTAACCTTTATTTCAGAATGTTAGTTCATTATCATGGCAGGGAACATGGCAGCATTCAGGCATAAATGGTACTGGAGAAGTAGCTTTGAGTTCTACGTCTGGATCAGCAGTCAGCAGGGAGAGCCACTGGACATGGCTTGGGCTTTTGAAACATCAAAGCCCATCACCAGGGATACACTTCCTCTAACAAGTTCATACGTAGTCCAACAAGGCCACACCTCCTAATCCTTCTCCAGTAGCCTCACCCTGATGAATAAGTATTTAAATATATAAGTCTATGGGGGCCATCCTTATTCAAACCACCACATTGGCCCCCAGGTCCTCTCTGTATTACAAGTACCTGTTGAGCATTTCAAAGTTCATGCTAGCTTCCTAGTTCTTCTCATCTCCCTAGCCCTAAACTCCTTTCAGCTCTGGAGCTTCCCTACCTCAACTACTCATTTTTCCTTATAACCCTGGTGATTTTAGCTATGTCCTCTCTCAGGTTTGGTCTCTCACTCTTTGTCTTCATTTTGATCTCTCTCTATAACCTTCTCTCTGGGTCTCCCTCTTCCCCTTTCCCTCCTGCTCTGTTTCTGCTTCTTTCATGGCTAGGTTCAGTCTTTTAGCCTTGTTCAGTCTCCTTCTATTTCTGCTCTGGACTCTTCAGATGCCTCTGGCTATTCTCTCTCATCTATAATTAAAAACCCTTCCCCTAAACTATATCATGAACTAGTCATGGCTCCAGTTTATACAATACTGACCTTTACAGAGTAGCTGCTTGGGCTGGATCAGAGAACATAACAGAGAGAATACTTTACTTTTTGAGGGTATTTCCATTCCACAGAGTTAGATGATAAAGAGAAACAAGTCATAAATTTACCAGAAACCCTTTAGAAAACAACAGTGTAAAGAGAGACCAGGGATAAGAAGTTGAAAAGGAAGCACTAGGAAGCCTAATGTGCTCAAAGAGTAAAAGTGAAAAATTAGTATCCTTAAGGAAAGGCCTCCTGCTGTGTTCGGATCTATGGGAAGGGTGCCCTGTGAGCAACCCCACCCACTCCCGCCCCCAATATCTGCAGTATTTTCTCAGCTAAGCTTCCAATTCTTGAAAGGAAAAAAAAAACCATAGGCAGTGGTTCTTAAACCTTCCTAATGCTGCCACAGTTCCTCATGTTGTGGTTATTTCCAACCATAAATTACTTTTATTGCTTCATAACTAATTTTACTACTGTTCTGAATCGTAATGTAAGTATCTGTGTTTTCTGATGGTTTTAGGCAACTCCTGTATAAAGGTCATTTGTGACATACTGTGTTGAGAACTGCTGCTGCCCTAAGGAGTTTTTTTATTGTTGTTTTTGCTTGTTTGTTCGTTTGTTTTTGTTTTTGCTCCCAGAAAGCTATTGTTTCTATTCATAAAACCTGCAGCTAATGTAGTCAAAAGAGAAAAGGATTCATTCCAAACTGTCTGTAGAATTAGCAGGAATTTAGCAGTGTAAGCTGCACTGTGCTGTCTTTGGAGGTATGAAAGATACCAGAGTGAGGTCATCCTGGGTTCTTCCCCCATGGTCAGAGAGCTACTGAGGCCCGGCAGTGTGCGGCAGTGTTGCAGTTGCTGCAAGAAGTCCTTAAGAGGCTACTGAGTAAAACTGTATAGGAGACCTGTGAAGGCGTAAGTCACAAACAATTCCACACCAGTTTGGGTTTTTTTTGTTTTGTTTTTTTTTTGTTGTTTTGTTTTTTATTTATTTATTATGTATACAATATTCTGTTTGTATGCCTGAAGGCCAGAAGAGGGCGCCAGACCTCTTTACAGATGGTTGTGAGCCACCATGTGGTTGCTGGGAATTGAACTCAGGACCTTTGGAAGAGCAGGCAATGCTCTTAACCTCTGAGCCATCTCTCCAGCCCCCTCCACACCAGTTTGGAATTATGATTAATAGGGTGGTATTTATTTAAAGGGGAAAAAACTTACAGATCACTGTCCCAGGCAACAGCCCTCTACACAACCAGGAAGGGAGTCTAGTCGCCAGCAGAGCAGGAAGTGAAGAGAGAGGAGAGGGAAGTGGCCGCTTTTTTAAAGGGAGAGAGACCACGCCCCAATGGGCTGGTATCTCAGCAGCTATAGGTTGGAGGAGCGGGAGGACCTCCCGCAATAGACCTGGGCTGCAGTGGAGACAGAGATGTTGGAAATGCTAGAGCCTTAAGACATCTGCCAAGAGGAGTCACGTAGCTGGAGTGGAGCCAGCCGTAGATAAAAGATTGCAGGTAGAAAGGTTGGAGGGACTGAGCCATCTAAACTCTTTGAAACTAAAGCATGAGATAAAGGACATGGAGCTACAGGATGTGGTATTTGCTCTGCTAGATTTGGATCTCGCTTTTTTTTCTCTCTTTTGGGAGGAATTGTGTATTCTGTGCCATTGTATGTTAGAAGTATATAATTTGCCTTTTGTTTTTGCAGAGGTCATAGTTAAGAAATTGTCTTGGGTATTAAAAGGGACTTTAAATTTTTTTATTCTTGTTGTTGTTTTTTTTTTTCAACTCTGGGTTTCTCTGTGTTGCCCTGGCTGTCTTAGAACTCTCCTGTCAGACAGATCTATCTGCCTCTGCCCTCTCAGAGGTGGGATTACAGTTGTATTCTCTATATTTGGCTTTGACTTTAGACTTTTACATGGTGTTGAAACTTTTAAAGAGCACCAGACTTTTGCAATTGAACGAAGTATGTTTTACATTATGATAATGGCTATGAACCAACCTGTGGGACTGCCAGAGCGTGGAATAGTTTTGAATGCAAAGTGTCTAGGTAGTCTCTCTGCAGTCTGTCAGCCATCTGCCCCAGCTGCCTTACCCTTCTGCCATTATAGACTCTCTTTCTGCAACTATAAGCCAAAGTAAATTCTTTCATAAGTTGCTTTTGGTGGTGGTTTTTATTACAGTGATTAAAAATAATTAATACATAGCTGTATCCCTACTTCCTAAAGTATGATTTTATCTTGAATGATATAGGTAGTCCAAAATTTGTATATTTCCCCATGCCATTTCATGATAATATCTTAATTCTGTTTACTATTGTTTTTAACAGACTTTTTTTCCCCGCTTTCAGCTACAAGGCTTTGGCCAGCCAAGTGTTTACCATGCTGCTATTGTCATCTTCTTTGAATTCTTTGCATGGGGCCTGTTGACAACTCCAATGTTGACTGTAAGTATCACTGGACCGTGTCTTTCATCTTTAGACATGTTGTATACGAAATATGAGGCATTTTTAAAATTGTCTTTATTCAGATGTTAGTGGCCTTTGAATTAAGGACCCAATAAATAGAAGATTGGTAAGTACTTTTTAATATACTTTTTAATGATGAATGTAAGAATGATCATGTGCCAGGTTTTAATAACTTCTCTGTAGCAATTTCTTTCAAATTTCTTTTTTAAAATTTTATGTACATGACTCTTTTGCCTGCATGTATATCTCTGGTGGTTGAAAAGAAAATGGCACCCAAAGGGAGTGGCATTATTAGGAACTGTGGCCTTGTTGGAAAAGATGTGGTCTCGTTAGAAGAAGTATATCATTGTGGAGGCAGACTTTGAGGTCTCATACATGTTCAAGGTACCTCCCAGTGTCTTAGACCACTTCCTGTTGCCTACAAGATATAGGACTCTTAGCTACTTCTCTAACACCATATCTACCTGTATGTCACCATGTCCCACCATGATGATAATGGACTGAACTTCTGAACTGTAAGTGAGCCACCCTAATTAAATATTTTCCTTAATAAGAGTTGCTGTGGTCATGGTGTCTCTTCACAGAAATAGAAACTCTAACTAGGACAGTATCTATATACTTCTTGCTTGCTTGCTTGCTTGCTTTTGGAGATATACCTGGTGTGAGAGACATCACATCCCCTGAAAGTTGTGTTACAGATGGTTGTGAGCTACCAGGTGAGTACTCAGAATTAAACCTGTGTTCTATGGCGTGCAGCCAGTGCTCTTAACTGCTGAACCATCTCTCCAGTCCCATATATTCTTAACAAGAACTAAGATGTTTGATGTATGCGTGTACTTAAACATGTACCAAAAAAAAAAGATGGGGGTGGTAATGGTACATATTTTAAGAATTATTTAACACTTAGGTAAGTTTTGAATGTCTTTGAAATTAAGTTTCAGTTGTCTTTACTTGTTTTTAAAAATCACTAATAGACAAGTGCAATGGCACATGCCTTTATTTCCAGCATTGGGGAGGTAGAGATAGGTTGGCTCTTAAGTTTGAGCTAGCCTGGTCTACAGAATGAGTTCTAGGATACCCAGGGCTGCACAGAGAAATACTGTCTTTAAAAAAAAAATTTAAAAAAGGAGCAACAACAAATCACTAGTAGTTGTCTCTTCTCAGTCATTATTTGCCATACCAAAAAGCTCCTTTTCATATGTGCAATTTATGTCTCAGTTAAATCTTGAAAATACAGAGGTTTGCAGGGTGGCCTTTAGCCAGTTATCCTTATAGAAGACTTTATACCTTGTTGGGTATAAAAATCTTGGTTGATAGTTACATCCAAGGCTTGAAACACATCATTCTGTACTTTCCTGAGTTTGTAAAGAAAAACAAAACTTACATCACTCATCAACAACCCTTAATTTTTAATGTTATTTATTTCTTTTGTATTTTGAACATCTTGACTATGATATGTCTTATCAATTTAGGCTTCCATTTCTTTCTCTAGGTTTGGGACATAGTTTCCTCTTCATCCCCATTGATTTTTCACCTTTGGTCTCTTGAATATGTCTCAAACTTCAAAGTTTTGATCATACTTTTTGACTTTTTTATTTGTGCATATGTCTAAATATATTCTTGTCTCAGCCTTGTTTTCCATCCTTGAAATTTGTTTTTCTTCTTGGTCTTGTCTGTTTATGATGCTTTCCATTCTCTTTTGCTTTGTTTTGTTTTTGTTTTACTTAAGCAATTGATTTTTTTTCTCATTTTCAGAATTTGTGTTTAATTCCATTTCAGAATCTGAACTTCCCTGCTGAATTACATTAATATTCTCGGGTAGATCATTCTGAATTGATTCTCTTCTTTCATTCATCTGCTTATTAGAGTTTTCTGTATGGTCACTGATCATTTGAAAAGGAAGAATTTTTGGTTTTTTTATGGCATTTTTAGCTATCTTCTTATCTTTTGTTTCCAGTATGAGTTGTGAGCCTGTAGAGGGTTGGTTTCTTTGTGTAATTTGCAGATCTGTTGGGAAGGAAGTATTCTTCAGGTTTTTCAGATTTATCTCTCCCTCCCCTTTCTCCACTCTTGTTGTTTGTTTTGTTTTTTTTACATTAATCTTTCTGGTGTCGTCTTTTCATTTGGGTATTTGTTTCCTATTGCTATTTCTGGAGAAACTGACTGCAATAACTTACACATGACTTGACAACAGCTCTGGTGTTAACTTGTAGTAGGAAACATCTGTGTGCTTCTTTTGTGTTCCTTTAAAGTTAGAGAGGCAGCTGCACTTGGGTATTGGTTGATGAAACCATAGTTTATGTTTCTTTTTGTTTGTTTTTGGCATTTTTCCATAGCTACTGGGAAAGACAGACTAAGACTGAGTGGAAAAATTTATGGGGCTAGAGGTATAAGAAGTAGTATACAGAATATTGTATAGGAAGAACAGATGTAAAATCTTTTCCTAGCAAGATAAAAGTTAAAACACAACAATGAACAAAGTATAAATGTGTGGATACATTGAAATAAGGGAAGAAATTAATTTAATAAAAATAAACAATAAAATAGTATTATGACCTCTCAGTATTTCTTCCCATTTTGGAAGATACTGTTTGTCTCTGGGGAAATGACTTTGGTCTCTATAATTCAAACAAGTTAAATCAGTAGAGTTTCTATTACAAGTCTACTTTCTGACAGAATTCACCAGTATGTGCTCACTCCTCACAACCCCCATCTGCAAATTATAACCTTCTCTCTAGTGTTTTGGGTATTAGTACATGTGCAGGGCTTTCTGTGACTAAGGCTCTGGGAAAGGATTTATGGATTTTTTTTCTCCAGCTGCCTGTGTTTACCTTTTACCTCCTACTTCTTACCCTTTTCCCTCTATCACACCCAAGTTTAATGGGACACTTTCCATAATCCTGTGTAGCTTCTCTATGTGAATGAGGGACTTGGGGAGAGGTAGACAGACTTCTTTTAGCTTGCAGACACCTATACCACACTTACATTACTCTCTCCAGTTGGCTGTGTACTACTGCCTCCCTCATATATCTTATCTAGTCTTTCTAATTTCCACTGTATCTTCCCTCTAATGTTCAAAGCTGATAATTTGGGGGGGGGGGTGTTCTGGCAGACACTGAACCAGCCAGCTGAGAAGCCGCTCTGTAGCCTCTTGAGTTTTTGAGCAGTTATGCTGCTTAAATAAATTTGCTTAGAATGAATGTTTAAATGTTAGAGGTACTGAGTTGCTAATATAGTTTATTGTTATTTAAGAAATGTAGTTGAGTAGTTGTGCTAATTTTTCTTGTGTTCTTCATTGTTGATAAAATTGCCTTAATATGTTCTCTTGTTTCCTGATTCCTACTGTTCATCCCACAGTGTGTTTTCCCTATTCTAACCCTATTCTATTTTTTGATTAAGGAGATTGATTCCTCTTTAAGAAAAACATTTTGCTTTTGGCAAATGTTCCGTTTGGCAAATATGTTGTTCACTTCTATCTTTTTTTTATTTTTTTAGATGCTAATTTGGGGTTCTTTGATAAGGAGCTAAATTAGTTTTGTTGTTGTTGTTGTTGTTTGTTTTCTCTTTTTCTTTTTTTTCTCTGTATAACATCCCTGGCTCACCTAGAACTCACTCTGTAGACCAGGCTGGCCTCATACTCACAGAGATCCGCTGCCTCTGCCTCCCACGTGCTGGGATTAAAGGCGTGCACAATCGCTGCCCAGCTCAAAATTAGGGTTTATTTAGTCACAGCCAGTACTCATGTATCATCTTTTATGTTTGTGTATGTCATCATTCTATTTATTCCTTGGCATCTTGAACCCATCACCTACAGTGATTTAACTATTAAGATGATAGCATATGTTTGCTTTCATTTTTAACCTTAATGTAACAAGTAGACAATACTTTTATTTTTAATAAGGCAAAAACAAAAAATCCAAACAAAAGCAGTGTTGGAATCATGATTTGGAAACTTAGAATACCATATACATATTAATATTTTGTCCATTTAACTCATTTTTTATCTGAGAATAATTTCATGGAGTGGAGAAAAGCATTTTATTTCTTAGTTCACAGTCTTTGAAAAATGTTACTTATGTAGTCATGGCTTAACTTACAGTTTTAATTAATTTATTTGATAATATAACTAAAGTTTGCATCACTGATGTCTTGTAGCTATAGCAGTTTTATGAAATTGCCTTCATACAGGTTGGGCCTACCTTGTAGTACTAGTAGTAGTTATTAGCACATTAAAATGACCTGTCCCTTATTTCCATGCTCTTTGAGGGCCTAATCTTGATTCAGTTTGATTAATCTGATTAAACTAATGCCCTAGGGTACATTTAAATCAACTGCTTAGTTGAATAAACTAAATAGTCACAGAAACAAGAATTTCATTTCTTATAATTTATAGAAAATTTTTTTTCAAGCTGACTTTGAAATCTCAGTGGACACTTAAGAATAGAGTATTCCCTACTCATTTATCTTTTTCATGTGGTGGTTTGAAAAATCCAGACTGTTCTTTGACCACTTTCTTGTGACATTCAATTCTCTCATCCTTTATTCTGAACTGACTCTCAAGATAATGTGCCCATTCATTCCTTCATTTGACTAACATACATTTTTCTCTTATCTGCCACTTGATCTTTTGACTAGCTGTCTTGTCTCTTTAATAAGTGTGTCTTTCCAGGAGTTACAATGGCTGGAATGAGGTACGACTGTCTACTAGATGTTTTGGTCACATTACATAGTCACATTGCTGGATAATTTACTCTTTATAAGGAAAAAAATAGTAAGCATTGTAACTAGAGAGTCACGTGTATACCATCTTGATTTCTAGAATCATGAGATGCTACAGATTGACTTGCTGGCTTTAGTAGATGTTCTTTTTGGATTTTGTTATATATATATATATATATATATATATATATATATATATATATATATATTTGTTGTTGTTGTTCTTGATTTTAAAATAAAATTTATAGAATGGGCCTGTGCCGAGGATCCTGCAAGCCTCAGAGCCAGTGGGGAGATTATCCAAGAAAGGTGAAGAATGAAACTCCAGTCAGTACCAGCTTTGCAGGGCTGACTCAAAATTTCCAGCCTGACTTTGTGGTTTATTTTTCTTACCCATTTAAGCATAGTAAAGATTTGGAAAAAGGTTTCTACATGACAGTTATTGTAACAAAGCTTTAGGCATAACTACAAAAAGCTCCCTAACAAAGTAGCAAAGCACCTGCGACCTTTAAAATAAAAATGTGTTCTTATTGGTTAATTAGCAGAACTTAAGGCTAGGACCTAGAGAGGAAGGATTTGTAATAAGCATAAAGATAGATTCTGTTGATGAAGAATGCAAAGTACATGGGACCTCTATCATGGGTTTCTATGCACTAAGGGACAAAGCTCAGGATTAGGGCCTAAGCAATTCTCGGATTTGGAGGAAATTCAGATGGAGGCTGGCTCCTAATGGAACAACAAAGGATCACCAGGTTGACTTCACCCCAGCATTCCAGGTGACCAGGATACGTTCATTTCCTTCCATTGAAGAAAATAGGCCCCCATGACTGACAATCCTGGTTTCTCCAATGCTTACTCTAAGCTATGCTTCCTACAGGCCCTTTTATGTAAGTGATTAATTATTAAAGTCAGTAAGTACCACTCAGTATCTAATAAATATTACTAGTTAAATCTTTGTTTACTGTTGTGTAGCTGACAGTGTTCAAAGCACTAATCTAAATCAAACAGATACAGTGAGCTTTTCTTGGCATTTGTTTCTCTTACTAATAGTTTATTTAAATGAATGCTGCACATGTGTGTACAGTATCAGTGGAGAACATAAGAGGGTGTAGGATACCCTGGATCTGCAGTTACAGGCAGTTGTGAACCCTATGATGTGAGTACTAAGAAGTGAACCCTGATTGGCCATAAGAACAGTGAGCATTCTTAACTGCTGAGCCAGCTCTCCAACTCTGTCTGTCATGTATTTTTAGATATGTAAACAAGGTTAATACTTTAGCAAAGGCAACAACAGATTTCCAACTTTGCTAATCTATAATAAAATTATAAAAAGAAGTGACAAGACAGTGTAAAATAACTATTAGTGAGTCATCTTGTCTTAAAGATTGGGATATATGCATCATTATACTGCCTCTGGCATCAGTTACATCTGAAACAAAGCCGTTAATTCAAATTATCATTCCCCATACTAGCATGATGTTTTGTATGCTTAGAATGACTTTTATAGCTGTGATTAGTTGGTATAAAGCAGCTAAATGTTATGATTTTTAAACAGTATATTGTTAGTATTTTAATTTAATTGATGTTTAGTTGGATTTCCTCTGATTCTCTGTTCTGATGCTCTTTTTTTTCTTTTTGGATCTCTTTATTTTCTTCTGTATTTGATTTATAAAGACCTTTTTGTTTTGTGTGTCTTTGGTTCAGTTTTCCCATGTAGAGTATTGTTTGTAATACACACTGATGGAAATATTCAGTTTGGTGGAGAAGAAACATTTTTACTTTAAGCCATTTTAGAAGTGAGGTAAATCTTTTCCTTTTTGTCAGTCTTTCTGGTACTGTTGTAATAAGACCAGCGGGGCTGTGTCCCCGGCACCCGGCCGCCTGCACTGCTAGCTTTACCCGAAATAATTACACGGAAACTCTATTCTTTTAAACACCGCTTGGCCCATTATATCTAGCCTTTTCTCGGCTAACTCTCGCACCTGGACTAGCTCATTTCTTATAATCTATGTAGCCCACGAGCTGGCTTACCAGGAATGATCTTAACCTGCGTCTGCCTGGAATGGGAGAATCATGGCGACCCCTTCACTCAGCTTCTTTCTCCCAACATTCTGTTCTGTTTTCTCCACCCACCTATGTTTTAACCTATGAGGGCCAAGCAGTTTCTTTATTGCTTAACCAATGAAATCAACAGATAGAAAGATGACCCTCCTCCATCAACAGCTTTTCTCAGTCTTTCTGATGAATTTGATGTATCAGTTTATATTTATAAGTGAGAGTAGATGCAGTAGATGAGGAATTGAAAGAGATGTTTTCTGGCACTAGGCAAATAATATAAATGCATGAATTTGGCTGAGAGTGTGCTGGTGTTATAGTTCCAATGCCTGCTTCCTTGACAACCAGTCATCATGATCTTTTACTAGCCAATTAGCCATAGATAGTCTTTCAAGCTCCATGTTTTAAAGTCTATGGGTTGCTGTAAGAAGCTGGAGAACCACATGGGACATAGACACATTTATTAAGGAGGCATATACTTACTTATTCATATGGGTGAGGCATTTGGGGAGGGTATATTCTTGCACATGCCCAATCTGCAGCATACAGTTTTAGCTGAAACTAAAGGATATTTTGAATGTGTATTTGCATAGGAATCTCCCCTAATAGAAACAGGAACTCTTAATCTGGTTTAGAGATAAGCACTCTTCCATTTCCTCTAGAATACAGAAGGATTGTACAATGTAGATAAAGGGCATTATGCTGCTTTTAACAGCACTAAGTAATCTGAAGCACTGTTGGTTTGAATTACACCCCACTTAATTCTGTAAATGGTCCACTTTGAAGACTGTGCTTGTGATTGTTACCTTGTGACCAACTACAAAGGTTAGCAGCATTGACAATAATATATTGTCAAGAGTTTTTCTTTGTGACATATTTTAGTAATGCATTCTCTTATAGCTCTCTGTTTTTGTATGTGTGTATGTGTGTATCTTTTCATATAGGAGTTTTGGGAATCTGGAAAAGTAATTTATTGAAAGTTCTCTTTTAACATCATCTATTAATTTACTTCAACTGTTATTTGTAAAAATGAAATATAGTGCTCTGTGTGTGGGGGGGAGAGATTGATTGATGTATAGATGTATATTCCTTCCTAAGACTAATTCAAGGAGCTGGAGAGATAGCTCAGCAGTTATGGGCACTTGTTGCTCTTTCAAAAGACCTAGGTTTGACTTCCAGCACCCACACTGGAGCTTAGAACCGTCTGTAACTCCAGTCCTGGGTTATCAGATACCTTCGGCTTGGCTTTGTGGACACCATGCTCTAAACATTTTATGACAAAAGCACCTATCAGTGCTAGGGCTTATCTTGTCTAGTTCTTATTGTTAGTGTTTTATTATGTTACTGTCTTTTCATGGCTTCAAAGTGTTTTGTTTTATTTTGGTTTTGAGACAAGGTTTTCCTCTGTAGCTCTAACTGAAGTGGTTTATTCTTGTTGTTTAAGATTTCATAAACATTTTATAATTTTTAGAGTTCATCCTGTTTAGCCTTCCAGTAATAAGGGCAGGAATCTTTACTTTTAATTTATATTTGAATATGTCTTGATGTTTATTTGTTTTTATAGGTTTTACATGAAACATTTCCTCAACACACATTCCTCATGAATGGTCTCATTCAAGGTGTAAAGGTAAGAAAAAAATGTGTGAAATCATAGTGAATCAAAACCAGGAATCCCTATTAAGTCAGAAAAAAATATATAAAACACAAATACTTATAATGTATAAAATAATTTAACATTAAAAAGCCAAGTGAATACTCTAAATGACTTAGGTCATTTTTATCTATATATACATGGCAAATCTATAAATTCTTATATAAACCTTTAATTGCTCTGCCAGGCAACAGTTTTATTTAACCCTTCATGCTTATATAATATTTGTCTATGCATTATGCTTATGTCTTAAACAATATAATTCAAATTGTAATTATGCTTTAGTAATTTTAGCAATATTGATGAATACATATAGAAAGGAAGAATTATAAGTAATAAAGGGATCATACTTTAAATGTAACCTTTGCTTCTGTTTGTTCTTAGGGCCTGCTCTCTTTTCTGAGTGCTCCACTCATAGGAGCTCTCTCTGATGTGTGGGGCAGGAAGCCCTTTCTCCTTGGCACAGTCTTCTTTACCTGCTTTCCTATCCCACTGATGAGGATCAGCCCTTGGTGAGTAGCTGAACTCTTCACTGTCATACTGGTCTGCTTTGAGTCTTATGTAAATAAAAACAGGTTGGCTACCACTCCTAATCCAAATATCCAAAATGTGAAATGATCTATAAACATTCCAAACTTTTTAAGGACTGACATAACACAAATCTAATTGGTTCAAGTATATACAAACTTTACCTCATAATGATCAAGTATAGAATAAAATAATGAAAAAGTATTTCAAATATTGAATAAAATGACTTTTAGACTGTACATAAGGAGTATACAGAATATGAATAAATTCTACTTTACGCTTGGGTCCTATGCTTAAGATAACTCATCATATATATGCACAATTCAAAAAGGAAAAAATCCAAAACACTTCAATCCCAATCATTTATGAACTCAACCATTACTTTGATCTGCAGAACACTCTTTAACCATTTCAAAGTAAACTCTACTTAGTTGAAGAAATTCAAGGTGGCTCTAAGAGAAGATATTGATGCTATGATGTCATAGGAAGTCAGTGCTGAAAGTGCCCTCACAGTTCCTGTCCTCACCACTGTGCTGTGGTTGACTTTGCCAATGTATTTTTTTTTGTCATTTCATTGCACTGTGGCACTGAATAAAAATTGTGTATATAAGAATAAACAGGATTCATATTTTGCATACTCCATAAAGACCCTTAGCTTATTAGAATATATGATATGAATTTGAATTAATTTTTGCTCTTCAGTATGATGAATCCAGGTTTTTTGTTTTGTTTTTGCTGTTTTTATTTTTTTCCTTTTTTTAATTTTAGTTTTTTTAGTTCTAGACCTTGGGATAGTACCTTAACCAGTATTTCTGGTGTTGAGATGCTCTTGCTGTGTGAAAATACTTTTATTTGATTATCAGGCATTCTTGTTAAGTAAAATTTTGGATACCATAATAATTTTATCTTCTACCAAGTAATCTTTTTTTTGTAGAATACTAATGCACCATGCCTTTCTTTTTTATAAAAATTCCCTTTGCTAGTGTAATATTTATTTAAATCCTTAACATTTGATGGTTCTACTCTTATATATCCTATTCGTTTGTTGTAATACAAAATAGCCTTTTATCATAGTTGCTTGATTTTCTGAGTATATTAATGTCATCTGTAAATAATTTTACCTCATTCCTTCTAGCTTTATGCTCTTTACTGCCCTTTGAAACCTTAATAGCTAATGAATGGTATTTAATTAAAGTGATGATTGTGGTGTTTTCTTCTATTTTGTAAAGACTGTTATAATTTTTTTCATTAGCATTTTCTTTTTTCCTTTTTTTTTCTAAAATCTAATGTGTATGAGTATTTTGCCTTTATGTATGTCTATGCACCATGTATGTATGTGGTGCCTACAGAATCAGAAGAGGGTGTTGGATTCCCTGGATTTGGAGTTAGACACAATTATGAGCAGCCATATGGGTACTGGGAATTGAGCCTGAGTCCTGGAAAAGCAGCCAGTGCTCTTAACCATTGAGCTATGTCTTTTGCATTTTGTTTCTATTTTATTCAAGGGTTTTCACTTTTAAAATAAAGACTTATTGATTAGATTCAGAATTTATTTATATCAAGAATTAGATATTAGATGTTATTAGATAGCTTTTAGCATAAATGGAGGGAGGGGTTTATTTTTTATTTTATTTTTTGCTGCTTTTGTTTTGTTTGGTTTTTGATTCCTTAAAAACTGTTATGGTGCCCATGAGATGGCTCAGTGAGTAAAAATACTTGATAAGTAAGCATGAGGACCTGTGTTCAGTCCCTGGTATCCATAGTTGAAGGAGAGAACCAACTCTTGTCTGACCTGCCCAAGACATGATGCCACACGCATGGCTACTCTTTCATACATCATGTATATAGAGAGAGCTGCAATAATAGTAACAACAAAATTTAAATATTTTAAAGAACTATTTATAGATTAATTATGTTACTGACTGTTAATTAGTAATTTTTTAATATTAAAATATCTTTATGTTATAAAATAAACTCTACTTTGTATTCTGTAATATTCTGGCTTTTGCTATTTTAACTTTTTTCAATGTATTTATGCATATTGTAGAAATTTTTGGTTTGAATTATGTTAACATTTTTTGTTGTACTGTTTTTGTATAGGTTGTTTTTTTGTGTATATCTATGTGAGGGGTTGGACCCCTTACAACTGGAGTTACAGTTGAGAGCTGCCATGTGGGTGCTGGGAATTTTACCTGGGTCATCTGAAAGACCAGCCACTCCTCTTAACTGCTGAGCCATCTCTTCAGCCCCATATAAAATTTTAAAAAGAAAATTTTAAGCCGGGCAGTGGTGGCGCACACCTTTAATCCCAGCACTTGGGAGGCAGAGGCAGGCGGATCTCTGTGAGTTTGAGACCAGCCTGGTCTACAGAGCAAATTCCAGGACAGGCTCCAAAGCCACAGAGAAACCCTGTCTCAAACAAAAACAAACAAACAAACAAAAAACCTCCAGTTAATTTTATATTTATCTTTAAACATATATGCAGATACGGGAGTTTATTTTCATTAGTTTATAATAGTCACATGATATCTTTGCCTTTGATTATAAAATTTGAGTAATTAAAATAATCTTTCAGCTAACAGAAGATGATGTTCTTAATCATATTCTTTTTAAAACTATCTTTTTATAGGTGGTATTTTGGCATGATTTCTGTATCTGGAGTCTTCTCAGTTACTTTCTCTGTAATATTTGCCTATGTAGCTGACTTCACTCAAGAGCACGAAAGAAGTACTGCTTATGGATGGGTAAGATGGTGAACTTTTTGTTTGATTGTTTGTTTTGAAACAAAAACTTAAGTAGGCCAAGTTTACTTCAAACTTGGAATTTTCCTTTCATAATTTCTTGAGGGCTAGGGTTATATTTTTATATTGGCTAGTAATTTATTATATTGTGTAGCAATTTACCTGTCATAGGAATTTTTGTTATTTTGAGGTCTTAGGGCAGACTAGACTCAAACTCAGTGAGTATCTTAGGATCACCTTGAACTTCAGTTCCTCCTCCCTTCATTTCCAGAGTGCTAGGATTACAGGCATACACCATTATGTCCAGCTTGTAGACTTAAAAATTAGAGTAATTAATAGCATTCTGTTAAAAATTGACAAGAAATTGGTGTTTGAGATAACATCAGAAATAGATTTTAGAAATGTGAGAATCTCAACAATGTGTCTCAGGTACTCATTTGAGACATAACCTATAGAAAACAAAAGGTTGTTAATTTGGAAGATGGTGTTGAATAAATATCAAAAGTTATGAGGAATTTATTTTTTGATATTTTGACATTAGACAGTCGCATTTTCTTAGTCATGATAATGATATTATAGTTATGTATGAGAAGAAAGAACTATTAAAAGATGACAGCAGAAGCATTTTGGGCCAGAAGGGCAGTAGATCACATCTTTGCAAGTTAACTCCCCCCGTCACTTAAAAAAAAAAAAAAGACAGGGTTTGAGAGAGGATTTTGCCATGTAGCCTTGACTGCCAGGCTGGACTCTAACTCAGAGATCCACCTTCTGCAAAGTACTTTTAAATGGTTTAGAGATAAGATAGCATATACTCATATTGATGAGCAATTATAGACACATGTTCAGTATCTGGGATATATATGTATGTTGTAAAAAAAAAAAGTGATCTGGCTAGATATTGGAAAGTAGTAGGTTCAAGGAGGATAAGAGCCAGAAACCCAGATAATTACTCTCTATCTTGTACCCTTTTCTTTAAAATACTGCTTCTTAAAATAAAGTGCTCATTCCTGTTAACTGATTAAATGAGTAAATTCACTGATCAGTTTCCAACCTACAGGTAAGTTACTTCCATTCCACAAAACACATTATTTTATTGACTTCAGACACCCACAGTTAGCGTCTCTTTCCCTTATGACTACTATCTGCCCACTCTCTCCCTTCCCACCTCCTGTGAACATTATTCATGCATCATCCTAAATTGAAAGCACTGTGCATTACTGTTCAGGATAGAGGAAAAAGTGAATAGGAAGGCTTCGAAGAAGGAAACATTCAAAGTGGGCTGTAAGTGTCATGAAGAGCACCAAAATCCTATACCTCATAGAAGTGCAGCTTTCTTCTCCACCTTGTCTTATCATGCATGGAAAATGTCTATGGACATTAATTTCCTCACAATGTTATTAGACTATAAAAATGTGAATGGATACATGGAAACATAAAACTTGTACATATTTGATATATATACATCATATAATGTCTGACTGGTTAGACATTTTGTTTCCTTCAGGTTAAACATTTTTCCCTTTTTTTGTCTTTTAGTGTGTGTGTGTGTGTGTGTGTGTGTGTGTGTGTGTGTGTGTGTGTGTGTGTGTGTGTTTGTGTGAGCAACTACCATAACATGCTACTCTTCTATCATGTTCTGGGAATCACTCTGGTTACCAGGCCTGTGCAACAGGCATGCTGAGCCATGTTGTCAGCCCCATTTATTTTTTCCTTATGGTGGAATTTTCATAGCTGTTTATTTTTTGCTTTCAGTGGAAACACAATTTATAGTGCTTCTGTGCTAATTACAGAAAGGGTTTTGATAGTCACTAGTAGTGACTGTCACTTAATTACTTAATCTCTAGCTCAGTTTCTCATTGTAGATGACAATTAGGATTAGTGCTTACTCATGAGGCATGGCAAGAAGCCAGTGAGTGAACATCCTAGCTCATACAGTATCATTCTGAAGTACTAGCCCATCAGCTGCTGCAGCTCAGCAGTAGGCTACTGGGTTTGTCTCAGGCCTAGGTCTTTGCCAGTAATTCCCTTACAGCCTATCTAGCTTGCAGAGAATTTTCTGACGATTATTTCCAGGATGTGTTAATTAAATTCTAGAAGGTACTTTGATATCCAGTTTAGATTAAAATGTGCTTTCCTTTCTGGAACTCCTTCAGGAAACCAAGAAGGAGGTTCTTTAAGGGTCATAGCAATCAGTAATACTACTGGTAAGTTACTCCTCACTGCATCTGTAAATGAATCTATAAGATGATTTCATGACAACAGAGTCTTAATGAATGTTGTTGTGGGTTTCAATAATTTTAAACAAAATCTGCAAAAGTATTGTCCTTCTTAAGACATAAAATAGCCTACTTGGCAGTATGCTCAGGTGTTATGAGATGTGACCGCACAAAAACTTAACATTGTATCCATAACACTTGAGGATGGTACCCTAGTGCTCAAGTAACAACTGAAGACAGTACAGCACAGTTTCCATAGCTGTTTGCTTGTTTTTGCAATTTGTGGCAGTTATGTGGCTGCCTGGACTTTTTCAAATAAAATGGTAAGATCTCTGTCATTTTCACATACTAAATAACTAAGTTTCAGGAATTTTTATTTCCCAAACTAAAATTTTTCATATCTTTATTCTCCACTGCAAAAGTCTTTTTTCTATCATTTTTAGCTTTGAAAGCTTTTTAATGTAGCATTAGTTTTATATGTATTATGTTTTTATATTTAGTTGTGGGATAATAGGTGATACAAAAATGTCATTGCTTACCAGGAGTCATAATCAGATATAGTGATTTCTAGTGCTTCTTTTTAAATAGCATTTTTACTTAATCTTTTAAAATTTCATACATGTATATAATATATCTTGATCATATCCATCTCACACACTCCTAGAACCCCCATGATATCTTCTAATTTCATTTCACTCTTTATAGTGTTTTTTTCCTTAACTCACTAACTCCTTATGTGATTTTTTTTTTGTTTCTAATAGCATCTTCTAGTTTTAATAACTTATCAGCATGTTTTTGGTACTCTAATCTGCTTATAATTTAGAGAATGAATATTTACATTATATTTGTAAATGTAGAACATAGAGCTGCAGTGTAATAAGGCTTACTAGCTACTGCCCTAACCAGAAAGCTTTAACCCCTCCACAAATCTTTAATTTTCTTTTGTGTGTGTGTTGGTATGAGTGGTACTAATGATCACACCCAGTGTCCTGAGTATGCTAGCTAAATAGTCTATCACTTAGCTGTATATCCCCAGCCTTCATTCTTTTATTTTTATTAATGCAGTTATTTTGGTTATAGCTTTTTCTCTTAAAACCAGCTACCTTTTCCCCCCACTGTGTTAATGAAATAGTTATAAAGAGATAGATGGGTATGTGGGGAAATATACTGGTTTTGGATGAATCAGATACAGTACCTGAGAAATTTATAGATTTCATCATCAGTTCTTCAGAGATTTAGGGGTTTGGTTTTTTTTTTGTTTTGTTTTTTTGTTTTTTTGAGACAGTTTTATTATGTAGCTTAGACCTGGCCTTGAACTCAGAAGTCCTTTACCAACCTAAGTACTGTGATAACAGGAATGAACTACCATGCCTCATGCGAAGCAGGTGCATGCCACTGAGATAAAACCCCAGCCCTGAAGGAATTGTTTTAATACTCTTCTCTGTACATCTCTGTTTTCCAGTTAAACAGGCAAAACCAGTTGGTGTTTTATGAGGAAAACTCCTACACTGTTCATTTATATTGTACTTTAATTATAGCTCCCCAGAATATCTCCATTTAGTGGGTGAACATATTTTTAAGCAAAATTGCTTTCCTTCTCTTTTATTCTTAAAATTTGTGTGCAACACATTTGTCTTGCTGAATCCAGGAGAGGCGTCTTCAGAGATGGCTTAGCAGTTAAGAGCAGTTGTTCTTGTAGAGGACTGCTCATAACTATCCATTCCTCCAGTTCCTCTTCTGATCCCTGTGGGTACCAGGCATTCACTGAGGGAGGGGGATATCTGTAGCTATATACCTGCAGTAGGTGGGCCTCTGGGGGAGAGCATGCTCTCTCCACTGATGTTCATATTTAGGATCCTAAATGACTGTATTTTTTTCCCATAGGTCTCAGCTACCTTTGCAGCTAGTCTGGTTAGCAGCCCAGCCATTGGAACATACCTCTCTGCAAATTATGGAGACAGCCTTGTTGTGCTGGTAGCCACAGTGGTGGCTCTCCTAGACATCTGCTTCATTTTGGTAGCAGTTCCAGAATCTCTACCAGAGAAAATTAGACCTGCTTCCTGGGGAGCTCAGATTTCTTGGAAACAAGCAGACCCTTTTGCGGTAAATAAGACATGAAAATATTTACTTACTATATATTTCTTTTTACTGAGAAAAATAAGACTATATATACAGTCTCAAATATATATACCAACAGTTGTTGATTCATTTCTTTTACAGTAAAAGTAAAAAAAAAAAAAAAAAAACTTTCCTTACAAGTAAAGGGCTGAGAGACTGAGAAATACAGAACTAAGTTGTGAGACAAAATATTGCCCTCAAAGACATGGTTGTTTTTATCACTTAATAAAATGAATGAAGATAGTAGGAGAGGGATGTAGTAGGGAGTATATCACACTAACAAGAAATAGTGCTAGGAAAGTTTTGTACCTCTCTCTCTCTCTCTCTCTCTCTCTCTCTCCCTGTCATACCGACTTTTATAGAATAGTTGTAAACCACATTTTTTGAGTCAGGGTTTCTCCTGAACCTGGAACTCATCAATCTCGTAAGACTACCTGACCAGAAAGTTCCAAGGATCTTCCTGTCTTTGCCTCCCCAGGCATGCACCACAGTGCCTTGCTTTTTTATGTGCTGCAAATCAAACTTGACTCTTCATGCTTGTACAGCAGGCACTTTACCAACTGAGCCATCTCCCCAGTTCCTTAAAATTATTTTCTAAAATGATCACTCAGAGTACTTCCTGGAGATCTTGCCTGTTCCTCTTATGTGTTAGTTATATTGTCAGATGGTGAGCAAGGAGTTTGAGGGAGGAAACAGGAATGGGCTAGAGAGCCTGCAAGCTACTTATCTATATATGTATGTGATAAGTATGTTTGTATATGTATTTATCCCTTGTAGTGATCAAGTTACATGTAGAAACTTCTCTGTAAAACAGAACTACTGTGGCTTATTTTTCAGGGCAGCTATAAGGTCTCCAATTAACATGTGTAAGTTAACTGATCTAATGTCTTGTGTAGCAAGGTTTTAGTAGACATTAGTTGTTTTGGTATTGATTATATAAAGTTTATAGATGATGACCTAAAAGTTGTGTGACACTTGTCACTCTCTTCAAATAAAAGTTTTAGGATGTACCAAGTGTCTTCCTGGTTTCAGGCAACTTGACTATCAATAACTTGAAGAATAGAGTGATTTTATGTATAGTGAAAACTATGGAAGAGGTGAAAAGGAAGATCAGAATATCAAGTTTATCCTCAGCTGCATACACGTTTGAGCCCAGCCTTAGCTACATGAGACTTTGTGTTAAAAAAAGAAAGAAAACCTTGTAATTAAAATCATATAAAAGAAGTTACTTTACAAATCCAGAGAGATAATTGATTTTTCTAAGAAGGTTTGGTAGAAACATTTTTTCAGGGCCTGTTTATAGGTTGTTCAAGATATCTTGACAGATATATATATAAATAGTGAAGCCAGTGTCACAAGAACACTGACATTTGTGTTTTTGCTCTCTACTTATTCCCAGTCCTTAAAGAAAGTTGGAAAAGATTCTACAGTCTTACTCATCTGCATCACAGTGTTTCTCTCATACCTTCCTGAAGCTGGACAATATTCCAGCTTTTTTCTCTATCTCAGGCAGGTGAGTAGTCCCTAGTAGCCTTCTAACATATAGATATCAAAGACTGAGAGTTGTCTAAGATAGGTTGGAGAAACCATTGTAGAAAAGGAAATGTGAATTTATTTCTAGAGACGTCACAAAGCAGGGCATATAATGGCCTCATGAGTAACTGGAGCGACAGGTGTGGGTGGCCATGCCTACCTTCTTGCTGTGAGGCAAGGGTGTTGCTTATATCTAGGATTTAAGAACACAGTAAGATATCTACTTTGGAAAATTTCCTTTAAAATAGAGAATTATCAGAAACAAAACTCTGAGCCTTTTTATTCTGAAAACCTGGTTAATTGGCCTAGAATTTGCTGAGCAGACCAGGCTAACTTACAGAAATCTACCTACCTTTGTCTCCTGAGTGCTGGGATTAAAGTCATCCACCACCAAATCTGAGACCCTTGTCTAAAATAGCATTTATAGTGAACAATGTGGGATTTCTCTCTGTATGGTGAGAATATGTTTTATTATCATTGGTTAATAAAACAATGTTGTAATTAATATAGTTTTATGTGATTATTTGGGTCTGGGCAGCTGGGAAACTAAAGTGCAGTCTCCATTTACATTGAACCAAATTAAGAGAAGATACAGAGCTGTCATATCTCTTACCAACAGTTGCACGCTGGTACCAAAGGGATTCATTTGGTACGGTTTATGAGCCTATATATTTTTATAAAGGAGCACCACTCAATTTGTACTTTGTGATAAGTTCACTCTTGGCATTGCTTACATGTTTTAGCAGTTATGCATAAAGCTGATAATAGGCTGCCTTCACCTCCTTTAATGCTGAAATTATAGGCATGAGCTATACCACCTGGTCCAGATTTTGTAATTGAATATGATTAGGTTGTAACAGAAGACCCAGAGGTTCTAACACTAGTAATTTATTATTTAATTGTGATTGGGTGGGAGATGCTCATTTATGAAGTAAGAAGACTATTTAAAGTTATTTTTAGTATTTTCCTGTATTATAGAATTTCAGTAGAAGACAAAGTAATGTATCCTTTTAAAAATTATTAATCCTTTTATAGTTACTGTTGCAGTTGGAGGTTTAGAGGCCATTGCCAGTCAGACTTGGCTGTTTACTTAATAGAAGTATATAGGAGCTTTCACAGCACACCTACTGCTGGAGCATACCTCGAAGTCTAATATAATTCATCTTCAGTGGGGTCTGGCATCCTCTTGTTCTCTTTTCTCCCCTTCTTTCCTTTTCTCTGTTGCTCACATAATTTTAAAATACAACCGGACTCAAGAGCCACTGACTTCGCTGATGGTCCAGTTCTACCTTGGCAACAGTAAAAGTCAAGTTGCTTTCTTTTACACTCTCTTTATTGTGCTCTCATTGTCTCCACACTGGGGCAGACTAATTAAGAGAGGGAATACTAAACAGTAGGCATAATAAAATTTTCAAAAAATTCAGTTTGTGCTTACTTATAACTATTTTATGTCACGTTTAACTATAAATTTTGGGTTAATTTTTTCAGCTTCTACCTACTGCTTTTATGAACTTCCCTCAGCTATTTTCTCCTGTTAGTTTTAATAGGGAAAAAACAATTTCTTATTAATTATATCTCTAATAGCTCTTATTACAAAAGTGATTTTTTATTTGTTTTTTCTCATTTCTACAGGTCATAGGTTTTGGATCTGTGAAAATTGTGGCATTCATAGCTATGGTAGGAATTCTGTCAATTGTGGCTCAGGTGAGTGTTTTTTACAACATGTGGATTAAAAAGGCAAAGCTTCCCACCCCGCCCCCCCCCAATCCTGATAACCTCAGTTCTATAAGAAGCCAAGGATACAAGTTTCAAAGAGTTCCTCCACACTGTTGCCTCAGCCGCTTAACTCCTGCTGTAACACACCTTGCTCATGTAGAGAACCACTGAATTCAGGAAGCTGATAGGGACACAACTCACGGAACTGGTTGTACATATAATACTGAAGTCCTTAGGATTCAGTAGAACTTCATACAGATTTCATTAGGATGTTATTTGTAATTTGTGCTGGATCCATTCTTCTTACTCACTGCCAAAACAACTGGGTTAACAGGATGGCGAAATGACTTGGTCAGAGAAGCTTATTGCCAAGCAATGACCTGAGCCATGGTAGAAGGAGAAAACTGACTCCTGCAAATTGTCCTCTGACTTCCGCATACATGCTGGGACATGTGTATACACATGTAATAAATAGGTATAAAAACTATTTTAAAGGAAAATAAAGTAACCAGATACAGCAAAATTAACCAGTGGAATGTGAAAATTAATTAGAAATAAGTGTCTTCTAGATACTGCTGTCTCCAGGACTAAACAAACAAGGATCAGCATATTAGAGAGTAAATAGCAGTGCATTCTTTCCAACCTATTATAATTTCAATCTAGAAAGGCAAGAATATTGTCCTCCTATGCTTCAGGGACAGTCACTATAGCTTATGTGGATTGCCCAGAGACTGTTCCCTCGAAATGGCCAGGCTACTTGTTCTTCTGTGATTAACTCTCTGCAGAGGAAATGAGAAGTCTGGGAAACTAACTAGTCCTACCAAATGAGAGAATGAATACATAGAAGCAAACTATTTCTTTGCTGTTTTTGTTTTAACTGTTGGAACATGTTAGCAAATTATGTTAAACTTCTAAGTCGATTATGATGTTCTTTTGTTTTTTTATATTAACCTTAATTGTTTGCCCATAGGTGTCTTTATCTTCCTTTTTGTACTGTCCCTACAAGTTATATTTAACATAATATATATTTATTAAAAATGAAGCTCTTATCATTCTTGATTTTGTGAAATTGTTAACTACAAGAGAATAGTAAACCTTGATGAACATTTACAGGTGTGGAATTCTGCTGAACATTAAGTGCTTGTTGACATTTCTCCAAAGAAGGCTAAGGTGTGATCCTCTCAGTCATGATAACTGCAGTGCAGCTGTATTAACCTTTTGGGAGGGACTAGAGGAACACCAGTTAGACAGGCTTTTCTGGAAGGAAATCAAAGGCCCTAAGCCCCAGATCAGCACTAGAGTCCTTGAACTCCACCCCTGAAGAGTTATCACAACTGCCTGCCACTCACACATACACACACATACACACCCGGGCTGGCACCCAGTTCGCGAGCTTCGGGCAAGGGGCTGGAGGTTAAAATACACAGACACACACAGACAGAGAGACAGCAACATGGGTCATCCCTGAATTCCCCAAGAATGCCCCCTTTATTGTGTTCAGGGGCAGATTATATAGAGATAGCCGTGCCCCAGCCAAACCCACCAGAAACCACTCTCCTGCCATCTGGAACTCCTGAAGGTCTCGTGCTCAGAGCAGCTGTAGGCACTCAGATCAGGGGATTACAAGAAATTCAGGATCTGGGGTCTCACTGCTCCCAACAACTGCCTGCTCTTGGGGCTTATAACCAGACATATGTACCCTTAAAAGACTTTGGCCATCAATGAGTGGATTTCACCAAAAGAGCTTATGCTCTGAATTTGAGTTTGTGATCAAATTCATGTGTGCTCATATGGCTTCTGAGAGTTATCCTCTTTGCCTTACAGACAGTCTTCCTTAGCAAATTGATGAGATCACTAGGGAATAAGAATACTGTCCTCCTTGGCTTGGGTTTCCAGATGCTCCAACTTGCCTGGTATGGTTTTGGATCTCAGGCCTGGTAAGCTTCCCTTGATTCACATATTATCAAAACAAACAAGCAAAAAGCAGTGAATATTAACAGATATAATGAGTCTTAAAGGAGCTAAGGCTATTTGACTATTTTTTTTTAAAAAGGGGGTTGTCTCACTCGTTTGTATTTAGCACTTCATGCTTGGGCAGGAGTGGAGCTAGAAGATTTGAGATGTCTTGTAAAGATTTCACTAGTTCTGGAGTCATTGCTTAATTGAATGTGTGTTGTCATCTCCCAGCCCTCCAATACAGTCCTCGTTCACTCGTGATCTCCCCACTCACACTCTCTCCGTTCCCTTTTTTGAGGGTGGGTAGATTTGTGTATTTTTGAAACAATCAAATATTGTAGCCCAGACTGGCCTTAGACTTGCTTCAGTTCTCCTGCCAAGGCCACCTGAATGCTGGTATTACAGGTTTGAGCCACCATGGCTGACTTTGTGTACACATTCTCTTTTAATTGTTGGATAATATCATACATGTATATATGTTTTGATCACTTTCCCCTAACTTAATGTGATCCTTTGTTTTTAAACCCACTGTGTCCACTTGGTACTATTTGTATATGTAGAGATATAGACATCTACTGGATCATGAGTAATTTCTTAGGGTCTGCATTCCTGAAGAAAACTGAAAAATCCCCCTCCCATTTCCCCAGAAGCCACCAGTTGTCCACAGCTCCTCTGCCTGAGGTGGGACTTCATAAGCACCTCTCCACTCATACTGGTATTTTGGCTGCTGCAAGTTCGTGTGTGCAACTGTGCTGTCAAATCTAGCAAATACTGCTTCTCTGAATATGTCCACTACTTCTGGCTGTTAAAATCTTCCAACTTAACTCTTTGAATGGTCCCTGAGCCTTGTGGGAAGGAGGTTTGATATAGATGTTCCATTTAGAGCTGAACTCTGTGGTCTCTTAATCCCTATACTTCTGCTTCTTAAGTACATTTACCCACTTTCAGGATATGACATATAGTCAAAACAAAAAGACACTAAATAACAACAGATTACAGCATGCTTTGCTGGTACACTTAGGCAGTAATTTAACTATCATAAAATAAATCATTTGATGAACACTAATATGTTCTTCAAGGTCATGTGAGTATCCTGCATCAATTTTCTTTAAGTATTCATATTTTAGCTTCCTATAAATGGGAAGAAAGGTCAAATTAAGACCTACTGATTAAAAAAAAGAACAGGAAGTCTTGAGTTCCATTCTCCTGTATGGCAAGTGTCCTTGTGTACCTTATTGCCAGATACTGCAGAGTCTCAGTTTCCATTGTAGACATGAATTAGTCCTCATTTGCTCATTTGCATTCATAAATGGAGCTATTAGAAATGCTTTGTTGATTAGAGATTAGTTGGGAAGCAGATATGAAATTCTGAATTTCATTTCATATGAATCATTTGTTTTATGTTACATTTTGCCTAAGATTAAGTTGATGATTCAGTTTTTTTTGGTGGGGGGGTTTGTGAACTCTGGTTCAGTATCTGGCTAGTCTAGTCAAACCACTTTATAAAGTGTTAAAAAGACTTTATGATAATAAGATTTTTTAAATATCAATAAAGACCACCCCAAAGGAAGTACATTATCATGACTTTTTTTTCCACTGAGAAAAGGACAAAGGTCTGAAGCAGTCTTTGTTTATTCATTTTACAACAGACAGTGCTATCAAGCCTGACAGACCACACAGCCCAAGGACATTGTGAAAGATGAATTTTCAAGAAATGTAGAAAGTTAGTGACAGGTGCAGATGGAGATGTGGTGTTTATTTAAAACAATAAAAGAATAGACATCCTTTTAAGAACTTGTGCCTACACTTGGAAATGACAGTGGGGCAACCTGGGAGAAGAGACTTTTGAAAGAGGAAATAAAATATTTTTTGATCTGCATCCCAGTCTGTGGGTCAGTATTAGTATGGATTCTTTTTACAGAGAGACTTACTTTGTAGCCCAGACTGGCCTTGAATTCATGCTGCTTTTGCCTGAGCCTTTTGGATGCTGAAATTGCTAAAATTACTTAAAAAACTATACCTTGTCCAGGAAATCCATTTTTAAAGAGTGAAAAATAAATAAAGTGGAACATGAGGTAATACAAAACATTTGCACTGTTGCCACTGATTAAAAGTACCTTAAAACCTTCTTACAGCCTTCTTTAATCTTTTCAGGATGATGTGGGCAGCAGGAACTGTGGCTGCCATGTCCAGCATTACATTCCCAGCAGTCAGTGCCCTCATCTCTAGGAATGCAGAGTCAGATCAACAAGGTGAGATTTGTACCCTTGTTCCTTCAGCTGGAACTTCTCTTTCCTGAAGTATGAAATCCTGCATCCTCCATAACAATAACAGTTGACAGCAGTGGGCCCCTGTCATAGGAGCTTATCTGCTTATTTTGTCAAATACAGAAATTCTGTTTTCCTCCTTGCTCACGCTCAGACTTTTAACAATCCAGACTCAACCATTCAGGTTATTAGTAATAGTTAGAAATAGAAAACATCCATTTCTAGTTTCATTTCTGATTACATTGTCATCAGAATTAACCGGTTTATAATCTTATTTCAATAGATTTCTATTAAATAATAATAGCAAATTAACAATGTAATATCCCCTTAGTCACTAAAAGTTAACTTGAAATAATTCAGTCTCAGGGGCTTAATTTAAGAAAGGGATCTTTGAAGAGATGAAGAAAATTCTGGTTAGTAATTGGAGATAGGGAGCGATGACATGACTTAGAATTGCTGTGCAGAAAGCAGACTTTATTCTTCCTCTGTGTGTTTCCTTTTCAGCCAGTTCTGATACCAGAATTAACCCTTTTTTCCTCCATCTTCTAATGGCCTACCCTACCATAGTCAGGAAGTAGAAGATTTTATCTCATTTATTGTTTTTTATTTTCATTTAGTTGTAAATATTCATTATAATATTCATTTGTGTTACAGGAAAATGGAAAATTTGTGTATGTGTATGAAACAACACAAATGTACATAGTGATTTGGTTTGATTTGATGCCAGTATAAACCCAATACCTTGAATATACTAGGCTACACCTCTATCCCTAAAGGAAAATGTTTTTAAATTTGTAAGAGGACTTTTAAAATTTTCAACAAAAATTAAATTTTAAAAGATAGTTTATTTATTATCATTACACCTGTTTTCCCACATAATGAGTTTGCTGTATGAGTAAGTTGTATCCATCCTTAGATTTATGGACTTAAGTGACATCCTTTGTGTTATCACCATTAACTGCAGTAACTTAGCTGGGTATGAATACTATTATACTTGCCTATTTTTGATTTACAAAAATATACATTTCATATGATTCAAACCCATGTTTTGCTTACCATATTAGAAAGTTGATGCTTCCAGAATTTTTGAGTGGACGTCTGCACGAGATGGAAGGTTGCAGATGACAACCCTGGGCCAGGCGGAGCCTCTTTGTACTCACATGTGGCCAAGGAGGTCTGAATGGAGAACATACTTTTATTGTACATGAACAACTAAATGAGCTAAGAAGGAAGTCTTAGCCCATAGAAAAATTGAAATTACATGATAAGGAAATAATTATTTAATATTTTCTTATTTCTCATTAAATGGTAGATCTAGTTCAAAAGGTTTTCAGAAACTGAATTCAATTTTTTCCTTGTAGACCTTCACACAGAGAATACTGACTACTAAATAGACATAATGCGACCAAGAAAACATTTGTATAATGAATGACAATATCATGATGAACTCTAATGACTGTAACAGATGCTATAGATAATTAGCCTAAACTATGATGGCTCAGTCCAGCCAAGTCTGTCTTAATGATGGAGTGTCCTAGATAAGCTCTATATGTGAGGCACTTTTCTGAGAGACTGACTCCCTTCTCATTGTGATCTAGGGGTTGCCCAGGGGATCATAACAGGAATACGAGGACTTTGTAATGGCCTAGGGCCAGCACTGTATGGCTTCATATTCTACCTGTTCCATGTTGAACTGAACGAATTGGGCCCAGACTTGAATTCTGATGATGATCCCTTACAGGTAATTTGGTGATCTGTGTTATAATAATGGTTATCTTTGATTATAGCATAATCTTGTGGCTTTAGATTCCTATTTATTCTTTATCATTGCATTTGACAGCAGCAGCTCATTGCTTGGGATCAGAAAGGGCTCATAACAGATTAAACGTCTTATATGAAAAAGTGTCTGTACCTTATTTAGATCCTCTTTTCACCTAGTCACTATGAATAGTATGCTATTATCTGGCTAAATTTAATCTAAATAAAATATAAAATTACCTAAAAATTTAGCTTAAGGGACTTAGTATATAGCTTAGTTGGTAGGTGCTTGCCTAAAATGTACAAAACTTAAAAGAAGTGTGATAGTACATGATTGTAACTCTAGCAATCAGAAGGTAAAGGCAGAAGATCTTAAGTTCAGGGTCATTCTTAGCTACATAAGTATGAGGCCAGCCTGGGATACAACAGACTCTGTCTTTACAAAAAAAAACTTACTAAAAAGCTACTGTGCTTCTGTTTTTTAAAAGATAAACATTTATACAGAGTTCTGTACAAATCTGAAATTATTAATATTCATATGTAGAAATGTATGATCTGAGGTAACGAGATTACAGAAAGAAAATTACTGCTTTTGTAAGTATATAGGGTAGGTTCTATTAATTAGAAATAATATAAAAAGCAGTGATTTGTTGCCCTGAGTTATTTTCCAAACATTAATCTCTATTAGAATTTGCCTTGATTAATGAAATACAGGCCTATTAAAACAATTAGCTAGACTTTTCAAAAAATCATTTAAAACTAGCTTGTAATTTTAAAAAAGATCCTAACCATGCTGGGTATGTTAATGCATGTCTTATGATCCTAACATTTGGGAGATATTAGCAGAAGGGTTGTGATGTCAAGGCTACTCTGAACTAAATAGCACAAGACTCTGTCTTTAAAAAAAAAAAACAAATAGAAAAATAAATAAATAAATACTTAACTAACTTCTGTCTTCATTTGTTTTTTTATATCCATCAGGGAGCTTTTATCCCAGGCCCACCATTTTTATTTGGAGCATGTATAGTTCTTATGTCTTTTCTGGTTGCCTTATTCATCCCTGAATACCGTAAAACCGGTGGAGTTCAAAAACATAACATCAGTAGCAGCCCAAGCACTCCCCCTGAACGGGGCTGTGATGAGGACATTGAGCCATTACTGCAAGACAGCAGCATCTGGGAGCTCTCCTTTGAAGAGCCTGGAAATCAGTGCACTGAACTATAACCCAGCAGTACCCAGCAGTAAGGGAGGTTCTGCAGACACCGTCTGGGAGCCGTGGAGGAAGCTGTACCACCTGGAGACTTCATGGTGCTGGAGGGGCAATGCTAACAGCATCCTTTGGGCCAATTTTAATAAGTTACTCTTTCATGCCTTTACCCTTCACTCTTCTGCCTCTTTCTGTTCCTTTACTCCCATTCTTTTTCTTCCTGTTTATATATTCCAAGAAAGATTGAAAATGTTTCACAGAAATATGAAACTCTCAAGGTCATATGGAATCAAGACTTTAAATCTTTAATAAGAAAATCATGTCTGGCAGGAAAGGTTACCTTTTCTTCAGTAACTAGAAGGAGAGTGACAGAAGTTTTTCTGTTCCCTTTTTGGTAGAAGGTATGAGACAAGAGTGTTAATTGCCTTCTTTCATTCTTTCTGTGAATTATTCCTCTTAGTCTATAGGTGTTGATGAGTGGCCATTCTAAAGAGTCACTTGGTATCAGGGATCTACTGACTTTGTCCAAAGGTTAAGTAAAAACCTAGTTTTGCTTTCCCTTTCATTTTTTTTATTTCTTAAGCTTCTTGAAAACAAACCTTAATAGTGTGTGGGCCAATGATTACCTTTATTAGATAAAGAAAATCTTTCTTAGAAAATTCAAATAATGTTGAACAAGCAGAACAGATTCTTGGTATACAAAATAATTTTACAGAAGAAGAAGAAAAAAAATCAAGCCTGTAGCCCAGCTACTTACAGATTTTAACAGGAGGATTGAAATTTGAGGCTAGCCTTGGCAACATACTAAGATTCTATTTCAAAGCTAAACAACCAACCATGAAGCATTCTAGTTTTTGTTGTTTTAACAATTTGAACATTCCTACAAGGTGATGAGAGTAACAGCAGAGAATGCTCCTTCCTGTATCTCCTGTGTCCTACTTCCATTTCCTCATCATACTCCTGCCTTAACTGTTAATGTAGAATATGTTTGTTTTCAACCAATCTGTATCTCAGTCTGTTTTTCTGAATTTAGAATCTCATGGGAATGCACACATCAAATTCCTTTAAAAATTATGAAGGTTAGTGAAGCTCAGTTTCATGATAAGTATCTTGCTTATTTTTGAGATGTTTTATGGACAAAGAAAACTTTACAGATTTTATATTTTGCTGCACAGTAAATGGACCACTAACTAGGGTCTATCTTTAACAAAGCACTCCTTTGAAAGTTTTATAGGTATGAAAACATGTAGATATTTGTAAGGATTTTAATTTTTTGATGGGGTGCTGTGTAAATCTTGTATTTATAAATAATGAAGGTATTGACAGAAAAAAATATATACAACTTTTATAAAGGATTGTGTACTGACTGAATACATTTAAAGGAAAATATATTTTGAAGCCTGTTCTGCCATGAACAGATATAACATATCTTTTTACTATGCTGTTGGTTTTTAGGTTAAGCTTCCTAATGCATAATAAATTTTCAATGGATACTTAAATGTCTTAAAAAACAAGTTCTGTCATTGCTTTTTTGGGTTCTTTTTTGGGTAGCTGTCAATATAACTGAGTTAGTAATCCTTCAGCTAATTAAGTTTTTTAATTAAAAGTTTTTTTTTTTTATTTTTAGTTCCTATTTTTTTCTTTTTTTTATTGAGAAAAAAACAATTTCCGCCTCCTCCCAGCCTCCCACTCCTCCCCCCCCACTCCTCTCCCCGTCCCCCCACTCTTCTCCCTCTCCCCCTACTCCTCTCCCCCTCCCTCTCAAGTCTGAAGAGCAGTCAGGGTTCCCTGCCCTGTGGAAAGTCCAAAGTCCTCCCCCTCCATCCTGGTCTAGGAAGGTGAACATCCAAACTGCCTAGGCTCCCACGAAGCCAGAACATGAAGTAGGATCAAAACCCAGTGCCATTGTCCTTGGCTTCTCAGCAGCCCTCATTGTCTACCATATTCAGAGAGTCCGGTTTTATCCCCTGCTTTTTCAGTCACAGTCCAGCTGGCCTTGGTGAGCTCCCAATAGATCAGCCCCACTGTCTCCGTGGGTGGGTGCACCCCTTTTGGTTCTGACTTCCTTGCTCATCTTCTCCCTCCTTCTGTTCCTCATTGGGACTTTGGGAACTCAGTCCAGTACTCCAGTGTGGGTCTTCACCAACCCCTCAACAGACAAAGGTCTGATCTCCAAAATATATAAAGAACTCAAGAAACTAGACTTTAAAATGCTAATTAACCCAATTAAAAAATGGGGCACTGATCTGAACAGAGAATTCTCAGCAGAGGAAGTTCAAATGGCCAAAAGACACTTAAGGTCATGCTCAACCTCCTTAGCGATCAGGGAAATGCAAATCAAAACAACTTTGAGATATCATCTTACACCTGTCAGAATGGCTAAAATCAAAAACACCAATGATAGCCTCTGCTGGAGAGGTTGTGGAGGAAGGGGTTCCCTCATCCATTGCTGGTGGGAATGCAAACTTGTGCAACCACTTTGGAAAGCAGTGTTTCAGTTTCTCAGGAAATTCGGGATCAACCTACCCCTGGACCCAGCAATACCACTCTTGGGAATATACCCAAGTGATGCCCGATCATATGACAAGGGCATTTGTTCAACTGTGTTCATAGCAGCATTATTTGTAATAGCCAGAACCTGGAAACAACCTAGATGCCCTTCAGTGGAAGAATGGATGAAGAAAGTGTGGAATATATACACATTAGAGTACTACTCAGCGGTAAAAAACAATGACTTCTCAAATTTTGCATGCAAATGGATGGAAATAGAAAATACTATCCTGAGTGAGGTATCCCAGACCCAAAAAGATGAACATGGGATGTACTCACTCATAATTGGTTTCTAGCCTTAAATAAAGGTCAGTGAGTCTATAATTGGATATCCTAAAGAAGCTAAATAAGAAGGTGAACCCAAAGAAAAACATATAGCTATCCTCCTGGGTAGGGGAAGTAGACAAGATTGCCAGGCAAAAAATCGGGATCTTAAGGGTGGGGTGGGAGGAGGGTAAGGGGAGATGGGGAAAGAAAAGTGAGAAGGGTAGGATGGGGAGAACTTGGGGCAATGGGATGATTGGGATAAAGGAAGGTTGGATAGGGGAGCAGGGAAGCACATATCTTAATTAAGGGAGCCATCTTAGGGTTGGCAAGAGACTTGGGCCTAGAGGGGCTTCCAGGTGCCCAAGGCGAGGTCTCCAGTTAGTTCCTGGGGCAGCTGAAGATAGGGAACCTGAAATGATCCTATCCTATACTGATGAATATTTTGCATATCACCATAGAACCTTCATCTGGCGATGGATGGAGATAGAGACAGAGACCCACACTGGAGTAATTAAAGGTTTTTTGAAAAATGGTTTTAACAGTTCCTTGTGAACCTCCCATCACATCAAATGTTAAGTCATACATTGAAGGCGTAAGTCACAAACAATGCCACACCAGTTTGGAATTATGATTAATAGGGTGGTATTTATTTAAAGGGGAAAAAACTTACAGATAACCGTCCCAGACAACAGCCCTCTGTGCAATCAGGAAGGAGTCTAGTCGCCAGAAACGGAGCAGGAAGCGAAGAGAGCGAGAAGGGAAGTAGCCGCTTTTTTAAAGGGAGAGAGACCACACCCCAGTGGGCTGGTATCTCAACGGCTATAGGCTGGAGGAGCGGAAGGACCTCCCGCAACAATACACGAACAATGCTGCTATGGGCATAGAAATACCTCTCCTGTTCCTAATAGGTAAAAGGTACATAAAGCAAAAATAGAGGCTGAAAAGAATGCTTGCTGGTCTTGCTGAGGAAAGAGTTTGTTTCCTAGCCTCCAGCACTCACATTGGGAGGTTCACAACCATAGCAACTCCAGCTCCAGGAAATCTGATGGCCTTCTAGTCTTTGTGGGTTCTGCATTCATTTCCACAAATCCACTCTTGGACACTTCCTACTGTTGTGTAATATACATTTTTCATTGCCTGCTGGACACCCTTCTGTCACTACCATATATAAACTTCTTAGATAGCAAGACCTTCTGCAGACTTCTACCCAAGGCCTCTATACCAAATACACTGCTAGGTGTCAGGTCCTGCTGTCCTAGTCAGGGTTTCTATTGCTGCAGTGACCAAAAAACAAGTTGGAGAGGTAAGGGTTTATTTGGCTTTTACTTCCACATCACTGTTCATTGAAAGAAGTCAGCGCAGGACACAGGGCAGGAACCTAGATGTAGAATCTGATGCAGAGGCCATGGAGGGATGCTGCTTACTGCCTTGTCCCTCTTGTCTTCTTACAGAACCCAGGACCTCCAAGCCAGGAATGGCAACTACCCACAATGGACCGGGCCCTCCCCATCAGTCACTCGTTAAGACAATTCACTACAGGCTTGCCCAGAGCCCCATCTTATAGAGGCATTTTCCCAGTTGAGGTTTCCTCCTCTCAGATGACTTGAGCCTGTATGGAAGTGACTTAAAACCACCAAGCACAATTGACCTCTTATCAGCTTGACACACAAACACATCACCATAACCGCTAAGCCACTTTTACTTTCACATTCATCTCCAAGATCTCACATTAAAATTTTAAGTAACTTTAAAAATCTAAGTCTTTACAAATTCCAACACATTAATAGTTCAGTATCTTTAAAATAGCCAATCTTTTTAAAACCCAAAGTCTTATAAAATTCAGAGTCTTTCAACTGTAGGCTCCTGTAAAATAAAAATTACTTTCTTCAAGAGGAAAGAACCAGGGCACAGTCACTATCAAAGCCAAACTCCAAAAGTGTAAATAGTACAGTGTTCGATGTCTGGGGTTCATGCGCGATCTGGGACCTCCAAGTGTCTTGAGTAATTTCTGTACTTCCACCCTCTGCAGCACACACAGCTGGTCTTCTAAGCTGCAGCTGTCCTTGGTAGTCATCCATCTCCAAAATAATGAACGGTGTTTTCTGCTGCAATTGGGCAGCAGCAGTCCATCCGGGTCTGTGAGCTGGCAGTATATGTGGGGTATGAGCTAGGGGGCAACAGAGCCCAATAACCTAGAAACTTTTATGTACCAGAGATGGTATCCAGCAGAGGTTAATACCTCAAGTATATATGGAGTGGAAGGTATCCTACAAAAGCTGATAACTAGAAGTCTGTATGTTTTGGACACACCTTTTACCATTGCTGCATCATATACACTGGTGGTTTTCATTCTATGTGGCTACTCCTCTTCTGGGACCCCATATAAACATTTAAGTATTAAGTCTTACTGAGTAAACTCATCACTGTAGCTGTACCACATACACTCTGGATATTAGACCCTACTGGACAATCTTACACCCCTACCTCTGCCTACTAAAATACATTGGTAGTTTATCAGGCCCTTGCTGGACACTGTTCTTTGCCAAAACCTCACATATACTAGATTCAGAACCTTCCTACCTACCTACCTTCCTACCTACCATGTCATCACGTATGTGGCAAGGCAAGATACTCTTGGACATTATTCTACCATTGCAGCTCAAATATATTGCTAGGAATCAGGCTCTGCTGGATACCCAGAAACCCTCTGAAGCCCCACATACAGTGCTGTTTCAAGTTCAAAAGGACCCCCCCCCAACACCTTCTTAACATAACATGCTAAATATCAGGCTTTTCTAGACAACCTCACCCCATTCTTAAACATCTACTATTCATCAGAGCTTGTGGGACATTCTCTCCAACTCATCACCTACACTGCTAAATGACACTCCACACACACACACCAAAATCCTCACCAAAATGTGCTAAGGATTTTTAATGAACCTCTTAATATAGTTACTGATTCACAATATGCAGAAGAAGTTGTTTTACATATTGAAACTGCTGAATTTATACCAGATGATACAGAATTGACTTCATTATTCATACAGGTGCAAGATATAATCAAGAATAGGCTTTGTCCCATATACATAACATACATCTGATCCTATACGGATCTGCCAGATCCTCTAGCATAAGGTAATGCAGAAATTGATTGATTACTGATTGGAAATGTGTTAAAGGCTTTAGAATTCCATAAGAAACATCATGCCAATACCAAAGGTTTAAAGAAAGAGTTTTCTATTACATGGCAACAAATTATGGAGATTATAAAGAGGTGTCCTACTTGCTCCTTCTATAACCAAACACCACTACCTGCATGAACTAACCCAAAGGGTACTCAAAGGAATAAAATCTGGCAGATGAATGTGTTCCATGTTGCAGAATTTGGAAAATTAAAATATGTACACCATACCATTGACACTCAGGTTTTCAGTGGGCAACTGCTTTAAGCTTAGAAAAGGTTGATTCAGTAATCACACATTTATTAGAAGTTATGGTCATCATGAGTATACCTGCACAAATAAAGACAGATAATGGGCCAGCATAAGTCTAAGAAAATGAAACTTTTTTTGCTTATTAAAATATAAAGCATATTACGGGTATGCCACACAATCCTACATGTCAGGCAGTTGTAGAAAGATCAAATCAAACTATTAAGGATATGTTAAACAGAAAGGGATGGAAAATACCGCCAGACATAGATTACATAATGCTTTATTAACCTTGAATTTTCTTAACTCTGATGAGAAAGGGACAATAGCAGCAGAGAGACACTGGATAATAGAAAAGTCTTCTGAATTAAATCAGCTGGTGTATTTCAAGGATGTGTTGACCTCACAATGAAGTCACATTGTGGCTTCACAATGAGAAACTGTACTACGTTTTTGCTCCTTTTCCACAGGAGAAGAAAATCTATGGATACCATCAAAATTAATAAAGATTCCCTTTGAAAAAGAGAAATCTCTTGAAAAAGAGAAATGACAGCTCATCCACAATGGTGACAACCATACAGGTGGTAAGGAAACCATATAGGGTTAGGGCAGGGTTCTGCTCTTGTTTTTACAGGAAAATATACATCTTCAAAAATTCAAGAGATCCTGGATGTTTGGATGTTGACATAAGGAAAAATAACTATCCAATAGGGATCATCAAGAAAAAGGAACATGACTTGTAAGGACAGGTGATCAAAACACACACACACACACACACACACACATATATATATATATATACACACATATATATATGTGTATATATATATATGTGTGTGTGTATGTGTGAATATATAGAGCTGGCTTTGGAGTTGGACAACAGTTCTGTCCTCTAAATCCAAACATGTTGTTAAAATAAAAATTCAGAGTTTCTGTCTCATGTCAAGAGCTGTCTGGTATGGGAGAGAAAGAAGAAAGAATTTAGAAAAAATTTTACTTTTCTTTATGCCTATTTTTGTTTCTTTCATATCTTTCATTGAATATATATGTCTGTATAAATAATGATTAAGTTTTCAACAATGAATAATGAATTTTCCTGCAGTAATCTTTGGAATTTCCAAGAAGAGGATGGGATCCCACAGCAACAACTCCACCTGGTTGATATGACATCATGTTGCTGATAGCGCTACCATAAGACCTGTTTGGGTGCCAGCTGCTCAAAATGGTTCCAACTTGATTAGCTGAAATGGTGTACTTTTTTTTTTACAAGGTTCTGACCAGAATTCCAAATAGGCACCTCAGAAAAACCCTACCAAATACTCAGAGACTATTTGCAATTATACCAGACAGTAATCTTGGAACTTAACCATCATTTTACTTTCACAGGATCCCATAGAAAGAACATCACCCTCATGAGAGCTGGAAGTAATTCTAGAAGATGACATCCCTTTCCAAACAAAGTCTGTCCTCAGGGTTAGGGACACCATTTAGGGGTTTATTATAATTGGTATATGGTTGGGGGTTAGGGGGAAAATTATGTAGGATCAGGGATCTCTTTGAAAAAAAAGAAAATTGGGTGGGATAATAGATTAGTGTGAGCTTTCTCACACTAATAATAATAGTAATGAAGTGAATACTTGTAAGCTATTATTTATAGGCAATTTACATTGGTATAGATTCTTGTATACTGATACAAATTTAAATTATATTGAATATGTTTTTATTTTCATCTACAATATTTGTATATCCAGGCAAAGTTATTTTATCATATTGTATTCATGTATGTTTCTACCTCTGCTTAAGACATTTTGTATATTGATATAATTTTAGGATATATTTATCATATTGAAATATATATTTCTACCTCTGATCAAGATACTTCTACATTGTTTACATTCTGACATCATTGTCCTCATTTGTTGCTCAGTTGTTTAAAGATTGCTTAATATTCTAATATGAAGTCTTAGTCTTTAAGAATTTTAAGATTCATAGATTAATAGTCATCCATGTTTGTCATACTTATGGTTAGATTAATCAGATTACATACAGATACATAGAGATTGTATTCTGCATAGATAGGTAGTCTTCAACTACTTTTTTTAAAAGATTTATTTATTTATTTATTATGTATATAATATTCCTTCCATGTATGTTTGTATGCCAGAAGAGGGCATCAGATCTCATTATAGATGGTTGTGAGCCACCATGTGGTTGCTGGGAATTGAACTCAGGATCTCTGGAAGAGCAGTCAGTGCTCTTAACCTCTGAGCCATCTCGCCAGCCCTCAACTACTTTTATAAGAGCTGTAGAATATGGCATTTAAATAACTTTGGGTTCTGTTGATGTGAGACACGATTGCTCCTGCCAGCACCAATCTATTCTTGAGAGAATGTTGAGCACCAAAGACACTCCACTTGGAGCTTGTTTACGTCTTGACAAAACTGGCCTTTGGGCAAGGAACTGCCCATGCATCGAGCACTGACAAAATGCATGATATCCGGACAGGACATACAGGATACAAGAAAACATTCTGTCAAATCTTGGCAAGACAGGTTAAGACGGTTTTGAAAATTTTCCAGTTTCTGAAAATGGTCTATCAGTTACTCTAGGCCTTAGCCAAAGTTGGTTGCTCCAATGTTGCAAATGAGACTTTGAGTGATTATCCAGGTAACCAGTTGTCTCTATCATTAATTGCACATTTTGGAAGTTGCTTGACTGCCCTTCCTGCTTATTCAAGTAATATTATTTCCCTTCCCAGGTCTTCATTGGGGTTGAAGACTAGATAGTTATAGTTACTTTCCTCTCATGACTTGGCCAAGTTATTTATTATACAAAACTTAAACTCATTAGGATAGGATAATTATTGAATTCATTACATGTTTCTTGCTTGATATTGTTTATGCTGGTTGTAATTCTAATTTTTATACCTGATATTTGTTCTTATTGTAAATATATTTGTATTAGGCTTAGAACTTTCTTATTTAAACAAAAGGAGAGTTGCTGTAGGAATTCCTACCACCAGTAGCCTTTAAGTTACCCGCCAACTTGGGCATGGCCTCTTATACTATATATGCCAATGTAAAGTGTGCATCCGGACTCTTTTCTAGCTGTGGTATTCGGTTGCTGTTCTCTGTGCCAGCAGAGGATTGTGATCTGTGAGTCTATCCCTAAATGAATAACCCTCTATTATACTCAATTCTGAGCTAGTGTGGGATTTCTTTTAAGCACCCTTCTTTATAGCAGAGCTTGCTGGACAGACCCATCTGCAGCCTCTTTCACATATACTGTATTTATCAAGTCCTACTGAATAACACATATAAACTTCTAGGTATAAACTTGCTGGACGCTATCACTTCTATAGGAACACATAAAGCACTAAATACCAGGTCCAAATGGACACCTGCCCCCATCCCATATAAAGTTCTAAACTGGATATACAACTCTTGTGGCTGCCCAGTATCATCAGTCTCTGCTGAGAACCCTCATACATATACAGAACCCATATACAATGGAAAGTACCAGGTCCTGTGGTACCACATCTCACCTTGCCCTCCCACAACAACAGGAATCTACATCTTGTTGAACAGTGTCCTACAGTCCTAATTAGACTTAGATATCAGGTTCAACTGGACCTTTCTCCATCTTCCATATTTTCAAGGTAACAGACTTTGTTGGAACACACACACACACCAAACAACCACTGCCCAGCATAGACTGCTGGATTTCAAACCATGCTGGATACCCCTCACAACCCTGTATACTGGGGTAAGTAGCAGATTTGGCTTGAATCTCCTCTACACTCACTGCCAACAGGCATACACTGCTAGATAACACTGCCATCTTGTGACTGTCTCAAACACTGTGGGCTCCCTGGCACCTCCTAGCACAGTCCGCTGGACCTCCTTCCACTCTTTACCCAACGCTAACTGTAAAATATCAGGACCAACAGGTCAACCATTCCTGTTATCATAGACACATTGGTAGGTTATCAGACCTCACTGACCAGCTCACCAGAAGCCCCCCCCCCCCACACACACACACTGCTAGGAATTAGGTTGTACTGGATCCTTTCCCTTTCCCCCAATGACATCCTAAGCATATGCTGCGTTATTCAGGCCATGCTACATACCTCTATAAATGCCACATCACATATACTGTTAGATATCAGCCCCTGCTGGATACCACACAATCACTGCTAGAGATTCGGTAATGGGAGACAATTATCTAGTAAATCCTAACATCCAACAGAATAGGTGTCGTATTGAGTGTAGGGTGCCTAGCAAGCCATAGTGCTTGGAAGTTTATATGTGATAATGACAGGAGGGTACCCAGCAATCAATGCATCATTAATGTAGTAGTGTATGTTCAGTTGCCCTGGAATGGCTAGCCACTTGTTAGCAGGCCCTGTTGTCTTAGTTAGGTTTACTATTGCTGTGATGAAAAAACCATGATCAGAAGCAAGTTGGGAAGGAATAGGTTTATTTGGCTTACAGTTATACATCATTGTTCATCACTGACGGAAGTCAGGATATGAACTTAAACAGGACAGGGACCTGGAGGCAAAGACTGATGCAAAAGCTATGGGTGCTGCTCACTGACTTGCTCTTCACGGCTTCCTCAGCCTTCTTTCTTTCCGTTTTTTTGTTTGTTTGTTTGTTTGTTTGCTTATTGAGACAGCGTTTCTTAGTAGCTATGAAGTCAGTCTGGAACTCACTCTGTAAACCAGGCTGTCCTCAAACTCACAGAGAGCCACCTGCCTCAGCCTCCCGAGTGCTGGGATTAAAGGCATGCACCACCACCACCCAGCTCAGTCTGCTTTCTTATAGAACCCGAGACCATTATCCCCACCCTCACCCTACCTCCAGGGGCCTGGACCCTCCTCTGTCAATCACTAATTAAGAAAATGCACTACAGGATTGGCTACAACCCAATTTTATGAAGATATTTTCTCAACTAAGATTCCCTCTCAGATGACTTAAGCTTGTGTTAAGTTGACATAAAAATATTCAACACACCCTGATACTAGGATATCAGCTGTAACTGATATTTAGCAATGTATTTGGGCCCCTCCACAGTAGTGTAAGGGGTGTTGACATGGGGTGGGGTGTTGACATGGCGTGGGGTATCCAACTGGATACCTAGCAGTGTACTCTGGGGAGGCAAGTAAGTAAACACCAGAAGGCACATGTTAGTTAGTTGGTGTTCTCTAAAGTAATAGAATGAATAAATACATATATAGGTATAAGTGTTATAAAATGTTTTTACATTTTTTTCTTTTATTGAAAATAGATTCCCTTCTCACATAATATATCCTGATCAGGGTTTTCCCTCCCTCCACTCGTCCCAGTCCCTCCCTTTCCTCCCCTCCCATCCAGATTCAAATTTTTTTCTGTCTCTCATCAGAAAACAAACAGGCTTCTATGGGGCAGCAGTAAAACAAAATAAAACATATTAAGACAAAACAAAACCAATACATCAGAATTGAACAAAACAAACAAGCAGAAGGAAAAGAGTTCAAGAGAAGGCATAAGAAACAGGCCCACTCAGGAATCCTACAAAAGTACTAAACTGGGACAATACATAGGCAAAGGACCTGTAGGGCAAAACAAGGAAAAAGCATAAATAGAATAAAGCAAAACTAAAATTTTAAAAATTAAAGGAAAAGCCCTAACATAACATTATGAGACAAGGAGCCCCCAAAGATTCCATTGAGTTCATTTTCTTTTGGCCATATACTGCTTGCCATGCAATCTACCCTTAAAAGTAGTTTGTTTTCCCAGTAAGACTTCCTTGGAAGAAACTAAATTTTCATTTTGAAGTGGTCATCACCTGGGGATAGCTTCTGGGTTAGGGATGGGGACATGCATCTATTTCTTTCAGCTCTAAGACCCCAACTGGTGCAGACCTATGCATGTCTTTTGCATGTTCTCTTAGTCTCTGTAAGTTCATATGTGCATCAATCATGTTGACAGAGAGCTCCTTGTATTCTTGGTGTACTCTAACCCCTCCAGATCTTACACTATTTACTCCTCTTCTTCGGGGTTCCTTGAGCTCTGAGGGGAGGGATGTAATGGAGACCGCCAACTCTGGGCTGAGCATCCCACGGTTTCTCACTCATTGAATAATGTCTGGCTTTGGGTCTCTGTGTTTGTTCCCGTCTGCTAAGGAGGAAGCTTCTCTGATGATGACTGAACAGAGCACTGATCTTCTTTCCTGGCTGGAGTCTGTATTACTGTGTGTATGTGCATAAGGAAAAGGGGATTAGACTGGCTTACAGAATGTGGTCTGAGTGCTCCAACAATGACTGCCTTGCCATGGAGAGGCCAAAAATCTGGCTGTTCAGTTATTGAGGCTGAATTTCTCAGCAGTCCAATCTGAAGCCCCGAAGTCTTCTTAGAGAGTTGCTGATCCTCAGTCTATGTTGGAATCCTAAAGATGCTGTCTCTAATACTGGTGCAGTAATAGGATAGATGGACTTGCTGGCTAGAGTGAGGGAAAATAAGGTAAAAATTCCTTCTTCCACATCCATATGAACTACCACCAGAAGGTGGGCCCAAATTTAGGGTTGTTGTCCTGCTTCTAATACTCTAAGAAGAGCCCTTAAATGCTAGTCGGTGGTGGTGCATATCAGCACTAGGGTGGCAGAGGTATACAGATCTCCGAGTTCAAAGTCAGCCTGGTCTACAGAGCAACTTTTAGGATGGCTAGGGGTACATGGAGAAACCCTGTCTCAATAAAACCAACCAACCAACCAACAAAAAATGAAAGAAAGAAGAGAAAAGAAAAAAGAACTCACAGGAGTTGCCAGCAGCTTGTGTTTAGTTGGTTCCAGATGTAGTCAAATTGACAATCAAGACTATCCATCCTAGACCAGTACCTACCAAGGCATGTGGGACATTCAGGGGAATCCAGTGTCAGCGGCCTAACTACCTTTAGTGTATATTAGAATGATCAAGGGGAGCTACAGCAGACATGACGATGAGAAGTATATTTAGGATGACATGTAGTAGAGGGTCACATACATGTACACTACATCAGGCCATCCTCGATACCCAGTCAGCACACCCAAACCACGGTTGTTTGGGTTCAGGCACTGGTGGATATCTGCCACCAAACTTGAACTTAGGCATGAGGCCATGCAGGATACCTATTCCTCACACCCCCAAAATATACTACAGTTGTTCAGGCCTTGCTCAAAATCATGTGACCTGCTTTCTACATACAATGTTAAGACTCAAACCTAACTGGACACACTTGTCCCCGACTGCCATCTTACATAGACTTGTAGGTATCAGGCTCTGCTGGATACCTACCTCCATGTTCTACTGCCTGAATGTTGCAGGAAACTGCCTACTTGGCCCAGGCCAAAGGTCAGCACATGGTCGGGAGAATGTCTACATCTCAATATAGAGATATAGCTAGGAAGTCTTTAGGATCAGACTGACAGTGGCCAGATCTACATTAAGGTGAAGGCATAGGCTGCTTGTTTATTCCCAGACCCAAAATAAGCACACAGAAACTGTATCAATTAAACACTGCTTGGCATACTAGCATATTTCTAGCTAGCTCTTATATCTTAAATTAACCCATTTCAATTAATCTGTTTATTGCCACGTGGTTGTGGCCTACCTGTAAGGTTCTGTACACCATCCAGCATTTGTTTCCTGCAGGGGCTACTTGGCTTCTCCCTGACTCTGCCTATTCTCTCTCTCTCTCTCTCCTCTCTCTCTCTCTCTCTCTCTCTCTCTCTCTCTCTCTCTCTCTCTCTCTTTCTCTCTCTCTCTCTCTCCATATAAATATATATATATATACATATATATATATATATATTTCAACCTGGCTATATTCCCTTAAGCCTTTGACTGAAAACAGCTTCTTTATTAACCGATGGCAATAAAACATATTTACAGCATACAGAGGGGAATCCCACATTGAAGGGTCTCAATTTATTTACATTATATCCTCCTCTCCCCAAGGCAGTGATAGAAGAAGTTCCTATAGTCCGGTTTGTGTCTGAGTGATGAAGACTGATCTGGTAAATGTGAAATGGTGTGCTCTCACATAAGTTCAGATCACATGTGGGGTAAGAGGGGATATGTCTTTGAGATTCAGATGCCTACCACCACTATAAAGATAAATTGCTGATTAATAAAATACTGGGAAGCTATTATATATAATTTGATGACTAGAAATGATACATTTCATGTTTTATTTTCCTGAGAATTAATTACATTTTCCCTCTGTGTGGATCTTTTAATTCCTCCTTCTTCCACAAATTAACTTTCTCTATGTGTATGGGGTGTATGGGGATGTCCTAGTGAACCCCTGAGCTTCCCCCATCACTCTACTTAAACTATTGAGCTACACCCCAGCCTGAATTTCCCTTTCATATCATTTCCTATTTTCTGTGGTTGTACTCCATGTCTTTTGTTCATTGCTGTATAGGAACTTTCAGCTGTTGCTGACTACACTGCACATGGGTTAGAGGCTGGTAATTGCAGGAATTAGAGCAAGGAGCACTGTGGTCTTGGAGGAGTTCTGATTGGGTGACAGCGGGAAGGAAAGCCTAATGGGGGGCAGGGCTTGGAGTCCTATCTCAAGGCAAGGTCAAGAACTGTCCCAGCAGGGGTCAGGACCAGGTCGGAGCGGGGGTCAAGCTCAGGTCAGGGCCAACTTCCCTATAGGTCCTGGAATCTGGGATGGGCACTAGGGTGGTGAGGATCGCCTATGGGCCCAGTCCTCTACTCTTGCCCCTGATGTTTCTGCTGCCCCTGAGCCCCAAGGCTGGCTCTGTTCTGAAGTCTGGTGTCCCCAGCCCCTCAAAGTTTTCTGGGGTAGCACCATGGAGACCCGGGCCACAGCAAGGCTGGGAACCGTTGACCAGCGAGCATCAGGATTCTATGAGCGGAGCAGAAGGTTCGTTTGAAAGCCAGTGGGCAGGTGACGGGTGGAGGCCATAAAGGCCACGCAAGGCACCGGAAGTAGTGAACCCCTTTTGCCATGGGGGCTTAGGTTCTCTTCCGATACTGACTCTTTCCTCCCTAGGGCCTGGTGTGGTGCTGTGGGACCAAGGTGGTGTCCAGGGCTCACCCAGTGGTAGTGGCAGAAAGCATGGGATTACTAAGAGTGAGGGCAAAGGGAACAAAGCTCCCTGAGATTTCGGATGCTGATTCCTGGGAGAAGATAATCTTGTAAAGATCGGGGCTCAGTAATCCCCTCCCAGATGAATCATAGAAACAAAATTATCATTATTGGCCTCACTCGGTCTCTGTTTAGAAATGTAAAGCAACTTGTTCCGGGTCACTCATCAACACCACAAAGTCCTGCCAGCAATTCTCTCTCCCTTGGGTATTGGGCAGATTGAATTTGGGACAGTCACTGAGAAGTCATTACCTTGAATAATTAATATCAGTCACCTATGAGACTTCTAGTCTTGTGATCTAAAAAGTAAGCACAGAGCTGTGTTATTTGAGGAAACGAAGTCATAAAACCTCCCTTCTGTCCACGTGCCTGTGAGGCCCACTTAAGGATAGGCTGCTGTGGCCAGCCTTTTGTTTGCTTCATCCCATCTTTCCAGACTCCTGAGCTCTTGCTCCCACAGAACTGGCAGTGGAGTTTTTCATGTCCCAGGTGGTAGCCAGTGGAAGCAGAGACCAGGGTGGCCCCAAATCACTTACTTACACAGGTTATTTGGTTTTTGCCATGATCTTCTAATCTGTGAAGTGGAGGAAGGTCTTCCTTAGGGAGTTATTCTGCCTCTCAGGAATTGTGTCTCTAACAAATTGCACGGGGGTGTCTCCACAGTTTGTGGGAAGCCGAAGATGGTTGGGAAAGTGTTTGGTGGCCGAGATACATTGGCTGGCCAGTGGCCGTGGCAGGCCAGCCTGCTGTACCGGGGCTTGCATCTCTGTGGAGCTGTCCTCATTGATTCCCACTGGCTTGTTTCCACAGCCCACTGCTTTCAAAAGTGAGTTTGCCTTGTCTGGAGCCCCCAGAGAGGGACTGGGTGGTGATAAAGATACAGGATGAGAGGAGGAAGTTAGAGATAGCTTGCCTTTCTCCTCTGGGCTTTTCTCTGGGGCAGTCTACTTCTACCTGTCGTCCTCTCTGCCTGGATTAGCCCCATATGACATCAAAACTTCCTTGATCTGTCCTGGTTCTCATTATATTTAATTCTCAGCTTCTGTAGGGATCCCTATACTCCCACCCTGTGCCTGCCAACTCACACAGATGTTTTTCAATAGGATTGGCCATGCTTTGTTGTCTACCTGTAGACTTCATCTTATTTCATGGTTCCTTTCTCTCCTGTGAGTCAGATTCTAGGAAAGGACCACATATGACCAACAGCCAGGTGATTTCTTACTTTAATAAAACTAAGCCCTGGGAAAAACTGTGGTCATGCCTATGCCATATTAGGATATATGGATGGAAAGTGCCGTAGCCCAAACCTGAACAACTGCTATGGACAGCCAGGAGCCAATCTCCTCTGGCTCTCTGGAGTCTGACAAGAGGGCCTAGCTTCTGATAAGACATGGAGGAACCCAGAGGGAATGGGTGCTATACAGTCCAGACCGGGGAACTGAAACAGCTTTTTGGCTTTGAGGCTCCAGCTTAATCCTGTTGGCACCTCACCCGAGACCTTTTAGGGAACAGAATGTAGGAGATCCAAGGTCAAGGTTTCTTTTCTCTCAGAAGAAACAAGCTTCAATCAGTATGATACGCGTGAGACATGCCAAACAATATGAAGAGGGTAGCCCCAAGGAACATAAATCTACAAAGATGCTGCAATCTTAGAGGAATGAAAGGAGCTACTGGGGCTACCAGAAGGGAGGAATTGGGTATGTGGAGCTGGTGAGGATCCTCCTAGTGTGGGAGCTGTGGGGGAAAAAGCTGATACTTAAGCTGTTTAATCAGTCCTATCAGGAACAAGAAGGAAAGCTCCCTTTGACGCACAATTCATTTGTGAATGCTTTATATCAAGTGGAGAAGCAGTCCTTGTTAAGGGGGCAGGAAAATATGCTAGGTTTCCATCACTGTGACCAAACAATCCAGAAAATGAAGAAAAAGAAAAAGATTATCTTGACTCATGGTTTCAGTCCAAAGTTAGTTGGCATGTTTCTTTGATTATATAATAACACAGTTCATCACAGCAAGAACATTTGCAGAGGAGGCCTGACCACCTCATGGTAGCTAGGAAACAAAAATAATAAAAAGAAGTGAGGGCCCTTCAAGGAAATTCTCCCAATGACATAGCTTTTTTTCACTAGGTCTCACCTCCTAAATGTTCCACTCTTTCTGGATAGTACCACAGGTTGATGACTATGCCTTTAGTTATTGGCTTACTCCTAAGCCAATAACATTTAAGATTTAAATCACAAAACTAGGATTCAGCCATAGTTTTTCTTAAGTAAAAATTTTAAAGGTTTGATTTGAAGATTCTATTAGAGACCCTTCCAGTGCTGAAATTCTTTGTTCCTCCATTTCTAAGATATAATGGGGAACACTTTGCCATGAGGTTTGAGTAGAATATCCATCAGCCTGGAGAAAGAAGATTCCTATCTTAGTTACTTTTCTATTGCCATGATGAGACATCATGACCAAGGCAACCTATAAAAGAAAATATTTATTGGGGCTCACAGTTTCAGAGGGTTTGAGTTCATGACCATTATGACAAGGAGTATGGCAGCAGGCAGGCATGGTGCTGGAGCAGTACCATGTAGCTGTTAGCTTAAATATTAATCCACATGTACAAATTGGATAAATAGATATAACTGAGAATGGATTAGGACTTTTGAAACCTAAAAACTCACACACCCCCAAGTGACACAGGTCCTCTATCAAGGCCTCATCTCCTAATGTCTACCAACTAAGAACCCAACATTCAAGCATATGAGCCTATGGAGCTCATTCTCATTTAAAGTACCACATTCTACTCCCTGACCCCCTTAGGCTGTGGCCATATTATAATACAAAAATGCATTTAGCACAACTTTAGAAATTTCTAAGTCTTTCAGTCTCGACACCATTTCAAAGTACAAAGTCTCTTATGAGATTCAGAACAATCTATTAATTGTTACCCCTATAAGATAAAAAAGCAAATTACATTCTTCCAACATACAATGGTAGGTATCACAATATACATTACCATTCAAAAAGGAAGAAACAGAACTACAGTGAGGAAGTAATGGACCAATGCAAGATGGAAACCCAGCAAGCTAAACTCCAAATCATGGAGCTCTATGTCCAGTGTCAAAGGACTTACATGGTTCTATCCTTCCAGCTTTTCTTTCCGGGATTGGTTCAACTCCCCTTGACAGGTCTCCTACAGTTGCAGTTCTAGCACCTCCCATATTCTGAGGTCTCCAGCACAACCCAGGCTTCCCCTTCGCACCTTCACACAATGGCCTCACTGGGCTTCCTTGCAGGGAAGCTTTTCTTAGCAAAGATTCCACAAACCTTTTACTCTGTATCCTCCATGACTCTAAAGTCAGAACTACATAGCTGATGCCACCAAATTCTGCTTGCTGTTTAGGATAAAACTTGACTCCCTCAAATTACATTTGCATAAGCCTTGACTTGTTGCTCTTTAGGAACAAATAATTCCTCCGAGCTTTTCTTTTTACACGTTGCAGGAATAGCTATGTGAGGTGTTCCTTTTCTCTTCAAACTTACATCTTGTGTTTTTCCCTACTTGATCTTTTTTCAATAAAACCAACTTGACCAGGTCTGTGACAGCCCATTCCCTGGTATCAAATTCTGTCTTAGTTATATTTCTATTGCCATGATGAGATACTATGTTCAGAGCAGTTTAAAAATGTTTATTGAGACTCCCTATTTTAGGATCATCATGGCAGGGAGCATAGCCGCAGGTAGGCAGACATGGCACTAAAGCAGTGCCTGAGAGCTTTACATCTTATCTTCAGGCACACGGCAGAAAATGGGATGTAATTAGGAATTACTTGGGCTTTTAAAACCTCAAAGCCATCCCAGTGGCACACCTCCTCCAACAAGGGCACATCTTCTAGTGCTTCCCAAACAGTTCTACCAATTAGGTACCAAGCATTCAGATATATGAACCTATGGAGGTCATTCTCATTCCACCCACCACAACACTTGACTGTCAGAAAGGGAGAGACCATTCTGCATGGAATCAGGGCAGAGTGGCCAGTGATAAGTGAGGGTTCAGGAACACGGGGCTATCCTCCCACTCAGAGATGATGGTGATGATGGACTCCTTTATCTTTCAGCAAATCCCAGGCCCCAGGGGACTATCAGGTTCTGCTGGGGAATACTCAGCTATACCAGAAAACACAGCACACTCAGAAGATGTCTGTGAATCGTATCATCAAACACCCAGACTTTGAGAAGTTTCATTCCTTTGGGAGTGACATTGCAATGCTGCAGCTGCGACTGCCCGTGAACTTCACATCCTATGTTTTGCCTGCCTGCCTCCCACCTAAAGATGCACAGCTCCACAACCACACATCCTGTTGGATAACTGGATGGGGAATGCTTTCTGAAGACAGTAAGGGAAAGGGAAGTTGGAGAGGGAGTGAGGGCAGGGAGAGGAGGAAGGAAAAGGTCTCAGCTGGCAAGAGACCCAGGCTGGTACCTCACCTCCATAGCCTATGACATGAGAAAGCCATTATAGAGTCTTCTAACCCTGAAAGTGTGAAGAGTCCATAGCCACAAACTTCCCTGTAGTCCAGGTTCGGAAGGTGGGGAACTGTTGACATTTGCCTTTTAGAATCTAGGCTCTTTGAATATTAATTGTTTTTTCTTCTAAGATTTCAATCAATCATGGATCTGAAGTGATTTGATTAAACTCAAAGGTCATGTGTAGAGGCTAGCACATTCCATGTTAATCAAGTTTCCAACCTTGTAACAAAATACCTGATGTAATCAGTTTTAAAAGGTAAGGTTGATTTTAGCTCACAGATTTAGCTCAGAGCTTCCAGACCATGATAATTTGGCCCCCTTTTTTTTTTGGACTTGTGGTGAAGCAGCACATTGTGGTGAGGAAATGTGTGGTAGAATAATGATGCATACCTTATGGTGGTCAGGAAGCAAATAAAGAGGAAGATCAGAGGCCAGTGTACTAGTATCTTCTTAACAGACACACATATCCAGAGACCTAACTTCCTACCACTAGGCTCTACCTCTTCCTAATAGGATATTCAGCTAATAGTGTCACAGGCTGAGGACAAGGCCTCAAGCACACTGGCCTGAATACTTAGTATCCAAGTATAATACATGTAATTACCAAATATCTTGGGAGTACTTGAGTAAAGCAGAAAGTCACATGTGATTTGAGACCATTGAGAATGCATGATTAAGTGAGAAATAGTGCAGCTCCTAAGTGCTTAATCTCACTTAATCTCAACTGGCTTTATCAGCCTTGTCAGATGAACTACATAATGGAGAAATCGTTTTGGTTTTATTTGCTTGTTTGTTTGTTTCTGGTATTGAGGATTGGTCCCAGTGCCTTGCACATATTGGAAAAGGCTCTACCAGTGAGCCACCAAGATCCCCTAGCTTTTATTACTTTAGATTGAAAGTAGAGAAATGTATGCATTTATTAAAGGATTATGACTTAGAAATATGGAATAATGTAAATAAAAAAGAATACAGATTTTTACTTATTTGTAAGATCATAATTTGGCACATTTCTTCTCAAAATATGTATTTTAGGTGTTTTGGGAAGAAGATGTCTTCCTGAGGAGCTTTGCTCCCCTCACCCATGCACACATTCTTGAAAGCAGGGCCCACATTTTGTTTTACAATACCAGTCTAATACCTGATGGATACTGCACAGTGCTGCTGTTACATAGCCTAGCATAATTAACTCCCATTTCTTGAGTGTAGTTTCTAAAATGGTCCTCCACTTTTATTCTTATTGCTTCTACGTGAGTCTCTATGTGGCCGTCAGCATTGCTTTAGAACATAGCAATTTCATTTTCCTTTGCAGAACCCTCCACTCCTTCTCACCTGTGCTTTCAATCAAAATTTAAAAAATCCCTGTCAAGGTCTTATGTGATGATAGCACCCTGATCCATGTCTGCTTCATCACCTACTTCTTCCCTCATTAACCCCACCCCAGCTTCCTTAATTCTCCTTGAATAAGTTTGAGGTCATTTCCACCCCAGCACCTCTTTTTTCTCTGCAATTTTCTCTCCCCTTTAGTCTTGGTATGATTGGTTTAGATTTATTTTTACAGTCTCCCATCTGCATTTTACTTAATTATGTGTACTAAAGTAGACAATTTGTACTGTTACCTCTCCTTGTGTTATTTTTTTGACACAAATGAGTAGATCAATTTAGTTTTTCTGGTTTTCCCAACTAAAAATGTTCTTTGTATCACTTTAACTAGTGCAAGGCTATTGGTGACATAGTCAGTGAATAGGTGAGTGAGATGGAGTCAAGTAAGTAAGGGAGAAGAAGAAAAAAGGAAGGAAGGAAGGAAGGAAGGAAGGAAGGAAGGAAGGAAGGAAGGGAGGGAGGAAGGGAGGGAGGGAAGGAAAGGAGGGAAGGAAGGAAGGAGGGAAGGAAGGAGGGAAGGAGGGAGGAAGAGAGGAAGGAAGGAGGGAAGAAGGGAAGGAGGGAGGAAGGGAGGGAGGGAAGGGAGGAAGGAAAGAAGGAGGGAGGGAGGGAAGGAAGGAAGGAAGGAAGGAAGGAAGAAGGGAGAGGAAGGAAGGAAGGAAGGAAGGAAGGAAGAAGGGAGAGGAAGGAAGGAAGGAAGGAAGGAAGGAAGGAAGGAAGGAAGGAGGAAGGGAGAGGAAGGAAGGAGGGAGGGAGGGAGGGAGGGAGGGAGGGAGGGAGGGAGGGAGGGAGGAAAGGAAGGGAGGGGGAAGGGAGGGGGAAGGGAGGAAGGAAGGAAGGAAGGAAGGGAGGGAGGGAGGGACGGGGAAGGGAGGGGGAAGGGAGGAAGGAAGGAAGGAAGGAAGGAAGGAAGGAAGGAAGGAAGGAAGGAAGGAAGGAAGGAAGGAAGATGGGTGCATAGGTGTTGTGGATAAGAAGTGTTAGCAGGTATGAGACATCAGGATAGATGGAAACACTAATAAAAGAATAGATGGATGGAAGGTTGTGTGTGGAAAACAGATAGATTGATAAAGGTAATGAAAAATAAGTGGGTTTATGGGTGAATGGGTGGATAAAGATATAGGATAAAGATTAGTGATAAAGGTTGCTTAACAACATTGGACACAATGTGTTAGTAGGACTTGCCTCCTTATATAGTAGATTTGTGATCTGCTGCTGTGAGAGAGATGAGGAAGGTAAGTGAGAGTTTCCGACTGTGAGAGAAGTTCATAAGAAGTAGGTAGAAGATGGAAACAGGATTTGACACTCAGATGTCCTATGGTGAGCACCAGTCAGAGTAGCCTGGACTTCCCAGCTTAGTCACAGTGTCCATCACTGACTTCCTCCTTATTTTCACAGCAAAACTGTTACCACCCTTCTCACTGCAAGAGGGTGAAGTGGGCATCATTGAGAATGAGTTCTGTAATGCCTTATATGGGCGAAGACCAGGCCAAAACAAGGACTATGTGCATGAGGAAATGCTATGTGCCGGAGGCCTCTCCACAGGAAAGTCCATCTGCCGGGTGAGCAAGGCAGTCATGTATCTTCCCCATGCCTATTCTATTTCAGTTCCTCCAAGATGGCTGTATTGTCCTCTAGTCTTTGTGGAGACCCCCACACTTCTTGTTTCATTACCTCTACTTGTTTTCCTTGGGTTCATGCCTCAATAGTCTCCTTGAGGATAGCTTTAGCAAATCCTAACATCAATTTTTGTTGCATATCTTATACTTTTTATTGAGGCATAACATATACACAAATATGTAATTTGTAAGTAACCCGTTTGGTAATGTTTTCAGTGCTGACTTAGTACGCTTCTGGTACCCATCTTGCAACTAAGTGCATTTTGTATGCTCATTGTTAAATGCTGTCTTCTGTGATGTTTCATTTAAGTTTCTCACTTTGTTGTTGGGTTGTCAGTTTCTTATGGGAACTCTTTATATGGTATAGAAGTAAACTCACAATTGGATATAGTGGATTTTCTGGGGAAACTGTCCCAGAGAAGGAAAATAGTTGGTCTGAAGTGAATTGGCACAACCAGGGCCCAGATGTCTGGATTCTGATGCCTTCCCCATCTCTGCAGGCTTCCGACTCCTGAGCTGACATAGTCCCCATTATAGACTGGATTTCCCATGGGATTTTCCTAAAGGGATTTCACAAATGAAGTTACTTTTGAAAGTGTTCTGATATGAGCTGTCTTTACCCAGCCAAGGGATGGGCATATTTTTTCAAGAGTTCCAATTCACAAATTGAGAAAATAGACCTAACCAAGGTTACCAAAGGCAGAGGAGTTGACTGAATATATTGCATCAGCTCAAGATTTACAGAGCCAGGACCTACACATAGGTTAGCAGAACTAGCTTTCTTACAAGTCCCTAAACTTTCCCTTCTAGACATGAGGCATGGTAAGCAAAAAGAAAAGTCCATAAATTTTCAGCTTGTCCTCATCTGTCTGGGCTCTGTAGGATCCTAACATGCAGTTGGTATTTGTGGCCCTAAGCAGATCGCACACTAATTACTCTCTCTCTCCTCAGGGTGATTCTGGGGGTCCCCTCATCTGCTACCAAACCAGTTTATGGGTCCTGGTGGGACTGGCTAGTTGGGGCCTGGACTGCCGACATCCCATTTACCCCAGCGTCTTTACCAGGGTCACCTACTTCACTGACTGGATCAGCCAAGTCAAGGGACTCACTCCACTTCCAGAATCTGGATCTGTGTCTCCTCACACAGAACTACAACCTAGGCCTCCGAGAGCTGCTGGCTCCCCACAAACCTGCAACATCTTCATAGTTGCACAAATCTGGTTCCTATTGGTATTTATCCCTGAGGCTCAAGACCAGGCCCCAGGGTGAGCACCAGGCCTTTGGGCATTCTTTGCTCAGACTTCCCTAAGCTATGCCTCCATTCTTTAGTTTACCATCTGAATCTTTTCCATAGCGTATCTGCCCATTCACTGCCACTACTAAAACAAGCCTATAAAAGCCAAGCAATAAAGCCTCATCCTCCCTCAACTCTGATTGCATACCTTTGTAGGGTTCCCATATCCCTCGGTGGCCAGACTTACCCTGGAGTTAGCCATCAGACCTTTGAAAGGGAGGAGATGAAACATCACAAGGAAATTCTCCTTGAGGAAAAGGCAAGGAAATGGGGGTGTGCCTAATTGGGTAGGAAAATGGGGGCACGCCCACTACAGGGATGCTGGAGAGTAAGGATGCATCCCCGAAAGAGAGTGACATTGCTATGGCCTTGACTCTGCTGAGGAATGTCAAATCCTTCAGGGGAAGTAGAATTTTATACCTGGCCTTCAAGTACAAGGGAGTAAGGGCCTTTCTGGAGGTGGGGCAGCAGCCCTCCTGGGATTTCAAGGAGGAAGAACAAATGCACAGAGAACCTGAAAGATTGAAGTGAATTTGTGGGTTTGGGGGGCTAGGATCAGGTCAAAGGGATAGAAATGTGATTTGTGGCTAGAAGTCTCAATGGATGTGGGGGACTAGAGCATTAGTCTAAAGCAGATAAAATCTGTTCTAGTAGCTGGATGAAAACTAAACATTAAGTCAACCATGCTCAAGTTTCTACTCTAGGTTAATACTGAGCATCATCCTCACCTACTCCCAGGGGCCCCATTCTTCCTATGAACCTGGTCCCTAATGTTTGAAGCCCAGACCACACCTGCCTCTGTCCACACTTGATATAACCTTGTCAGTTTGGTTGACCCAGGGCTTAGTAATCAAGGAAAAATTAAAACAGCAAAAATGGTCTTCTGGGCCCATTCTTTGTGCAGTTGTACCAGGCACAGAATACTTATATGGCCAGCAGGAGTTAAGAGGCCTCACAATGCTGCTCACTCCAGTCTTTAGAATACTCCATAAAGAGGAGAGCTCCTGCTTACCCCAGGTCTATAGGAACCAGACAGCACTTACGAGGTTCCAATCATGGTGTTGTCTGATGGATTTGCGTTCCCTAGCAGCAGTGTCCCTGTTTTCAATCTTTTGCTGCCTGTGCAATAGAGCGTCCATCACAAAAGGATCTTGTGGAAACTCAAGAAAGTATACTACATACAGTCTCAGCCACAGGAGATGGTCTATAGAGTACTTGTCTATCACAAAAAGCCCGTTTGATCCCTAGTGCTGCATAAACAAGGTATCATGACAAACACCTGTTATCCCAGGAGTTAAGAGGTAGAATCAGGAGGATCAGATGTTCAAGACCATTCTCAGCTGTATAGTAAGTTCCAAATGAGCCTGAGATGCATAAAAGCATACCTTAACACCTCCCCTCAGCACACACACATGAGAGTATCTTCTTAGTTTATTCTTTCTGGAGACTTTTTTTTTTTTGGAAGATCCTACATCTGACCACAGCTCCACTTCTGAGGTACTGCTACAACTGGTTGTACTTCTATATTCATATTAGACCTTGCTGCTTCAAGGTCTATGGAATTAAGAACTCAAACACTTCACTTAATAACAAGCTTGGTTATGGGGTCTTGCATCAAAGTTCGTTAGGACACTGAGATGTCAGTTAACAAGTTCTCCTTTTCATTGAGGGCTCTAAAGTCTGGGGAAGAGTTAGCCTGACAGTGGTGTGGTAAGGGAAGCTCAGGTGACTCAGTGTGGATTATGAGTTTCTTCACTGGCCCTACAGTTACCATGATGCCCCCCAGACTAGCCGGACTCAAGAAAAATGGGTGTCATTGGGCCTGGCATGGGCTTTTAAAACCTCAAAAACAAACCCCAATGACACACTTTTTTCAACAAAGCTGCATGTCCTAATCATTCTAATCCTTTCAGAGTTCCACTTCCTGATGACTAAGCGTTCTAAAATATGAGCCTATGGGAGCCATTTTTACTCAAACCACCACAATGTCCTTACAGTCTCAACTACTGATCTCAACCTAGAAGTAGCCACTGAAGAATACAACCAAAACTCAGCTCTAACTACACAGGGAAGGGTATCAGTAGTAAGTAGTGGAACAGAAATCAAATCCCAGAGACTTCTTGAGAGGGCTTGAACACATGTAGGCTTGTCATAGACAGTACCTATATGACTACTGCCTAAGCCTCAGATTTCTAGTAAAGCCTTAGTCTGACCTGTACTAAGAACGAGCACCAGACATCCACTTAGGGAGATATTATGGTATAAGATCAGGAAGCCTGAGGTTGGGCTTGCCAGACACAAGGGTTTCACCAGACGGAAGGACAGGAAAGATCTACAATTTGCCCTGAACTCCATGATGATGCTATAGTTACTGATCATACTACCAAAGAAAAGCTCGGTCTTGCTTTGGACTGCAGAGAAAGGCTTTGCGTTCCAGTCTGGAACAGATGGTGCTGAGACTGTAACCAAATGCAACTGAGTTTCCAACTTGATAAAGTCAAAGTCAAATAGGTACAGCTGTGATATCTACTCTGTGATACAGAGTAGAACAGGGTTATCTGCAGCAAGTGAGCACAGCACCAGCGTAATCGCCAAAATAATGTTTCCACTAAACAAAGGAAGCATGGGGATTTTTTATTTTCATTTTTCGAGACAGGCTTTCTCCGTAGCTTTGAAGCCTGACCTAGAACTAGCTCTTGTAGACCAGTTTGGCCTCAGACTCACAGAGATCCACCTGCCTCTGCTTCCTCAGGCTGGGAATAAAGGCGTGCGCCACCACTGCCTGGTTAGCATGGGATTTTATTGTGGGGGGGCTATATGTACATGTGAACAGGCCAATTCTTAAGCATGATGAGCTTCAGTCATATATATGACTATTGTAGACACATTTTGGGGACCGTATTTATCTCAAAGTCTCAGAACACATACATGATCAAAGTGGTAAACAGAAATTTCTCTGGGTATGTTCAGTCTGTACCATAACATTTTAGCCAAAAATAAGATATTTTGAAGCTACATTAATATGAGTTTACTCCCAAGAATGCCTACCTGGCATAGTCACTTATAAATTCATCCTTGAGACATTTCACTGACTTTATGAGATCAGGATAAAGGACATATATTTCCTGAAGGACTGGAGTGCTTTACCTTTCTAGTTAGGGACTGAAACTCTTGAAGTTGAGGGCAAGATAGGCCTTAGGATCATGTGGGGCAGTCTAACACTGTAACTTGAGGAGATATATACATAGGTAATTGTATCATGAATAAAATAAGTTGATATTTGCACTTTATGTAGCCTAAAAGATAGGTAATGTTCCTTTGAAACACAGTCAAAACAATTAAACAAACAGACCAGCTAGAAAAATAAGGAAAAGATAGACACTCTTTGTGATATTTTATACAATTTCATTGAATGTGATTTTCAGCTTTTGGTTATAACAAAAGAACTTTCAAAATAAGATTTAAGTTATATAAACAAGCTAAGTAGGACAGTAAGTTAAAAAGATTCATTACTGTTTCAGCTTTATTATTGGACTTTTTGTTGGCTCATAGGACAGGCGTTTTAAAAGCTGTTATATAAAGGGCCTGCCCCTTTAAGATGCTAATCATGCTAAAAAAAAAAAAAGATCATATCCCAAGTCCCAAGCCTGGAAAAATAAGGCCACTTTCCCCTTTAACTGTCTCCTTCTGGGCCAGAGTTAAGAAGCCATGCTGTGTAAGGCTTCACAACCTCTTCCCCTCAAAACTGCAAGAGATGTATGGGAGGAATTAGGGAGAGGGGTGGGGGTGAAAATGATCAAAGTACACGAGATGAAATTGTAAACAATAAAAATGACAAAATCATCCTAAAAATCTCACAAGCATACTTGTTCTTTATAGGTGACACAACCTAGTTCAGGAGACCTCTGCTCTCAAGGATATGGAAGTCAATGAGGGAGAAGGTGTGGCTGCCATATATTGGCAATAAGGCTAAGATAAGAGATGGGAATCAGAGCTCCTCCCCAAATCATCAGAGAATGAAAGTTCCATTAGGGACATATCTGACTCGTTGTTCAAAAAGAACCTCAGAGAATCAAGTCCCATTTCAGTAGCCCAAAGTGAGAGCAAAACTGACTTGTCCTTTCTCCTGAGCACAGGTCCTGTTGCCTGAAAGACAAGCCCCATGGGGAAAGCACAAACACACCTTTTCACAACATTTATTGGGGCAATCAGTATTGTAAATAAAGGATGGAATACTGAGGAGTAGAGAAATTTTTTTTTTCTGATAGGAATTCAGGAAAAGCGTTTTCTGCTTGTAAAATTGAGATGAGCTTCCTGACCCAGAGCTTACAACCAAAGGGAGCAACTGAAGGTACCTGACCCAAATGATACCTATAGATGTATCAGTGAGGCTCTGGCTACTGTGCGGCATGGATGGGTACTGGGTACTGCTTCTGACACAGTAGCTTCTTCTGTAAAGCCACATAGCCACACATTTCTGTAATTTATGGACCTGTCTGCTACTGTATCCCCGCCCCCCTTTTTTTGTCAGTGAAAGCATCACCTGCACCAAGCTCTCCTGTTTTGCAGGCCAAAATGTGCCTTCTTGGCAGATAGAGGGAAGTCCTTGTTCTGGCACTTGTCTAAGACATATGAATGAATGCATCCATGGTTCCTGTTGCTGTTTCACACTAAGTAAGTGTAGTGAGCCAGACAGGATCGCCATTACAAGATGGCGCCGACATCCTGTCTTGTTAGAAATAAACAACTCCATATTTGGCTATGCCTTTGAGAGCTGTGTGTCCCCCCGCTTCCCGCTTGCACGGTGGATGAGGATCCTTGAGCCTATCCCGATGCGGTCTGGTGTCAGCTGTTGGTGGCAGCCAATCACAGGGCGACCCGTGTGCCAATTCCCTGTTTAAGCAGCTGCCTCAGTGCCCTCACCCCCTTCGCTTCATGCTCTCTCCCTCCCTTCGCTCCCTGCCCTTCCCTTTCTGCCCCTCGTTTCCTGCCCCTCTCGCTTCCTGCTCCCATCAATCAAGGACACTCCAGTAAAGCGTGTTCTGAGTAGAATCCTGGTGTGGTGGTTGTTCTTTCGTTCGCCACAAGTAAGCCCTGTTGTGGACCAGTGGACCTGCTGCACCTGAGAAGCATTCATGGTCCACTGGAAGGGCTCTGATCAGGCATAAGTTAAAATCTGTAAGCAAATTCATCTGAGGCAGGGAGCTTGTCACGTGGGGGCCCTAGAGCTTGGATGGGCAGCCTGCTTTCTGGTTTAAATTTCCCTTCCCTGGATACCTGACTATTACAGTCAGATGTCTGGCTTTCCTGGGGACCTGTTATTTCTTCCAGGGCCCTTCCAGCTACCAGAGTATTTTGTGCTTTTGTTGTGTTCCCATCTGCCCCTTGAGTACTCTTGCCCTGGTTGGTGTTCAAGATGTTGGTAGGTTGTGGTTGAAGAACACTGAGCTGCCCTCCCTTGACTATGTTACTGATCTTGTCAGATACAAATATGCTTTTGCCATTCACCTTTGCTCCTTGAAGCCCCAAGACTGTTTTTCCTGAATCCAGGTGCTTCCCCAATGCTGCAGGGGCAGCCTCGGAGGATATTCTGGGCACATCTGGGCTGTGTTTACTGCTCTCTGACTCTTTCATGATAGTGTTGTCTAAGACCATAGATGCCTGGTGCAGAACAGGCTTTGTCATTGTATATGTGCTCTTGGCATGTCTGTCCTTGTTATCAGAACGTGACTGTCTCTGAGCCTCATGTTCTTCATTATCCACATGTGAGGTAAAAGGGAGAGGACAGTGCCCTGTTCTGGACGCTGTGCAGCTCTCTGACCCTTATTGGTTTCATTGAGATGACTGACCAAAGGCTTTTGCAGCGCAGTTTCAAATTTTTCCTGACATTGGCTCACCCGTGAGGTCCATGAAGGTTTACCTGACAGACTGCCTGGGTGGTGTTGTAGGACTGTCTAACAGTCAGACTGCAGGCCATTATCTGGAGTGTCCTTGCTGTTGCTCCATAGTTGGTGTTTTTGAACAGTCTCTAGGCTATGTCCCTTTGCCTTTAACAGTTTCTCCCCAATTGTCTTGCTGGGAAGCTTTCAGGTTTGTTCAATACAATGTTGTGTGGGTCTTTACTGCCCTGTTGCTTAAAGAAAGAGTTATTTGATGAGATTAAATTGGCTATTTTCCATTTTTAAGTTAAAAAATTAGTATTTTCTAAGCTCAGAAAATTTTATTAATTTGAAACAGAGTGCAGTAAAATACAGAATCAATTTGAATACTGACTCCACAATTAGATGCTCTGATCAAATCACTTAATGTCTTTGAATTTATTTTTCTAAAAAATTAAGATATGAACAACAACCCCTGAATATTTTTGACAGAATCTAATCCTAAATTTACATATAAGTTTCCAACGTATTACCAGGAGAAAGTGAGGTCTTAATACTCTCCTCTTCTCTCTCTCTCTCTCTCTCTCTCTCTCTCTCTCTCTCTCTCTCTCTCCCTCTCTTTCTTACATTTTTTAAGAAAGAAAACAAACTATCTTTTTTCATTTTACATACCAATCCCAGTTCCCACTCCCTTCCCTCCTCCTGTTCCCTCCACCTTTCTCCCACCCCACCCCCATCCACTCCTCAGAGAAGTAAGGCACATTGCTTTGAGAAAGGACCAAGGCCCTCTCTACTATATCTAGGATGAGCAAGGTATCCATCCAAAGAGAATGGGTTCCAAAAATGCCAGTACAAGCAGTAGGGATAAATCCTGGTGCCATTACCAGTGGCTGCCCCAGAGTCTGCCCCAGACATACAACTGTCACCCACTTCCTGGAAATTTCTCCAGTGCCAATTTTCTTGCTAGCCCCATAATGGCTCCCTCAATCAAAATATGTCTTCCTTGCTCTCATCTCTGTCCTTCCTCTATCTTGACTATTCCTTTACACATTAGAGTATTACTCAGTGGTAAAAAAAAAAAATATGACATCTTGAAATTTGCATGCAAATGATGGAACTAGAAAAAAAATCCTGATTGTGCTGTGGGACAATAGTCTTGTACTTTGTAAAGATTTATCATTTGTATTTTAATAAGACGCTGATTGGCCAATAGCCAGGAATCCACAAGGATGACCGCAGCTTAAGACCCTAAGCAATGAAGAAGAGGGTACCTGAACTGACCTTGCCCTGTAGTCAGATTGATGAATATCTTAGATGTCACCATAGAACCTTCATCAGCACTGATGGAGCCAGAGGCATAGACCCCCAGCAGAGCACTGGGCTGAGCTCCCAAAGTCCAGTTGAAGAGTGGGAGGAATGAGAATATGAGCAAACAGGTCAAGATCATGATGGGGACATGCACTAAAATAGTTTACCTGAGCTAATGGGAGCTTACCAACTCCAGCTGGACAAGGAAGGAAACAGCACAGGACCAAACTAGTCCTTCTGAATGTGGGTGACATTTGTATGTCTGGGGCAGACTGTGAGGCCACTGGCAGTGGCACCAGGATTTATCCCTACTGCTTGTACTGGTTTATAGAACCCATTCTCTTTGTAGGGATACCTTGCTCAGCCTAAGTATAGTGAGGAGGGACTTGGTCCTGTTGGGCCCTAAAGCCCCTCCAAGGAGGTGGTCGCCCCAAGAGACACCCACAACTCGGTTGATGCAATAGCAAGAGGAATTTTTATTCTGCCGCGGCAGAGGTCCCCCAGCCTCGAGAGGAGAAGGAAGACCGCTTTGTCTATTACAAGCTCTTTTAAAGGAAAAAAACCACAAAATCAGGGAGGGGGGAGTACAAAATCAAAGGGAAAGCCCAAAAATCATTTGTCTACTATTTTGACTAGTTTGTTTAACTGTCAGCTAACTCTACTTAATCAATGTTGTAACAGTTACATGGAGGAGCCTTGATCAATGTCATGGTTACAAGGAGGAACCTTGATCAATGTTATGGTTACAAGGAAGAGCCTTGATCAATGTTATGGTTACAAGGAGGAACCTTGATCAATATTATGGCGGTTACAAGGTCGTCTCACCCCAGTTCCAGGGTGCGGGTCTATACAATGGAGATGGAAAGTACTCAAAGCTCTCGTGCACGTGTTGTTGGTTACCAGGGCCCTGGTTCCCAGGAAGGGGGGTGCAGTAGTGCTAAGGTGCCTCTAAGTCTTTCAGAATTTCTCCCCTTTGTTTTGGTCGAATCTCAATCTTGAGATTCTCAGGGATTATCCCTAAGGACATGATATTGCTGGGTCAACACCATAGCTTGAGTAATGCTAAGTCGCTCGCGAATGAACATCAGGAGTCGATGAAGGATACAGGGCCCAAAGGTCAGGATAAGCAATAAGATGATCAAGGGACCAGTGATGGTGGAAATGAGTGTCGTGAACCAGGGGGAGCGGTTAAACCAGCCTTCAAACCAACCTTGTTGTGCCTCCCTGTCTCTCTATCTTTTGTCTAACCTGTCTCTGAGCTTAGCCATCGAATCTTTAATTACCCCAGAGTGGTCTACATAGAAACAACATTGTTTCTTTAGGGCAGTACAAAGTCCTCCTTCTTGAAGAAATATCAAGTCTAATCCGTGCCTATTTTGTAACACTACCTCAGAAAGAGAAATTATTGAATCTGCAAGCTTGGTTATAGATTGTTCTAGGGCCCTTAAGTCCTGGTCAATAGCTGCTCTTAATTCCTCAAAATGTTGGGGAATTTTGGAACTCTGCACTAGAGCAGTAGTACCGGTGCCAACACCGGCTGCCACCCCAAGGCCCAAGATCACTGCTAGAGTCATGGAGATGGGCTCTCGCCGATAACGGCTCAGGTGCCTGTCAAATTCATCTTCAAATGTTTTAGCAGGATAATAAAAGACCCTTGGAACTAGTCGAACAAGCACACAATAATCTTTGGTACCATCAAAAACCCATGTCGCCACGCAAGGCATCAGGCCTGTATTACAAGCCCACCATTTGTCTGAATCAGGGATCAGGTATCCGGTTTTAGAAGTTTTAGGGCTCTTAAGGGTCTCATTACATAAATGTTTGTGAGCAGCCGGTGGATTTCCCAAGCATGTCCCTGCACCAGTAACTTCTGTAAGAGTTAGTCTGTGACTAACTCCCCAAGCACAGCCATCCTGGCTAGTTGTGTTATTGAAACCCCCAGATATTGCAATCCCTTCATAATATGGGGGTCCTGCTGACAGGCATAGCCAGCAAGATTGTGTCATATTGGGGTCTGTACTATTCAGCAAAGAAAAAGCTCCCAGTATTAGATTAAACAGTCGCTGGCCTGTATTAGAAAGTGCCAGCAGTGAAGCAGGGGTAGCAGAAGAATTTTTAGGACTCGAAGGGGGACCTAGGACCCTGGCAAAGGGGGTGGCCACCTCAGCCAGGGCTAGCTGTCCCTGGTCAGGCAATACCGGGTTGGGCCCTAGTGCTATGGTCCTGGGAGGTGTTATAATAATTCGTAGGGTGAACAGAATCCCTATGTCTTCCCCTCCTGGGTTATACAACCGTAAACCCCAAATATTGCCTGTTAACCAATTAGCCTTTTTTCCCTTCTCCGTGAAGGTGATTGTGATTTCAGATTCCCCTGGTGTGGTACGAGTGAAAGAGACTAAGTCTTCTTTGCTAGCCCCCAACCAGGAGGTACTGACACTGGTTTCACATCCCCAGGTAGCACAATAATACACTTCGCCCCCCCCCTGCACTCCAAGTTCGTCTTCCCCCAGGGCAAACATACCATTCAGAATGTCTGCATGCAGGATAAGAATTCCCGGGAGTTCATTCAGTATCCCCCCAAGAGTCTTTTGCTAAAACACATAGGTCAAATTCTAGCTGGGGGAACCAGGTACCCAGGGGGTGAACTCCAGTGGCTAGCCTTAAGACTTGCCCAGTTTCAAAGTTAGTCAGAGTCCAAGTTAAGTCCTGAGGTGTATGAGGGTTCTTAGCACTATGTGTGGAGGGAAACACCAGGGCAAAGAACAGCAAGCCTGGTAGGATCAGGCTTCCTTGACTAGTCTCAGTTTTAGAGGATTTTGGGTACGCTGAAGCTTCCATTTGGAAAGTTCTGGGTCGTCCTGTGGAGGTGCCGGCTTGACGTGAGACGCGTGGATCCAGGCTGCAATACCGTCCACTTTGAGGGCAGTAGGTGTCGTAAGAAGCACGGTGTAGGGTCCCTTCCAGCGAGGTTCAAGGTTCTGGGACCGATGTCTCCGCACGTACACAGAATCGCCAACCTGGAACGGATGCGAGATCTCCGGATGCCCAGGCTGGTAGGCAGCAGCTAGGGGTCTCCACACTTGGGCCTGGACGATCTGAAGTGCTTTTAGCCGCGCCTGCAAATCAGGTTTGTGAGTAGCGGGGTCAGGAGGGGCCCTAAAGGAGGCCAATGGGGGAGGCCCCCCATATAGGATCTCATAGGGAGTAAGTCCAAGCCGAGAAGGGGTGTTCCGCACCCGGAACAGGGCTAGGGGAAGGAGCTGTACCCAGTCTCTAATGCCAGATTCCAAAGCTAATTTGGATAAAGTCTCCTTTATGGTTCTATTCATCCTTTCTACCTGTCCTGAACTCTGGGGTCTGTATGCACAATGTAATTTCCAATTAATCCCCAGTGTCTTGGACACACCCTGACTTACCTGGGAGACAAAGGCTGGGCCATTGTTAGACCCGATTACCTTGGGCAGGCCAAACCGAGGAAAAATATCTTCTAGTATCTTCTTCACCACCATTTGAGCCGTTACTCGTTTGGTGGGAAAAGCTTCAGTCCAACCGGAGAAGGTGTCTATAAAAACTAGGAGATATTTATTACCATATTTTCCTGGTCTTATTTCAGTAAAGTCCACTTCCCAATGAGTACCAGGTCGGTCTCCCCTTATTCTTATGCCCTCCGGGGCACTTTGCCGTTTTGCATTTACCTTGGCACAGGGGACACAAGTTGATGTCACTTGCTGTATGAGTGAGTTAAGACCTGGAATATAAAAATCTGTCTTTTCCATAAGAGATTTAATCTTTTTATGTCCTAAATGAGTCCATCGATGCATTTGAGTGACCAGCTCAAAAGCATCTTTCTTGGGCAACACAGTTTTGCCCTGATATTTCCAAACTTCTTGTTGTTCATCAAAGTCTGCATTAAGTTTCTGAATAGTCTCTAGATCCTGGGTTAAATATTGGAAATGATCTTCTATGGAGGAGGGTGCCTCTGCCAAGGATAATATTTCTGAGTTAAACGCGGCCTTTTTAGCCATCTCATCTGCCATCTGGTTTCCTTTGGCAAATGGATCATCGCCCTTCTGATGTCCTGGGCAATGGATAATGCTCACCTTCTTGGGTAGGAAGAGAGCCTTTAATAGTCCCAGGATTTCAGTCTTATTTTTAATTTCTTTTCCAGCAGAGGTTAGCAGTCCTCTTCTTCGATAAATTTCCCCATGGACGTGGGCCGTTGCAAATGCATAACGGCTGTCTGTATATATGTTTACTTTTTGTCCTTTTGCTAGCTCTAAAGCCTTAGTAAGGGCTATTAATTCTGCCTTTTGGGCAGAGGTTCCTGGGGGCAATGCCTGTGCCCATATGGTACTTTGTCCATCCACCACCACCGCCCCTGCCTTTCGCTCACCTTCTTTGAAGAAGCTGCTGCCATCTGTGAACCAGGTATAATCTGCATCAGGAAGCCGGCAATCAGTCAAATCCTCCCTGGTTCCGTGGTATTCTGCCAATATCTGGTGACAGTCATGAGGTGCCCAAACAGTGGGTTCCGAATTGCGGAGCAAGGTGGCGGGGTTCAGCAACGTCGCATTTCCAAATGTGATGTGTTCAGGGTTGAGCAACAGCGACTGGTAGTGGGTTATGTGGGCATTCGAGAGCCATCTATCAGGAGGTTGACGAATTACAGTCTCTAAAGCATGAGGTGCTATTATAGTCAGCGGTTGGCCCAGAGTCGATTTATCTGCATCTTTGACCAGGGTAGCTACAGCTGCTACCATACGGAGGCAAGGGGCCATCCTGTCACCACGTTGTCCATCTTTTTGGAGATGTAGGCCACTGGCTTTTTCCTGGGTCCCAGGTTCTGAGTCAGCACCCCTTTTGCTACCCCCTTGTTCTCATCTACGTATAAGGTGAATGGTTTGGTGACATCAGGGAGACTCAAAGCAGGGGCCGAAAGGAGGGCCCTTTTTATTTTATCAAAAGCCCGTTGTTGGTCCTTTCCCCAGGAGAAAGGGGCGTTGGCTTTGGTAAGCGGATACAGTGGGGCGGTCATTTCAGCGAAACCCGGTATCCATAACCTACAGAAACCGGCAGTTCCCAGAAACTCTCGGACCTCTCGTGCCCCTTTGGGAGGGGGAATTTGTGCCACGGCCTGCTTCCGACTGTCTGTTAGCCATCTCTGTCCACCCTCCAAGAGGTACCCCAGGTAGGCTAATTGTTTCTTGCAGATCTGTGCCTTTTTAGCAGATGCCCTGTAGCCCAGTTCACCTAACCTGGTGAGTAGGGCTAGAGTCCCTTTGAGGCATTCCTGCTCAGTCTCTGCAGCCAGCAGGAGGTCATCTACATATTGGAGTAAGATTACCTCTGAATTGGTGGTGCAAAAACTGGCCAGATCCTGGTGTAGGGCCTCATCGAATAGAGTTGGAGAATTTTTGAATCCCTGGGGTAGTCTCGTCCAGGTGAGCTGCCCAGAAACTCCTGAATTGGGATCTTTCCATTCAAAAGCAAACAATGGCTGGCTCTGAGGGCTAAGTCTTAGAAAAAAGCATCTTTTAAATCAAGTACTGAGTACCATACATGGGTCGGAGACAGGGTACTTAAGAGATTATAAGGATTAGGCACCGTAGGATGAATGTCTAGAGTGTGGCGGTAACTTCTTGGACTGGTCTGTAGTCCCCTGTGCCTGGCTTCTTTACTGGGAGAAGAGGTGTGTTCCAGGGGGAATGGCAGGCCTTTAAGATGCCCAGTTTTAAAAGTCTCTGAATGTGGGGCCTGATTCCTTCTCGGGCCTCGCGGCTCATGGGGTATTGTCTTATGGAAACTGGAGTGACTGATGGTTTTAGCTCTATTATCAAAGGAGATTGATTGCTTGCCAGCCCCATACCTGCGGTTTCCGCCCAGGCCTGGGGGAAATCACGGAGCCATTCGTCATCAATGGGCAGCTCCGGGGGAGGAGGCAGTTCAAACAGTCTATGTTCGTCCTCTAATCTTAAAGTTAGAATTTGAAGAGTCTGGCCAGTATTGTCAGTGACTGAGACCCCATTTTCTGAGAAGTGAATTTGTGCCCCAACTTTGGACAGGAGGTCTCTGCCCAGCAGTGGGTAGGGGCATTCCAGCACCATGAGGAAGGAATGAGTCACTTGACCAGTGTTTAAATTAACTTTTCTTTCTGTGGTCCATCGGTATATCTTTCCCCCGGTGGCCCCCTGAACCCAAGAGGTTTTTGAACTCAAAGGTCCATTTGCTTGTGTGAGGACCGAATGCTGGGCTCCAGTATCTACCAAAAAGGTTGTAAGGTGCCTCCCCACTAGAAGGGTTACCCGGGGCTGGGGGGGGGGGACTCTGATCCCTGACCATCCTAATCACTGTCTTCCAAGGTCAGGCCTTTTTCTTGGGTTCAGCTGGACGTTTTGGGCAATCCTTAATCCAATGTCCTCTCCCCTTGCAATAGGCACACTGATCTCGGTCCACTCGTGGCTGCCTTTTGTCTCCCCTATCCTTGTCCTGGCACTTCTTAGGTTGCTCTACACTGCGTACCGTTGTGGCCAAGATCTTACTTAACTCACGGCTAGGCCTTTTATCTTGCTTGTTGTGGCGGTTACAAGGTCGTCTCACCCCAGTTCCATCTCCATTGTATAGACCCAGACCCCGGAACTGTGAGTTCGAGACCAGCCTGGTCTACAGACCTAGTTCCAGGACAGGCTCCAAAGCCACAGAGAAACCCTATCTCGAAAAACCAAAAAAAAAAAAAGAAAGAAAGAAAAGAAAAGAAAAACATGTAGCATGAAAAACAATAGTTTGCTTTCTTTTAAAAAAATAAATAAATTTAAATCAGACAGTGGTAGTACACACCTTTAATCCCAGCACTTGGGAGGCAGAGGCAGGTGGATCTCTGTGAGTTCAAGGCCAGCCTGATCTATAGAAGCTAGTTTTAGGATAAGCACAAAAGCTACAGAGAAACCTTGTCTAAAAAAGACCAAAAAAGTAAATTTTAAAAAAGCTAAAAAAAAAAAGGTGTTTTGTAAATTGATGTGATTTAGGATATATTTATTATATTGCACTATACACTTCTACTTCTGATCAAGAAAATTATATATATTGTTTACATTTTGGGGTCATTGTCTTCATTTGCTGCACATCTATTTAAAGGTTGTTTAATTTTATAATGTGAAACTTTAGTCTTTAAGCTAATCAGGCATTAAGAATTACACATCAATCGTCACCCATGGATTCAGTTGATTTCCTGTTGCCTGCCTGTGAGATGTAAGGACTCTCAGCTTCAGCACCACGTCTGCCTGCATGTCGCCATGCTCCCCGCCAAGATGGACTGAACATCTGATTTGTAATCAAGCCCCTCAGTTAAATGTTTTCTTTACAAGAGTTGCTGTGGTCATGGTGTCTCTTCACAAGAATAGAAAGACCTAAGACAGAAGTGGATCGAAGCTACTGAGGTGTTGCTGTGATAGGCCTACCCGACCTTGCTTTTGTTTGGATTGGACTTTGGCTTTGGAAAGCAGTGGAATACTAGTAGGAGCTGGATGACAATGGTGCCGACAATGATTTGAACTGTCAGGAGCTGGCTCAAGAGGTTTCAGACAATAATTTTAGTATGCTGCTGAGCAATCGTTTTTGTGATATTTTGGTGAAGGATGTGACTATTTTTTGCCCTTGTCTGAAGAGTCTGCCTGAGGTCAAAGTGAAGAGTTTTGGATTAATTCCATTGGCAGAAGAAATCTCAAAACAGTCTAGTATAGGCTCTGTCATATGGATATTAGTGGTAACTCTAATGAAGATTTATAATGAAAGGAGCAAGCTGAGCAAGATAAAATATTTGAGGAGAAAAATGGCACCAGAAAGTGGGTCGGAGCTAAATCCTCTGTTCAAGGAGATAAACAAATTAAGAAATGTAATAAAAGAAGTGGTAGCCTCAGGCAATGTTGGTAACACCTTTAACCTGGAGGCAGAGGCTGGCAGACATCCTCGAATTCAAGGCCAGCCTGGTCTGCAGCCCAAGGTTAAGGACAGTCAAGCTTAGTGAGTGAAAGACTGAAAGCTGGTGAGGATGTAATTAAACAAGGGGACCATATCCCAGCCCCAACATTGGCCGTGTGGTTCTGGCTTTAGTGTTAAGGAGAAGAAAGGAGTTAAGATCTTGTGGTTCTGGTTAGCTGGAACTGAAAAATCAGCTGTGATTAACAAAACACCAGAACTACTAAAGCAAAATTTTGCTTTGCCGGGATTCTTGATGCTGTCGGCTGGAGCTGAGAAATTAGTAGTGATTAAGAAGAGACTAGCCGCTCTCTCCTCCAGCCCGGCAAGGTGCCCAAGGGAAAGAAGGCCAAGGGGAAGAAGGTGGCCCAGGCCCCTGCCATAGTGAAGAAGCAGGAGGCGAAGAAGGTGGTGAATCCTTTGTTTGAGAAGAGGCCTAAGAACTTCGGCATTGGGCAGGACATCCAGCCCAAGAGAGATCTCACACGCTTCGTTAAATGGCCCCTCTACATCAGGCTGTAGCGGCAGAGGGCCATCCTTTACAAGCGGCTCAAAGTTCCTCCTGCCATTAACCAGTTCACCCAGGCCCTGGACCGGTAAACAGCTACCCAGTTGCTTAAACTTGCCCACAAGTACAGGCCAGAGACCAAGTAGGAAAAGAAGCAGAGGCTGCTGGCTCCTGCTGAGAAGAAAGCTGCTGGCAAAGGGGATGTTCCAACTAAGAGACCACCTGTCCTTCGAGCGGGCATCATTACAGTCACCACTTTGGTAGAGAACAAGAAGGCTCAGCTGGTGGTGATTGCCCATGACATAGACCCCATTGAGCTGGTAGTCTTCCTGCCTGCTCTGTGTCGCAAGATGGGGGTCCCCTACTGCATCATCAAGGGAACGGCCAGGCTGGGGCGACTGGTCCATAGGAAGACGTGCACCACTGTTGCCTTCACACAGGTTAACTCGGAAGACAAGGGTGCTCTGGCCAAGCTAGTGGAAGCTATTAGGACCAATTACAACGACAGATATGATGAGATCCGCCGCCACTGGGGAGGCAACGTCCTGGGTCCTAAATCTGTGGCTCGAATTGCCAAGCTGGAAAAGGCAAAGGCCAAAGAACTCGCCACTAAACTGGGTTAAATGTACTGCTGAGTTTTCTGTACATAAATATAATTACAAAACTTAAAAAAAATAAAAAATAAAAAAAAGAAGAGACTAGCCTCACTGAGATGAAATCTTCTGGGAAGAGTTTCCTGAGAGCATAGAGAAGCTGTGTTCCAGGGACAGCCAAGGTTGTACCTCGTGCTAGCAGCCGGACTTGGTAATGTGCAAGCATCGCCCAGGTGGTACTGGTTTTGAAGGCATGAAGGGGTCATGGAGAGCAGCTGAGGCTTGACACTAAGACAGGAGAGGCCATTGGTCTTCACCCAGCCCCAGCAGCAGTTAAAGGACCAGGACTGAAGCAATCATGCGAAGTTCAGGCTTGGCACCATGAGATCCTATGAGAGGCTGTTGGTGGAAATGCAGCCCTGTTGCAGCAGAAGATTCCAGAGTTTTGGAGATGTCAGTACCATGGGAGGACCACCAGGAACAGAAGTAGTAGTGGGGTGGAGCCAGCCAGAAGATGAGCTATATGTACTGCAGAGGACAGAGCCAGAAAATGACCCTTTAGAGAAAATCGCGAGAGGATTCCAGCCATTGGACAGTTGGAATTTTGTAATTAAAAACTATCCAAGAAATGCCAGAGTCGTGGGATACCTGTCGAGGAGAGTGCAAACACCAGCCACTCCCTGGTTAGAGAAAGATATGGGTTCCAGTCAACAAAGCTGAATGGAATTGGAGATATGGATAACATTTCGACAGGAGACATGGAGATGCAGAGTTTGGAGTTTGCCCAGCTGGTTTTGGTCTTGCTTTGGTGGAGTATTTCCCACTATGCTCCCTTTCCTATGTTTTGAAATGGTAATGTATATCCTGTGTATATAGTGTATATTATACGTTAGACGTATGTGATCTGATTTTTTTTTTTTTTGGTTTTTTGAGACAGGGTTTCTCTGTGGTTTTAGAGCCTGTCCTGGAACTAGCTCTGTAGACCAGGCTGGTCTCGAACTCACAGAGATCCGCCTGCCTCTGCCTCCCGAGTGCTGGGATTAAAGGCGTGCGCCACCACCGCCCGGCTGTGATCTGATTTTTGATTTGACTTTACAGGGGATTATAGTTGAGAGATTACATGAATCTCAGAAGGTACTTTGAACTTTTAAACATTGTTGAGGTATGTGCATTTTGCTATGATATCATTAAAGGTTTATGGAGGTCAGGAAGTGGAAAAAAAATAGTCACCCATGTTTGCCATACTTATAGTTAGGCTAGCCAGATTCTCTAGATGCACAGATATTGTACTCCACATAGATACATAATCTTCAAGCACTTCAAAGAACTATAGAATATGACATTTAAATAACTCAGGGTTCTGTTGATGTGAGACACAATTGCTTCTGGCAGCATTGATCTATTCTTAAGAGAATGTTGGGCACTGAAGACACTCCACTTAGAGCTTGTTTTCTTCTTTGCAAAACTGACCTTTGGACAAAGAACTTCCCTTGCCTCAACTACTAACAGTATGCACACTGTCTAAACTGGACAAGCAGGATACAAGCAAAAACTCTGCCAAACCTTGCCCAAACAGGGTAGGACAATCTTTCTAGCATCACTTTACAATATACATGGACTGACAGTGGGATGTGAGGGTGACTGGAGGGTCTGATACCCACGGCTGAAAAGTTGGAACCTAGATATTTATATGTGGTAACAACAAAGGGGTGGCCACCATGAACTGAAAACTAGCAATGTATGTAGGGTAGCAATGAGGGGAAGAAGTGCCCCACAGGTCCTGACTTCTATCACCTTATTTATGGACAAAGGAAAGATCCACATACTTACTTAACATTGTTTTTGCAGTTGTGGCTGGTATTGCCTAGGAGTATAAGCTGAGAAGTAGTCTGGTGTCTTAAGCCCTAAACTCTAGCTGTGTATATGGATGTCAGTTAGGTATCTAGTAAAGTCTAAATTTAATAATGTATATACAGTGGAAATGAGTGATGCTCAGCAGGGTGTGATACAGAGTATTGCATATAGGACCGAAGCAAAGGCCAGGTTGGATTGAGGGTTCTGACATGACACGAATCATTGTATTTATGAATGCTGAAATGAGCAAGGGGATATGCCCAGCAAGGCCTGATACCTACCATAATATGTGAAGCGGTGGACAGGAATCCAGTGGGATCTGATTCGTAACAGTATTCGCAACAGGGCTGTAAGGGGACCTGATACCTACCAGTGTATGTGGGGTGGGAGCTACAAGGAGTAAAGCTTATAAGTTTATATGTGCTGGACATGATTTTATCTGTTGCTGACCCAAATTGCTTTGCTGGGTTTATGCCATGCTTATGACCTGTCTTCTGGTGTCCCACATAAACTTTAATGTGTCAGGCCCCATTGAGCACCCCACCAAATTTGCTGTAAAACTTACAACACTAGTTATCAGACTTTACTGAAAAACCTCATGTCTCTGCTTCCAATAGAAATACACTACTAACTGTCATGCCTCGATGCACACTCTGACCCCAGGCAAAACCCCACATACACTGCCAGGTTCAGATCCTGCAGAATATCCCCTGATCCACCACATCACATGTACCATGAGGTATAAGCCCTCAGCAAGCCTGGGTCCACCGCAAATCTCCATATACACTGCTAGGAATTGGGCCCCAGGGTATAATTAATCCCCCGATATCTCTCATACGCTGCTATGTTATAGGGCCCTCTGGACAATCTCACTTCCCTACACATAAAGTGCTATATATAAGGCCTTGAAAAACAGTGCCTTCCCTCACCTTCTCACCACCACATAAGCTTTGCGCTAAGTCTTCCTGGAACCCTTTCCTTCTTCACCCATATAAGTATTAATCAAGCCCTGTTGGGTATGCTCTCCCACCCTATTACGGCCCCAAATGCACTACAAGTTTTCAGGCAATACAATGTACTCCTTGTCATCACATATAAACTTCTAAGTATCAGACCTAACTGCACAATATCTCTACCTGATGCCACACAGACAGTGTAAGGTACCAGGCCAATCTTCCATGTTACATACATAGCTATATATCTGGCCTTGTTAATCAACCCCAAACCCCTGACACCAAAACCCTACATACATAACTAGTTATTAGGCCACACACTCCTGAAGCCCCCATACACTGTTATTTATCACATACTATTGGACTCCGAACCTCACCCCACACATTCTGCATAGATCGGACTTGCTGGATACCCTCATTCTCTGCTAATATTCCACTAAACTGCTGAAGACCAGGTTCTATTGCACAGCCTTCATACTCCAGGTGCACTATTAGATATCAGAACCATTTACACACTGCCTTCCCTTCCTGATATACATAGATTACTAGGTATCCCTTCCACCCTTCACTGCCAACATATACACACTGCTCAGTGTCCTTCTGGACACTCTTACCCGATGGCATTCCCCATCCCATAACTATAACTAAGTATGAGGTACTACTGAACAACTTGTCCTCTATCTCAACCAGAACCAACTCAAGGTATCAGGACCTACAGAACAAACTTGCCATTGTTCCATATACATATTACTTGGTGTCAGACCCTCCCAGACATCAACTATCCACTGTTGCTGACTAATTTATATTAATAGTTTTGGCCCATGTTGTACATACTTTATATAAGCTTTAGGTGTCAGATTTACTGAGCAATATCTCCAGGCCAGTGCCCTATAAATAATGTTAGTTTCCAGACCCTACATGATATCCCCAGCACCTGCTGTCTTTATTGGGCACCCTCGTCATCTTCCGTATCACATATACTGTTAAGTGTCAGGCCCTTTTGAATATCACCCAACTACTGCTGCACCAAGTGGAGTCACCCAGCAGTGGCTAGGGATCAAGTGTATATGGGGTTTTGATGATGGTGCAAAGGTTTGTCTAGAAAGTCTGGAAACCTAGCTGTATATGTGGGATGGCAGCTTTAGGGGAGTAGGGGAATCCAGTATGATCTGGTATTTATCATTTTGCATGGGAAGAAGGGAAGTGTCCAGCTGGAACTAATATATAGCAGTATAAGTGGGGGATTAGACTAAGGTTTAATAACGAACTATATGTGGGTTGGCTGTGAGAGTTGGAGGGTATCTTATAGGGTTTTATATCTAGTGTTGTATGTGAGATATTGACTCAGGGACTTGGCTGGAATGTCTAATACGTAGAAATTTATTTTGGGAAGCAGGTGTGTGTCTGACATAGTTTGAAAACTAGCAGTATATGTGGTGTGACAATGAAGGTATTGTCGGGGTCCAGCCCCAACAAGTTTGTATGTTCCAGAGTAGGGTCATGTGGATTAGAAATGTTGGACAAAATAGACAGAGACACAAAAGTAATACAAAGACATAGAATAGTACCAAGAGGGCAACTCAGGGAATACTAAATAACGAATCCACCTGCGTTTATTTTCCATATGCTTATATACCCCCAATCCAATGGGGGTAAAGAAAGCAAAAGACTGCTTTAACATGACACAAAGGACAACCAGAACAGTTACTTGCTTCAATACTTGAATCATCGAGTCACTGTTTCCTGAGTTAAGCATTCTGATGTTTTGGGCAGGATATGCAGCGAATACACCTTAGTCCAAGTATCCTGTAGGCAGCCACTCCCTAAGTCAAACCTCCTCTATTTTAAAACGAAGGAGCAGGAATACACTTGAATTCTCTGACCTTTGGTCAAAGTGGAGCGGATCCACCTTAATGTTGAAAACACCAACTATACTCTAGGCCAGGATATCTTGTTTGTGGCCACACCTGTTGTCAACAACCTGTTGGGGGCTCTGTACCCTAGCAAAGACCCCCCCCACACACACACGGCTAGGTTCAGACCTCTGTAGACAAATCCCCATCTGACATATCATAGACACTGCAAGATATGAGATCCAGATGGGCATCCCTACCACCAGCAATGCTTCACACATACTGCTAGGAAGTAGTGATCTGCTACCCAACTTATGCTGCTAGTTTTCAAACCCTGTTGAACACCTTCCTGTTTTTTCCAGATACAAAAGTCTAGGTGTCAGCCTTCATTGGTAATGTCTCCACCTGCTGCAATTGCCCATAAAGCCCTATATGTCAAAGCCAGCTGGACCCATGCTCCTATCCCACATATAGTACTGTTGGCTGTTTCAAACATACTCCCATTGTTGCCCAACATACACTAATATTTATCAGGCCATGTTGGATATTACTGATACCATCCTACATATTCTACACACTAAGAACTAATAGACACTTCACACCTCTAGTCCCTGAGATTTGATGGCTAGCCACTTACACCATTGAAGTCCCAGGCTCTACTAGATATTTATCCTTCTATGTAGCTTTACATGTACTGCTATCTAGCAGGTTTAACAGGAGCTCTCCTAAACACCCCATAAAAAATTCTAGGTATCAAGCCATTTTGAACACATTATTTGTCCTTTCCACTTGTCATCCCAAATACACTACTATCATTTAGGCCATGCTGACTACTGTAGGATTTGGGTGGGAGAGACTAGATCCATGGTACTCTCTCCTCTAGAGACTATAGGGATGCTTTTATCCAGGGGTCAAAAGCTGTCCTTAGAGATGAGCAGTGGCTTTGCACCTGAGACGCAGGTTTTCTTTCTCAATGCCAACATCTCAGGCTAAAGTGTTCATGGCTGCACAGTCTTTACTCATATTCCCAGCCAACCCTCCCTACACAAAAGTGTCCCTTCCTCTTCTGACTCACTGAACCAGCATGCATTGGGGATGTGTCTCTAAGGCTGAGATTAAGGAAGGAGGATGAGGGATATAGGAGGCTAAACCAACAGTAGCCAGGGGAGACTGAAGGACAAGAGGATGTAGCTCTCTCTGGAGATACTGTTGGGCCCTGGGATTTACTCATCTTGAAAAGGATGTCAGGAGGCTGCCCAACACAAAAATCTCACCGTCTGCTAATTATATATTATCTTGCTTCTTATGCTTACTCCATGGAGGTCATCTACCAACCTGGTCACACTGAGAGCCTAGGTTCCACAGTCATCACCGACAACTGTAGCATCTCACAGTGAGTGTCTGGTGTGGGACCAAGGCCTCGCCTAAGATTGCACTTCTAGCTTAGCACAGCTGTGAGCAAAGATGCTGCCAGACTGCCTTCATGGAAGAAACTGAAGCTCTAAAGGGAAAAAGGTTTTTCTAAAGATAGTGAAGAGGACTCACAACATACACCATGTGAATTCAAATATAATCACTGTAGAGATGGGCACCAAGTGAGCACCAGCTTGGAGCATGGGCTATTTGGGGACTACATTCTCAATCTGGTTAACCTGCCCTGGGAAGATTGTGATAGTCACTCTGGTAGAAGAAATCTTTCCTCATGTGAGAAGCCCTCTTTTCTTTCTTCAAGCCCTGGCCCAGAGATATGAAGGGAAATATAATAAAGCAAGATAGGGCAATTGTCCTATCAAGCATTTGAGGTTACCCCCTATATGGGACTAATGACTGATATATTTTAGTACTTGGTTCCCCAGTTGGTGGAACTGTCTGGCAAAGGTTAGGAAATATGGTTTTGTTGGAGGAGTTGTGTCACTGGGGGTAGGCTTTGAGTTTTTAAAAGTCCACTCCATCCCAGCTAGCCCTTTATGCCTTGCGTTTGTCTATCAAGATATAAACTTTCAGCTACTGCTTCAAAGCCCTGCCTGCCTGTTCACTTCCAAGCTCCCTGTCATGATCATTATGGACTCTAGCCCTCTGAAATTATAACCTCCATTATAACCTCTTCTAGAAAATCAATTGGTAATGCTGTCTTATCAAAGCAATAGAAAGTAACTAAGACAGGGCTGGGAGGGATTCTAACTCCAAGGCAGCTTTGGGCATCCTTTTACGCATGTTCCCAATATGCGGAAGATAAAATGGAAGACCAGCCCTTGGTTAAATTTCCTGGTGACTTGGATTTCTGGTGGAGAAAACTATCTGTTTGTATACCTCCTCTCTGTGCTAGACAGAGCCTCTTTGCTGGGCATGCAGGCACATTGTCTCCTGGACTTTTCTGCCTGGTTCATGCTACAGATGTCTCAATCCACACAGGCTGATTTCCCACTCCATGAGTCAGTGTCCATGATGTTTCATCACTTAAAAATAGAAAGACATATGAAAGTAACTTTTGGCAACTGAACTATATGGTACTTATTAATTTACAACCCTGCTGTGTCATAGTTTCCTACCTGATTCCTCCCTTCTGAACATCTGTTTCCTTTAGTCAACACTTCTTCAATGCCTCCACAGCCACTGGTAACCATTTCTGTTGTCTATGTCCAGGTCAACTTTCTCAAGTTCCAGATAATAAGGAAACTGTTGCTTTGTCCATCTGAGGTGCAAGTTACATATTCCATAAATATGTTTAACTATTCTAAGTCAGTTGCAAAGAACATTAGAAAAATCATTAATTAAAATATAGAAGTATATTTTGGTCCGCCACCTACCTCATTTTATGTTACTCCATTCTCCCATTCCACTGGAGCCACTTTCTTCTGGGAAGCATGGCTTCTCCTTTGGGGAAAGAGGCAGCAACACAGGCTTTGAAAACAATTCACCGTTCTCCTCTTCACCCTCTTCCAGCATCCCCTTATGTTGTGGGAAGAGGCTGTGATCACACTCTGGGGCTGGGCACTGGTGGAGTATAGTTCCTTGTGATGAGTGCCTGTGGTTGTGACACTTTGAGGTGCCTCCATGGAGCTCATTATAGACGATGTGTTCTGGGGAGATGAGCTGTTTTTTGGGTTGGTTTTACTCTGTGGTGTTATCTGGGCAATCTCATTTCTAGAAAGAATATTTTTTGAGGATGTGCTGCCTAAGGCCACCACCTTTGAGGTCGTACATCTCTTCTGAATAATGCTTCTCATGAGATGAACAGCTACATGACCGCATTCAGAAGCTACTTTAGGAAAGATGGTTCTCTTCTGTTGACAACACAGAATGTCAGGCATGCTGAGCCTTCTGCTCCCCTCCTTCATTGCAATCTTGTCATTGCCATGAAACTTGTGTTTTGCCAGAAAGGTGTTAGTTGGAAAAGCAGGATCACTCCCTGGGCCATTTAGGGAGAAGCGAGCCATGGGAAGACATAAAGGTGTACTGGCAACATCAAACTGCATAGGCTTAATTTGATGATGTATATTGCTTCTCAAGAATGACTGGTGCTTTAATATTAAATAAGTTGCCATGATGTTATTAAATTTTTTTTTATGTAAAGAGTCTCTAATGTCTTTGGGACTGTAGCCCATGACCTGCATGGCTGACACAATATTGAGGTTTGGTTTTCTAGGGAGCATCTCCAAAGAAGATGATAATTTTAAAAGTACTTCACTGTTCTTGAGCCACAGATGTCTCATAATGTCATGTATCTTGGGTCTCTGCTCAGAGTCAATAGTGAATAACTTCACAATGAGGTTGACAATGTATTCTGGAAGCTTTGATGGGATGTAGTAATGTGGATCTTTCATCTCCACCTTCATGTCTTTATATGTTGTTGCTTTGAATGGGAGGTAGCCCGTCACCATGATATATAGAACTACTCCCATGCTCCAGATGTCAGGGGTCTTGGGATCATATTCTTGGCCATTGAAAAGCTCTGGAGCACAGTATGGAAGGGTACCACAGAAAACCTTTAATTTCTGCCCCACAGTTACTTTTGTAGCCAGACCAAAGTCACACAGCTTGATACTTCCTTTGCTATCTAACAGTATGTTATCTGGTTTGATGTCCCTGTGTGCAATGTTATTCTCGTGGCAGTACTTAACTGCACATACGATCTGTGTGAAGATGTGTTGGGCCTCCTCTTCCTGCATGGAGCCTACCTCCACTATACGACCTGCCAGGTCACCCCCAGAGGCCAGTTCCATAACCATATAGATATGCTGAGTAGTTTCCATGACATGGAACAGCTTAATTATATTAGGATGATTCAATAATTTCATGATATCTACCTCATTTGTGATCAAGGTAGCTTTCTTTTTGTCCTTTTCCATAATCTTCAGAGCAACCTGTACGTCTGTATGGAGGTGACAGGCAAGTTTCACTTCAGCAAAGCTGCCTATACCAAGGGTATCGAGGATCATGTAATGATCTGTGGGAACCTCCTCCCCAGAGGAACTTTCCTTCAGGTCCTGGTGCATTGTTACCTCCTCGCTCCTCCTGTTACATATTGTCTGTCTCAGTATAAAATCACAATACTAGATTTAAAAAAATTATAAGTAAGTCTATGAGAGAAGTTCATAATCATCAAATTCCTATGTAAATAAAAGCAAAAATTCACCTAATGATGTACTCCAAAGTCATAGAAACAAAAGAATAAACTAAATCTAAAACAGTGAATGGCAATACATAGTAACTTTCAGAGATGAAATTAATAAAATAGAAACCAAAAGAACATCACAAAGGATCAAAGAAACAAAGAGTTGGTTATTACAAAAATAAGTAAAATTGACAAACCCTTACTCAAACTAACCAAATGAGAGAAGATATAAATTATTAAAAATTAGACATGAATAAAGGTGATGTTACAGCAGCTAACACTAAAATCAAGAACCCTAAGAGGAACATACATATATCCCCCTGGGAAAGGGAAATAGACAAAATCTCCTGAGTAAATTGGAAGAAGAGAGAGTGTGGAAAGGGAGAAGAGAAGGGAAAGGAAAGTGGAGAAGAGAACATGAGGGAACAGGACAGTCAAGTTGGGGGAAGGACAGACAGGGAGAGCAAGGAAAGAGATATCTTGAAAGAGGGAGCCATTATGGGGTTAGCAAGAAATGTGGCACTAGGGAAATTCCCAGGACTATACTAGGATGACCCCAGATGCTAAGCAATAATGGAGAGGGTGCCTGAACCTTAAATGTCATCATTGAACCTTCATACAGTAGCTGATGGAAGCAGATGCAGAGATCCACAGCTAATGACTGGCTGAGCTCCTGAAGTCCAGTCAAAGAGAGACAGGAGTGATATGAGCAAAGGGGTCAAGACCATGATGGGAAAACCCACGACCCAAGCTAGTGGGATCTCACTGACTCTAGACTAATAGTTGGGGATCCTACATAGGACCGAACTAGGCTCTCTGAATGTGGTTGACAGCTGCATGGCTTGGGCAGTTTGTGGAGCCAATAACAGTGGGGCCAGGATTTATTCCTAACATATGAACTGGCTACTGGGAGCCCATTCCCTATGAAGGGTTACCTTGTTCAGCCTAGATACAGTGGGGAGGGACTTTGTTGACTCCCCATGGGAGGCCTTATTCTCTCTGAGGAATGGATGCAAAGTGGAGTGGGGGACGGTGAGGGGAGTGTGAGGAGAGGAGGGAGGGGAAACCAGGATTTATATTAAAACTAAAAAAGATTGTTTTTAAAAATAATTTTTTAAAAAAGTTATGTAAAGTTAAACATTTAAAATGCAAAAAAGAAGCTCATTAGGGAAAATGGGAAAAGGGGGAGGCTCATTAGGGAGAGGGTTCTTGTTTTGAAAAGAAAAAAGGGGAAATGCTGTGGGATAATGCTCTTATACCCTGTAAAAATTTGTCACTCATATTGGTTTAATAAAACACTGATTGGCCAGTAACAAAGCAAGAAGTATAGATGGGGCAACCAGGCTAGGAGAATTCTGGGAAGAGAAAAGGCTCAGTCCGTAGTCACCAGCCCAATGCAGAAGAAGCAAGATGAGAATGCCTCACTGACAAAAGGTGCTAAGCCATGTGGTTAACATATACACAAAATATGGGTTAATTTAAGATAGAAGAGCTAGCTATAAATATGACAGAGCTTTTGGCCAAGCAGTGTTATAATTAATATCATTTTTGTGTGATTATTTGGGTCTGGGTGACTGGGAAGCATAAGGGCAGTCTCTGTTTACAGAAGGGAGGTAAATGTAGAAAAAGGAGGGAGGGAGATAACAATAAAGATCACTGAAAAAAGCCACAATTAATCATACTATTAACTATTTACCTTAAAAACCCTACAATATATATAATTCAGTATATAAATATGCATGGTTAGTTGTAATAAACTTTTCTCATCTGTGCTGATGGCGTTCCTTCCAAGAACCAAAGACCACCTAACAAAACCCCTAACAACAGACATGAAAAGCCCTCTTTTGAGTTGTTGGCTAGTACTGTCTAAAAGAATTCTAAAATACCGCAAAATATATAGTCTATTGCTGTTGTCCTTGGTTACCACCCAGGGGTGGAAGGCAAGGCCATGTTGCTGAAGATACTATGCACTTCAGAAACAGGACTCAGAGATCTTTGAGCTCAGATTAACCTTAATTCCTCTCCCAAAGAACTAGCTTTCATGGTACCAGAAGGTACCAAGAAAACTTCCAAATGTAAAGGCAACCAATAGTCCTACCTAGCTATGATACCTAGGAACTGTATCAGTGACCATCATGACATGATAACCCTATGGGTGCAGTAGTGACACACACACACACCTTGGTAATAGTCAATGGTTTCTTAATTGGTCTTAAACCCTGCACAACAAGAAGGATACCATGTCTGGAAAACCTAGCTAACTAATCAGTACTAGCAAAATCATGGTTATTGGAGGAAATCTACAAACACTAAGTTACTAAACAAACACAATCTCTAACAACAAATTACAAATGTGTCCTTTTACCAACAGATAAGTTTAGTCTTCACCCCTCATAAAAAAAAAACCCTTCTCTTTGAAACAGATGGAGACCACCATAGAAAACCAGTTCAACCAATCAATATTCAGAGTTGTAGAGCCCAGTCTCAATGGATACATCCACAAAAATTCAGGGAACATTGTGGAAGGGGCAGAGGGTGGGAGGTGGAAAGTTTGTTAGAGCCAGAGGATCAGGGAGTTTGCTGTCAAATTGTGTCTTGTAGTAACAGCAGGAGCTCAGAAAGCTATACCCATAAAGTCTCATCAACATAAGAGTACAAACGTGAGCTGAACAAGAATGCCAATGAACATGCAAACTGCAAGGAGAAAAGCCCATGAGGCCTCAACCCTACAACAATAACTGAGTAAATCTGGGAGTGAAAGAGGTAGCTCACTTGTTATCCAGTGCCAAATGGTCATGCATGCAAATACACATACATGTAACATATTATATGGATTCAACAGATATTTGGGGATATATTATATGCAAATACATATGTGCATGCAATAACAACTGATAGAAAAGAAGAAGTTATAAATTTGAAGAAGTGTGGGATGGGATATATGGGAGACCTTGAAAGGGAAGGGAGAAATGTTGAGATTAAAATACAATTATCCTAAAAAAGATCATTATGGAGTAGTTTGAAAAAAAACTTAGTCAATTATAATATCTGGAAGAAATAGACCAATTCCTAGAATCATACAACCTACCCAAATTTAGATAAGAAAAACAAAATCATGTAAATAGATCAATAACTAGGGACAACATTGAAATACTAATGGAAAAAACTGTCATAAAGAAAAGTCCAGGACCATTCAGACCAGCAGATAAATTATACCAGAACATTAAAAAAAGAATTAACATCAATGCTTCTGTTTTATTCCATAAAACAGAAAGGGAAGGAACACTCCAAATTCATTCTACAAAGTCAATATTACTGATACTAAAACCAAATAAAAACATTATAAGCAGAAAATATTATAATTTCCTTAATGAACATCACAATTCAACAATGTATCTAAAAGGCCATTGAAGCAGAATTAATAAAATCTCAGAGACAGAAATTGGGGTTCAACATAAAGTTCCAAAAAGCAGAGCAGCCAGCCACTGGCTCTTACCGCAACCTCAGTCCAAAATGGCAATCCTGCCTCCAGGCATCTCAGAATGAGACTGTGAATGAGAACTGTCTCCTTCCATTTTATAATCCTCTCTAGGGCTGGGATTAAAGGCATGCATCACTGGGATTAAAGACATGCACCTCACAGTTTCTATGGCAACTAGTATGGCTACTGAGGTTAAAGTGTGTGTTACCACTGCCTGGTCTGTAAGCCTGATAAGTGTGGCTGTTTTACTCTTTGTTCATCAGGTAAGCTTTTATTAAAATGCAAATGTAATGCCACTACAGACCATACCCCAGGATCAGGTGGATTCATCCAGGAATGTAAAATTAGTTCCTCATGCACAAACAATACAGCATATAAAAAGAATTTAGGGCAACATAATCAGTCCTAAAGAAATACAGCATTTTGCCATAAAATTAGACAGAACCAGAGATGCTTCAAATGGGACGATCCAGCTCCACAAATATCAATGTTTTCTATAATATTTGGTATCAGTGGATAAGGCAGGGGATCTGAATACAAAAGGGAAACCATCAGAAATATGAAAGAGGTCAGGGATAGCCACAGAATGCTACATAGGACCTGGGATTAGTTCAAAATTCTGGGCTTTCGGGGCTGGAGAGATGGCTCAGTGGTTAAGAGCATTGCCTGCTCTTCCAAAGGTCCTGAGTTCAATTCCCAGCAACCACATGGTGGCTCACAACCATCTGTAAAGAGGTCTGGCGCCCTCTTCTGGCCTTCAGGCATACAGACAGAATATTGTATACATAATAAATAAATAAATATTAAAAAAAAATTCTGGGCTTTCACGGCATTGGGGTTCTCCATTGAACCTGCTAGTATGACCAGAGGGCAATTGTATGAAACCCATTCCAAAGTGACTTGGACAACCCACAAAACAAAGCTGATTGAAGGACTCATGAAAGAGAGAAGTGCAGTGGCTGATGGCATTGGGCAGCGCTGTACCTGACTGCTAGCCAGAGACCAGGAAACATCTTCATGAATCTGGGGTGCTGCTTACTACTCTCTGCACTAGTGTACTTGTGGCGAAATCTCATATAAAACTGCAGTTAACTGTCTCAGCAATCCTCCCCACTTCCAACTGTGAATCCAGATTCATGAGCCCTCATTGGTCACATGCATTAACCAATCACACTGGCCAAGTGGGCTTGGCTCTTCTGATTGGTCAAGTTGAAATCATGTGACTTGTTCCTGTGGATACAGAGGAACTACTGGTGGAGATCCTGAGAGAACAGTTAAGAGATTGAGCCTCCTAATGCTCTATGCTTTGTTTCCAGGGATGTGCCTGTTCAGACCTGCCTCCTCCATCACACTGCCTTCTGTCTACAGAATTTATGACAGCACTTCTTCCTTTCCCAGGCCCCATTCATTTCTAAACAGACTTACTCTTTGAGGATCAGTTTTCATTTGCTCCCAGCAAATCACTAACTTCCACAGTAGTGGTTTTGCCCCCAAGATAGTCTGACACTTGATTTAAATAAGACAGAGCAAAAGTCAACATACATACTGGAGGCAGCTGGTAACATGTGGGGTGGGGCACTACTACAGGAACAGACTACATGCAGGAAATAAGCACATTAGACTATGCAGTCCAGTTACTCAGGGCTAGAGTGCTTATCTACTATGCAAGAAAGCCTAGACTCAATCTAGAATCCCACCAGTTTAAAAAGATTCAAAAGCGCTAATTAAAAGCTCTTTCTCGGTTCCTCGGGTACAAAAATTAATACTTTCTTCTAAAAATGGACACAAGAAGAAACAAACAAAAATACTCTTAAGTAGTGTGAACTAAAGTTGAAAAACAAATTAAGAAGTGTAGCTAAAAACTAATGAGGAAGGGTAATGAATAGCAAGCCTCTGGGGAAAAACAACAAAAGTCACAACTTGATAATTTATGCTTATGTCTTAGAAACTAGAAAGAAAGGTGTTAAACACAAAGGATGAACAAGAAGGGAAGTATTTATGAATCGAAAAAGCTCAGAGACCTGTCTGTAATATGATTGGGGCCGGCTTGTTGGGGTTTGTGTCCTGCCCAGTTCCCACAGCTGTTTGACCCCAAAGAAAATCACACAGCATGACTGTCTTACTCTCTGATCTTCAGGCAAGCTTTATTTATTAAAATACAAATGAAATTTCACTACATATGAGCTCTAAGGAGATTAAACAAAAATGTTACAAAACTACACTGCACGTGTCCGAAAGGGATAAGAGCAGTTCTACGGCCTTCAGTTACTCGTGTTCCCATTAATCTTTGGGGAAGAGACGTTTTTACAGCAAACTAAAACAAAAGTCTATATCCTCACCTCTAATGCTACCTATTCTTCACAGGCTCAATGGCTAATGAAAAGAATGGGATATCAAAAGGAAAAAAGGATTAGGAAGAGTTGCAAGGAATTATTGAATTTACAGTCCCACAGAGACAAAATCATGAACATGGATCAGGTTTTTTATAGGGGACGCTGAAAAATTACACGAAAAACTAATGAGCCTGTATGGACACGTAAATGGCCTCTCTCTCTCTCTCTCTCTCTCTCTCTCTCTCTCTCTCTCTCTCTCTCTCTCTCTCTCTCTCTCTCCCCCCCCCACTCTCTCTCTCCCTCCACTCTCTCTCTTCTCTCTCTCTCCTCTCTCTCTCCTCTTTTTCTCTCTCTCCTCTCTCTCTCCTCTTTTTCTCTCTCTCCTCTCTCTCTCATCTTTTTAAAAAGAAAACAAACTATCCATTTTAAAATTTTTACATATCAATCCCAGTTCCCACTCCCTCCCCTCTCCCCCTCCCCTCCCCCATCCACTCCTCAGAGAGGGTAGGACACATTACTTCAAGGAAGGACTAAGGCTCTCCCTACTATATCTAAGCTGAGCAAGGTATCCATCCAAACAGAATGGGTTCTGAAAAGCCAGTACACACAATAGGGATAAATCCTGGTCTCACTGCCAGTGGCCTGAAGTCTGTAAACGGCCCCTTTCTAAAGAAAAGTTGCAAGCTCTTCACCAGTTAGTCAGAGAGCAGTTTGAGAATTTTTGCATAGAACCCTCTTTTTCTCTCTGGAATTCTCCTGCTTTTGTTAAAAATAATCTTGTAACTGGAATTTGTTGATTGACTAATGGAATGTTAATGCCACCATGTGGCCAAGGGGAGCTTTACAGCCCAGTTTACCTCTGCCTAAAGATTGGCCTTTAAGAGTTTTGGATTTAGCCTTGCCACCGGACTTATTTACTGGGTCTTTGTCTCTTTTGGCCGACTTTCCCGCATCTTTCTTCTTGTCATCCTTGGGCAGCAAGATGAAGTTCGGGGAGTGGCGACGACCACTCAGAAGTGGTCCAAAGGCAAAGTTCAGGACAAGCTCAACAATCTAGTCCTGTTTGACAAGGCTACATACGACAAACTCTGTAAGGAAGTTCTCAACTATAAACTTATTACTCCAGCCGTGGTCTCTGAGAGACTGAAGATTCGCGGTTCCTTGGCCAGGGCAGCTCTTCAGGAGCTCCTTAGTAAAGGGCTTATCAAGCTGGTTTCAAAGCACAGAGCCCAAGTAATTTACACCAGAAACACAAAGGGTGGAGATGCCCCAGCTGCTGGTGAAGATGCATGAACAGGTTCAATCAGCTGTACATTTGGAAAAATAAAACAGACTGCTTTTATAGTATACATATTCATCTTGATGATAAGGTGCACTTCACCTTTTCTGTTCCCTCAGTCATAAAGAACCTTAGCTTTGGTATCATTGGAATGTGTTACCTTAAGACATGACAAACTTCCCTACTATGTGTCAATACTATATAGGAAAGTATTTAGAGCTATGAGGCAGGGTTTTCCTCAGGCTTATATTTGTCATATGGATGATCTCCTGTTAGCCACCTACAAAGAGGAAAAGTTACAATACGTATATAATGTGAGTCAGGATATGCTACATAAAAATGGGATTATTATTGCTCCTGAAAAGGTACAAAGATCAGACACTGTGATATTTGGGACAACTAGTTACCAAAACAATCGTTAAACCACACACACACAAAGTCCATTAGACAAGACAATTTAAAAACACTTAACAACTTTCAAAAACTATTAGAAGACATTAATTGGCTACAATCTACTTTAGGAATACTTAGTTATGCATTAACCAATCTATTAAAACTCTAGACGGAGAGAAGGTGTTGGACAGTCCTCAAATATTATCCCAAGAGGTAAGGGAAAACTATAGCTGTCTTAATCCAGACTAAAAGAAGCTTTCATATATCATGAGGATCCTTTGGTTCTATTAAGCTTATTTATTTTCTTCACTAAGTTGTCCCCTAAAGGTATTATGTCACAAGAGGGTAAACCTTTAGAATGGAATTATTTATGCCATAAGGGTCATAAAATACTAACTACTTATCTTACCCTTCTTGCTCAATTAGTAAATCAGGGGAGGAACCAATTTCAAAGCTTATATGGATTTGATCCTTGCTGTATTATATTACCCTTAACTAACAACTAACAGTTGCTGAACTGTATGGATTTTCAAATTTCATTTGCGGATTACTGTGGAAGGATAGGAAATCGTTGGCCAAATGACAAGCTATGGAACTTTTTTCATACAAATTTATGGTTACAAAAATTGTTTAACATTCTCCCATTCCACAAGTAGATAATTATTTTATTCATGGTTCATCTAAGAGTCTAGGAGGAATTCATGGTCTGGATGCTGATCAGTATAGTCATACTTCTTTTTCCTCATCTGAAGTGGCTATTTTGATTCACCTATTACCAATAATTCATAAACCCTTGAATACTATACCAGAGTCTGTTTATATTATAGAATTATTTCCAACAATAGAAACTGCTTAATTTCATCTTCACTTTCTATTATGCTTCCATTACTAAAGGAACTACAATATCTGGCTAAAACACACACACACACACACATCCTTTCTTATTAATCATACTCTAACTTCCCTGGTTTTATGCAGAAGGAAATAAGTTATCTGAAGCATTATCCTGCCATATTTTTATTTCCAAAAATAAGAACATCAACAGCTATACTATTGCTGATAGACTTCATGTAAAAGTCTTACACAGTGAGACAAGTGGTATAGGAATGCCCTATTTGTTCTCCCTAAAGTATCATAGCCACAGAGCTGGAGTTAACCCCCAAAGCAAAAAAAAAAATACTAAGGAATTATAGCAAACAGATGATGCTCACTTTGTTCATGTACCTCAGATACTGTACCTACACTTTTGTATTAATACATAGCTTAAATTTCTTTGGCCTGTACCTCAGTCCTCAGGGAACACTTCTGGAGTCTGATCCTCTCTTAAATAAACTTTTGCTGTTATTGGAGTGAGTGCCTACTTCTATAAAAACTGACAATGGGCAAGCTTATAGTATAAAATTTAAGAATTTATGTTAAGAATGGAATATTAATTATATTACTGGTATTCATTATAGTCTTAAAGGTTAGGAAACAACTGAAAGAGCACAAAGATCATTAAAACAACAATTATTTTTTAAAAGGGGGAGCACCAATGAATATTTTTGCACTTTATTTATTATTTATACAAATTTTCAAGGTGATTTATGTTCAAGAACTCAGAAACATTTCTCTACAGAAAATTCTGAACTGCTTTTAGATAAGCCTGTGTGGTTTAAACAAATTGAGACCCAGAAGTCTGATTGACTAGAAAAAGTGGGAAGGGATATGTATCTGTCATTGTAGAAATATTATGGAGCTCTTCCGGACCAAGGTGATCAAGGATGATGGTGTAGGGCAGAGAGACAGTGGAACTCATTAGAAAGATGGTAAACCTCCAGGCAAAGGACAAAAGGAGATAGCAACCATACCATCAGAAGTCAGATCTGCTCACCTGGGGAAAAGTTAAGGCCCTGTGCACCAAGGGAGAAGTTATTCTATGCAACACACAGAACCCTATGTCAACCTGAAAATCTCTTTCTGGTGATGTTTGCTGCTCTGACCTGTGCATATGTGGTGAGTACCTCTGAGCACAGGTATTACTTGGCTTTTTGTTCCTCATCTTCCTTTGCCCCAAGCTGTATATTGGGTGGATCTACCTCTAGTTATCTTTAGTAATGAATCTGTGTTTATTCCTAGACCTTGGAGCCATAATAGACTCATTCATTCCTATGAAGAAGGGCTGTGTTTCAGTTTTCATTGTGTTTTGCGTCACTTCCCATTTGCATCGAACATCACAACATTTCTGCTCCTATCATGGGATTAATCATTTGGGTCTCTTTTCAATCTATTCTCTAGATTTTTTTTGGATCAATATAATAATGTAACCAATAGTAATGGTCACAATTTTGACCTGTGTTCTTGGTAACAGAGTATAACACATAATGCTTTAACTATTCTAATGTTATTTATTATGTTTATAATGTTCTTGTTTATAGGGCATTCATACATCAAATGACAGTAATATTTATCTACAATATATCAAGTCAAAACCACTCTGGATATCCTACATTTAAAAAATAAAAAGGGGGAAATGTCAGAATATGACCCCAAAATATAGTCATATAAGGAGATTTCTGAGTGCTTATGAGAACGCTCCAAGGAATCAAGACACAAGTTTCTCCAAAAAACATGGAATTGTTGTTGGATTATGCTTTCATGCCCCTCCCAGGTGTAATATATATGCATGCTTATTTTCTATTATTCTTTACAAATGGATATTGCTGTTTGTTTATGTCTCCATGGAAAAACATGGTTTTGTCTCTCATGTCTTGCCCACCGTGTGGGACTTGTTTGCCATGTGCAGCTTACCCTGGTGATTGAACATTTTACTCATGTGACTCTTTTTAAACCTCAGAGTATAAATTGTCTGACACTCTGAATAAAATTGGTTATTGCATGAGACTTTAATCTGCATCATTTATTAACTCCATTCGTTCATATCCTGCCACCTCTGAAGCGGTGACACAGTACCAATGAGAGTGGGAGGGAGTGGACCAAACTCACAGTAGCTCCTGAGAACCTTTATTGCTGGGTCCTGTTTGTATTCTCGTTTTGTATTCTAAAACCATAAAATGGAGTGAGAAAGCAAGACCTTATACAAGCCTATGTGACTGTCAGCAGGTGTTAAGGGTAATGACTTGTCATTTTAACTATTTCTCTGGGTAATTTTGTTTCAAGTAGCAAAATCATCTAAAAACTGATAAATCAGTGTTTAATAGTTGGTCTTTTTTTTACTGTATTCTACTTCATCACTTCATAGTCATCTTTACACAAAATTTCCTAGAACTTTCGTAGCCATCAAAGGATAAAATAAGTTTTCTGAAACATCACACAGTAACTGCTGGACTGTTCCAACCCAACACTTCATTTACTGGCCAAACAGCATTTTATTAAGCCAATATGAATGACAAATTTTTACAGTATATAAGAGCATTATCGCACAGCAGGAAAGAGAGAACCAAGTTGTCCTCTGACCTCCACATATACATAATAGCACATATATCAGCGCACACACGCGCGCGCGCACACACACACACACACACACACAATTTTTGAAAGAATATTTCTAGCAACCTGATAGTAAGATACTTTTTTTGGATATCGATATTCCTTTCTTTCACATAAGACATCTGCCATAACTACCACCCATAAACTTAAAGGATGCCATATTCAGTGTCACAGTATTCCACACAGAAGCTCTTCAGACCAAAGAACTCATTTGACAGCAGGCCCATACTCATAGAATTTACTCTTCTTACCACATTTCATATTATTCTGAAGGCAGTGGTTCTCAAAAAAGGTGGAATAACCTTTCAATGTCACAAATACAGTGTCAATTAAGTGACAGTAATATGGAGGACTGGAGCAGAGTTCTCCAGAAGGCAATATTTACTTTGAGTGAGCATTCAATATATTTCTGCCATACCCAGGATTCATGGATCCAGAAGTCAAGAGATGGAAACAGGACTGGGTCTACTCAATATTATCCCTACCAAAACCACTAGAAACATTTTTGTTTCCTGTTCCCCTGATCTTAAGTTCTGCTAAAAGTTTTAGGGCCAGGATGCAGACTGTGTCTGTCAGGAAATTCAGTTCAATCCTATTGAACTAGAAGCTAAGACTTACACTGGCCTTCTGATACCCTTAAATCAGCAGGACAAGAAAGAAATAACAGTGTTAAAAGGAGTGATGGAAGAAAGAGAAATTAAAACAAGCCAGTAAGCAACATTTCCCCAGGATGCCCATTTAAGTTCTGACTTAAGTTCCTGCTCTGACTTTTCTGTGTCATGAATTGTAACCTAGAATTGTAAGATGAAAACTCATTTTATTATTTTATTAACTTTTTTGTATTTTAGGAGGTGACATTTTCAATAAATATTTTAAGTTTATCCACATACGTTTTCCTGGGGAAATATATGAGTTTCAGAGTGAAATAAAATCTTCACCTAGAACTAATATGCCAAAGCTCATGCTTTTATGTAAAATTTTAAAGAAAATAGTAAGAAAATAATTATCTCTAAATTAACTCACCATAAAATGTGAAATATTGACAATGAAGGTGTACCTTGAATTCTGTAGACAATGCCAATAAATGTTAATAGTATCTGGTGACTGTCAGAGTCTGTTGTGAACTGATGATTCATTATTACCAGTGAGTTCTGCTATCTACTTGGTATTTTTTAATTTGATGCTTATATTCTAGTCTGTTTGCTCTATTTAAATGTTAATTTTACTTTTTTTATCCTAGACCTTGAAGAATTACTAAGAATCTCAAGCATTCTCGTATGTATACCTATCTATTTATCTGTCTATCTACCATTATCTATGTATCTATCATCTATCATTCTATCTCTATCTCCCTCATTCACCACCCCCCCATGTAAAACAAGACATATCTTTGACTTCTGAACAGCCTGTCTCATCTAGTTTTAAAGTTTCAGTCACAGTGCCTGGTCTGTATTCCAGCAGCTTTCTTCTCTGAACCAGCTAAAACAGCATGTTTTGAAACCGGCACGAGAAGTGCTTCTTCATCTTTTCAAAGCCAAGCACTCACATTTAGGGAAAAATATGTTGCAGTGTAGACTTGGCCAAGAGCACATTTTGTTAATCTGTTATCATTTCAGCCCAAAAGTTTGTTCAACATGGATAACAAAATGAAATCGGTTTTTAATCGCTCACATAAAATATCTCTTAATCCTGGACATGCTGTGCTGCTTTCTTAAAGTTTAATCTAATACTTAGAGCAAGGACAATAAATAAGTTGACTGGAAAAATGTTTCAGGTTCCAATTCCCTTTTAATATTTTTATTTCCTGCCTCTGTCGCTTTTTAAAAGAATGCATGAAGGGATAGTATGAGGGAGAATGATAGTATGCCTTCAGGCCTCGTTGGAGAATACTTTTCTGTGTATTTGTCCCTAAGATAAACAACTTAGGGAGTTGTTTCATGCTTGGCTAATTTCATTACTTTCAGGCTGTAATGAGGCAGAGCATCATGGTAGGGAGCATGTGGTGGAAAAGAGTTGGTTATCTCACCACAGCTGAACTGTGGAGCAGTGGGAAGGACAAGGAATAGCCCTCAAAGGCACGTCTACTCCTCCAGTTATCAGGTCCTGCCAGCTGCGAGTAGTGAGAGCCGTGCTCTCAGGATCCAGTCACTTCTACATAGTCCTTCTAACTGCAAACCAAGTTTTCAGTAGATAAGCCTTTTTACAGGAACACTTCATATTCAAACTGTAATTGTCAGGTAGGGAAACCAGAAATAAGGGTCTAACAGTGGATAATTATGCCATTATATTGAGAAAACTGACACAGCTGGACATTCTTGGGTCATTACACCTACCAGGAGAAAGCCAGCCAGTTAAAGGAATAAATAGCTCTGTCTCCTTAATACCTTGATGGAACTTGGGCTTATTCCACAACTCTCAGAGAAGGGAGAACAAACTAGTGTTTTTTTCTACATGTCTGATTTCTGAAGTTTGTTGCATTGGTGTACTGTGATGTTCTTTGTGTTGAAATCCTGCAGTTAGATCCCATAGAAACAATAGTCTTTCTTGGAGACAGTGAGATGTTCCCACTAAACCACCTTCCACTTCCACAGATGACATGCTAAAGTGCCTCCCCATACACAGGCTGGCCCCTTATGTTGCAAGGTCAGGCTGTTATACACAGTCTCTCCAGAACCCTGGTAATGTTCCTGGTCACTTTTTCCTGGAATGCAGGAAGGAATGAGGTGGGCAGATGGGTGAATGCTGAAGGCAGCAACCTTGTGCGAGCCTGCTGAGCATGAAGCTGATGAAGCCAGCAAGAAGCATTCTCCTGTGGTTTCTGCTTCAAATTCCTGCTTGAGTTCTTACCACGGTTTCCTTTAAGGACATACTATAACTGAAATTGTAAGACAAATAAACCCTTTCATTCCTTAAGTTGTTTTTGGTTCCTTTGCTTCAGGTCTTTCAAAAAAAAAAACTAAGTTCAAAACCTACCCCCAATGAGACACAAAAAAATGTGGCATTGATATAATTTGGGCAAATGGTAACAAACTGAAAAAACACTTTCACTGGAAGTTGACAATAGTTTACCCTGCTTAAAAATGTATGATTCTCTAAATTGTGGATTAGAGTTCTGTAAGGAGTAGAGCAAATCCCTCCAGTGAGTTAAGTCCTGAGTGAATAGTGTGGGAGGTCCTCCTGTATATGTGTTGCTTTTATTGGTTATTGAATAAAGAAGTTGTTTTGATCAGTGGCTTAGCAGAATAGAGCTAGGCAGGAAAAACTAAACTGAGTTCTGGGAGAAAGAAGGTAGAATCAAGGAGAAGCCCTGTAGCCCTGCCAGAGACAGATACCAGACAGAACCTTGCCGGTAAGCCACATCCACATGGCGATACAGATTAATGGAAATGGGTTAAATTATGATGAAAGAGCTAGCCAATAAGAAGTTAGAGCTAATAGGTCAAGCAGTGATTTAACTAATGCAGTTTTGTGTGGTTATTTCGGGGCTGAGTAGCCGGGAGCAAGCAGCCTCCTACAACAAGTGAATATGTGTTGTTGACATGCACCCAGCCATGTTGAGGACTCAGTGGCCCTAGGACCCATGAGAAGTTGCCAAAGCCATTACCTATATTGGCCAGGCTCTAGAAGAATGGCAATATTTTGCTCAGCAGTCTAAGTATTAGTGTTTATAAACAATTGATAATTGTGCACAAAACTAGCAACCACAGCTTCCTTTTCCAGAAGTTTACAGCCTGAGCTACACCTCACCTACAGAGCCCTTCTATTAAGACTAGGTAGCCCCTTTGTTTGTGCTGAACATAATGAACACACTGAGGTTCCTATTTGAGGTGATAGCAGATTCCACCTAATCCCAGCTTTACTATACCTTTGTCTGTTGGTCCTTTCTTCATTCCCTCAGCACCCCATCCCCAGGTAAAAACGAAGTTTAAACTAATGAAATCTTGTGAAAGAAAATATTTTTGCAGGTCTTAATGTAGATTTTCTTCAGAGATAAAAGAAATATTACTAAAATAATAAAAATGTGTTTCTTCAATAAGAGAATCCCATTTGGTATGATGCTGACAATGTGGCTGTGTTTCTCAATGACTCACAACACAGTCCTATCTAGGGTACCATTTTGTTAAGCAGTTTCATCATCAGCTGCTCAGACTCCAGAATGTGTGAGCTTTCCATATGAGACCCTTGATCCAGTTCTCTACTGAGAACCCTGGATGAGGTTTCTGTGGAGTCTCCATAAGAGGTTTTAGTTAAACTTCTGTGAAAGGTTGCTCTGTGAGTTCTTTGACACATCCCAGGCAATGGGAGATCTGTGTTGTGTGGGAAGTTTATAAGGTGCTCTCTCTCTGTGTACGGTATCAGAAAGAATTTCTTGTTAACAGCTCCATGGGAAGTCTCTATGGCAGTCTCTAATGTGCTCTCTGAATTAGACCTGTGAGAGATGGGAAACATCACCTGGTTTTCTCAGGGTGGTGATTGGAATCTAAGAAATATCTGTAGAGATGAGGGAGGGTACTCACTGTGAGAGATTTTTGAGACTTGGGGAGTCTCTCTTTTCTGACTATATCTGTGAGGTAGTCTTTGGGGTTTTCTGGGGGAATTTGGGATTTGGAATCTCTGCATGCTGACTAGGGGTGTCTTTGGGAGAACACTGGGTCTTGTGGGGTGGTCGTTGTGTTGCTTTAGGTGTTTTGTGAGCAGTATCTGTGGGTCCCTATTTGCTGGCTGAGACAGGTCTCTAGATAAGGTATATGTGAGCAGTATCTGTGGGTCCCTATTTGCTGGCTGAGACAGGTCTATATAAGGTTTATATGGAAGTTTAAGTGTGGGGTCTGGGAATGTGTCTGTGTGAGAAGAGGTGCAACTATGAAATTGAGGCCTCTGTGTGACTGAAAGGTCTGTGTGTGGTCTTTGTAGAGGCCTCTAAAGGGGGTCTGTGAGATTTGTGTATGAGAGCTTTCATAGAAATCTCCATGGGGCATGTATAGGTTGACATGAGGACTCAGCTATGTGAGGTTCCCATGGAAAGTCACTGTGAGAACTTTCAGATTACAAAGCAATGTGAGGCACTGAGAGGTGTCCATGCTGTCTGGTCTCTCTGGGAGGCTTCTGTAGATCTCTTTGATTACCTTCCTGAATCCTATGGAGGATGGAGAATCGACGTCTCCTGTCTGGTTCAACAGTGTAGCTAATGTATTGCCCTTTTCCTGATAAGAACCATGGGACCTTGGTCCAGCTCCTCCACACTTCAGAAAACTCACCTCTTGGTGTCCTGAGAGAAGCCAGGACCAGTCAGATATGACCTCTTCTGAGGTCAAGGTCCAGTCTATATTACCCTCTTCTTAGTTTTTGTAGTCTGGATAACAACTATGCTTCCAGTTTGAGGCCCTTCTGTCAGCCCCAGCTCCATTTTCACTGTTGGTCCCACTCTGGAGGCTAACTTAGTTGTCCATCTTTAAGAGAAGGCTAGTTGCATCAGCACCTAGACTCCAGAGGCCTGTGATTACTATCCCTACATTACTGTGATTACTATCCCATTTGTGGAGGTCAGAGCTCATTTCTGTTGGCATCAGGATCAGTCTGGTACAAGGTTCTCCTCCATAGGTTATGAGGTCTCTAAGCTGTGCCTATTCTGTTCTGTGTGTAGCACAGCTTGGAACATGCTCTCCACATAAATAGTTCCTCCTCCTTCTAATTTTCTGTATGAACAGATCCCAGTATGAAGGAATGCTAGAAGCAGAGGGTAGTGCATAGACCTCTCCTATACCCTTCGACACAGGGGAGGGGATACATTTTGACGAGGTACTGGCAATGCACACCCTTTCTGATTGTGTCTTTCCTATTGGTCTCTGAACTAAACAAGGACAAAGAGCTGAGGAAAATTTGTATGTGATTCCAAATCATCCCCTCCACCCTTTCTAAATTTTCCATTTCTGTACTGGTAGTAGTATACACACAACAGACAAGATCTCAAGATCCTTCGTCTTGAGATCTATTGTGAAATCATCCTTTCTAGGATTAGAGATTTGATTATATTCAACATTAAAAAATTTATCTTTCCTAATTTTTTTATATTCCAATCCAGTCTGTGCTGGGCTGTTTGTTTGTTTGTTGGCTTCTCTAGGTCTGAGACCAAGGATCATAGATGGGATACAAGTGTGAACAAGATGATTCACTTGGCCCCTAACATCCTCCCCCTCTTGGCTTCCAGATGGCAGGGGAACAGTAAGGGTTCCTCACTGATAACATGTTTATAGCACCTTCATGTTTCTGTCTTTGATTCCAAGGTTTTAATTTCTTTTTATACAACCCTGAGTCTACAATCCCCAACTCTCAATCATATCCCTCTTCATTAATCCAGAATGCTTCCCTGGACTGGAGTTAGCTGTGAGACAAATTAAGGTAAGTGAACTGTAGGAGTCATTCCTCTGGAGTAGACATGACCTTCAATGGCATCCCTGAATGATACCATTGCCCTGACCTGGAAGGTGCTTTCCTCTGCTGTTGTAGAGCATGAGGAATGTAAAGAGGTGGCTAGCATATGACTGAATTTTTCTTAAGGCTGTACTGTTTCTACCTTTCCCCAGGAGAAAAGGCTTCCTCTTGTCTTCCTCTCCCCAACATTGGGATTAAAAATACCATTGTGCTTGGTTTTTACATGTATGCTAAAGATCAAAACTCAGGTCTTTATTCTTTTGCATCAAGCATTTTACCAAGAGAACCATCTCCCTGAACACTGGAAACAGTGTTTTGATGTCAAGAGTTTTTGTGGAAGTGGGTTTTCACTATCTCTGCCAATCACCCATCCTCATTTATCTCTGGTAGAAACCAAAGCCCATAGAAAACATGGAACAGAGAGAAACCATCACTCTTTATTAAGAGGAAAATATGTGTTTTGGGCTACATTAAATATCTTGAATGTATTAACACGAGATAAATAATTTTTACATGGACCAAGTTTTTTTTTCTTTTGATTATGCTTTTCTACTAGTGAAAACTAGAGAGGAATTTTCTAGTTGGCTATAGATACTTCTCCGGACAGCACAGTGCCTAGGACAGCAGAGATGGTAACTTGAAACAGTTGGCATTATTGTTCCATTCGGACAGGAACTTACTAGGTTCAAAGTTGTGTTACACGGCAAGGGGCTGGGATTCTGAAGGGTCTGTGGTTCATTTCTAAATGGTACATTTTTCTGAGATGGTTGGCTTTTGATGTGCCTCTCCTCTGTAGAATACCTTTGGTAGGAGGAATTGGCTAGGTGGCTGGGTGCTCTTCTTTGCTCTGAGCCAGAGACTGGCTTATGGCCATAGGAAGACTGAGAGGCAGGGGGTGGAGGCGTTTCCTGGTGCTGTTTTAACTTGGAAGCACATTGTTTACGTTGCTGTATCATTTTTTTTTCTAGCATCTGTCCAATGGCTGTTGTAAGTTCCTGGGCCTCAGCAACATTGCTGTCCACGCGTGGTTTCTTTACTTGGTTTCGTAGACTCTGGGCAGTAGCTGCTGTAGGCTTACCTTTCTTAGGAGATTCCTGCCCTTTTATTGCTTTCTTGGGGTGAATCCACCGAAGAAAGCGGCTCACAAGTTTTTGGAAGGGACTTTCTACAGACACCTGTGTGGGTTTTGGAAGGGGCTGATGCTTTCCTATAAATTTATCTTCCTTCTCCTCGACTCTGGTGAGCTTGGGCCCTTCATGATTTCCTTTACTTGGTCTTTTAGTTTCCTCACCTTGGTAAGTAGATGCCAACACTTTTATTTGGCTCTTCGGTGAGACTTGATGGTTTGGAGTACTGTACTTCTGCTGCACCAGGCTATTGCCCCCTCCTACCATCACAATGTCACCTAACCCAAGGGAAGCCAAAGTGTCTGCAGGAAGCAGTGCGCTCCTGGGATATTCAGGAAGGAGCACAGCACTGGTATAGACCTGTGGCTGGCTGGCTGATTCTGTCTCCACACTTTGTGGAAACTCGCTAACTGTTTTTGCCTGGTGACTGTGTGCCCCTGGGTTTTGGACACTGGTTCTTGTAGGCAGTAAAAGGACTACTTGGGTCTCTCTCTCTTTCTCTAAGACAGTCCCACTCTGAGATGGTGTATCCATGACTTTATGTTTGAGAGTTTCAGAATGATGCTTGCTCTCTGATTTGTTTGGCAGGACCTGTGAAGGCTCATGGTCAGCACCAGATGGAAATGCTCTCAGGGTTCTCTTGATGCCCTTACAGGAAGGAGAGGCAACAAGGAGAAGACTCCCTAGTGATGGAGAAGAATCCTCAATTACAACCTCTCTCAAATATGTCTGGCATGGTTTTCCTAGGAACCCGACTATCTCAACTGCTGAACTGGTCCCAGATACAGAGGTGGTTGAGGAGGGCAAGTCACACAGTGCAACAGGCAAGGACTTAACTTTTTTAAACTTAAGAAGATTTATGGGTTTGAGCATCTTGAGGGGTAGACCCCACCTGTGCTTCACCCAAAACCTTACAATATGTTCCTCCAGGGCCTGGTGAGTGCCTGGATCAAGAAAGGCAAGCTTCTGTGAAGAGTTCACGGATTTTTCTGATGTCTTAGAGGATGCTAATTTCTTAGTTTCCATTTGGATATCAGACATGAAAAAACCATCTTTCATAGCAAGCCAGGATCGACGCACACTCAGAGGGATCAGACCTTGATTGATTTGCTCTGACTTTGTGCCCACATGAGCTTTCAGGGTGCTTTTTAATTTGTTTAAATTAAATTGTTCCGTTGAGTCAGTTTTGGAGTTTCTCTTCAAGTTCTTCACTGGATTTCTTTCTGACTTCAAAAGATTTGCCCCTTGTAATGTTACTGGAGCTTTTTCCAAGTACCTGTTTGGATCTTTTGAGATGTTTCCAAGAATTGGTCCCAAATTTTTTCCAGATTCCTTTTTTATTTGGAATCTCACCTTGTGGTCATCCTTGCTATGGTTGCCCATAGACACAGAGGATCGTGAGGGGCCTGGTTTGTCTCTGATTTGACAAGGTCCTGTTACTGTGTTCTGAAGCTGCATCACTTCCAGAGACTCTTGGATCTTACAAGGAAGGTCCCATCGGTGTTGAATGAGCCACTTTTGAATGTGTTGCTCCAGTTTCTCTCGGAGCTCACAGCTGATAGGAAAATTGTCAGGAAGGATAGAGACTGCCCAGTCTTGGGAAAGGTTGGGGGCCAAGACATCATAGACTTCTTGAGGTCTCTGGACCATCAAAGGTAAAGGCAGCCTACTTTCTAGTTTTGTCAGCGAGTGCCCTTCTGTGTGTTGTATTTCAGTAGGGAGACACTGTGACTGACTTTGTGACTGAGAACAAGATGGTCCATAATCTCCATAATCACTTGTGCAGGGTAGAGAAGAGGGTAGTTGGGCTGGGAGAGGGGACTGAGGATGGACTTGATTCGGAGCTGGGGCCTGGAATTGGGGTGGAGACAGAATTAAGGGTGGAGATTGGAGGTCCAGGTAGGACAGAGGACGTGTACAGGAATGCTCTGGAGACATCTTCTCCCGCATTTGAACTGGATAAGCTCTTGAGATGACATTGAATAAGAAAAAGGGAGAAGGGAGAGTAGAAGAAGCCTGAGGGATCCAGGCAGTGGCCATTAGAGATTCACTGTGCAGAGAAGGGAGACCCCAAAAGAGCTGGTTGTATTTCTCTTGAAAATTGTCCCCCAAGATGGTGGGACTTGATAGTTTCTGAGTGGTCATTTGCTGTTCTGATTTTTCTTTCAGGTTCCAGAAGGGTGGCAGGATAGTTCTGTCTTGCTTAGTACTTGGTGACTTAAACATGTTCCCTAAATAATTCAAATGGTATCCTGGGCTAATTTCTTCTAGAAATGATTCATCTTTTTCTTTTTCTTTCAGCTTTTTCAGGCTTTCTCTCCAAGCTGGAAATCAGGAGACTGGGTTATGATGGTGTAAGGTAAGGCATAAGGTTTTTATAGTAAGCTAAATGGGTGGGTGTCACATTAGAAAAGATTATGAGATTAGACTATAGAGCCTGCTCATTAACATCCAAAGTCATGTAATCCATGTTCAATAGTGTTCTCAAGATAGATGGATGGACAGCATTTAATCATTCATAAGCAGATCCCATAGCTGTCACCCTCCCCCCATGATCCTTCTAACTGACCTCTGGGAGAAAGGATGGGGTCACCTCAGAAAAGAATCAGCTTTACTCCAGGTCCCACCTCCAAATCCTGGTAACATTGCTCCAAATAGTCCAGAGCCCTCCCTGTTAGGAACACCTGTTAGGTGGCTCATCACAGCTTTCTTCTAACACAAGAGCCTGAGTAGAGTATTCTTGTTTCCTTCCCAGGAACCTCCCTCTTAGGCCTCTGCAACTCACCTGGGAAACATGGTGCTAGCTCCTCACAGGCAAGCTAATGGCAGAGACTGACTTACCTTTGAGATCTTTCCTAGAATGAGTCCCAAACTTTTTCCTGTACCGACTCTGCCAAGTCATCTGCCTTTGAGGCTAAGAGAGAAAGAGATGATTGGTAGGGATAGATAGATAGATAGATAGATAGATAGATAGATAGATAGATAGATAGATAGATAGATGATAGATAGATAGATGATAAATGTTCTCATTATCCTCTAGAGAAGCTGCAGATACTCATGAATTTTTTTAATTTGATATGGAATTAATGCCATTTCTGTGTGTGGTATGTGTGTGTGTGGTTGTGTGGTGTGGTATGTGTTTGTGGTTGTATGGGATGTGTGTGTGTGTGTGTGTGTGTTGTGCTGTGTGCCTAGCCACTAGCATAGACCAGAATAGTGTATTAGTATATTGGATCTCTTAGAACTAGAGTATAGGTGGTTGTGAACTATGTGTTCTGTCTGGGAAGCAAACTTGGTTCCTCTGGAAGAATAGCAAGTGTTCTTAAATGCTAAGACATCTCTCCAGCCCTGGCTGGCCTGGAATTAACTATATAAATCAGGTTAGTCTTGAACTCACAGACATCTACTTACCTCTGTCTTCCAAGTACTGGGTTTAAAGAAGTGAGTGAAAAATCTCTCTCTCTCTCTCTCTCTCTCTCTCTCTCTCTCTCTCTCTCTCTCTCTCTCTCTCTCTTCTCTCTCCCATATGTATTCAAGTGTGTATGAATATGGGAGACCAGGGATCCCTGTCAGTACTCTTTCTGTCACTTTATTTTTTAATGACAGAGTCCTTTACTAAACCTGGAACTTACTGATGCAGTTAGACTGGTTGTCCAGGAAACTTCATGGGTCCTTCTGTCTTTGTTTCCTTAGCACCAAGACTATAGGCACACATCACTATGCCCAGCTTTCTAATATTGGGTGTTGAGTATATAAACCCAGGTCTTCATGCTTGCAAAACAAGCACTTACCTACTGAACACTTTTGTCAACCAGTTTTCTTTAAGAAATATAAGAAGGGAGATGTGGAGATGGCCTAGTGGGTAAGAACATTGCTGCATGAGAACCTAAGTTCAGGTCCCCATCACTCATGTAAAAAGCCACATAGTTGCACATGTGCTTGTAACCCCAGTGTTATGGGAGGCAGACATAGTTGAGAATCTGAACCTGGAGTTAGGCTACGAGACACCAACTTCCAGAGACCCTTTCCTGTCGCTGCCTACCATGGAAGTGGGTTTTCAAGGTCTCTGTGTAACAAAATTAAGGAGAGGGTTATAGAACAGAACATCTTCCATTCTTCTTTAGTCTCCTGATTGATGCACAGGCATTTGCACTGTGAGGCCAACCTTGGATGTCTACAGTAACTGTTCTGCTCAAGAGTCAAATCTCTGTAGTTGCTTCATAGTTGCCAGGTTGAATTCTGCTGCTTGAAGCCAGAAGTCACTCTGGCCTCTGGTCTAATACCTTTTGAGGCTCAGCACAGTCCTCAGACAAAGCATCACAGAGGAAAGGATTGTACAGGAGAAGAGAACATATGAACCGGTGCTCAATGCTTGTCTTATCCCTGATACAGAGGCCCCCAATTTATATGAAGAATGCAGGTCCTATCCATGAAACCATGGCATTCAAGTTCACCCTGGCACACCAGCATACCTCACAGACATACTGTGAGCTCCAGATAAATGCCCTGGTGACTGTTCTCAACTCTGCTCCACCAGTTCCCAGGAGAATAGATTTCTGCTCCTTCTGGAGATGTCTCACCAGCCATTTCTCTACTTGATTTGGCTATGTGGAAATTTGTAGTAAAATGTGGCGTCGGGGCAGAAGGGACCGGTAAAAGGATCCATGTCACATGAAAGCCAAAAAGGGGCTTGTGGGTAGTGGAGGAGCACAAGTAGGGAGGGAGATGAGAGAGGAGAGGGGGATGGAAGACAGCAATCAACAAAAAATGAAGTTTGTTTGAAGATCCCATCATTAAACCCAGTACTTTTTATGCTAATTTAAAAATCAAGAAAGAGATGCAGAGAAGGATGGAGTGGGGGAAGGAAGAGAAAGAGGAAGAGAGAGGGAGACAGGGAGGGAAGGAGGGGGGAGGGAGGAAGAGAGAGAGAGAGAGAGAGAGAGAGAGAGAGAGAGAGAGAGAGAGAGGTATTCTCTGTTAGATAGATTGAGAGTTTCTTACCTTCCTGGTGAACTTTATATTGGGTAGCGGTAGAGACAGATGACGATCAATGAAGGGAAGTAACAGAAGGTAGAGCCCCAGTCCACACACAATGGCAAATATCACATCCATTGTGTCCATTGTGGAGCTGAGGCTCAGCCATGTGGCGTATATGCTTTCCAGAAGAGAGGGAAGATTCTCCATCTGAACTGATCGGGCTCTCCCTGAGGAGTGAAGGATAACCCACGCCCACTTCCTCATAGAACTGGGAACTCCACATCACAAAGGGCTTCTGAGAGTGGGGGAGGGGCAATGCAAATAGATGAATTCTCCCTCCTCAGTCTTTTGTGTACTTCCTTTCAATTCCACCTACTCTATTTTTTTAAATTTACAATTATCAGCTCCCTCATCCAAGGAATTCATATATTACCTAGTTTCTTTTCTTGTCTGCAGTTCTTAATTTGAGGTCTTTTAAAGTCAGGGTTTTTGTTTGTATTTTATTTTATTTTTTTCTTTTTCAAGACAGGGTTATACAATGTAACAGCCTTGGCTGTCCTTAAACTAGCTCTGTTGAACAGGCTAGCCTTGAACTCACAAAAATCGGCCTCCCTCAGCCTCCCTAGTGCTGAAATTAAAGGCTTACCGCTACCACACTTAAGATCAGTATTATCATCCTTACAGTATCTTAGATTGGGGGTTGGAGAGATAGCTCAAGGCTAAGAGTGCTTGTTCAATCTTGAAGATTTGAGTTCAGATACTAGTGGCCACATAACAAGCTAGGCCTCTCTGTCACTTCTTATAATCCCATCTCAAAGGGGAGTAGACAGAGGAGAGCACTTGCTAGAGTGTATAATAGTGACTATTAGAGGCTGAGACAGAACTGAGTGGTAAAAAAGGAGGCTGCTTTTGATTGTGCCTGCTATAAACATGTATTGAAATATAACACTGAGTTAAATTAATATGTACAACTAATACATGTCAATAAAATCTTTTTGTTGAAAGGAGCGTAGGCCCTTTCTTTGTCCCTCCCTGCTAGTTTACACCCAAAATAATCACACAGAAACTGTATTTATTTAAACACTGCCTGGCCCATTAGTTCTAGCCTCTTATTGGCTAACTCTCACATCTTGATTCAACCCATTTCTAATAATCTGTATTTCACCACGGGGTCGTGGCTTACCGGGAAAGATTCAACATGTTTGACTCTGACAGCTCCATGGCGGTTCTCCCTCTACTTCCTTTCTTCCAGAATTCAGTTCTGTCTCCCCACCTACCTAATTTCTGCCCTATCACCAGGACCAAATCAGTTTCTTTATTAACCAATGAAAGCAACACAAATACAAAAGGACCTCCCACACCATCTTTTATTTTGTAACACACTTATTTGGGTTTCTTATCAGGGTAATAATGATGACTTCCATTAGAGAAGTTTGAAAGTGTTCTTTTGTCTTCAAATTTTAGAAACACTTGCTCAAAATTACAAAAGAAAGTCTGTTCCTAGAAAGAAGCTCACAAAAATTACCCTCTAGTGAGCATTAATAAGAGAGAGGAGGGGAGCAGGGAGAGAATCTGACACCATGTGAAATTATGATGGGGATTTGAAATTGGAAACCATTAGGGAGGATAGCTAGCATGTATTGCTTGGTCCTAAGGAAAAAAGACAGATACTTTGTTGTTGTAATGTCAGAATATACATGGCATCATGTCCATTTACAGCCATTATTCACCCTTACAGGGAGAAAGAAACTTCCTTTCAAATCTGAAGAACAGGAGAGTTTTTGATTCCTACATATTTTCAAGGAGGTAGGCAAATTTCATACTATAGGACCTAGCTGTACCTGCCCAGCCTATGTGACAGGAGTCCTAAGAAATCAGGAAAGCACAAAAAAAAAATTTTAACTCAGAATCATCCTTGGTCTAGGATTATCAGAGAGCAGGGCTTGCTCACAGCTGCAGGTGGGAGGGAGATACTGAATTCTTTAAACTCTGTGAAGTTGCAGTGTATTTTATCAACTCTTTTAAAGGAAAGAGGCTACCAGGCTAAGAAGCCAAGGTTAATTCAAGTTCTGAGAGAGAGAAAAGGCAGCTAGAGGGTCTATCCAACATTTGTGAAGTATTTCAAGTTTCCTTTAAATGTTTGGTAAAAGGATAGAGAAATGGTTAGCAAATAAAAGTACTTGGTCTCAGAGAAGAATATATTCCACTTCCTAGCATTCACATTGGTTGTTCCTAAATACCTGGTACTTAAAACTCTCTTTGGCCTCCTCAAAAACCTACATATATGTTAGTACAAATACAAAGACACATGAATATGCATAAATAAAAATAAAATAAATCATTAATTAAAAACTCACTTCAATGTTCAGTAGAATTCCCCATTAAAGCCATCTAACCTTAAAAATTTTTTCTTCTTTTTGGTTATTTGGGGTTTAATTCACATTGTTCTATTTCTTTGAGATATAAGGAATTTTTGGATTCTTGAGTCTTTTTTTTCTCACACAGACATTTTATCTCTGTACATTTACCCCTTAGAGTTGCTTTTGCTACATTCTGGTGTTATGAGATTCCCCTCTGTATGGTAGGAATATCATTAGTTAATAAAGAAACTATCTTGAGTCCATGATAGGTTAGAACTTAGGTAGGTGAGGAAAACTAAACTGAATTCTGGGAGAAGGAGGCAGAATCAGGGAGAAACCATGGAGTGGCTGTCGGAGACAGACATGCTGAAACATTGTTGGTAGGCCAAGACCTCATGGTGATGCACAGATTAATATAAATGGATTAAATTAATATGTAAGAGTTAGCCAAGAAGAAGCTAGAGCTAATGGGCCAAGCAGTGATTTAATTAATACAGTTTCTGTGTGATTATTTCGGGAGTCTGGATAGCTGGGAGCCAACAAGCAGCTTCCTCCAACATTATTTAAGTTTTGATATGTTGTATTTCTATAATTTTTTGTTTTAGTTATCTCTAAGTTCAATGTAGTAAGTTTTTCTTTGTCCCCTCAGTCAGCCAGCTCCCAAATTACAACACAGAAATTTATTACTAATTATGAAAATTTGGCCAATAACCTAGGTTAGTTTCTATCTAGCTATTATAACTTAACCCATATCTTTTCATCTACATTCTTTTACATGACTTAGTTACCTTTACTTTGTAAAGCTCTTGCTGCTTGCTCTGAATCTCCTGGTATCTCTGTCCTTTTAATTCCCAGCTCTATCTGCACCCAAAGTCCCACCTAGCTATTGGCCATTCAGCTTTAAAGCAATTAGAGTGACATATCTATACAGTGTACAAAAAGATTATTCCACTACATTCCCCCTTCTTGTCTAAATAAAAAGTAAAGGTTTAACTCTAACATAGCAAAGCTATAAATTATAAGAACAATTTTTAGGTAAGAGTCATATTCACAATGTTCAGTCCATTTGTATTTGGCATATACAGAGAAAATACTCTATTATCTAACTTACATTGATGAATTTAAAGTTTTATGCCTGAACCATTTTTATCATAACTTGTATTATCTTAAAACTATCTATTTAGTTTTCCTTAGATAAACAATTTAAGCTTATATGTCTCTCAACCTTATACAGCTTATACCTTTTCTGTGAGTTTCTTCTTTGAATTTGGTAACAAAGAAAGAACTATTATACAATCCTTTCAACATATTCAGTAAAATATAAATACTGGTTGGAATCCATATCTAACTTAATGTATTAAGGGGGCAGGAGAAAGCTCTTTAACAATTAGGGTACCAATTCTAGTCATTTTCTCAAGTTGTGTTTTTATTTCATTACCTACATGGCATTTTATGCTAACATAGTTGACTGTATACTTGAAAACCTTTTAGTTATACTCTCAGTATACATTCCTAAAACAAAACATAAGGTATGTATACGTTGAAATATATTAATCTTATTTTCTGTGACCATGAGTTCTGAGTGTCAAAATTTGTGTTTCTGGATTGCATTGCAATTACAAAGACTGCTAGGCCATACTTGCTTGGTCTCAACAATGAAAACTACATTGTGATAAAGTGTCAATTAGGGATGTATCTCAGTAAAGTTCAGTTCACCAAAGGAGCTAATGAGTCACCCCTGCAGCCATAAAGATGTGGATTGAGTCAATGCCACGCTAGAAGATTCTAGATATGCAAGAAACATATCTTCATCCTCAAAGGAAGGTGAAAAGTAATTACGAAAGTGAAGAAAGAAATGGGAACCTCCAGGTATAACTACGCTCTCTCTCTTACGTTAAAGCAGGCACAACAGTAATAGTAGTTAGCATGTTTTCAAGTGAGAGACACTAATGAACACTAATGAAAACAGTTTCATACAACCATTCCTGATGATGCTCTTTTTCCTTATAAAATTATAGTTTTAGATACTTGCATCAAATATTTATTTCGTTAGACCATTGTTGGAGTTAAAATCTGGAAGGGTGGAGGGGAAAGCAAGAGGAGAGATCTCTAACCATGAGCTAGTAAACTCACCATGTAACTAGTTTCCCTTATAGTTTGTCTTTAATCTCTTGATTTAAAACTGAGACTTAGATGGGTGTGGTGGTGTACACCTTTAATCCCAGCACTGGGGAAGTAGATGCAGGCAGATCCTTGTGAGCTCAAGGCCAACCTTGTCTATATAACAATTTCTAGGCCAGCCAGAGTTACGTGGCAAAAACCGGTCTCAAAACAAACAAACAAACAATAAAAATTAAAAAATAGGATGTAACTCAACAACACTATTAACAGATTTCATAGCAACTGAGAAATGAAGGTCAGGAAGCCATCAGAGCCAGAGTAGGGTGTTTTCTGTCACAGCATGACGACCAAGTTCTCAAATACACCAACAGCAGTCGGACCTGTGCTCTAGGTAGTTTCAAGTCTTTTCAATCTACATCGACCTCTAGGACTAGGGCATAGTGAGCAGGGAGACAAGAGATGGAAGTCATTACCCCTTCTTCAGTAGGGCACACAGTTGCGTGTTGGAAGGCCTCACTAGTCAGAGGTCAAAGTCCATCATGGCCTGGCAGCTTTTTCCAAAGCTCAGAAACATGAGAACTCTTTCCCCAGAGAGATTTCCTGCTCTCTACCTGCCCTTATCTGGAGAATGTCCCTGGGCACAGAGGACATTAGCTGAGAGCTTTCTCTAGGCCTGAATGTCTGGTTTATCTTTAGCATGACTCTTGGCCCAGACACCATCACCAGGGCCCCAGGAGGCAAGCAAGCCATCCACATGAGCCTGTTCCTCACCCCCTTTGCTTCTTCAATTCCACCTCTTTCCACAGAACATCAACCGGTCTGCTTTTCTCTCCCATTTCTCCACCTTATATTTGCTCATCATAATGGTGTCTGTCCACCCAGAGCCTTTGGTGCCAGGCGGGCCTGTGGATGTCTTTCACCTGCCTGGGCTGCCTGTGTCACCTTTAATGTAATTGGCAGAATCTGGAGAATTTTTGGTGAGATAATAGCTCAGAGCATGCATCAGCTCCTGGGGTTCCATATTTCTTGCTTATTGTTGGACAGTGTTATCCAAGAGGACCTTTCAAGTACTGTTATCAGGCACAAAAAAGAATGTATTTTACCACAGTGTAGTACTCTAATGTGTATATATTCCACACTTTCTTCATCCATTCTTCCATTGAAGGACATCTAGGTTGTTTCCAGGTTCTGGCTATTACAAATAATACTGCTATGAACATAGTTGAACAAATGCTCTTGTCATATGATAGGGCATCTCTAGGGTATATTCCCAGGAGTGGTATTGCTGGGTCCAGGGGTAGGTTGATCCCTAATTTCCTGAGAAACCACCACACTGATTTCCAAAGTGGTTGCACAAGATTGCATTCCCACCAGCAATGGATGAGGGTACCCCTTCCTCCACAGCCTCTCCAGCAAAGGCTATCATTGGAGTTTTTGATTTTAGCCATTCTGACAGGTGTAAGATGATATATCAAAGTTGTTTTGATTTGCATTTCCCTGATCGCTAAGGAGGTTGAGCATGACCTTAAGTGTCTTTTGGCCATTTGAACTTCTTCTGTTGAGAATTCTCTGTTCAGTTCAGTGCCCCATTTTTTAATTGGGTTAATTAGCATTTTAAAGTCTAGTTTCCTGAGTTTTCTATATATTTTGGAGATCAGACCTTTGTCTGTTGCAGGGTTGGTGAAGATCTTCTCCCAGTCAGTAGGTTGCCTTTTTGTCTTAGGATGGAAATAGAAAACACTATACTGAGTGAGGTAACCCAGACCCAAAAAGATAAACATGGGATGTACTCACTCATAATTGGTTTCTAGCCATAAATAAGGGTCACAGAGTCTACAATTGGTGAACCTAAAGAAACTAAATAAGAAGGTGAACTCAAGAAAAAAACATATAGTTATCCTCTTGGCTATGGGAAGTAGACAAAATTGCCGGGGAGAAAATTGGGATCTTGGGAGTGGGGTGGGATAGGGGTTAGGGGAGATGGGGAGAGAAAAGGGAGAAGGGGAGGATGGAGGAACTTGGGGAAAAAGGATGATTGGGATAAAGGAAGGTTGGATAGGGGAGCACGGAAGCACAATTCTTAGTTAAGGGAGCCACCTTAGGGTTGGCAAGAGACTTGAACCTAGAGTGGCTCCCAGGAGCCCAAGGAGATGTCCCCAGTTAGTTCCTTGGGCAGCTGAGGATAGGGAACCTGAAATGACCCTATCCTATAGCAATACTGACGAATATCTTGCATATCACCATAGAACCTTCATCTGGTGATGGATGGAGATAGAGACAGAGACCCACACTGGAGCACTGGACTGAGCTCCCAAGGTCCCAATGAGGAGCAGAAGGAGGGAGAACATGAGCAAAGAAGTCGGGACCACGAGAGGTGCACCCACCCACTGAGGCAGTGGGGCTGATCTATTGGGAGCTCACCAAGGCCAGCTGGACTGTGACTGAAAAAGCATGGGATAAAACCGGACTCTCTGAACATGGCGAACAATGAGGGCTGATGAGAAGCCAAGGACAATGGCATGGGGTTTTGATCCTACTTAATGTGCTGGCTTTGTGGGAGCCTAGCCAGTTTGGATGTTCACCTTCCTAGATATGGACGGAGTGGGGAGGACCTAGGACTTACCACAGGGCAGGGAATTCTGACTGCTCTTTGGACTGGAGAGGGAGGAGGAGAGGAGTGGGGGGAGGGGGAGAAGGGTGGGAGGAGAGGGAAAAGGGTGGGAGGAGGGGGAGGGAAATGGGAGGCTGGGAGGAGGCGGAAACTTGTTTTTTTTCTTTTTCTCAATAAAAAAAAAATTAAAAAACCACAGCATGCTCAATGTGATATTTGGGACACTGCCTAAATTTTTAATACTTTCATGAACAACTGAAGACTTATAAACTCAAAGCTTCATATACAACCATGACCAATCAGTAGTTGTTCTTTGCAACTTCTATAAATCCAGGCTTAAAAATAACAAGGAGAAAAAAATAATTGTATATAGTCTTTAAAATTTTCATACATGTACATGATGTATTTTTATCTTATCCACCCCTACTTCCTCCCTCTAACTTACCCCCAGGACCTACCAACCGGCCTCCCTCCCAACTTCAAGTACTTTTAAAAATTCTTTAACTCTGTAAATAACCTACTGAGTCCAATGAGTGCTGACCTTGTGCAAATGGTCTTTTCTAAAAATGTCTTTTCTAAAAATCTAAATCAAGAGGCTCCATAAGCAATCACACAGCACAGAAAGGCTTCAGACTTAGTCCAGCCTCGTTACTAAATAAACACATCTCACAACTGCACTCTGCTTCTGCATGCTGTCACGGTGGGTGATCGTGATGTGAACAGAGCCCAGCAGATGCTGAGCACAGTGCAGATTCAGAGAGGAAACACGAGCTCCTCAGCATCGCACCCCTGACATCCACTCCATCAGCTGACAGTCTTAGGCAGTCTGAGACCTTTTTGACCACTCAGCCTCCAGTGCAGCCCTCTTCTCTCTTCTCCCCTCCCCTCTCTCTCCTTTTTCTCCTCTCCTCCCTTACAAACCATTTCCTTGCCCTGCTCCCCTCTCCACCAAGACAAATTCTGAGGCTGCTTTCTCTTCCACAGCCCCTCTCTCCCACAAATGCTTCTCTTTCAAAGCCAGATAATTTGTGGGTTTTTTTAGTCCCTGCTTCTATTAGTATTTCCCTTAGAGTATGTCCCTTCTGGTCCATAATTAACGTTTGGCACTATTTCTATCTATTTTATAAGAGCCTTATCTCAGTATCCTTTTCTTACCCTCCTTCTCCTCAGAAACACTATCCTCCTTAGATGCCATATTTATAAGACTTCATCACCAGCTTTCTTCAGACTCAGTGAGGAATGTGTACACTTTGAGAGTATTTTTCTCTGACAGGTAAGGGATTCCTAAATCCTGTTCCATGTGCTTTAGTAAGCTAAGAGTGCTGGTCAGACTTCATTCCTTTTCTATGGAACCTGCTCATTTACTTTAGAACTAGTATTAGTTCTTCTCACAGCTGTGCAACATACCTGACCAGAAGCAACTGTGGGAGTGGATTCTTATTTTGGTCCATCATGGTTTGTAAAGGCACAGCTTACAGAAGCAGGAAGCTAACTGGTCAGATGCACACACAGTCAGGACACAGAGAGTGAACAGGAAAACAGATATGTAAAGCCTCGCGTCCTCTCTTGACCTACTTCTTCCAATAAAACTCCACATCCTATAGGATCCACAACAGTATCGCCAACTGAAGACCAGCTGGAACACATGAGCCTATCAGGTGCGCTTTGAATTCAAATCACAGCAGATTTCTAACCTGTCTTTCCTTCGTTTTTACAATTCAGGGATTTTGCCAGGATATTTCTAAGTGGGATTGCTTTGTTTTTCATTAAGTCTACCCTGGGAATGGATGGATTTATTCACCCTAAAGACTTCCATTAGGGCTCCAAAACCACAGAGAAACCCTGTCTCGAAAAACCAAAAAAAAAAAAAAAAAAAAAAAAGACTTCCATTAGGAAACTTCCTTCTACTATATGCTAAACAATTAATTTTCTTCCATCTGTTCCTTCTTTTGTTTTTGTTTTTTTTTAGACTTCTGATTCACTGTGATTTGCATATTGCCATAGGTTCCAATCGTCCTTGTTTTCTGTTTGTGGTATTTCAGTTTTATTATCCACAGTTGGTCTCTGGTCCACTCCAGAAACCACTCTGTTTTTATAACAGATGAACTGATATCTTGATGTGTTCAAAAGTTATGCTTTTTGAGTTCCAGGAATTTTTTTTTCTTTACTAAGTTCTCCTTAGGAGTTCTCTCTGCTTCTGCGCAAGTTCACTTCAGGCTGTGGAAACTGGCTGTGTCTTTTTTTTTTTTTATTGAGAAAAGGAAAAAAAAGTTTCAGCCTCCTCCCAGCCTCCCATTTCCCTCCCCCTCCTCCCACCCTTCTCCCCTTCCCCCCACTCCTCTCCCCCTCCCTCTCCAGTCCAAAGAGCAGTCAGGGTTCCCTGCCCTGTGGAAAGTCCAAGGTCCTCCCCCCTCCGTCCATGTCTAGGAAGGTGAACATCCAAACTGGCTAGGCTCCCACAAAGCTGCGGTAAAAAACAATGACTTTTCGAATTTTGCATGCAAATGGATGGAAATAGAAAACACTAAGCCGGGCGGTGGTGGCACACGCCTTTAATCCCAGCACTCGGGAGGCAGAGGCAGGTGGATCTCTGTGAGTTCGAGATCAGCCTGGTCTACAAGAGCTAGTTCCAGGACAGGCTCCAAAACCACAGAGAAACCCTGTCTCGAAAAAAACAAAAAAAGAAAAAAAAAGAAAACACTATCCTGAGTGAGATAACCCAGACCCAAAAAGATGAACATGGGATGTACTCACTCATAATTGGTTTCTAGCCATAAATAAGGGTCACAGAGTCTACAATTGGTGAACCTAAAGAAACTAAATAAGAAGGTGAACTCAAGAAAAAAACATATAGTTATCCTCTTGGCTATGGGAAGTAGACAAAATTGCCGGGGAGAAAATTGGGATCTAGGGGGTGGGGTGGGAGGGGGGTAAGGGGAGATGGGGAGAGAAAACTGAGAAGGGGAAGATGGGGGGAACTTGGGGAAAAAGGATGATTGGGATAAAGGAAGGTTGGATAGGGGAGCACGGAAGCACAATTCTTAGTTAAGGGAGCCACCTTAGGGTTGGCAAGAGACTTGAACCTAGAGTGGATCCCAGGAGCCCAAGGAGATGTCCCCAGTTAGTTCCTTGGGCAGCTGAGGATAGGGAACCTGAAATGACCCTATCCTATAGCAATACTGACGAATATCTTGCATATCACCATAGAACCTTCATCTGGTGATGGATGGAGATAGAGACAGAGACCCACACTGGAGCACTGGACTGAGCTCCCAAGGTCCCAATGAGGAGCAGAAGGAGGGAGAACATGAGCAAGGAAGTCAGGACCACGAGGGGTGCACCCACCCACTGAGGCAGTGGGGCTGATCTATTGGGAGCTCACCAAGGCAAGCTGGACTATGACTGAAAAAGCATGGGATAAAACCGGACTCTCTGAACATGGCGAACAATGAGGGCTGATGAGAAGTCAAGGACAATGGCACGGGGTTTTGATCCTACTTCATGTTCTGGCTGTGTCTTCCCTGTACAGACTGCTTCATGACTTCTACATCAGAATTGATGTAATTAGGAGCTAATTAGAAGAAAATAGTGTGAATATAGATCTAAACTGTATTTTCACAACAAGCACACGGCCTCCTACCTGGTCTAGACTGATGAGATGAAAAAATGGAGGCTAAAGTTAGGAGGACCTTAGGCACAGACATTAAACTGTTATTTCATATGGACCTCCCATCCTTTGACTGGGCTGTTCTTCCAGTTGGTAGTTGATCCCTTAACCTACAAACATCAAGCTATTTGTGCAACTGCAAACAACAAAATGATAGTCAGGCATCTGTGGCTGATTCTATTGCATATGCTGAGCCTAGGGGAAAAAAACTACCTCTTCAAGCTGAAGGGCGTTGAGGATATATCTCTCCTTCTTTGGTTCTCTGGACTCAATAACGGATCTTGCCCAGTTAGGGAACTGTAACATCACAGCCCATCACTGCAGCTCTGTCAGGCTGGTGTGCCCAGAAAGCCCCACCATCACCTCCCCCACCAAGAAGAATAGATGGAACATTTGCAGTGTAGTCACTGCCCAAGAGAAACAAGGCTTCTCTCTGACTCCAGTCGCATCCCCACAGGCCCTTAAATGAAGAGGCAGTCTGCTTCTCTGGCACTACAGGAGAATTTATAGAATCATATAGACTCCCAAATTCTTAGAGTGTCATAAAAAGGAGTCTAGAAGAGATATGGTCAGGAGAATGCACTGGCACTGGTCACTGCCTCCCCAAATTCAGTGCTGCCTTCTCGTGACTACACATCACTCAGGGATTGTTAACTCATCCAGCCTGAAACCAACACTCTTCTATTACCATATTGTGATGGTTTGAGAGAAAATGGCCCCGAAAGGGAGTGTACTATTAGAAGCTGTGATCTTGTATAGCAAACATGGTCTTGTTGGAGAAAGTGTGTCACTGTTGGATGGGTTTTGAGGTCTCCTATGCTCAAGCTACTCTCAGCGTCTCAGTGCACTTCCTGTTGCCTGCATATCAAGATGTAGCCAGCATCATGTCTGCCAGGATGTCATCATCTCTTTGCCATGATGATAATGGACTGAACCTCTAAAAAAATGTAAGCCTCCCCAATTTAATGTTTTTCTTTATAAGAGTTGCCATTGTCATGGCATCTCTTCACCACAAAAGAAACCCTAACAAAGACACTCAGGATGATTGACTATCTTCTCAATTCTTCAGCTGATGCACCCAGACATCTGGGAATATTTCATTTACTCAGTTTTTCCCACATGGTTTGTGGATTGTGAAATATAAACAAAAATTGTAGGTTCCCACTCTGATTACTCTAAAGTTATTATTATTATTATTATTATTTTCACAGACTAAAGTGGTAGGGTTTTTCATTTAGTTAGTCCTAGTGAATAGTTTTTTCTCTTTATCAGTTTCTATGACTAGTAAAAGTAAAAAATAATACACCTACAAATAACGAATGAAAGGAGCTGGAAAGATGGATAAGTGGACCAGAGTTCAGTTCTAAGAACCCAGGATAAACTGCTCACAACCATCTGTAAGTCAGGCTCTGGGGGACTTGAGGCCCTCTTCCAGGTTCCATGGGCACCTGCAGCCACCTGCCATACACAAGTACATGTACATAAATAAACAATAAAATAATTTTTTCTTAAAGAATTAAAACTATTTTTTGTTAACAATTTTGATAAAAACCACCATAATCAAATGAAGTATGTAATACTCCATTTTATATACACTCAACATAAGTATGCAAGTGTTCAATATATGTATGTGTATATTGTACACCTATTCATGTAAATGCAACTAGGCAGGTTCTTGATTATTTCATTGATATTTGTCTTAACAGCCAATACTATGACATAAATAAATACTATCAAATTTTAAAAGATCCATCTATGATTGACATATTAGGGGACTCTACAATATACACCCTTGAAAAACATACATCTTGTATTATGTAAGATGTTCACAAGAAAGTGTGCCATAAACACTGAGATTCATGGGAACTCCATAATTTTCTTCTAACTATTAAGTTTTTAAAAAAGGTAAAAAGCTAGGCATAGTGGCACATACCTTTAATCCCAATACTTGGGAGGCAGAGGCATGCAGATCTCTGTGAGTTTAAGGATAGCCTGATCTAGATGCCAAGGGCTATGTAGACACACACACAGAGAGACTAAAGGTTTTAAAAATATTTATGATTCCCCAATCACTACTAGATGTCTAGACTCTGTAGGTACTAACCCCATCTCAGCACATGCCCAAGGCACATGAGCGTCCTCCATAAATAACTTCCTATGGATAGTTCTGCTCTGAGTCACTTTCTGCTTTTCACACTTGGGTTGAAGACAGATGACACAACCCAAAAGATTCATGTGTTTGGATCTGAAGTCAAGTCACATCAGCCAGTTAAAAGAAGACTTCAATCTTACCTTCAGGACCGTTTTCACCTAATCCATCCGCGGTCAGGATGTCCTTTCAACAGGAGACTGTTATTACCATTAATTCTGAGACCACTGTTTCCTATCATGTTCACTCAGACCATGCATGCCTCCACCTTTGGGGAACTGTGGTGAATTCTGAAGTAGAGGCCGGCGGTATAAACTAAAATCCATTTCTATTTACGAACACCCCTTCTCAGCTTTTCTCTCAGGCCACACCCACACCTAGCGATCTATCATAGGTAGGAGGCACAGGCAACTTCTGATGAGTAAGGAGAGATAAGGTGTGTTTCTAACAGTCTCAAAGGGTGCTTTGTCTTAACATCAAGGTCTTGGCAGTTCAGTGTAGTGGTTCATGTGGAAAAACACAAGTTTTCTGTAAAGGACAAGCCTCTACTAAATTCCATTCTAGACAATTCCTAAATGAACAGATATGTGTGTCGGCACTAAGGCATGATTTACAAAACCAGGCAGAGCCAGAACTAAAGCCGGGTGTTCAAACAAAACCTTGTGCATGAGTTTCAGAGCCACATGATTCACAAGAGCCAAGAAAGTGGAAATAATTCGGTTGTCTGTCAATCAATGAAATAAGAAATAAAACACGGAGTGATTTAGGGTTGTAGCTTCTTAGCAAGAGAGCACCTTCCAGCATCATGAAGACCTAGGTTCAGTTTCCAGTACCACCAAAAGAAAAGTTTTACTTGTATATTGGAGGAAAAGGATTTGCTTTTGGAAGTAGGGTGGTAATCCACCATTCCAAAAAAAAAAAAAAAAGAAAGTTTTGAAAATAAAATAAAATATAAGGTATATCCATACTTGGGCTCAAAATAAAGTTCAAAATGTGAAAATCAGAACTAAATCTCTAGTTCCACAATAAGGACAAAGAAGGACTTCTGCAGTTACAGTCTTGTTGTGCCAAAGAACTACACATGGAGCAACATCTTGAAATATTGAAGTGGGTGCCTGCATGTAGATTTGAAGTGGTTTCTTCTCAGCTGGGTGAACCTGCTTTCCTCTTGACCCCCTTTGGGCATTAACTGGGTCACAGACCACGATTGTTATCAATGTTCCACCTTCCAAAAGGAGGGTCCTACAAAGGCTCTGACATGAGCATATGTCTATCATTTCTTCATCTTTCAAATAAACCCTGTTGATTTGAAAATGGGTGGAAACGCTGTAAGCTTTTGGCTGAGACATGAGCCTTCCTATAACTGAACAATGAGAGCATTTAGGCAAGAAAATAAGAGTTAGGCACCTTGGGTTCAGATTCTAATATTGCTATTACTCCATTAAGTGATCTCATCTCTCTGAATGAGACAAGAGGATCTGAGTTTGAGACCAGCCTGGTTTACAGGGCAAGTTCCAGGACAGGCTCCAAAGCTGCACAGAGAAACCTTGTCTCAAAAAAAAAAAATGAATTGATGTGGGAAGTCTTTCTGTATATGTGTTCCTTTTATTGGTTAATGAATAAAGCTTTTTCGACCAGTGGCTTAGCAGAGTAAAGCCAGGCGAGAAATCCAAAAAGTGATATAGAGAGTAGGCAGAGTCAAGGAGACACCATGTAGCTGCTGAAGGAGAAAGATGCAGCCAAATTTTACCTGTAAGCCACAGCCTCATGGCGATACACAGATTAATAGAAATGAGTTAATTCAAGATATAAGAGGTAGCTAGAAATATCCCTGAATCATTGGCCAAAAGGTGTTGTAATTAATATAGTTTCTATGTGATTATTCGGGTCTGGGTGCCTGGAAAACAAAAGAACAACAAATGATTAGATAGATAGATAGATAGATAGATAGATAGATAGATAGATAGATAGATAGATGATAGATAGATAATTGATAGATAGATAATTGATAGATAGATAATTGATAGATAGATGATAGAGATAGATAGATAGATAGATAGATAGATAGATAGATAGATAGATAGATAGATAGACAGATAGATAGATGTTTGTGGAAATCCCAAGTATGGTAGCAACCCATAAGAAATATTTTTATGTTTCTTAAACTTTTTCTTATGGCTTCAAATAAGAATGAAGAGTCTCATATAATCAACATAGTTGTCAGCACTTTTGTACCATATGATAAAGAAGAGACAAGAAAGAGGGAAGAGGGAAGAAGGACAAGGGATGGAGGAAAGGAGAGGGCAGGGAAGGATTGAGGGGCAAGAGGAGAAGGAAGAAGAGGGGAGAAAAGGAGAGGAGAGAGGGAAATGAGAAAGAAGGCAATTATCTTACAGTAATTTGCTATTCGCTACTTAGTTTTACTGCATTTAGTTTTACTGCATTAAGTAGAAATATATATAAATGCAAAATATTAACATTCATTTGAAGTTTTAAGATATACATCTAAACTTCATTGCGAATCTCATTGTGGCTTCAATGAATACTTTAGAAATGTTTTCATTGAGGAGGTTTTTTTTTAATTGTTGCTTTTGTACAGGCAGTTTCCAGAAAAACTATTTTCAAACATAATTTTAAAAAAAAAATATGTTGTAAAACTTATTTCTGCTATTAAATTAGGCATCTAGTTTACAGTAAGTGGCTTATTAAGACACTTTTACAGACTTAACATTAAATATTATCATTTCAGTAAGCTAAAATCTGCATATCAGTGCTGGATGAATTGTCACATGTTATGTAAGTTGCAGATTTATAGCCCACTGTACCATGTAGTGGGTTTGTAATTAGCAGAAGAGTCAAAGGATTTGATGAAAACCGGAGCTATTTCTGTGAACAGATCAGTGACAGTTCCAAATGTTTTTCCTAAGGACAAAGTGTGCTTCTCTGTGATGGGACAAGAGCCACTCTAAAAGGAGAAGTCGATCTCACTTGGATGCGTTTGATTGGAAAACACTCTCCAGAGGTCAATTCCTTCTCCAGCTGGTAGAGTGCTAGCAGGCCGTGATATGTCATCACCGATTCTATTCAAGGATTAATGGCTCCAAAGAACAAGATGCCTCACTAAGTCTTCCTGTAAGATTATACCCAAGTGTGGCTCGTCCCACCATTCCAGTCCCCTTTGCACACTAAGGGGCAGAGGGTGGCTTTTCACGAGTCACAGAGCAACAGGGCACGTGGGTAATCCGTACATGTTCTAAACCCCTCTCTAGGTTCAGGCCAAGTCATAGCGTTCATGAGAAACTGCCAAAACAGAAGCTTGCCTGCTCAGGGGCAGGCAGGGGAGGGAGAGATGGGATTTCTTTAGAACCATCTCTCACCATGAGGGAAGGCTACAGTGTCCCTGGAGAAATAGTGCCTGATTCTACTAATTTGGCTCAAATGACCTTGAAAGACGGAGGGATTTCTGTTACTCCCTCTACTCCATATATAAAAGCTCCAACAATGAGGTTTCAGAATAGCGCCTGTGGCTTTCGCAAAGCGGGGCTGAGGAGGCCAGAACCAGAACGCTTGCCCTTCTTTGCAGCCTAACAGGATATCAGCTCACCTGCGATTCATCTTTAAGGTATGATGCGTTGAGCTTGTGTTGTCACATGGGACCAGCCCACTGCAGCCAGTTGAGATGTCTTCGGTGAGCTGAGGTTTTATTTTGGGTCCCCCCTCCCCACATCTCTGGTTTTCTTTTCCCTAAATGTCAGTGATTAGTGAATTTCAAGCTCAAGGGTGTGAAAAAGCCAATCAGTATCAATCTCACAAAGTGAGGCTCTGTGAAGATTAACCAAAATAAGAAATATACTTCATGTTGATGGTTGGATAAACAGTACTGAGAAACATTTGTTAGAGGTTCCAGACCACAGAAGCTCCTCGGGGAGCCAATAAATAGGAGGATTAAAAATTAATTTGAGGTTTTTACTTGACTGAGTAACCTAAGACTTGGAAAATTAAGCTGGAGAATTTTTGCTTGTTTCTGTTTTTACAATTGGCCATTCTGTGTTCCTTCATTGCAGAGATAGGAACTCATGTGTCCTCCAAAGTCAACTTGCAACAAATGTTACTTGTCTAAGTGGCTATTTCATGTAAAGCTGCAAGTGAGTTGTGCAACTCTTAAGGGGAAGTTAATCAGTAAATGAAATTTAAGAATCAACAGTTGAAACCTAGCTGGGGGACAGTCACTTACTCACATAAGAGCAGTCTTTTTTGCTATGGGTCGTTGGTACCATTTGCCCTTCCCATATATGCAAGACAGCCAGATAGTCTCATCTGGAAAGTGAAGAAACTGAAACCTACAATTTTCTATTCCCTAGATCTGGCAATTTCCTTAACTATTCAAGTCAGGGGGACCCCCAGAGAACACACACCTCAATTCATAATGAGGCGATGAAAGTATCTTTCCCAAAATTTAAAAGAAAATGTCTTTCTCTTAAATTATAGATCAATAAGCCCTATAAAATAAAAGGTATTTAAAAACTAACTATAGTCTGAGAGTGTAGCTTGGTTAGTAGACTGCTCATCGAAGATACATGAGACTCTAGGTTTGATCCCCGACGTTGATAAAAAGACAGATGGAAAGGAAGGAAGGGAGAACTACATGCTGCTAACAATATGGTAAGCATAGATCATTTTGCTTTTATTACTTAAAGCATTTCATTCGAAAGTAGGAGAAATTGGATTTACATCTGACCATTTAGAGACCTATTTGCTATTAGAATTTTGAATATTTCTTTCTACTTAAATGGGATTTTGTGTCTTTCCTATTAGCAAAAATGTGCTGTGAAGTTGGTTAAAGTCTGTGTTTACTAGTACAAATGATGGTGTTCCTTTTTATGGATGCAGCATAATTAAACTGTGATACATATTGATTACCTGTCTAGGAGTCTGGCCTGGTGCAGTTCTTTATCCGCATAAGATGTGTTGAGTGACAGCTATGTTGGGCTTGCTGGAGTGCGCATTCAGGCGCACTCTCTTGAATCTGCGCTGTCTTTTCACTGAGGGGCAAATGGGTGAACAGCCTGGTTTTTCTTCCCTAAGGAGAGGGGCGAGATGGAAGTAATCTATAAAAGAGACTCATCCACGTACGCAGAAAAATTAATGATCATATGAACTACAGGGGCAATGAGAGGTTACATAGTAAACATTTCGTGACTCCATCCTGTAATGATACTTCCAGGAGCTTATGCTTCAGGCTACACCTGGTGGTGTGAACAAAACATCGCTAGCCCAGATGTTTGTTTACTTGTTGCAGTAGACCCAACCAGGAATTAGTTAAATGTCTATCAATACATGAATGGTTAAATAAGTTATAGTATATCTGCAGTTTACTATGCCTCTGTGGGATCAACATGCAAATAAGTACTAAAGTGAGAAAATCAAGGCCCACACACACATTGGTCCTGCTTGGAGAGAATACACACATATATGCACCTATACGCTTTCATTAAAATTGAAACACCAATAAGGCATTGGTAACAGTGATTGACATTAGTCAGTGTTGCTGGCTGCAAGGAGATAGGAGAGAAAGACTTTTTCTCCTTTCTTTTTTCTTTTTCCCTTTTTTGGGGGACAGAGTTTCTCTGTAGCTTTGAAGCCTGTCCTGGAACTAGCTCTTGTAGACCAGGCTGGCCTTAAATTCACAAAGATCCACCTGCCTCTGCCTCGATTAAAGGCATGCACTACCACTGCCCAGCAGGGAAAGGCTTTTATAATTAGCTTTATAACCTTCAGTAATTATTGAAATATATTATCATATGCATGCAACTTTTTAGTGATCTTAAGGAGATCTTTATGAACTTCATAGCCCTTTCAGAAAATATTCTGAAGATTTTAACAAGAAAGATTGAATAAATCATAGTTTACAATAGCTTTTACATGCCTCTTCAGACACAAGGACCAACACAACAAAAAAGGGAAGAGAGGAGTACCCTAGAGAGTCTCCAGGCCAGGAAGGGACATCAGGTGCTTCTGGGAGTCCATGGGTTTTTTTTCCTTGTATCATTTCCTCCTATGCAGCCCCAGTGATTATGCTAAGGGCCTTGTCGCTGGGCCAGCTCACATTGGTTCCTCTGCCTTCTGACATTGTCCTCAATCTGTTGCATTTGGCCACTCCTGCTTCCCGTGTGTCCCTTGGGGTTCTGATGAATCCCTCTGTTATTGATTAAAATGATCAATCCAATCTATTCAGAAAGCAGGCCCTGTGATTTGGTGTGGGACAGTGGGGGTGCCAGGATTAATCTCACTAAACAACACCATAAGGCACTGAGATGCCTTCCTTACAGATACCCCATTCCAGTGTCTATGTCTTTCTGTGTGTTGTGTCCTTGTGTACAATGGCCAGTAGAGGACATCAGGTGTCTGGCTCTATACTCATAGTTTTATTCGCTTGAGACAGGATCTCTCACTGAGCCTTAAACTATACATGTCAGGCTGGGCTGGCTTGCAAGTGAATCACCCCACCCTATCCCTCCATTGCTGGAGTTACAGGCACAAGCAGCGATTCCCATCTTCAGCGTGGGTACGGAGAATTCAAACAGAGGTCCCTGTGTTTGTGCTGCAAGAGTTCTCACCGACTGAGTCATCTCCCTAGGCCCCAATTTTGCTGGATTTTTTTTCACCTGCATTCTGGGCAGTGAATGTACATTCCAACGTTTACAGGGCAAGTACTTTACCAACTGAGTGATCTCCTCAGCACCCCCAGATTTTTTTTACAAGAAATGTTAAGATCAGAGTGGCTGGAGTCCATTGTCTCAGAGGAGATGTGTAGCCTCTTATCATTATCCCTATGGGAAAAACAATGGCATTGACTAGTGACAGTTAAGGCCATTGGGCTGGAAGTTTGAGGAAGGGAACTAAGAGACGGTGTTTAAAGAGCAAGCAAGATTTATTAAAACAGAAGAACAGTTTCCTGAAGTAGAAAGGAAAATGCCACTGAGATTCCAGGAGCTTTGCCATCTTCCCAACCCCCAGAGAAAGCAGGAGGATCAAGCAATGCCTTTCCACTGCCATCTGAGTGCAGATGAAGTATATGATTGATGATTTTCACTGGCTCTACCCGGGTAGTTCCAGAGACAGTAAGTCACAGCTGACAGGAAAACAGAATGGACCCATTTGAGACCTGTTTCCTGCCTTAGACCTATGTTTTCCTAAAATCGCTACCAATTCTTTTTCATTTTTGATACAAGACCTCAAGAACTCTGTGCTGGCTTCAGACATGCTCGGTAGTGATGGATGACCTTAAACATCAGGTCCCCAGCCTCTCCTTCACACATGACATTGGTGGTGATTCATGTGGTACTAGGAATTGACCACAGGGGTTCACGTATACAAGGCAAGCTATATTAGACAAGCACTCTACCAAAGTAGCTACATTCCCAGTTCACAATTTCATTTCTTGTGGACCCAAGCTGCCAATGCCAGCCACTACTGTGCTGCTCACAATCAGCACAGTAAAGGAAGTAGAGAGTATAAAACGTATTTTAAGAGAGAGAGGGAAACCAGAAAGAAGACCTGGTCTAAATCAAAGTGCACTTTATGGTATAGAAGTTGTCAAAGCTTCAGTTTTCCAGCAGCACAAGCAGCTGTGAATAACCTGTAAGAGAGTGATGACAGCAATCGTTTTTAGGAGACCAGTCACTTCTTCAGCATGCTCGGCATCATGCAGTGAATGCGATTATTCCGCCTGATCACAGAGAGGGCACAAATCTAGCATCCTAAGTGGCACCAGAAGCTTTGCTAAAGGCATCTGTCCAGGCTCTAACACTGGGCCTTGGACAAAGGGGAAGCCTCTTGTCCCTGTCATCTCAGATTTTCTAATCCTAATAGCCCAGCAACAGAAATAAATAAACCTTAAGAATGAGCTGAGTCAGTATGCAGCAAAGCATCTGATATGGTGCATAAACCAACGTTGATGAGTATATGTTAGGGTGGTTCAAGGTGGTTAACATTTCTTATGCTTGCCATGGGTGATCAATAGATTGTGAGAATCCTGCAAACATCAATGTCATCTCTGAAGAATGATACAGCAGTCCATGCATGAAGTACCATGAGCTGGATCACAACAATTAGTCTCTGTCTCGTGGGTAATGAAACTGGGACTCAGTACGAAAAGCTCATGGTAGTGACCAGCCTAATGTCCTCATTCTTGGTTCCTTCATATACCTGACTGACAAAACACAACCACAGAGTTGGTGAGTCCTGGGATGGAAGCTGTAGGGAGGACCGTGCCCACTTGCCCACTTATGAGACATGGTGAAGACTGCTTAAATGACAACCAGTGGGCTCTGTTTCGTGAAGTCAGATAGCATTTGTTCAGGTGTGGTATAAGAAAGCTGTTCCAGGACAGCCAGGACTGTTACACACAGAAGCCCTGTCTCAAAAAACCAAAAAAAAGAAGAAGAAGAAGGAGGAGGAGGAGGAGGAGGAAGAGGAAGGGAGGGAAGGAGGGAGAGGAGAGAGAGAGGGAGAGAGAGAGAGAGAGAGAGAGAGAGAGAGAGAGAGAGAGAGAGAAGTTTTTCTTTCTCTTCTAACTGGCAGCGAGGGAAAGAAAGCCACAGGGAAGAAGGCGGTCCCTGCCCTCGCTGTCGCGAAGAAACAGGAGGCTAAAAAGGTAGCGAATCCTTTGTTTGAGAAAAGGCCTAAGAACTTTGGCATTGGGCAGAACATCCAGCCCAAAAGAGATCTCACACACTTCATCAAATGGCTGGCTACATTAGGCTGCAGAGGCAAAGGGCAGCCATCTTCTATAAGCAGCTCAAAGTTCCTCCTGCCATTAACCAGTTCCCCCAGGCCCTGGACCTGCAAACAGCTACCCAGTTGCTTAAACTTGTCCAAAAGTACAGGCCAGAGGCTAAGCAGGAGAAGAAGCAAAGGCTGCTGGCCCATGCTGAGAAGAAAGCTGCCGGCAAAGGGGATGTCCCAACTAAGAGACCACCCACCTATCCTTCCAGCAGGACTCAGTCATTACAGTCACCACCTTGGTGGAGAACAAGAAGGCTCAGCTAGTGGTGATTGCCCACGACGTAGACCGCATTAAGCTGGTGGTCTTTCTGCCTGCCCTGTATCAGAAGATGGGGGTCCCTACTGCATCAAGGGAAAGGCCAGGCTGAAGCGGCTGGTCCATAGGAAGATGTGCACCCCTGTTGCCTTCACACAAGTTAATCGGAAGACAAGGGTGCTCTGGCTAGGCTGATCAAAGCTATTAGGACTGATTACAACGAGAGATAGGGTGAGATCCGCCAGCACTGGGGATGCAACGTCCTGGGTCCTAAATCTGTGGCTCAAATTGCCAAGCTGGAGAAGGCAAGGCAAAAGAACTTGCCACTAAACTGGGTTAAATGTTCTGCTCAGTTTTCTATACATAAATATAATTATAAACCTTCAGAGAGAGAGGGAGGGAAGGAGGGAAGGAGGGAGGGAGAAAGGGAGGGAGGGAGGGAGGGAGGGAGGGAGGGAGGGAGGGAGGGAGGGAGGGAGGGAGACTTGGGGGGCTAAGAATATTTGCTACTTTTCTTTCAATATGACCAAGTATCTGACAAAAATGCAACTAAAAGAAGAAAGGGTTTATCCAGGTTTAGAGTTCAAGGGGTTTCAAGCCCTAGTGTCGAAAAGATAAAGTAGGAAGAATGTTAGGCACTTGGCCACATCACTTCGGTAAGCAGGAAGCATATAGCAGACAGGAAGTGGTCCACGGTCCCCAGTGACCCATTTCCTCCAGCAATGCTCTACTTCCTAAAGATTCCATAGCCTATCAAAACAGTACCAACCACTGAGGATCAAGTGTTCAAACACGATCAAACCACAACACTAAAGGAAAAAGTTCAAGGTTAGCACTATGGATAGATAATACACCCCAGACCCTGAGGAGAAAAGGGCAGGCCTTGGACTATACTCAGAAAAACCCATCTTTTCTATGATGTGAAGAAAACCCGTCTTTTAAGCCGGGCGATGGTGGCGCACGCCTTTAATCCCAGCACTCGGGAGGCAGAGGCAGGGAGATCTCTGTGAGTTCGAGACCAGCCTGGTCTACAGAGCTAGTTCCAGGACAGGCTCCAAAGCCACAGAGAAACCCTGTCTCGAAAAACCAAAAAAAAAAAAAAGAAAAAAAAAAGAAAACCCATCTTTTATGGCCAAGATGACAAGATGAGGTTGCACTTGGTTTTGAACACATTGTCTTGAAGCAGTTAGTGCAGGTACTACTCAGGACCACAGGTCAATGCCACCATTGCCTTCCTTGTCACTTAGTTCATGACCCATTCCTAAGGGGAAATTCCTCCATGGAAACAGAACCCCTAAGTTCTTTTTGTTTTTTTCTGAGACAGGGTTTCTCTGTGTATTCTGTAGTTGTCCTGGAACCTATTTTGTAGACCAGGCTGGCCTTGAACTCACAGAGATCTGCCTCTGACTCCCTAAGTGCTAGAATTAAAGACGTGTGCCACCACCGCCTGGCTACCCCTAAGTTCTTTCTGAACCCAAACAGGCCATCATACTCCAGATCCCTAATAGTCTCTCATCCAACTTGCCTTGGACAGGCTCAGCCTCAGTTTACCCCTTGGGTATGTGGACATCTATGCTTTTAGCTGATTAGTTTTCCCCAGTTCCTGGATCTACAAATGCCTTGCCTGCTAGACTAGATGTTCTCCATAGCCAACTCACCTTTCAGTCAAACAAACAAAAAAATAAATAAATGTCAGACTTCATGAGGTGACAGCTTGTTGGAGGAGTGCGCCGATTGTTGGTTCCCCGGCCACCCAGCTAGATTAGACCCGAAATAACCACACAGAAACCAGCACTGCTTGGCCCATTAGCTCTAGCTTCTTATTGGCTAACTCTTACGTCATAATTTAACCCATCTCCATTAATCTGTGCATCACCACGGGGTCGTGGCCTACCAGCAAAGTTTCAGTGCCTCTTTCTCCAGCGGTGGCAGCTCCATGGCTTCTCTCTGACTCCACCTTCCTTTCTCCCAGCATTCAGCTTGGATTTTTCCCACCTACCTATATTCTGCCCTGCACAGGCCCAAAGCAGTCCTTTATTAACCAATGGTATTCACAGCATGCAGAGGGGAATCCCACGTCACAAGCTGGCTGGCTACCTGCTGGGCTCTCCTCTCTTCTCCATAATGCTGTTTAGCTTAAAATGTCAATTCTCATTTTAAATAAAAGAAAGACATTTCTATGAGTATGTATTTGGCCATCCTTTCTATGAGTACCAAATATGTGATTTGAATTTGAAAGCTTTAGAAGCAGGGTTTGGAGCTACAACACCGTTAGTGGAATGCTTGCCTGACATGCATGAAGCCCTGGGTTGCAACCCCAGCATCACATAAACCCAGTGTGATGTGCACACCTATAATCTTTGGAAGGTGGAGCAAGAGGATAAGCTTAGCAAATCTGAGGCCAACCTAAGCTAGAAGAGACTCTGTCTCCAAAAAAAAAAAAAGTGTTTGTATTAAATTAATCTATAAGCCATATACCTGATGGCTTCTTACTTTGCACACACATTCCCCCCAGCTCAGCATAACAGTGTTGGGTCTGTCTGTCTGTCTGTCGTGTGTTTGTGGACACACATTTATGGGATGCAGGTGGAAGTCAGAGGACAACTTTTAAGAATCGGTTCTGGCCAGGCTGTGGTGGCGCACACCTTTAATCCCAGCACTCGGGAGGCAGAGGCAGGCGGATCTCTGTGAGTTCAAGGCCAGCCTGGTCTACAAGAGCTAGTTTCAGGACAGGACAGGAACCAAAAGCTATGAAGAAACCCTGTCTCAAAAATAAAAAAAAAAAACCAACAAGAATCGGTTCTGTCCTATCTTGTTGGGGCCCGATGTCTCTTGTCACTTCTTCTTCTGAACTTTGCACTGTAGCTATGTGGTTCCTCAGGCTTGCTGGTGGCTCTGCTTTCTCCTCTTCCCTTCCTGCCTTAGGAGTACGAGACTACAGATGTGAGCCATGGCATCTGGCTTTGTACAGGGGTCCCAGCGATCAAACCTGGGTCGTTAGACTTCTGCACCTAACACCTAGCGCTTGTCCTCACTGACCCATCTCTTCAGTTCAAGCAATGAACTGCTTCTCACATGTGCACCCCAAGCAAGTGAAAGGCCGTGGATTCTCCTGTAGGTACAACTAAACCCGCAGGGAACTCAAGTGCATGGAGATGCAGGCATTCCGTCTCCTGGTCCTATGAATAAAAATGTAAAATCTAACCTATTTTTGTTAACAGTTCCTCTTCCAATAAACAATAACTAGAAATATGTTAGAGAGCTCCACACTGAATCCATTTTCCAGGAAAAGACTAAGTGGGAGATGTGTGTGCCCCTGAAGACAGGAGACTGTGCAGTCATCAGGCCTTAAGACAGCCCAGGTCCACAGACGCTCAGAGCACTGTCCCTGCTCGGAGAGATCTCAAAAAGTCTTACCCAGAAAGGGTAAAAATGGTCCTCCCTCCCACCTTCTTTCATTGTCTAGGTCCTGGGATAGTTTAAAGGGCAATTTTCATTTCTCAGAAAGTTCTTTTTATAAAAAACAGTCATTTGAAAAGAATCATTAAATTAATTTGAGAACAAATGAATATCTGTTAAATTCCTCAAGTCACCAAAAATAACAAGACCGAATTCTTCTCTTAAGGAAACTAGGCCCCACTAAGTCACAAACATCCAAGCACTGAGGTACCTGTCAGTCAGGGGAGAGCTCTGAGATCCTTGGCAGAGAGAGAATGTGAAGTCACTTTGCCTTCTTTAAGGGACCGAAGTGTGGAGGAAACTCGAAAGCTGTGTGGACAAAATCAACTAATGCCTCTGAGCATCTGCTTCCTCATGCGCAAAATGAGAAATTAATTAGCTCAAGTTAGCCATCCATAATGTACGAAGAGAGTCCTCTGTGAAGATGAGCAGACCTAGGTTTAAACTCGGCTCTGTTTTAGTCACTAGGGAGGCTAATTCTATTGCTCAGCCTCCTCATCTGAACAATGAGTGTAAAACCACCCATCTCACAGAGCAGCACCGACGGAAAACAGTACAGTGGGTAAAACACTTCTCATCAGGCAATGTGCTTGTTGTGCAAGTGTGAGAAGCTGAGTTTGAAACACCAACACCCATGTAAAAGCCAGGTTAGCTCTGTCCCCACATTGGGAGGATGCAAAGACAGACAGGTTCCAGGAACATATTGGCCAAAGACTTGAGTCAAATAAGTGATCTTTCTAGTGAAAACTCCTGCCTCAAGATATCTCTGGTCTCCACATGAGTACACATAGGCAAGTGCACCCACATACACACACGCACACCACACACACACAATCACAACTGATTCAAAGAAATTTGTTTTTAAAAAAATCAATAAATTTGTAGTAGAAGAAAAATTGACATCCACAGGTGTCTCATTTGGGTAAAATTTATTTTAATTTCTGTGTTTTAGAATCATTTACATTACTATATTTTTCTATACTTTACAGTATAGCAAAATGGCTAAAAGACAACAAAAAAAGCCAACTGCTTAAGAATCAGATTACCTTCATGAGCTACAGATTTCTCTTTGTTCAACTATTTTCAGAGGGGCTGGAGAGATGGCTCAGAGGTTAAGAGCATTGCCTGCTCTTCCAAAGGTCCTGAGTTCAATTCCCAGCAACCACATGGTGGATCACAACCATCTGTAATGAGGTCTGGTGCCCTCTTCTGGCCTGCAGACATACACACAGACAGAATATTGTATACATAATAAATAAATAAATATAAAAAATAAATAAACTATTTTCAGAATACTTTTTGCATCATCATGATTATCTTCATCTGCAGATCCAAAAACTGAGTCATTCCATGAGCGTGTGATGATGGGAAAAGTGTCAATTTAAGCTCCTCAGGTGCATCCCCAGATCAGGGTGTCACTACTTGCTGGGCTATGCTCTATCTTTCATGTTGCAGGGATGAACAGCCAGTACATGCGCAGGGAAGTCTTCTGCTGTGAGACCTGCGATGAGCTCAAAAGCTTCTGGGAAAAGGAAATTAGCAAGCAGACTTGCTACCGAGAACTTGAAGAAGATCGTCAGGAGAGAAGCGCTCTGAGAAAGTATGTGGGTTGCTTTTCTGTCCTGGATTCCTTGGGAATAAACCAAATGTATAGAGGGGCCCAGTTCTTTTTCATCACTCACTAGGATAAGAAGGTGGGTGGTGGATTCTATATTACAGAGGAAGGAAGCAAGAACAAGATCTGGAGGAAAAGAAGTACATTAAACTCACAAGTCCCAGAGAAGTGTCACCACAAATTGCTCAGTACATCAAAGAAGGAGCAGGTTTTAATCAGAACATAGCAGCCAGGAAGGAAGTGTAAGCCGCACCTTTTGGTGGATCTCCATGGCAAAGCAGGAAAGAGAGGACAGTTAAGGGTTGACTAGTTTGAGCAATCCCAGTGGGCTTCTGACTGGCTAGACACCAGTACTGACTCTGGGATGCTTTCCAAAGGGGAACACAGTGACTGGTGTGGAAGCTGAATATGGAAAAAGTTGAAGCTACAGACTTTGGTGGAGATGGTTTGGAGATTGGCTGAACCTTTTACTGGGATGAGAATGTAACTCAGTTCTTTACCTAGAATGTACAAAGCCCTGGGTCAGATCCCAGCACCAAAGAAGGTGTGATGCAAACATCTGTAATCCCAGCCCTGGACAGGTTAACGCAGAAGGTTCAGAAGGTCAAAGTCAACCACTTAGGCTACATGAGACCCTATCTTATAACAGAGGGTGAGGAATTAGTCCTGGGAAGAGCAGTCTTTCTCCAGTCAGGACATTTTTAAAAGAAGTCAGAACATAAAATACAGAAAGTCAGAAACCAAGGTTAATAGAACTACTCATTCAATATTGCCAGTCTTCACAGGGTTTCTTGGGTCTATCTACAGCCTGATTCTCACTCAACTGTCAGCACCGCTAATAGTTTCAGCCCAGAGAGCTGCTTGCAGCGGAGGGCTTTCTTGCTGTTTGGAACAAGTTCAGTAGTATTTCTTGCCTCAAAACATTGGCTGTCAGCAGGATTCCCATTCCACACTGTGGTAAAGGTGCCTGGAGGGCAAAGTGGTCCCTACTGAGGACCAGTAGCTTACAGACATCAACAATACTTTCTTCAACACAGACAGAATCAAGTTTCAGGTTGTCCAGATGACTCAGCATGTGAAGGCACTTGCCACATAAGCCTGAAGGCCTGTGTTTGAATCCCATAACCAACATAAAGGTGAAGGAGGGGCCTGACTCCACAAAGTTTTCCTCTGACCTTCATATACCTGTCATGACATGACACACACACCCACATATACACAACATGCATACACACAGGCACACATACACAATAATAATAATTTGAATTAAAAAGATTCTGTTTCCTATAATTGTTTACTCAAGAGATGGGTGTGTTGATACAAGCCATAATCCTGGAAGTTAGGATGTAGAGGTAGAAGGATTAGAAACTCAAGATCATTCTCAGCTACCTTAAGAGTTCAAAGTCAAAGTTGGGCGGTGGTGGTGTGGCGCACTCCTTTAATCCCAGCACTCTCTGTGAGCGCGTCTCTGTGAGTTCGAGGCCAGCCTGGTCTACAAGAGCTAGTTCCAGACAGGAACCAAAAGCTAAGGAGAAAGCTTGTCTTGAAAAATCCAAAAAAAAAAAAAAGAGTTCAAGGTCAGCCTGAGCTATAATTAGGTAGCTCAACACCTCTCTATATGCTACAGTACAATTGGCAAGTCGGGCAAGGGCCTGGAGATTGAAACACACACACACACAGAGAGAGAAAGAGAGAGAGAGAGAGAGAGAGAGAGAGAGAGAGAGAGAGAGAGAGAGAGAGAGGGCTGCCAAGATTGCCCCAAGAATGCCTTGAATGCACTCTTTAATGTGTTCCGGGGCAGCTTATATAGAGTCTCCTTAACTAATAGCCATGCCCTAACTCTCAGCTGCAAGCCCACCAGAAACCACTCCTCGGACATCAGGAACTCATGAGGGTCTTGTGCTCAGAGCAGCAAGCACAGGAAAACAAGTTGTTTACTCTGGCAGGCAGGAGGTCACAGGAAATTCAGGGTCTGGGGTCCACAGTCCCCAACATTACATAGAGCCTGTCTCAAAAATAAATAAATAAGAATAAGAATAAAGTAAAATCCCTCTTCAGCTATTCACAATTATAATCCCAGTACACAAGGGCTACATATATTCACCAGCTCTTTCACGATCAACTTGTTGATGACTCAAAAAAAAAATTTAAAAAAAATTTTTTTTACTGGGATTTTGACTGGAATTTCATTAAGTCCAATAGTAATTTGAGAAGGCTAAATTAAATTTGATGGAAGACTACCTGTTTGTAGTCTTCACTTGTTTTTCTGTTGGGACCAATTGGAGTCCTGGCCTTCAGCTGTTCTTCCCTTCTGATTGGAGTTACTAAAAGCTGTGCCTTGAGGATCAGAGGATGGGGTTCTCACCTGTTGGCCCACTTGACTGCTGGATATTTAAGCCTCCATGGTGCTATGAAATAGAGAGCTTTGTTCCAGTGATTAGACGTCCGTGTGTCTGTCTGTCTGTGTATGTTTGTGTATTTCAACCTCCAGCCCCTTGCCAGAATCTTGCGAACTGTATTGTAGCTCTCTATGTGCAGTGAGCTGCATTTTTCTATTTTCTTTCTGTTCTTTACTCATTCACAACAGTCATGGGCTTCTTTGGACAATATTTATGAATCAGTGGACCAGCAGGCATGGAAACAAATGCACTAACCAACTGCATTGTGGTGTCTCCTCCTCAGGCTTCGAGAAGAATGGAAGCAGAGGCTGGAGAAGAGGCTGAGAATGCTGGACAACCCTGATGAGGAGGGAAAGCAGGCTAACCCCGAGAACTGAGTGTTTCTAGCAAACCATCAAGGGCATCCTTTCCTAGGAGGAGAAAGACTTCTACCGAGTTAGACTGACTTACTAAGCAGAACTTCCCCTATTTGCTCTCCCATTTGAGAAAGGACACACATGTAAACCCCACCCTGTGCTAATAGGAACTGTTATTCAGCTCAACACGCTCCACACACAGGACAGGGTGGCTGCAGGGGTGGGATGCTTGGATTGTTTAATGCGAAAAACTCTTTGAATTAGCACCCCTCCCCAGGTTTCAGAGACCCACGTCGTATAAGCTGGTTCTGCACTCTGCCCTCGTTTTGAAATTTAAATGCTTCCTCTGAGCTTGCTTGAGGCAATGACCTTGCTGGGATCTGGCTTCCCCACCTCTCCAGAAATTGATCACAAAATCTTTGTCTCCTTTCTCCCTTTCTTGTGTATACAGATTTGCCACAGCCTATCTATATGAAAGTGAAAATCTTTTATGTTGCAAAATGAACTGTGAGCAAAGTAGCTTTGGCAGTTTTTCAATTTAAAATGATCATTTGGCTGCAGCTGGGAAAATGGATTTGAGAGATGACAGGAGATGGTTTGGAGATGAGTTTCTGTAACTTCTGTGGTTACCACGATAAAGGCCATGAGCAAAGAGAATGTGTGGTCTCGCAGATGGGTTAGAAGCCATGAGACATGAAACATCTAAAATTATAGGTGTTCATTTATCTTAACCAACACTTATATAACATGGGCTAAATAAAGAGAATATGAATTCTAAAAGCTGTTGAACTGGTTTTATTAACAACCAAAGTTACTAACCAGTGAAGTTATATGGTGTGTACAGTGCCTAGCTTCCTGGGCGTTGGTTTCCTGGTGTAACAACACTTTACCACTGTGCCTTTCCAGGTGGCTGGATAGATTATCAGGTGTATGGTGTAGGAGTTCCTTCTGTTTGTGTGCTGCTTACATTGGTTAATGAAGAAAGAAACTGCCTTGGCCTAGTTGATAGGGCAGAACTTAGGTAGGAGGAGAAAACAGAACTGAATGCTGGGAGTAAGAAGGGCAGAATCAGAGAGAAGCCATGGATTCTCTGCCAGAGATGGACGCCAGTTAGCCACTGCCACGTGGTGATACACAGATTAATGGAGATGGGATAAACTAATATGTGAGAGTTAGCCAATAAGAAGTTAGAGCTAATGGCCAAGCAGTGCTTTAAGTAATACAGTTTCTGTGTGGTTATTTCAGGTGTAAGCTAGCAGGGCTGCCAGGACAAACAAGCAGCCCACCCTTCCTGTCGTTGGCGCAAGGGCCCTCTCATTACAACAGGTGTAATGTTTCCTAGCACAGGACTTGGTACAGAGGGGACCCTGGATGTGTCTGAGCTCTCATCTCCTCCATTCTTCTGCCTTCTGTCTGTCACTAATCTGGGCCCATAGAAAATTCCTGGCTCACCCTAGAGCAGGGATCCCAAGCATGCCTGTGCCTACAGTCTCAGTTGCCTAAAAAAAAAAAAAACTGTTTTAAATTTTAAATTCATAGATTTCTTGGGCCCTACTCTCAGAGACTGATTTTGCTGATCTGACATGGGATTCAGGAACTGTGTTTATATCAAAATACATGGGAAACCTTGATGCTCAGCTAGTCTTGGAGCCAGTTCCCTAGAAGGCATAAAAGAGAAGGAGGGAAAGTACTGAAACATTCTGTGGTCAGACTAAAAAGAATATGAGTGATGCTCTCTGCAGGTGCAGCCCAGGGAGGGCCTGGTCAACTCCCAGAGTGCATGAGGTCAACCTTGGAAGATCAGCTGGCAAAGGCAAGAAATAGCCTCTGCCTGTCAAAGCAGGGCTGGAGGAAGGGAAAGGAAGCATAGGCTGGGTTAAGTAGGGGAAGGTCCTTAAAATGCTACTGTAGGCATTTGGTCTTCATCACTCAAGCCATGGAGACTCATCAAAGGTTTCTAAGCAGGCTGGTAACCTGCTAAGAGTTTGTCTTAGTAACTTAGTGAGGCAATGCTGGCAGCAGAGTGGAGAATACACTCTACAAACATGAGGGATTGCCCTTGCTAAAACTGTGATTATCCAAACACAAAATACATCGCTTCTGTGATCCTGAACTCTGCCCAAAGCAATTGGAAGTGCAAAAAAGAGTGGGATCTCAGTAACAAGATGCAAGGATCGCGGTGACCTTACACTACAACTCTTGGTTAGCGACTTCAAACTTGTATATTTTATCACAAAATTAATTAGCTCTTTCTCTTTAATCAGATATTACATTATACCAATTTAGAGGTGAGATCAACTGCCCTGACCCCCAAAAAAACTAAGTTAATTTTATGCCTGCATTGTTGTTATCAGGGGAAGTACAACAAAAGGTTCTTTTTCATAGGGACAGTTAAAAAACATCTCTCTGTATTAGTGACAGCAGAACTAAAGACAGCAAGTGTCCCTTTCCACAAAGTAATTTAGCAGCAAGATTGCAGAGCAGTGTACAAGCCCTTTGGGGTATTTGGGGAGGAAAAGAAGCCTGAAATGCAAAGAGATACAATGGCATTCACAGGCATCCCAGTTGACAGGCGGGAGACACTGGTTAGGAAAGATTTACTGTCCTGGACTGACAGAGGAGATGGGCAATACTCAGCCAGCTGGGCAAATCAGAGGATCATTTATAATACAACACTGGGCAGCCCCACTCCCACCCCAAATACCATGACAAAGTGCAGACCAGGCACAGGGCCAGGTCTCTGAACAAGACCTTGACAAGGACAGGGGTTGGGGGTATGTTAGGAAGGAGCCCAAGTCGGTTCCGTTAGCTCTGACTTACACAATTCTCTTTTTGAATATATAGACTGTAAAGAAGAAAATGGGATTGTACCACTAACATGACACTCTTACATTAGCTTTGACTGTAACAAATTTTCCTCTGAAATAATAAATTACTTGCATGTTTGTGGCAAAAAAAAAAAATCAGGAAAGGAAAAAAATATACAAATGACCTACAGGTGGCTAGTGGCAGTAAACATGGCTGACATTATAAAGATTAATAGTCATCATATACACTCAAAAAGATAGGCAAGTAATTTTTTTTTTTTTTTTTTGGTTTTTCGAGACAGGGTTTCTCTGTGGCTTTGGAGCCTGTCCTGGAACTAGCTCTGCAGACCAGGCTGGGGCAAGTAATTTTTTAGAATATGATGTTATGTCATCCACGTAAACTGTTCTGTTTTAATATACTATAGACCTATTAGAACTGAAGGAGCAAGATCTGCTTCTTGTTACTGTTGAGTTCAGTGCATCTAGATGCAGATTATTTACTTGCTATTCCTTTATTTTTATTTATTCATTTATTTTGGCGAGTGTCTCAGTAGCTGATTCAAACTGTTGATCCTCCTGCCTCAGTGCTGGGATTATAATCCACTACAACTGGTCCTCTTTTCTCTCTCATTTCTTGTCTTTCTGGCTTTTCTCTCCATTTCCTTCCCTTTCTGGGTCCAGGCTGGTCTTGAACTTCTGGATTCAAGTGGAATTCAGCCTTCTGAGTTCTGGAATTACAGATTATGCCACCATGTCCCGTTTACAAAGAACTTCAATTCCTGCCAGACAAAGTGAGGTGTCTTCCCTTAAAGATATCTAAGGGAAGGAGAAGTCCTGTACCACAATGAAGCAGACTGAGTTAATATATGATCTGTGCTATATGATGGAGGTAAGGAGTGGGGTCCACATGGCTTAGGCTATGTCATGAGGGTCACCCTTTCTTTAAGTAACGGAGCAGTTCTTGGCTCATGTATGACCAAGAAGACATTAAAGTTGTCCATCTCTCCTCTTATCCCATACCCTAGCATGAGTCAGGGTGGGCTGGGTGTGGTTTTGCTATGTTTACAAACCTTCTCTGCTAAGGCCCCAAAGGACCTGGGCAAGGAAAAGCCAGAATCTTGGCTTGGACTAGAACCAAAAGAAATGAGAGTCCTCCTTCTTGCAGATCTGCTCACAGTAAGGGTGGAGATGCTGTCAGAACACCTGAACTCAGTCAAACCACCACACTTGCTATTCTGTTACTGTCCTCTGCTATAAACTAGAATAAACACCCTGAGTAAACATCACTTTGCCTCTTCTGAGTACCAGCCACCTACAGGAAGCTAAGTATCTGAAACGTAGCCTAGGGCAGGGCTCTAACTTTCTTCACATGGGTGTCTCTAAATGTAATGATAGCAGTAAATTCAGATATGTTATCTAAATTTTCATGCTTTGCATCCCTATGAAGCCTTGTGATGGAGAGGACCATGCCGACAGTTTGAGTTTGGGTGTTAAAATTGGTTTTAAAATGAATAAAAGAAGAAGAAGGAGTGTAGTTCAGTTAGTAAAACCACCCTGGTCTATATGTGATTCTGTCAAAAAATAATAATAATAGTAGTGGTAGTAGTAATAAAACAGAAAAGATTAATAAAAGCTCACTTCAAACAAAGTGTGGCCTAGTCAGGTTTTTCCTCCCAAGAATTTTTAGAAGATTAAATTCAGAGTATTTTACAGTAAATATTTAGCAGTCAACAGCCAACAAGTTAACGTGTATCTGTCCAGGGTGGAGCAGCAAGCAGGGACAGTACTTTGCAAAGGAAGAAAATCTACAAATCTAGCTTCTAAGTGCTGCTTGCTGGACTGTGACCTAGTCGCTAACACAAATAACCAGTTGTTATTTGTAGAGCCTGGGGATTAAATGCCATGGCTTTTGAGTCAGGAAACTCTGGGAGCTAATCTCTGTGTTGCCACAAAACAGGCAAGTTAGTTAACCTCTGTCAGCATTGGTTTCCTCGCTGCTCTGGCTTGGATAATGAATGTCCCCCCAAAGAACCTGTGTTACAGGCTTGATCCCCAGCCTAGTGCTATGTGCTGGTGGTACTGTCTTTAAAAGGGAGAGCCTAGTAGGAGGTGCTGAGGTCATTACAGCTGTGTCCCAGAACACCTGGGAGACCCTGCCCTCTCCTCTCTCTCTCTCTCTCTCTCTCTCTCTCTCTCTCTCTCTCTCTCTCTCTCTCTCTCTGCTCCCTGAGGTTGTATCATTTGTTTATTTTATCATTAGTGGGGAGGGTCATAGGGCAGGTTTAGAGGTCAGAGGACAACTCTGTAGAACCAGTTCTCTCCTTCCTCCTTTACATGGATTCTAAGAATCAAACATCCCATGTACCTTTCTCAATGAGACTCCAAGTTACCCAGTCCCACTCCCATCCCTGCTTTTGATGTAAGTGATCTTACTCTCTTCTGTGTTCCCACCACAACATATGCCTCACCAGAGACTAAAACAATTAAGCAAAATGAACAGGAATAAAAACCTCCTTCATAATTATCTCAGATATTTTGTTATGATGACAAAAAGCTGGCTAACACAGTTACCTTCAAGATGTGGTAATAAATGCTACTTCACAAGAATTCTGGAAGGATTATATAAAAAACTGGCCATGTTATACTTTAAACTGAATCCCTCAGTGGGAGAGATGGCTCAGCAGTTAAGAGCACTGGCTGCTGTTCCTGAGGACTGGGGTTCACTTCTCAGCACCCAAATGGTGATTCACTATCATCTGTAACTCCACTTCCAGAGAATCTGATGCCCTCTTCAGGCCTCCATGGGCACTGCCTGCATGTGGTGCAGTTACTTGTGTAGACAAACACTCACACACATAAAATTCAATCTTTTATTTATTTTAAATATATATATTTAAATATATATTTTATTAAATAAATCCTTTTAAAAAAAATATGTGCATTGAGGTGACTTTCCTCTGAGAAGCCAACACCTACATTTTCCAATGTGATTGCTGTTTTTAACAAAAATCTCAATCCTTCAATTTACCAATAAAATTCAGGAGCCAGTTGCTGGGGTAAAAGCCTACTGGTTCACGAGGCTAAAAGCATCCAGCTGACCTTCCTCCTCAGTCGATATCCCAGAAGCCTCTCTTCTCTCCTCCAGTCTCAAACAAGTCTCCTCAAACTCAATGCCCCTCCCTTCTACTTCATGTGTGTCTCCCTATTCATCCTCCTGACTCCCCCTTACTCTCTATGTTTTTTAATAATCCCATGTTCATTTCCTGTCAGCTGGTTGCTTGCTCTGCCTCTTGACCTAAGGTTTGACATATTTAATCCTGTTTACAATATTCAAGCAGAAAGCTCTTGGATTAAGCTGAGTCACACCATAGCTAGAAGCAGGTTTTCCAGTAAACAATGCAATCGGGGCTCACAGTGTGATCAGATTTCCTGCAACATGTGGTTTCTTTCCTTCTTGCATCTTTCTCTTAACCTTAGCATTTAGAATCTATATTAAAATCTCTTAATAAACTGTAACTCTGCTTCAAAACAATAAATATATCAAAACAATTTATATTTATCATTTTTTGGTTTTTGTTTTGTTTTGTTTTGAGACAGGGTCCTTCTATTATATAGCCCTGACTGTCCTGGAACACTATGTAGGATGGGCTGGTCTCTCACAGAGATCCTCCTGCATTGGCTGGGATTAGAGGATATACCATCACAGTCAGTCACATACGCTGTGTGTGTGTGTTTATGTGTATCTGTGTGAGATTGTGTGTGTGTATGTGTGTGTGTGTGTGTAGTGGTTGGTGGGTGTGTACATTTCTGTGTGTGCATTGTGAATTCAAGCACACGCATGCCATAGTACACATGTGGAGGACAACCTTAGACATCCATCCTCACTTTCCACTTTATATAAAGCAGTGTCTCTGGATGGCCCTACCCCTCACCATGGGTGTGGCAGAGCTGGTCTTGATGACATGAGCCTAGGAGAGCTGGCTCTTTCCCTCACAGGAGGGGGCTAGTCCCAGTAACCCAGACCACCAGCTCAGCTACTAGCCAGAACCACACCCTGGGCCTTGGATTGATCCACCCTAACATCTGCCCCATCTATGACCTGCTGGAGTGCATGAAGGGACTGGTCCTGTGGAACAATACCCACAGGCCCTGCTTGACTGGGACAACAGCAGTCTGAGAGGAGCTTGGGTGAGGACCAGTGATGATGGCTACCAGAGACCTTGAACCTGATCAAAGACTCGTCGTGACGAGCATTTAAGGGTGGGGCTGATTGGACAGAAGGGTAACTGAGTAACGCACTGCAGCTCCTGATGCCTAGGATGAAGGAGGAGGTGTTGGAGAGACAGAGGAGCAGGTGGGGATTTTGTTTTGTTTTTAATTAATTTTCAGGGGCTGGGGGCATGCTGCAGGAATGAGAGGTGTATATTGAGGAGCTGGGAGGTGAATGAAAGTGGGATGCATGATGTGAAATTCCCAAAGAATTACTAATAAAAAAAAAACAGCAGAGTCTCTGTTGTTCACTGCTGTGCATGCCAAGTGAGTTGGCCCGAGACCTGCCAGGGATTCCTCTATCACTACCTCCCATCTCTACTTAAGAATGCTAGGATTATGGGTGTTCAAGCGAGGCGTCTGTCTTTTACACAGGTTGTGGGGATTTGAACTCAGGTCCTCATGCTCCTTTACACACTGAGCCATCCATCTCCCCAGCCCATATGCTGTTATTAAGACTTAAGAGCAACTCTGTCTCGGAAAATCCCACACTTCTTCTTGACTATATATTTGTGCGATATGCTTAGAAACTTGTTTTTCATCAATTCCCTTCTTGGTCCTACAAGGTAACTATAAACAGAATAGAACCCAGGCATTTCTGCCTTCAGTTTGTATTTATCTGCTTTATGCATCTCACTTTCTTTGTTTACAATTCCTCCTGTTCCGCACAGCTAAATGGTACTTAAAGATCTCCAGTCATTGGCCCTACTTGCAGTCAGTCACATCAAGTCCCAGCAACAAGATTGATAAATTCCTTTATGATAAGGAATGCCTAGAACAGACACCACTACCATTTCCCACTACCGAAAAAATGAGGTTGGCTAATTTTCACAACAAAACTAGCTCTGCAGTACATAAAAGGTATGTTCACAATGCGGAAGGAGGTCTCCTGAGTATGCTCTGGGTAACATGGAAGACAGCGTGGTCACCGAATAGGAAGTAGAACATTCAACAGACCAAAGCTCACACTTAGACTGGTTTATGTCAACTAAAATCCTGTTCATTGATAAGTCTAAAGTCTCCTACTTCCCCTCAGACTGCAACCTCATGAGAAAGATACAAGCAATTCAGACTAGCGCTAACACATGAACAAGTACATCTGAATCTGGATTTCGCTGCAGCAGTTTCCAGTAAGGAATATTTGAACTGAGTAGCTCATAACCAACATGCAGGCTGTTAGATGCTTCCTTCTGCTCACAGCAAAGGTACAAGCAGAGTCAAGTTTAGAAGCAAACGCTACTTTCTGAGTGTGGAATCAGCACAGCACTTCTCACACTTTGCTCTTTAGGCTGTTTTCCCACACTCCGGGTGTGCCGCTGCCTCCCACTGTCGAGACGGAAGGCTTTCCTTAGACACACTTATCATACTTATTATAGGTAGCCTCATTTACATGGTGTTGGTTTTTTTAGACATGCGATGGTCTTTATGGTTGACCTTTGTGAATGAACACATTTTCCTTAGCTCACAGTCGTCTCAGATCTGAGTGTTGGTTTTAACACTATGTCTCATTCGCTTGTCCTTATTCACTTTTAAACTGAGTGTGATCAGCCACCTCTAGAGAGATGGGTGTTTAAATCTGGCCCTGATTTTGGTTGGGTCCCTTTTGTAAACTGTAAGAAATTTCCATCCACTGTCATAATTAATGGACTGTCATTCAATCCAGCAAATGTTTACTTTTTAAGGCATGCGTGACTAACAGCAGCTATGTGTGGCATGCTCTGTTGTCTACGTTGACCTTTGTTGTTCTTTTGACCTTTGGTTGTTGGAAGCTTTACACATCTTTCATCAGTGGGACATGAATAGAGTGAGCTTAGTTCAGAGCAGGGGTAAGGTGTCCTTGGAGGTACAGGTGACTTAGAGGAAGGGACAGTGGATGGTCACCAATTCAGGACTACTCTGCCTTGAGAGGTACTCAACTATGTATGTTGTGATTTTCCAAGATCGCTAAGTGAAAAGGCAGCAGTCCCAAATCCTCAAGCCTCATCATGTGACCCCCCCATCATTCAGCACCCAGTGTCTGCCAGATATGCTACAATTCAGAGGCTTTCTGATAATGGCCACCACCCATGAGTCCAAAGGCTTAGACTTGAACACACAGGTGGCAGTGCACATCTAAGCCCACTCTGGGAGTTGGGGGAGCTGTCCTTCTGTGTGTGTGTGTGTGTGTGTGTGTGTGTGTGTCTGTGTTCATTCATGTATGTGTATGTGTGTGTAGAGGATGCAGAGACTGATGTCTGCTGTCTTCTTCAAACATTTCTCACCTTACTTACTGACTTGGGGTTTCATTGACCCTAGAGCTCACAGATTCAGCAGGTTCCTAGGATCGTCCTGTCCCTATCTCTTAGCACGGGGGTTGTAGGTGTGCACCTCTGTGCCAAGATTGTTCTGTAAGATCTTGGATCTAAATCCAGGACCTCCTGCTTGCACAGCAAACACTTTGCCAACTGAGCCATCTCCCCCAGCCTCCAACCCCAATTTCTGTACCACATACCCCATGGATGACTCAACCAAGGTTCAGTCGCAGAACCAGTGTAAGTTGGGGGCCATCTATTCAGAAGAGGAAGAAATTGTGTCGGTTGATCATCAGAGGGGACCACCTGTTGTCTGAGGCAGACACAGCATTGTTTATTTTCCCGATGGTCCACTAACACTGGGCCTTCTATTCCCTCTTCTTGCAAAGAAACCTTCCTAATTCTACTGGCCCTTTTTTTTAAATTGTAGTTTAAGGTGGCTGGAGAGATGGCTCAGTGGTTAAGCGTGCCTGCTGTTCTTCCAGAGGACTAGAGTTCAGTTCCCAGCACCTTTATTGGTGTGACTCTCAACTACCTGTAACTGTAGCTCCAAGGAATCTGACTCCCTCTTCTGACTCCATGGGCACTGCACATACCTGCACACACTCACACCTACACATATTTAAAATAAAAAGAAATCTTTTTAAAATGCTAATATGTATCATATGAAAATTATCATTTAAAACACTATATAGCATTTATTGCAAAAAAAATGCAGAATGTGTCACCCATTGACTCATCATTCTTGCACAGAGAAAATTTAAGTCTTTCTCATTTTGCTCTAATTTTAGTGCAAATATCTCCAAAGATCCCATTCTCTTTTGCTGGTAAACTGCTATATCCTTAGTCCCCAAACTCACTTATTCAGAGAACCCTTCCAAACCCAGGACCCAGCACCCTGCCATGCCTGCCCCCAGGCTCACATTAGCCTGGGATGCAACTGTTCCGTGGGTATCTGTACCCTCACTTGGACTGTGAGCTCCATGAGGGCAGCAGTCAGAGCCTAGAGCAGTGGTTCTCAACCTTCCTAATACTGTGACCCTCTAATACAGTTCCTCATGTTGTTGTGACCCCCAACCATGACATTATTTCATTGCTCCTTCATAACTGCAACTTTGCTACTGTTATGAATCAGAATGTAAATATCTTATATGCAAGATATCTGATATTTGACCCCCAAAGGAGCTGAGACCCACAGGTTGAAAACCACTGGCCTAGAGGAATGTGGGGCACATGGTAGGATCCCAGTATATACTCATTCTATAAAGAATTAAATGAAGAATTGATGAAATATGAATTCTGCCTGCATTCCACACAGGAAATCTCTGTTAGCCTTAATTCCTAGCCTTTACCTTAGGAAAACTGAAGCCCATAGTGAAGTATCTTTTATTTTCTCCTTTCTCAAATACAAAAACAATGTTGCACAACTATTAATTTCCAGTTCACCTCTCACAAAAGCCAGCATCACCTATTCAACTATAAATAACAGATTCTCCTTTGAGTTTACTCTTCTAAGGTTTCAACCTACTGACTCTATGAACAGACTGCTCAAGCATTTTGTCCTGTCTGTAAACTAATGAAAAGGGGTATTTCTTTTGTGCGAGCTAGTCTGCCCGACCTACCTCATCTTCAGGGAAGGTCCCTGTCTGGAGTCAGTGGTGGAATCTAAAGACAGCTTTCTCTGGAAACAGAGGTGCATCCGAATCTGCCACGTTCATGGGAAAGTGTCACACGTCTGACTCCAGGAAGCCCCTGCTGTGGGGCTAGACAGGATTAATTCGGAAAAAGACCTAGAGTCTATGGTGATTTGAATGAAATGTCCCTCATCTTCTCAGGCATTTGAATCCTGGTTCCCAGTAGGTGTTACCATTTAGGAAGGCTTAGGAGATATGGCCTTACTGGACGAAGGGTGTCACTGGAGGTGGGCTTTGAGACCACCATTTTGAGTGCAATCTTTTGATTCCTGCATTCATTTTGAGATGTGAGACCTCGGCTTCCTCTCTAGCCATCTTGTCTGCTACTAGCTGCCACACTTCCCTATCATGATGATGATGGTCTCTTACCTGGAGCCATAAGCTCAAAATAAATCCTTCCTTCTGTATGTTGTCATAGTTACAATGTTTTGTCACAGCAATAAAAAATAACTAATAGACAGACACTCCAACTCTGATTCAGCAAGAAATCTGATATTCACAAGACCTTTCGACCGCGAGATTAGGAGTAGCAGCAACAGCATCCCAATTCTACAGATGAGGAAGAAAGACAGAAGACCAAACAGCCAATGGGGCCAGTAGGGACCAGGCCAAATTTAGCATCAATTCTTGGTACTCATGATGGTGAATTTTGACTGTCAACTTAATAGGATCTAAAGTCAAGTCTCCTAGACCTGGGAGATAAGCCTCTGAACATTTGTGTGATTGAGTTTCTAGACTGGATCCATGAAGGTAGAAACTAAGTGTGGGCAGTACCATTCCATAGGCTAAGGACTGAATAGAAAAGAGAAAGTGCGCTGAGCACCAGCAATCCTCTCTCTCTGCTTCCTGACTATGGATGAAATGTTGCCTCATGCACCTGTCTGTGCTTTCCCGCCGTGGTATTCTGTACTCTCAAACTGTGAGCCAAAGCAAACCTCTCCTCCAGTTTCTTTTGTCAGATATTTGCTCACAGCAACAAAGAAGTTGCTGGCACCACGCCAAGACCTTTGTTCCACTTTGGTGAATACGGCATTCACTGCTGCAGCTTCAGAGGCGACCTCCATTATGATGGCACTGTTGGTGTGATTATATAAACAAAGACCTCTGATCATTCTGCACCATGTACAAAGCCATAACAAGTGGGAGGACTTACAGCCTGTGATTACAACAAGACCTTGGCAGAAGTTAACTTTGTAGTTATCTGAGAAGGGTCCTCCCATGAAGACCAAGACAGTCTGGTCACACACACACACACACAAGAAAAAAAATGCACTGTGAGCCGTGCCATGAACATGGCCAAACATCTCGTGTAACTCACATCTCCAAATGGCAACCTACCCTCACTTTCTGCGGAGTTTCTCTTACCAGGGTGGAAAGCTATGGTTGGATGCCCTCTGCCTCCAAGTATAGCCTCTGATAGATCTCCTGGGACTCTTCCAAATCCTGCCTGTCCCCATCCTTCTCACAGAGAATGTGATGAAGAACACACTAATCTCCTGTATCAAAAGTAGGAACAGAATGAAGTGCAAAGGGCTCCCACTGCAGGATCAGCGCGTGCTGAGATAACTCCTCCAGCTCTTGGCCCAGGAGGTGATGAAAGACCCAGAGGCGCCTGCGGTGAGGTCACCGTCCAAACCTCCTCCCACCTGTCCTTCACCATCACAGTGCCCAGCCACCACCCTCTGAGCCAAAGATTCCAGTGACCAAAAGTCCTTTCGCAGTCCCTGTTTCCCATCTCTCTGCTGGGTTTTCCAGTTTTGGAGACACGAATCTGCCTTTCATCACCTCTGCCACAGTTTCCCTTCCTCACTGCCAGTCTGTGACCCTCACCTCCTCTTTCCCTGCCCACAGCTTATATTCACTTCCATGTCCACTATCTAAAAAACCCTGGAATAGAAAGAAGATAGAACCCAGTTTTATCCACACACTCCTCCCTAAACCTTGGTATATACCTCATTGTAGGTAAAATGTCTTTGTTTTAAAATAAATAAATAAATCTTACTGGAGGGACTGGTGGTTATGTCATTTGTCAGTGCTTGTCTAGCGTGTGCAAAACCCTGCGCCTCATCTCAAGCACTGCATAACTCAGGCATAGATTCAAGCACTCCTGCAATCCCAACACTTGGAAAATAAGTGAAGAAGGATCAGAAACTGAAGATCATCCTCAGCTACGCAGTGAGTTCAGGAACAGCCTAAGCTGCATGAGACTCTCTCCAGAAGGAAAGAAGAAGTGGCGTTGGAGGGGGCAGGTGAACAAGTGAGCTGTTGTTCTTTAAATTGGCCCCAGTGTTTCGGATTATAAATGGCTTAACACTTTTCAAGGGATGGGATTTTATAATAACTCCTTTTCATTTAAAAAATTATTACAGGGGCTGGAGAGATGGCTCAGCATTTTAGAACACTGACTGCTCTTCCAGAGGACCAGGTTCAATTCCCAGCACCCACATGGTGGCTCACAACTGTCTGTAACTCTAGTTCCAGAGGATCTGACACCTTCATACCAATTCACATCAAATAAAAGTTAAATACTTAAAAAAAAATACTGGTCTTTTTTTAAAAATCCCTTGGGTGGCGGGGAGGCTGAGATGTGTTCAGAGGTTTGCTGTGCTGTGTGTATGTATATATGTATGTGCAAATATGGTATGTGTGCATGTGGTGTGCATGTGTTTGCATGTAGTATGTATGCGTGTGCATGTGTTGTGGGGGGGTGCATGTGGGGTATGTGAATGTGTATATTTTGCATGTGTGATGTGTGTGCATGTGGTATGTGTGTATGTTTGTGTGTGGTGTATACGTGTGTGTACATGCAGTGTGTGTACAATGTGGGAGTGTGTGGGTGTGGGGGGAGGTGGCTTGTTTTTGTTTGCTTTGACTATAGCATGTCCTGTAGCCCAGCACTCTCTTCCTGTTGTCTTCCAATCCAGATATAGAACTCTCAGCTACCCCTCCAGCACTATGTCTCTCTATGTCCCACCCTGGTTCCTGCCACAATGACAATGGACTAAGCCTCTGAACTGTAAGTCAGTCCCAATTAAATGTTTCCTTTATAGGAGTTGCTGAGGTCATGGTGTCTCTTCATAGCAATAGAAACCCTCACTAAGACACTGTGTTTGCACAATGGATGATGTCCTCTGGGAAGAAGGGTCCTCAAGGTTTTCTATTTGCACCAAATGAACTCAGTGTTAAATACAAAGGGCAGCTTTCCAGGGCCATTAATACTGCCTCATCTGCTGTGGAAACAAGAACAAAAGGCCTCGCAGCCAGAATGCCATCAACCCGTGGATCCCAAATGCTTCAGAAGAACTACTTACTCAGTTTCTATTATCACTGTATATTACTAAAATAACCAATCGGCTTATATATGATCATGAAAATTGATAACAAAGGAAGATTTTTCCAAATAGGACCCAGAACTGTAGTTATCTTAGTTGTAACTACAGTGACCTTCCACCTCCTTCAGCTCCTGGAGCCCCCTTAGAGAAAAAACAAAAACAAAAAACAAAAAAAAACCAATGATCTGAATACTGGGGCTTTCCCCATGCTCTCATTACTCTGAAATCTAAAAAGTAAAAAAAAAAAATTTAAACACTCTTGTAATCATTTATTTTGAAGTACCTGAGCTGTGGCTTTTCTGACTAGGTATTTGGGTTTCAAAGCAGCTTAACCTGTGAGTGAAAATACATCATTTCCTACACCACGAAGGCTCCATGCTGAAAAGGGCAGGTTCCTACCAGAGGTGACCCCAAAACGGTGAGCAGGGGTGTTGCTCAACGGGGAATGCTTGCTAGGATACATAAAATCCTGGGTTCTGTCCCCAACAGAAATCAGTCTTGGTGGCCAATGCTATAATCCCAGCACCCAGGAGGTAGAGAGAAGCAGGAGGATCAGGGTTACAAGGTCAACCTTGGACACATAGTAAGTTCAAGGCCAGCCTGGACTGTATGAGATCCTGACTCCAAACAAATTATAAAATAAAATAAGTTCTGGTGGTCATTTTCTGTCAAGCTATTTCCTGAACTACTCAATTTCTCCACTGGACGTGGTCTGTATGGCTATCAGAAGGCACGAGTTTCAGTCTCTCCCAAGCACTTTCTCATTGCTTGGCAGTGAGGCCATAATTTTTTTTTATTTTTTTTAATCCAACTTTCATTTACAAGCTATTTGTGACATTTTTCTAAGCATTCCCTCCTAGTCCTTTGGAATAACACTGTCAGAATCTTGCCCTTTTGCTGTAAGTGAGGTCTATGTATATCAGTTTGAAAGACCCTACAGACCCCCTCCTCAAAACCTGCAGCTAGCATGCTCCCGGGGGAACGTCCTGTTTGCTTTAAAAAAAAAATTCTCCGGATCAGCTGCCAGCCTGCTCTTGTAAGAACATCCCATGTGCTTGAGAGAGCAGGACGTCTATGAGATAAGAAGACTGCAAGGCAGGATATCGATAAGACAGGACATCAACAAAGCAGGTTGACTGCAAAACAGGATATCTATAAGATAAGAACAGGATGACTGTTGCCAGGCATCCATGCTGAGAGAGGAAACCATTCATGCCCCCGCCTCATTCCAGTCAACTGATAACCACGCTTTTGCTTCTGTAAACTTGCTTTTTGCTCTTCCCTATAAAAAGACCCCCCCCCCGAGTCTGCAGGCGCGCAAGTCCTCCGAAAGACTTGCTGCCCGCAGGTACCTGTGTTTACTCAATAAACCTCTTGCTAATTGCATCCTGTGGCCTGGTCTCGGAGTGTCCTGGTTCTGGGGTCTTCATCGGAGAAAAAGGTCCTCTCTGAGGGTCTTTCAAGTTGAATGCTGAAGACATGGGAGGTTGAGACAGAAGGATTTCTTCTAGTTTGAAGCTAGCCTGGGCTCCAGAGTGAGTTCCAGGCCAGCCTGGACTATGGAATAAGACCCCATCCTTTAAAAAATAAGTAAATATAGAAATAAAGAAGAAAAACTGGAAAAAAGAAAGAAAAAGCAGAACAGAATTGGCTGTTTGAGCTCTCAGATCCCACTTGCTGAATGTGGAGGGTCTTGGTGTTCTCCCGAGATCCAGCCTCAGACGGATAACATATAGCATCTACCTCCACCAGACATAAAAATATCCTACTAAATGGGGAAAAATTACCAATAATTATTTTATCAAATAATAAACTCAAAACTTTCACAAAAATTGATACAAAAATGTTCAAAGCTGAAAAAAATTCTTATTTATGAGCTGATAAACTGTTTTGTATTCATAGTTAAGGAACTGGATTGGGCTGAATAATAAAGTGGTTCAAGGGGCTGGAGAGTAGGCCCAGTGGTTAAGAACACTGACTATTCTTTGAGAGGACTTTGGTTTGGTACCCAGCACTCACATGGTGACTCACAACCATCAGTAACCCTAGTTCTAGGCGATCTAACACCTTTTTCTGTCCTCCTTGGGCACTTCATGTGTGGTATGCAGACACACATGCAGAAAAAAATTCAAATACATAAAACAAAAATACATAAATCTCAAAAAATAACAAATAAATAAAGTGGTTAGACTAGCAAAGGAAAATGCCCCAGTAACATTTTAACAGGTAAATCAGAAATGCCTTAAATGAGAAAAACCCATCTCTGACTTTCTAAATATCTGATTTTTCCACAGATTTTGAATTCCATGTGATGAGACTGTTTTCAGGAGTCCAACAGCATCCTCTGCTCACAGGCCCCAATCACTAATAACAGCACACTCGAGTACCAAATAATCACCCCATGATTAATGTTCGTACTTCAGAGATTTCCTTAATTGCTCTGAACATAAATCTCCGAAATAGTTATTAAAACATCTGTGCCTTCAAAAGATTTATCATTAGTTCATAATCTTTTCTGATAGTACTTTAAATTGGAAACATGGTCAGGGGTTCTAGCCCAGACCTGCCACAGAAATCAGCAGTACCCCTGCCTCACGCCACGTGGCTGGGGTGGGCGGAACCCAGCCAAGCACGGTCAGGGGATTCTAGCATAGAATCTCCATGTGTCAAGGAACCGTGGTCCAGCCCAGTGTCGCAGCAAACTGAGCAGGACAAGGAGACCCACACACAGGTCTGGGGCTGTCCACCTGAAGAAGAAAACATGGGCCTACTCAGCACCCCGCAGCGCCAACCAAATGGGCGCTGATAGAGTGAGCAGAGGTGTTGGGGGCTGCAGACCCTGGCCCCTTGACTTTCTTTGCCTGCCTCAGACCCTTTGCCTCCTGGAGTGAACTGAGCAAAACAACTTGTTCACCTGTGCCTGCAACTGAGCACGAGACCCTGAGGGCAGGGGAGTGGGTTCTGGTGAGGCCAGCAGCTGAAAGATCCCCAGAGCTGGGGCGTGGCTATCAGTTGCGGGTCCCTATATAAGCTTTCCTGGAGCACAATAAACTTGGCATTCTTGTATCAAGGATGACCCGTGTCTGTCTCTCTCTCTCTCTCTCTCTCTCTCTCTCTCTCTCTCTCTCTCTCTCTCTCTCTCTCTCTCTCTGTGTGTGTGTGTGTGTGTGTGTGTGTGTGTGTGTAAGTCTCAGCTTAGTTCCTGGCTCGCATACCTTCCCGAAGAGAGGGAGAAGGAGAGATAGAATGGTTCGTGTCCTGTGGACAGAGGCATATCTGAAGAGGCAAGAGAAGATGTGAGTGAACTGGAGTGAGTGACTTGATTGATGTCTGGGCCTGGGCTGTTGTGGGACCCCTGTCTGGGTTCCTGGCTTTACACAGCCACAGTCTCTGTTGATGTCTCTGGCCCCTCTACCACCAAGAGGACATTATCATTAGTTTGAGAGGACAGGGCTGTACAAAGTTGGCCCCTACCCCACTGGCTGCAACACTAGAGATGAATGGGAGAGCAGGTCACACCCCTCTCATATACCACGTGGTGGTATGAGTCAGGGAAAGCTGCCTTCCTTCCCTTGCACCTCGCCCCTCACAACCTGCAGCAGGTTGGGGACCTGACTGACCCAATCCCTCACCAGCTGCAGAACAGGCCATGTGCCTCTCACCCAGGAATAGGCCCAGGAGAGCAGCCCTGAGAGCATGAGAGGGGTGTAGCTGGTACCACCTCCCTCGTCTGTGGTGAGGTGGTGGAGACAAGGTAAAGATGCCCTCCCTCCCTGCCCCTACCACCTCCAGTTGGCAAGGGAGATGACCACTTTGCCAACTGCGACACTCAGGAAAGTGAGTTCTACACTTCATCTGGGCAGCATAAGAGCCTGTCATAAACAAAACAAGCAAACAAACAAAAAGCAATACCTATTTCTTCTTTTTAGAACTTCTGTGTGAGGAGTCAACAAGCCAGAAAGTGTCATTCCTGTGATTTTCTAAGACCCCTGTGCTAAGAGCAACACTCAAGGGTTTAAAATGAAGTTCAGCTGGCAGAGTGAATTAAGTCCTGGGTTCCATACTGATCACCAGAGAAACAAAGTGTGTTATCCACACCTTGTGATGCCAGCACTCTGGGAATGAAGGCAGAGGGAGCAGAAGTCCAAGGTCATCCTAAACTATACAGCAAGTTGGAGGCCAACCTGAGCTACAGTACCAGTCTCAACAAAACAAAAGCAAAAACAGAAATGAAAACATCATCATCATTAATGGTAAAGTGGGCATTTAAAAGACAATGGAGGGGGTTGAAAAGCCAGTTAGGGCACTGGTTGTTCTTGCAAAGAACCTAAGTTCAATTCCCAGCATGCACATGGTGAGTTACAACCATCCATAACTCCAGTTCCCAATCTGACACCCTTTTCTGACCTCTGAAGATACCAGGCACACACATGGTGCACATACATACAAGAAAGTAAAACATTTACAAAAACAATTTAAATAAATTTCTTTTAATTTTTTAAAAAAAAAAATAAAGGAATATCATGAATGCCCATAAAGTTTTAACTTACACAGAAAAAGTCAATTCACAGAAAGAGACACCAAAACTCCCACCAGGAGAGACAAACGGTCTGACTGGGTCTAAACCTGCTAAAGAAGCCGAATCAATAATCACCCTCCAAACAGAAAGCCCCAGATGGGTTCACAGATGAGTTATGAACACTTGAAGATGCAGTCATACCAATTTTCTTCAGTCCACTCCAAAAATAAATAATAAGTCCGAGGAAATACTTTCTAACTCAGTGTGAGTCTGGCAGTGCCCTGATGTTCAAAACCAGATAAACACAGAAGGCAAGGACACTACTAGTATTTTTCAGGAGCATAGAAGCAAACATCCTCAACAGGCGCTTAGTAAATTGACACCAACTGTACATGTTTTAGAGGTATAGAACACGACGACTTTGAGAGGAAAAGCACGCACCACCAGGCCCCAGGTACAGAGAGCTTGGGAGCAAACCCAAGGCCTCACGCCTGCTAGACAAGCTCTACTCTCCCAAGCCTCCATTTCTGATTTGTCACTTATACCCTTTCTTGTCTTCGTCTGTACTAAAGGATTTTAAAAGTACTTTTACATTAAAACATTACGTATAGGCCGGGCGGTGGTGGCGCACGCCTTTAATCCCAGCACTCGGGAGGCAGAGGCAGGCGGATCTCTGTGAGTTCGAGACCAGCCTGGTCTTCAAGAGCTAGTTCCAGGACAGGCTCCAAAGCCACAGAGAAACCCTGTCTCGAAAAACCAAAATAAATAAATAAATAAAAATAAATAAATAAATATAAATTAAAACATTACGTATGCGCTTACAACGGTGTCTTCATTTGCCGCAGTTGCTGCTTCGAGCTCCGATGCCCTGGAACCTGTGGCCCTGGCCTTTGAGAGATGCTTGAGCTGCACCTCAGTGTTTACCCTCTGAGGACTTATTTCTCTTCTTTCCTCAAACCAAGGTACTAAGGCTAATTTTTCTACCTTGTACACTTTAAACTAATAAGAGCTTTGTTTTTGTGACCTTGGAAGTCTGACAAAGTTGCACAAAAACGTCCCTGAAGACTGCGATGGCAACACATCCATGTATATCTCCAGTCTAAAAACAAAAAAGAAAAATAAATCAAATGAATAAAAATCAAAGTGGCTAGCCTATAATTAGTGATCCTAGAGAAGCTAAATAAGGAGAACCCAAAGACAAACATATAGGCATCCTCCTGAATATTAACCTTCAGCAAGAGATGAAAGGAGACAGAGACCCACATTGGAGCACCGGACTGAAATCTCAAGGTCCAAATCAGGAGCAGAAGGAGACGAAGCACGAGCAAGGAACTTAGGACCGCGAGGGGTGTACCCACACACTGAGACAATGGGGATGTTCTATCGGGAACTCACCAAGGCCAGCTGGCCTGGGTCTGGAAAAGCCTGGGATAAAACCGGACTCTCTGAACATAGCGGACAATGAGGACTACTGAGAACTCAAGAACAATGGCAATGGGTTTTTGATCCTACTGCACGCACTGGCTTTGTGGGAGCCTAGGCAGTTTGGATGCTCAACTTACTAGACCTGGATGGAGGTGGGGGTTCCTTGGACTTCCCACAGGGCAGGGAACCCTGATTGCTTTTCGGGCTGGGGGGGGGGGGAGACTTAAGTGGGGGAGGGGGAGGGAAATGGGAGGCGGTGGCGGGGAAGAGACAGATATCTTCAATAAATAAATAAATTTAAAAAAAAATCAAATTGGCTGCAGCGCTCAGGTGGGCAGGCCCTGTACCTCGCCTGGGCAGCACAGTAGAGTCAAACCTGTTGGCCGAGGTGTGGGTGAGCCAGCCCAAAGCTGCGAGCATGGGAGAGCTGTCCCCATTACTCATCTGTCATGTGGTGGCATGGGCAGGGGAGAGATTCCCACCCCACCCCCACCAACACCTGTGCACGTGGGAGAGCTGGCCCTGAGGTCACAGGAGAGGGAGAGGGAGCCTTGGCCCTCATCTGCTACAACACCCGGGAAAGGGGCCCCAACACCATGCCTGGGCTACACAGAAGAGCTGACCCCGAAGGTGTGGATGTGGGAGAGCTGACCCTGAGGACGTGGAAGCAGGACAACCGGCCCTGCCCCCTTGCTCATTGCTTAAAAGGGCCAACTTACCAAGGCAAGGCAGGAGAGCTTACCCGGGTAGTGAGGACCAGGGAGAGCTGACGGACTGACCAATCCTGCAACTACCCTGCCCAGGGCCAGGGTTTTGGGTTGGCCCACCCCAATATCCACCCCATCTGTGATCTGAGGGAACATGCGAAGGGTTCCGCAGACCCAAAGCTTCAGGATTTCCACAACACAGGGCAACAGCAGGATAACCAGGGGAGTTCCAGTAACGCTGGGGACTGCGGACCACCAGGCCCTGAATTTCTTGTCAACAACTTGTTTTCCTCTGCAGACCCTGATGGCAGGGAGCAGGTTCGAGATCCCGAGAGCTGGGGCGTGGCCAGAGCCCTATATAAGCTGCCCCTGAGAACATGAAGTAGGCATTCTTGGCATTCTTGTATCAAGGACGTCCCTGTGGCCCAATCTATCTGTCTGTTTCTGTAGGCGTGTGATTTTATTTTTATTTTTTTTTTAATATTTATTTATTTATACAATGTTCTGTCTGTATGCCTGCAGGCCAGAAGAGGGCGCTAGACCTCATTACAGATGGTTGTGAGCAACCAGCTGGGAATTGAACTCAGGACCTTTGGAAGAGCAGGCAATGCTCTTAACCACTGAGCCATCTCTCCAGCCCAGGCGTGTGATTTTAAATGTTCAGCCTAGTTCCTGTAGCTCAGGGCGAGAAGAGTGCGGAACGGATGTAGTTTTACACAGTAAGGGCCCAGCATCCATAGTGTAGCAGAAACCAACACTTGCAAGTAAAGACATGTGGACAAAAGGGCTTACTGCGTGACTCACTATGTCACACTACAGCTTCCACGACAAGATTATTTTCCCCTTTTTTCCCCTTTGTTTTTTTCTTTTTTCTCTTAAATTCTATCTTCAAGGGCAAAGGGCAGATATGCAGGGACAAGAAGGGAATGAGATCGAGACGCATGATGTGAAAGACACAAGAATAAATTTTAAAAGTTTTTAAAAAATCAAAGTGAGAGGGGGCAGAAAGGAAAAACAGAAAAGTGAGACTAGAATGATCTCTCTGTGGAGTGGTAGAAGATTCGAGTATTGCTTAAGGTGCTGGGAAGCTGGCTGCATGGAGGCTCCCTTGGTGCAGACACTTTAAACAGACGGGAATGAACAGAAACGTGACTCTGCATAGCCCTCAAGTCAACTCTTTTCCACTGAGTCTTCACTAAAGGCAAAGCTGCTGCGTAAAGTTAGTCCAACAAGTGTCTTAAACAATTTAAATGCATATTGGTAACATAAGGTTCATGGATTTATTTGAAAATTGCCTTGTAAGATTTGTAGAGAAATAACAACACTTCAGCAATATTATAATGGATTTCATTGATTTGATCACACTGTGTTAGAATATAATGCCTTTCTAGACAGTAAAATCTGAGTTTATTCGTGGAATATGGAAAAATTTTAACTTCCAAATCCCAAATCTTAAACACAGAGGTCACATCACACTACAGTTTGCAATCATTGGCACAGCTGAATGTCGACAAGCACAAAGTCCTTTATCCCCCTCATTTCCTAACTTCTCCTAGTTCTCAGTCATAATACTTGATTGTGTCAATACTTTTCCCAAAATCATTTAATAATTTCACTAGCTACTCACAACTTGACAATGAAATTAATATCCCTATTTCTAACTAACTCTTGAAGAAATTAAAGCTCAAAGATTACACATAAATTTTCCACGGATCACTGTAATAATTAAAACTCCTAATCCTCTGACTAGTTATTTTCTGGGATTTCCACAACTTCCTGTCTTCCGCCATCCTTTAATGTGATGAGAGGTGATACAGTAAATACTTCTCTATTGGGAATCAAGCACAAGGGAGGAATTTACAGATCTGCTGCCTCGATCGGTTCATTTCTAATCTAATTTATGTATCTCAACTCTCTTACCAACCTTTGTAGTTCCTAATAGTGTTTTGTTTTCCTAACAAGCACCTATATCACCTTAAGCAGAATTAGTCAGGTTCATAAACATAAATGTGATGGGGGAGTGTCATATATCAATCTGTTGATTTCATTGGTTAAGCAATAAAGAAACTGCTAGGCCCATTTGATAGGCCCACCCTTAGGTGGGTGGAGTAAACAGAACAGAATGCTGGGAGAAAGAAGCTGAGTCAGGAGTCGCCATGATTCTCCCACTCCAGACAGACGGAGGTTAAGATCATTCCTGGTAAGCCAGCTGGTGGGCTACAGCAGATTATTAGAAATGGGCTAGTCCAGGTGCGAGAGCTAGCCTAGAAGAGGCTAGATAGAAATGGGCCAAGCGGTGTTTAGAAGAATACAGTTTCCGTGTAATTATTTCAAGTAAAGCTAGCCGTGGGGGCGGCCCCGCCACTCCTATTTTCAACATAAATGGAATGTTTTCTTAAGATGTAAAAATTGCAAAAAAGTTTTTCAAATCCTCAGCAAGTAAAGGCACTTGCCACCAAGCCTAACACCTCAGTTGTATCCTCAGGATCCAGAAAGTAGGAGGAGAGAACTGGTTCCCACAAATTGTCTTTTAACATCATACACATGTAGAAAAGTAAAAATAGGAAATGGCTTCCTAAAATTCTTAATGGAAATTAAGTAGGAAGGGACTGTTGGAGAAAAAGAATACTGGGGAGTAAGACGGTAACGGGGTAAATAAAATCAAACTGCATCAAAAGCGTGTATGGAACATGATAAATCGTTTCTCAAAATTAATACAGGCCTTAAAAGACTCTAGCTTAATTTATATATATTTGCATTCCTGTGAAGTTTGAGGTTTTATGAAACCAATAAAGGTAATAAATACAGTGGGTAAAAGACAAAAGAGAATCAGTCTCCTTGAGTTGGCAGTGACGCAGTAATAGGTACAAGTAACTGAGCTTAAAGGTTAAACATAGAAAGTTTCAAATATGGCATCTGAATTTTAATCCTTGTATGCAGGATCTACCTGAGAATATACCCTGTCTCTGGTTCATTTTCACAAGTAATGAAGCGTTGATCAAAAGCACCAGATAAACAAGATAATGACCAACTATGACTTAAGAGTTCCTTTAAAAAGCCAATGTATGTAAGTATTTTACTGCCAAATTACACTGAGAAAAACAGCAAATGCCGTTTATTACATTGGCTCTTAAATGCAGTCACTGTAAGGATTGTATGCTTCAACAAACTTGAATTGGCAAGGAACACGGAGCATGCTGCTTTGTCACCTCTGTGACTGCCTCATTAGTTATGTGCTCAAGTCATAACCATCACACAAACTTACGCCACTCGCTACTTCTCAGAGGAATGTGTGAGGCCACACAGACCTTTCATGACAGCATGTCTATCTGCCTGTGGCCCATTTGACACATAAAAGATTTTTTTATTTTCACATAGATGAGAATCTTTTTTTCTTTGTAGCATCAAACTTTTTGAACTTGATAATGAGCATTTAATGAGCGTGACCTACCGTCTTGTTTTCTAACATGAGTGACAATCCAGGACTTTAAACTTTATGATGTAGAAATGGTTTACACACGTAGACATGAAAAGCTAACTTTAGAAAAACAAGCAATGGTGCTTCTTCCACAATCTCTCTCCACCTTGTTTTCTGAGACAAGGTCTCAGAACCTGGAGCTAGCCCACGTGGCTAAGCTGACTGGCCATTAACTTCTGGGAACCACCTGCATTTGCTCTCCCAGCTCCAGGATTAGCAGCATGTACCACAGTGTTCAGCTCTTTTACATCAGGGCACTAGAAATTTGAGCTCAGGTTACAAGGTTTCCACAGGAAGCCATCACCCAGGCCCAGATTTTCACCACTCTATGCTCTCTAATTCTCTCTATAACTATGCATGTTTTCAGACAGCATCTTAGTCCTCCGTAGGCGCTCCTTGTTGAAGCGTAGCCTGTTTGCTACCAGTGCTAATCACACTGAAATAGCCAGCAGGAGTCTGCCTGGAGTATCTATATCCATACAACCACCTTCAGAAAGCTGTGAACACATGAACCTACTTCAACTTCATTATAGCCATCGGTCTCCTAACACCTGGCTGTGCTGCTGAAAGCCTCGGCTCTGAAAGCATTCCAAATGCCCACTTAAGGCCACAGTGCATCACAGAGCTTGAGAAGACAAGCTGCACAAATGCTGAACCTTACACTTTAAAATCCTCAACAGCTGGCTGGAAGAAGCAGACCTACAAGTAATCTTCATTTAGCTCCTGAGTGGGCTTTGTAATCAAAAGTAATTTGGTGCAAAGCATATTGAAATGCCTCTCCCTGGCAGCAGGCGGGTTGATTTATTCAGGTGCCCACATAGCGTATACTGCTCTGCAGCCCTTTGTGTCCCATTTCTCTGTGATGCTGCTCCACTGGGCTGCCTGTGCTTCCGTAGTGCACAAAGGGTTCACTGTCTCCATGGTCGCTGGCTCATGGACATGAGTTCAACTATGTTCATAGCAGCATTGTTTCTCATAGCCAGAACCCAGAAACAACCTAAATGCCCCTTGACCGAAGAATGGATAAGGAAAATGTGGTACATTTACACAGTGGAGTACTACACAGCAGAAAAAAATAACATCTTGAAATTTGCAGGCAAATGGATGGAGCTAGAAAACATCATATTGAGTGACGTAACCCAGACCCAGAAAGACAATTATCACATATACTCACTTATAAGTAGTTTTTAAGCATAAAGCAAAGAAAACCAGCCTACAAATCACAATCCCGGAGAATCTAGACAACAATGAGGACCGTAAGAGAGACAGACATACATGGATCTAATCTACATGGGAAGTAGAAAAAGACAAAATCTCCTGAGGAAATCGGGAGCATGGGGACCATGGGAGAGGGTTAAAGGGGAGGGGAGAGGCAGGAAGGGAAGCAGAAAAAAATGTAGAGCTCAAGAAATCAATTTTAAAAAGAACATAATTTCTGGGAAACAAAAAGGAAAAAAAATAAAAATTTCAAATTGTTTCTAAGCATTCCTTTAGAAAGACAAAAATAAGTTTACAGAGGAATAAGTATGTTCACTAACAAGAATCTCAGGGCCAAGAGTCAAACTAAAATTTGAATCTATATTTTGTGGCCAAAAAATATATGCCTGTAACAATTCTCTATTTACGCTAAATTAAAATTCTGAGTTGACATTTTTGTAGCACCCTGGTTGGATGGACATTTGCTTGGCTTTAAAATGTTTTTTCCAAGCTTGTGAAGTAGCTCAGTGGTAGAGTAGTTGTTCAACGTGTGTACCGCCCTGGGTTTGATCCCCAGTACCACAAAAAGAAAAAAGAAAAAGCAAGTCAAATTGCTTTTCAAACACACAGACATCTAGTGAGGGTGATAATTGCTTTCTGCGTAACCTGCAAAGTTCATAAGCCTTTGTCATTGTCAGCTTAAATGGGATCATCCATGGGGCCATTAAATTTAAGCTGGCTGTAAAGGCTTTCAAAGGGCGACTGTTTCCAGCTGATAAGAGCTTCTGCTTTTCAAACTTTCTGCATGACAATTATTTTTAGCTCTTTGCACTGACCACTGGAGATGTAGTATGAAGGATCAGAAGCCCATATTCATCAATGTTCACTCAGGCTGCTTCCCTGGTGGACATTCTCTGAGATGCCTGCTCACCCTGGTTTGTGTCTGGTCACTCAAATTTGGATGTACCTCAGAAAGGTCTATCTCCCTTCCTAGACTGTAAACTCCAGGAAACAGGGCTTGTGTCTGTCTGTGTCACTACTGCCTCCCCAGTACCCAGGAGATCAAAACGTCCTAATGTTGCTTGGAGTGACATTGCATTCCTTAAATGCCAGTACTGGGCAGGCTGATGCAAAAGGATCACAGTTTGAAGCTAGTGTGGACTACACAGTGAGACCTTGTCTAAAAAATGGGGGGTGGCTCAAGAGATAGCTCAGGGGTTAAGTAGTTGCTCTTGCAGAAGATTTTCAGTTCTCAGCACCCACATAGTAGTTCATAACCATGGGTAACTCTAGTTCCAGGGGATCTGACATACTCAGCTCACTTCCAAGGGCACCAGGCACACACATGCGTACACATACACACACACGGTACATATACACACACACAACGCTCATACACATAAAATAAAAAGCTTAAAAAATAAATAAAGTCATTTATTTGAGCCAGGCATGGTGATACACACCTTTAATCCCAGCACTTAAGAGGCAGAGGCTGGCAGATCTCTGTAAATTTAAGGACAACATTGTCTATAGAGTGAGTTCCAGGGCAGCCAGGACTATGAACAGAAACCCTTTCTAAAAACCAAAGAACTAAATGAAAATTGTTTAAATGTAAAAATAAAGCCAAACTTCCTATTGAGTACCTGATTAGTGCGTGAAACTGCTCTGACCCTCAGGAAACCTCACTTCCCAAGGTCCTGTCCAGGCATCCACTTCTCTACAGTCATTCCCAAGGACTGTGGTGAAATTGAAGGGTCCAAGCCCAGCCACAGAAAAATGTGTAAGCCATAGCCAAGGCTTTGTACTCTGTTCAAACATACTGGGCTCCCTCTCTGCACTAGAATGTGCTGGGTAGGACAGTACAGTGGGAGGCCCCTGAACCGGCTTTCTCTCACAGTGTATCATCTGGTGGAAAAGAAAGATGCTAGCCAAGTTATCACAATAATAAATGCATTAAGGGCTGGAGAGATGGCTCAGAGGTTAAGAGCATGGACTGCTCTTCCGGAGGTCCTGAGTTCAATTCCCAGCAACCACATGGTGGCTCACAGCCATCTGTAATGAGATCTGGTGCCCTCTTCTGGCTTGCAGGCAGACATGGAGGCTGAACACTGTGTACATAATAAATAAATAAATCTTTAAAAAATAATAATAATAATAATAAATGCATTAAGAGCTTGCTCTGCAAGCTTTAGAACTTGAGTTTGGATCCCTTGTGCCCTTGTAAAGCAACTGTGATAGTGTGTGCTCTAAACCCAGAACTGAGCAGTGGAGGCAAAGGAAGCCCAGAGCTTGATGCCTTGCCCATCTAGCTATGTGATTCAGGGAAGGTGCTAACTCAAAAGGAATGTAGTAGAAAGTAATAGAGAAAGACATTCAGTGTTGATTTCTGACTTCTGCATGATCAGCATGGGTGCACACACATGTATACATTTTTGTATATAAATACACATACACACACAAAACAGGTGCTCTGAACTACTAAACCAGTTTATTACAAACAAGAAACATTTTGTTCTATACATTCATTTAGATTTGGCTTTTGTTTATTTATTTTGATACAGATTTTCATGTAGCCTGAAAGACTTTGGGGCACCCCAGCATTACTATACCCCCCTTCCTGGGAACCAGGACCCTGGTAACCATCCATGCGTGCACTGGAGCTTTGAGTACTTTCCATCTCCTTTGTAGTCTTTCTTCAATAGACCCAGACTCTAGAACTGGGTTGAGACGACCTGCAGGTGTTCCTCCTTGTTCAACCAACCCAGCAGCCGCCATGGCTTTGATCAGTTAGAGTTAGCTGACCACTGAGTGAACTAGTCAAAATAGTTGACAAATGATTTCTGGACTCTCCCTTTTGATTCTGTACTACCCCCTCCCTGATTTTGTGGGATTTTTTCCTTTAAAAGAGCCTGTAATAGGCAAAGCAGGGGTCCTTCTCCTCTCGAGGCTGAGGGACCTCTGTTGCGGCAGCAGAATAAAAATTCCTCTTGCTATTGCATCAACCATGCTGAGAGTGTCTCTTGTGGTGACCTCCTTCTTGGTGGGGCTTTAGGGCCCAATAGCCCAGACTGGTCCTGAACTTTTTATGTAGCCAAAGATTAATCCTGAAGTTTTGATCCTCCTGCCTCCACCTTCCAAATGCCGGGATTACAGGTAGCAGGTTCACTTTACATAGTACTACAGATTAATCCAAGATCTTGTGGATGATAAGTAGGCACTGTACCAACTGAGCCTCATACCCAGCCCCATTTCCTCATTTTTCATTATAAATGCCATGATGGAAAAGTAGAAAACTATTTCTCACTCCAAAGTGTTAAGTAAGGAAACAAAGATGTTGTCCTAGGAGGTACACACACATGAAAACATAACCCTAAAATGTACGTGCATATGAAAAACGATCCAAGAAAGATACATGTATGAAGAATGATCCAGGAAAGGACATGTGTATAAAGAATGATCCTGGAAGGTACATGTGTATGAAGCCATAACCCTGGAAAGTATGTATATATGAGATATCATCCTGGAAGGTACACATGTGTGAAGATGTGATCCTGGGAAGCATGCATGAATAAGGATTGATACTAAAAGGGACACAGGTATGAAGTCATGACCCTGTAAGAGAAGGTAAGCATAGCTGATCTTCAGTGAGCTACTGTTACATTGGGCTAGATCATAGTTTCTCCAAGACCTAAATAAGATGAGCAGAAACAAATGATCCTGGCATTGCCAACTTCCAGGAAAATTCTAAAGACTGTCACCAGCAGGTGTGGAGTAATGGCCCAGTGGTTAGGAATATTGGCTGCTCTTCCAAACGACCCACATGGCTGCTCACAATCATCTGTAACTGCAGCACCAGAGGAAGTGATGCCCCCTTCTAGCCTCTGCTGGCACCAGACACACACGTGGTACACAGACGTACTTGCAGGCAAAATACTAGAACACATAAAAAGGGAAGGGCTGTTTAAAAAAAAAAAAAATGACCACCAGGAACAATCCCCAGCGTGAAGAGAAACAGAAATGGTGGGAAGGGAGGGGCTGGGGTAAACAAGAAAGAGACAAACTCAAAAGAATCAAGATGTTTCAGAATGGCAGAGCCCAGAAGTGATCTTCCCATCATGTGAGTGGCTCTTAGTATTTGTCTCCATTTTCACCTTAATATCAGCACTGAGGTTAGTTTTCCACAAGCCCTCCCCATCCCTCCTTTACCCTACTGTCCCTCTTCCCTTCCCCTTAAAATCATCAACTCCACTGCTCTGGGCTGACCAGGTCTGACGAGGTCCCCTCATCACAGGGACTAACTTATCCTGAAGGTGGTAGCTGCTTTGATGGTTAGAGGTCCCTGTCTCCGAGGAGAGGGCAGCCTGAGGTGAAAACTGCCCTGACCAGACTGTTCCTATCGAAGTCACATGATTTGGCGCACTAGGAATGACTTCTTGCCCTCTGGGCCTGTTGGGGTTCCGAGAGTTTAGGAAATTCATGTTTTCCTCGGCTCCTTTCCCTCCTCTCCTTGAGTTACTCAATTCTGTAGAGCGTGCACCGAGATCATCTCACAAAAGCCTATAGCGCCATCTGCTGCCTGCATTTTCTGAAGCCAGCCCCCGTTACCTTGGCTGAACCTCCTGGCATCTGGAAACTCCACATTGCTTAATCTGCCTGTGAACCCATCACAGAGGAACAGAAATTGTCATCCATGTTAAATCAGCGTTAAATTGTATTTGCTGTCTAATAAAATTGCACCTAATTTTGGAGATGCATCCTTCCTTTATTTCTGGTTGACATAGAAGTGGCCAGTCTCAAGCCATCTGAGATTCATGTCACGACAGGGAGCATCAGGACAGGTATAGAAAAGATACACTCAGGAGGATCCCAAAGAGGGTCAGACTGTCCCCCAAACCACCACCATCCTCACATCAGAAAAATCTCAAAATTAGAGGAAATGCAAAACTTCTAAACTGTGGAAGGAGGCTGTTTTCCCCGTGTACCTCAAGGGCCTGACAATGAATGTCCTATGCTCCCTGCTCTTTAACTTTCTCACCCATATGCTGGTTTTTGTTTTTGCTTGTTTGTTTATTTTTCGAGACAGGGTTTCCCTGTGTAACAGTCCTAGTTGCCCTGGAACTAGCTCTTGTAGACCAGGCTGGCCTCAAACTCACAGGGATTCACCTGCCTCTGCCTCCCGTGTGCTGGGATTAAAGGTGTGCACCACCACCACCCGGCCCCATATGCTGCTTTTAAGTTCTCTTTCTGACTTGATACTATGTTTTCTGGGCTGCAGAGCAAAGCTAGCTCTCTGTATCTCACGGGATTACCCCAGGATGGGGTAGGAGGGGAAGTTGCTTCAGAATCTTATATAAGGCCCCAAATTAGTGGTGATTGTGTAGCAATTTCCTCAGAAACAAAACCCTCCATCTTGGAGGGAGGCTTGTAAAGACACAGGATGCTCTGGAGGGAGGTAAAACAATCCATCCTGCAAGGAATCGATTGCGCTCAAGAAGTAAACAATTCAAAGGCTTCAGGTCCCTAAAACGGGGCAGATTCACTAGGCATCCGCCATCTCCAAGCATATATCAACTGTAAAAGAGACATCAGACAACCTGGACTGTCTAGAAGAATCTCTGACCAGCTGAGCAGCCCGAAGGTTATGAACCACACTCCAGCTTTTCAAATTTCACAAGCTATCACCCATGATGGAGTGGGTTTGGGAGTCTTTAAGTCATTTCTGCTTCTGTAAATAACCCCTCACCCATATCCCTGTAAGTAACCCCAATATCTGTAGGAGGGACGTTGCTTGTTGGTTCCCGGCCGCCTGGCTAGCTTAGACCCAAAATAATCACACAGAAACTGTATTAATTATATCACTGATTGGCCCATTAGCTCTAGCTTCTTATTGACGAATTCTTATATTAATTTAACCCATTTATATTCATCTGTATACCGCCATGTGACTGTGACTTACAGGGTAAAGTCCCCAATGTCTGTCTCTGGCAGCTCCATGGCTTCTCTCAGACTCTGCCCTTCTTCCTCCCAGCATACAGCCTATCTTTCCCTGCCTAGTTCTGTTCTTTCCTGCCATAGGCTCAAAGCAGTTCTTTATTCACATTAACCAATAAAAGCAACACATAGAAGGATCTCCCATACCAAATGTCTTAGGGTTGTTTTGTTTTGTTTTGTGTGTGTGTGTGTGTGTGTGTGTGTGTGTGTGTGTTTTGTTTTGTTTGTTTTGTTTTTTCAAGACTGGGTTTCTCTGTAGCTTTGGAGCCTATTCTGGAACTAGCTCTTGTAGACCAGGCTGGTTTCAAATTCAGAGATCCACCTGCTTCTGCCTCCCATGTGCTAGGATTAAAGGAGTGCACCACCACCGCCCTTTAAAAGAGACCACAGCAACTCTTATAAAGAAAACATTTTAATTGGCTCACTTAATTTCAGAGGTCCAGTCCTTTATCATCATGATGGCGAGCACTGGCAGCGTGCAGGCAGAGGTGGTGCTGGAGTAGCAGCTCAGAGTCCTTCATCGCGCAGACAACACCAAGTGCTCTGAAAGTTACACTGAGGGAAATGAGCAAAAGGGACCTTAAAGCTCACACACACTCACACACACACACTCAATGACACACTTCCTCCAACAAGGCCACACCTCCTAACAATGCCATTCCCTGGAGGGCTCATTTTCTTTCAAACCACCACATTCAACTCCATGGCCCCCAAAGATGATAGCCATGTCATAATGCAAAAATGCATTCAGTCTTGGGCTGGAGAGATGGCTCAGTGGTTAAGAGCATTGCCTGCTCTTCCAAAGGTCCTGAGTTCAATTCCCAGCAACCACATGGTGGCTCACAACCATCTGTAATGAGGTCTGGTGCCCTGTTCTGGCCTTTACGCATACACACAGACAGAATATTGTATATATAATAAATAAATATTAAAAAAGAAAAGTATTGTCAAAAAATGCATTCAGTCCAACTTCAAAAATCCCATAGTCTATCACAGTCTCAAATTTGTTTCAAAGTCTCTTCTGAGATGCATGGCAATCTCTTAACTGTAATTCCCCTATAAAAATCAAAATCAAGCCGGGCGGTGGTGGCGCACGCCTTTAATCCCAGCACTTGGGAGGCAGAGGCAGGCGGATCTCTGTGAGTTTGAGACCAGCCTGGTCTACAAGAGCTAGTTCCAGGACAGGCTCCAAAACCACACAGAAACCCTGTCTCGAAAAACCAAAAAAAAAAAATCAAAATCAAAAGGCAGATGACATACTTCCAACATACAAAAGCACAGGATATACATTACCCTTCCAAAACATAGGTAAGGGAGAACAATGAGGAAATGCTGGAGCAAATCAAGGCCAAAAACCAGCCGGGCAAACTCCAAACTATGTCCATATCTGATGTCAAAATACTTTTTAGATCTCCAACCCCATTCATCTTTATTTCTCTTGGGCTGATTCCACCCCCTGCTCTCCTCAGCAGGTACCCCATGGCTCCAGCATCTCCAACATCTTGGGTTCTCCAAGACAATCAAGGCTTCAACCTCACAGCTTCACCCAATGGCCTCTCTAGGCCTTCAGGGACACCCCTGACATATGCCTGCCTCGGTGGCTTTATTCCATAATTCCTTTCTTCTAGCCTTAATTCTAAACCCAGAACCACATGGCTGAAGCTGCCAAGTTCTGCTGCTTCCTGGGGCTGAAACATGGCCTCCTCATTCAATTACATCTTCACCTGCTGTCTTTCATTGCCTTCACTTGAGTGTCCTGAGACTTACTATGTAGACCAGGTTGGCCTCCAACTCAAATCTGCCAGCCTCTGCCTTCCAAGTGCTGGGATTAAAGGCATACACCATTCCCTTTGGGGGCCATTTTATTTCACATTACAATACCCAGTAAAACTGTTTTACCAAGTTGGACTTTGGTGATATTTGTATCTGTTGTTGGTTCCCTATCTGGGGTAAGTAGACGTTTGTTCTTATATCCCCAGGAAGAGTGACATAAAACCGGTGGAGACGAGTAGTCGTAGGCAAATCTGCCACCTGTATGAAGCCTCTCTGATCCAGAAAATGAAGGAAGAGGAAGGTGTGAAGCAGAAGATCAGGCAAACACTATTTCTAAGCAACCGGGGGAAAACCCAGAGGTCAGCTAGTTTATGCCTCCCTCCTTCCCTTCCTACCTCCTTCCCTCTGTTTTTTTCTCCCATCTTAGATCCTTGTTAATACTGAGACCCACTCCCACTATAAAAGTTCCTGCCCTTCCTAAGCACATAAAGTCATTAGTACTTTCTTTCTCCTTTCTTTTCTCCTCTGTATGAACTTCATTTACCCCTGAGGACTAATATTAGGCTTGCTCCTGTCACACGAGGGCAGTCACTCTTCCAGTCCCTCCATACCCTTAAAACCAGACAGAAAGATGTTGTCTCTCTCAAGTTCCACTCAGAGAAAGACTCCTCTGAAGAGTTTCCTCAATCCCAAGTGTAACCTCTGGCCTTCTGCTGAGGATGGACTGGGATACTCTCAAGAACCCTAGACTTGACCAGGTGCACCTGCTGAGTAGATGAGGCGGGCTCAGAAGGAAAGAATACCCAAATGAAAGAGGTATCATGGCCAGGCTGGGATGGAAGATGGCAGCAGATAGCTTTGGAATCTCATTCTTAGTGCCTAGTTAGCAATGAAGAGACCAGGAACCAGGTCACAGGCAACTCTTTCACCTGGATGAAGCCTTCGGGTGAACTGGAGACATGAACACTTTGTTTCTAGTTACAGACGACTTCACAGTTCTGGGTAAAGAATTTCAGGTAATTTCTGGAAATTCCTCAAATACTGACACTCACAACCAGAGTGTGAATCAGTTGCCTTCTGGAAACAAACAAAAAAATACCCTGTGAAATACTGTGACTCATGATGGCTGCTCTACAAACAAATGTCACTAAGTCTCACTTTATTAAATCCACCGAGTATTTGGCCCTGTAGTAAATGCAGTCACCCATCAGTGTGCACAGGGAATTGCTTCCAGAACCCTGCAGATATCAGTCTACGGAGTCTCAGGTCCCTTATGTGAATGAAAAATCTGCACAAACCCTGTACACAGAGCCAACAAAATGGCCCTACTGGTAGAGGCACTTGTCATCCCCCTGATGACCTGAACTCAATACCTGGGACACACGATAGAAGGAGAAAACCAACTCTTGGAACGTTGCCCTTTGAACCTTTGCACATGTACTTATACACACACCCCAATCTTCTCTTTATGTCTTGCCTGCCATTAATCCTATCATGCAAATATTTTTTTGAAAGGGTCTCACTATGTAGTCCAGCCTGGAACTTGTTATGTAGACCAGGCTGGTCTTGCACTCAGAGATCTGCCAACATCTCAAGTGTTGGAATTAAAACTGTATGACACCACTGGCAGCCATACCAGGCCCAGCTTTAAACCACCTACCTTGAAAGTGAATTTGTCTATTTTTAGCTCTCATTACTCACATCTATCTTAAACTCTGAAGTCAGCTGCAGTGGCATCCACCTGTAAACCCAGGTACAGCAGAGGCTGGAAACCTGAGTTTGAAGACAAGATGGACGAGACATTAATGTTGGAGGAGGGCCCACTTGTTCGTCCCAGCCGCCCAGCTAGCTTAGCCCCAAAATAACCACAGAGAAACTATATTAATTTTTTTTTTTTTGGTTTTTTGAGACAGGGTTTCTCTGTGGCTTTGGAGCCTGTCCTGGAACTAGCTCTGTAGACCAGGCTGGCCTCGAACTCACAGAGATCCGCCTGTCTCTGCCTCCCAAGTGCTGGGATTAAAGGCGTGCGCCACCACCGCCTGGCGAGAAACTATATTAATTAAAACACTCCTTGGTTCATTAGCTCTAGCCTCTTATTGACTAACTTTTATATTAATTTAACCCATTTCTATTAATCTGTATATCGCCACATGGCAGTGGCTTAATGGCAAAGACTCAGCATGTCTGACTCTGGTGGCTCCATGGTGTCTCTCCCTACCTCTTCTTCCCAGCATTCCATTTATTTTTCCCTTCCTAGCTCTGTTCCCCTACAGCTCTGCTATAGCCCAAGCAGTTCCTTTATTAACCAATGAAAGCAACACATAGACAGAAGGACCTCCCACACCACATTAAGGCCTTGTTGAGTCCTCAAAGGGTTGAAATGTCCGGCATGCACCGGACATTGAACTCCGGATTCAATCCTCAGCACTGCAGGATCCAGAATCAGTAGTTCACACCTGCACTGGCCGCAGGATGAGTTCAGGGTCATTCTGGCAGAGAGCCTTTATCATTTATCACAGGAGCAATTAATATTCAAGGTGTCAACCGACCAGAATTAATTTCTGATGGAGAATTAAATTCTGATGCAAGACCTGCAAGAAATACAGACGCCAGAATATCTGATGTTTCTCCCTATAATTTTAAATGTGCTAAATGCATTCTTTCCCTAGCCTGTGTGTGTGTGTGTGTGTGTGTGTGTGTGTGTGTGTGTGTGTGTGTGTGTGTGTGTGTATCGCATGAATACATTCTTTATCTACTGGGCATTTTTATCTATGAATTGTCAAGAAGATGGTTCTGTCTTAGCTGTATTATCCAATTAGTATTAATACTGTTAACCTATACCGAGTTTTCATGAATAAAACAAATGCTGCCCAAGTCAGAAGTTCTAAACTTCCATTAAGAGTGGAACTAGAGTACAGCTTAAGAAAATACTGTAATTTTCCCAGCTGCCAAGATAGCCACACACTATCAACTGATATAAAACTTTAAAGTAGCTTTTAGATCAGGCCAGGTGCTTTGCTAATTGGATTTTAAGGTAAACTATTACCAAAAGAATACAATCTTAGCTGGGCGGTGGTAGTGCACACCTTTAATCCCAGCACTTGGATCTTTTTTAGTTCAAGGCCAGCCTGGTCTACAAGTGGGTTCCACAACATCTAGGACTATTACACAAAGAAACCCTGTCTTGAAAAACAAAACAAAAAAGAATACAATCTTATTTACTAGAACATGTAGCCAGCTGTACAATTTATTGAGCAAAGGTAAATAGTGCAGAGTAATTTAACTGGAGTACCGGGGACAATAATTAACAGATTCCTAACCTCAGCCTTTGTTCAGGCACCACGGAAGAAAGATTCTCTATCTGGCCAGGGTTAGCTACAAAATATAAAATAACTTCATAGCCCCCCCCTCAAAAAAAAAGAGTTACAAGCTTTTCTTTCTATGGTCAAGGGTTACATGCTGGACAGAAAAATATATCTTAAGATTGAAAATGCTTCAAATGCCAGTGTGTTGGTGAGTGTTGTATGGACTTCTCTGCCCCTGGCCCTGCAGCTCCAGCTGCTGCTGCCCTCTCTCTGAGGACACATTTGTAAACAAACAAGTCCCCAGTCCCAGAAAGCCTGGACTTTATGACTACTGGTCACAAAATGTTTAAGATGTTTTATACAATCAAAAGTATAGGATATAGGGGCTGGAGAGATGGCTCAGTGGTTAAGAACTCTTCCAGAGACACTGAGTTCAATTCCAGCAACGACATGGCGGCTCCCTCTTCTGGCCTACAGACATACATGAAGACAGAACACCGTAAACATAATAAATAAATCTTTTTTTAAAGTATAGGATATAGCACACAATTTCCTTATTTCTCTTATTAGTTTAGTTTTGTAAGGCTACCTCTATGGATAACAAAAAGACTTCTCCTTTTACAGCTGCGGTTTGCAGTCCACTAGTTAGGGAGTTAACTAAAAGAAAGTGCTCTTTTCTTACTATCTGGATTGATTGCACTGTGAATTGTTGGGATGACTGTTTCTTATTATTTACTTAAGAAATGGTATGTGACCTTCAGAGGTAATGCCTGCAAGATTCTGTGGGTCTGTAAAAGCTAAGAGAACAAACAGAAGCTGGCAGAAATGTAAAGGTATAGAGAATGTAGGAAAATAATGTAGGAAAATAAAGAAGAAAAAAGAATGTAAAATAACAAACAGACTTGTAACAGAGAACTGGAATTAGAATTGAGAGAGAATTAGAGCTAAGAAATTATAGAAAATTAGGACAGAATTAAAATAGAGGTAGAATAAAGAGACATGTTTGGAACAGCACAGTGAGCCTTTTGTGTAAACCCTCAGATTAGAGCTATTCTAACCCCCTCTACTACACAGTGGCCTCTGACCTCAACTCTGGAGGAAGTCTGCAGAGCTGGACTCTGCAAGCTTCTGTAATTCTAAACTGCACAGTGAGTTTGAGGCTAGCCTTGGCTATATGTGTTTGGTGCTAGCCTTGGCTATATAATGAGCTTGGTGCTAGCCTTGGCTATATAATGAGTTTGATGCTAGCCTTGGCTATATAATGAGTTTGGTGCTAGCCTTGGCTATATAATGAGTTTGGTGCTAGCCTCAGATACACAAGAGTCAGTATCAAAAAGAGGAAAAAATTCTGTATTGTGTGCATACATATGTAGCAATTTTTGCCAATTCATGCAAGTTTAATGTTTATCCCTAGTAAGTGCCTACTCTGATATCAAGCTATACCACATTTTTTTAATTCTTTTGCTTGTAAGTTTGATTTATATTTATAATTCCATTCTTGAAAATACCCATTTCTCTCCCTTTTTAATATAAGTAACCACCTCTATTCCAGCTAGAATATGTACTCTGCATTCAAATTACTACAAGTGTGGTAATACAGGGGGTGTAATCCCAATAAAAGTGCAGGCATCGAGGTCATCTCGGTCACAAAGCGAGTTCAAAGCCAGGCTCGTCGTCTCGTCTTGAAAAGAACAAGCCAAACAAAATCTTTGTTTGTGTGTGGGGGTGGGGGATAGACCATCCTATTGCAGACTGTAAATTTGTATTTTGTTGTATTATTACATGACTTTCAGTACCACCCACTGTTTCTACCAGGACCAAGTGTGGTAGCTGCACTATCTGGTGAGTCCACCACCTGGAAATCCAGAGCTGGCTTTCTGCTGGTCAATGTTTCCCTGTATGCCTGGGTATCACTGTGCGATGAGGAGTTAGAAAAGGCTCTGCAGAGACTGTAGGGCCCTGGTCTCCCTTATTCCTATGGTGCATTTGTGGGGACAGTTTATGATCAACTAACTAAGCTTCCTGTGTGTTTCTGTGCTATGCCTGCCCCGCCTGGTGGTTAGCTGCAGGGCATTCACTCCATTGATAATATAGTAATTTCCCACCTGCCTGGGCGGAGGTCCTTGTGCTGCAGTCAGGTAGATAAGGACTCCCCCAATGCTGAATAAGGTGGCATTCGGCTGATCTCCTTTGGAATGACCCTGGTCTCTCTGTGTCTTATTTTCAATCTCCAGGCCCTTGCCCGACTCGCGTTAGGTACAGTGGTGCGCGAACTGTACCGAGGGTGTAACACCAAATCGGGTGTTACAGAGATCACTGAAGGCGCCGATGTATAAATCAACAAATGGACTACATTTTTATCATCCTGTACCTTTGTTTCCAAACAGCGTCCAGACACAAGTTGTCACCCATTAGTTTCTTGTAGTTCTTAAGAGTCTGCAGACATGATCAGAGAAATAAATGGAGCTCGGGTTATGAAGACATCAGGATTTCCTGAGAGCAGCATGGTGTAAATCTGTTAGTTACCTCTGTGTCCCCAATACTCACACAACAACCAATGCATGTGAGGACTAAAACAAACATTTTAAGAGTATAATGTGTCTCCTATGTGTGTATATTATATACACACATTCACTTTTTTTTCAGACAGATCTCCCACTATAGCCCAGGGTGATCTTTCGCTCTTAGGAAACCTCTTGTCTTAGACACTTGAGCACTAGGGTTACAGGTATATCCCAAAGTCACTAGCAAATTTTGTTATATGTTTGAATAATGGCTAGTTAAGATTCTATTTTGTCTTAGGCCTTACATAACCATATAGTAAGTCTTAATCTCCACTATACAAGTCCTCATCATCATCTGTCTGCACCTCCTCTTGGTCCCCGACATCTCAGGATTCTTTTAGACCAGTGCTTCTCAATTTATGGGTCATGACCTCTTGGGGGTCGAACGACCCTTTCACAGGGGTCCCATACCAAATATCCTGCATATCAAATATTTACATTATAATTCATAACAGTGGCAAAATTACAGTTATGAAGTGGCAATGAAAATAATTTTATGGTTGGGGGTCACTATAACCTGAGGAACTGAATTAAAGGGTCACAGCATTAGGAAGGTTAAGAACCACTGTTTTAGACTCGTCTTACTGTAGTACTATAAAATAAAGATCATCAAGCTGGCTGAGTTACACTGGAATTTATTTACTAAATGAATTCCAGGAATGCCTGCTTCAAATGTGCGCGGCAGCCTCCGGCTTACAGAAAAACTAACTGCCCAGCATATGGAAACTGTTCATCCCTGGCCTCAACTTCTGGACCCTCACTCCCAAATAAGCACTCAAATCACATGAATGGCACAGGAAGCCTCAGGACCAAAGCAGCCCTAACTGGAAGCACCTTCTGGGTGACTGACCCCTATAAATTAAGGGGCCACCTTGTCAATTTCCCTAACAGAAACAGGCAGAAACACTCAGAGCTTTTATATGAATCTCAAATCCCGGTCCAGAGTACTCTGGAAACCAAACCAAGGCAAGCCTGCCTTCCCAGGTCTGCTCACTCTTGTGCCTCCCCAGGTACTGCTGTAAGAGGAATGGACTTGAACAGGATCCAAGGTAGGGGACACCACGGAGTGGTGGCTCTGGGAAAGGACACAGCTAGCGGTTTCCAGAGGCTATGTGAGTCTCGTTCTCTGCTGGGCTGGACATCTTCATGGTTCTGCCCCCCGAAGCCCAGTCCTCAAGCAGGCTAAGGAGTAGGATGAGGTGTGGTGTGTGTATCCATGGGGAGGCTATGGAGGCAAATCAGGAAGAGGCAGAGGAATGGCTGTCTAGATGCTCCTGCGGCAAGCAGGCAGGACTAGGCGAGCATCTCACCCCTCTGGGATGAAGGGCCGAATCAGCTCTGGGTTCAGCAGTGACTCCTCAAGAGGACGGTCCACACTGAAGTCATGGACATGAGGGGGGCCTGGGTGAGCCTTGGGTGCAGGTCCTCCTGGGCGCTGAGGAACTGGCAGCTCAGAGGGATGGGCAGGCAGAGGAGCTGTGAAGAAGTACGGATGCAGAAGGGCCTGAGGGTAGCAAACAAGAGGCAGCCGAAGAAGTCCAGTTACTACCAGCCCCCAGAACCATTCAGCTGGGTCAGCAAATCCTGCCTCTGTGCCTGTCTGGAGCACTGTCCCAGCGGTTGGGAACATGGCAGTGAGCTTGAAAGTCTTGCCAACAGAGGAAGGGGTTGGGGACATAAACCAGAGAAAGGGGCAGAATGTACCGGTATATCTCCAAGAACGATAGTTTGATGTGTGGCTATTTCCTCCCGATTGAAACATTCCCTCTGGGCAGGAGGCTCCTTATAGACTCAGGAATTAGAGGAAACTCACAAGTCCCAGAAAACACCTGAGACTGTATCTGACCGCAGGTCAGATATGTTAGCAGTGTCTATCTCGGTGAACAGACACTTGTTCCTGTCTCCCAGGACAAGTTATAAATAAAGGCTAGGGAGCTGCTGCAGGGTTTGAAGGGTTAGGACACAGGAACACAAGCCCAAGGCAAGGAGCAAGCACAGGAGGGGTAAGGACATGAAGAGCAATCAGGGGGGAAGGTGACAACACCCACACCTCCAACTCCTGCAGCTGCAAGAAGGAACCACCAACAAGAGGGGGATGGACAGAGGGCAAAGGTCACTGACTACTCCCCTGAAGAACACCCCATTGGGAAGCCTGGGCTTCCAGTCCATCACAGATTCTGAGAGTCCCCGACTGGGCAGGGTCCCATAGTGCAGAGTATCAGAACAGTGACCACAACTTGAACCTTACCTGGGAGGCTGCAATACGCTGGTGTGGAGGGTAGAGGAGGAACTGGCCCAGCAGGTCCAAGGCCTGGGGAGAGGCATCAGGCAGCACCTCCTCGAGGGGCACCGGTGCCTGCTCCTTGAAGGTGATCTTGTTGTAGTCAGGCAGCTCTGTGATCTCCTGAGCTCAGCAGAGGAAGAGGCAATGAGAGCAGGCCCCACCTCACCGCTCCGATGCAGGCTCCCTTTCACGTCCTCACTCAGATCATGGTCCCTCATCACCCACACATGCCCTCCTTGCCCCGATTGCTGAGATGTCACCCAGACAAGACCTGGCCCTTCTGCAGTCAAGGAAAGCTGGGGCCCTGGTACACCTGCATGAATAGAAGTCACTTCCTACTGGGGAAGAAAGCAATCCCACGCCTTCCCCAGCAATGGCTGCTACTAACCGGCCAGATTCGAGGGCTGGGCGTGCCCAGGATGCGAAGCACACAGCAAAGTTGCTCGATGTCATTCTCTCCCGGGAACAGGGGGGACCCATTCAACAGTTCTCCCATAATGCAGCCCACAGCCCTGTGGATACAGATGTAAGCAACTGGAGCTCTCACACACGGGTGACCACGCTACCCACGACAGCTCTAACACCTCATGCCAGGGTCAAGGTCCAGAGGTTTCTAGAGACAGAGCAGCTCCTGACAGCTACAAGACACTTAGAGCCCCGTATCTGGGTCACCCAGCTCCTCCTCAGTTTGGGGGGCAGAAATGCAAAATAACCCAAACCTCAGACCTCTGAGGACCACAAACTAGTCCACCAGAATGCTGAGCCCTCATACCTAGGGGCACAAGCCTCGCTCAAGCTCACCGCTGTCTCATCCTCAAGTCAAGATACCTGAACTGTACCCCAGACCACCTTACCCAGACGCCTCCCGCCTGAGACTATCACTGCCCTAACCTTCCCCCAACAAACTCAGAGACATCCCCATGGCAGGCGCGCATTACCTCACCCACCCCAGGGTCTCACCATAGGTCGACGCCCTGGTCGTACTGCCGGGCACCATACAGGAGCTCAGGAGCTCGGTACCACCTGGGGAAAAGGGTTTGAGATCACGGCTGGACAGCTGGTCTGATGAGAAGCTCACAGCCCATGCCCGAACAGAAGGTTCAGAGGTGTCTCTTCCCCCGTGAGAGAACTGGCAGGGATACAGCCTCATTACCTGGTGGCCACTTGATGTGTGTAGAGGCGACCACCATCTGGAGAGAAGACCCGGGCCAGGCCAAAGTCCGCGATCTTGAGCTCGCCTGAGGCACTGATGAGCAGGTTGGCAGGCTTCAGGTCCTGTGCAGACAAAAGGGGGCATCAGTCTCCCTCTACCCATAGGGCTTTGGGACAGGGAGATAGGCAGTCAGCCCCATCTCCTCTAGAGCCACAGCCCTGGCTGCTTACCTGAAGACCCTCTTCAAGGACTAGCTCACCCCAGCCCACCACAGCCCATGTTGGTACTAACCCGATGCACAATGTTGTTGGCGTGGCAAAATGCAACACCTTTGAGCAGCATCTGCAGGTAGCTCTTGACCTGTGCTGGGGCCAGGGGCCTCTGGGCATTGCGCACCACCTCTGCCAGGTCTGACAGCATAAACTCGAAGGCCAGCACAAATCCTGCACCATGTGGGAACACGGCTTTCAGCTGTACCACCTGAGGGCAGAAATCCTATCAGCCTCTAGACCAGAGGTGCTCAAACCATGGGTCTCTACCCCTTTGGCAAACATCTATCTCCAAAAATATTTACATTATGACTCATAACAGCAGCAAAATTACAGTTGTGAAGTAGCAACAAAACCACAACATGAATCATATTAAAGGGTTACAGCATCAGGAAGGCTAAGAACCATTGCTCTAGACTCACCTCCTGACCCACCAGCAGCAGCACCGTTCGCCCTTGCCCTGCCAGAGGGCCAAGGAAGCAAAGACAGCCAGGGAAAAGATAGATGGGTTAATTGACAGAAAGCTGGCTAGAAACAAGCCAAGCTAAGGCTGGGCATTCCTAATTAAGAATAAGCCTCCAGGTGTGATTTATTTGGGAGCTGGGTAGTGGGCCCCCCAAAAAGCCAAAAGTAAAACATTAACGTAACACTAGTCCCTGCAGGGAAACCTTAGAAGTGGTAGTGAATGAAGAAGATGATAAAGGTTGGGGACAAATCTACTATTTTTTTAACATATGTCTTTGTGTTTGGATGCATGTATGTACAAACATGTGCATGAGCACGTGGAGAATCACAGCTGACGTCAGGAGTCTTCTTTAATTGCTCTCCTCATTATCTGTTGAGGCAATGTCTCTACTGAACTCAGGGCTTCACCAAATACGCTGGTCTGACCAGCCAGCTTGCTCCAATAGGTCCTGAGACCTACACCACCAGACTTCACAGTACACTGGCACACAGGCATACACCAGGTGTGTGGCCTGTCACCTCCTGATTCCATTACACACACGCTCTCGGGAAACAGACTGGGACCAGTTCCTCAGCGTCACTAGCGCTGTGCACAGGCCAGAACTTTCAGGAGGCTCCAGGAAGACTGCCAGTGATACTCAACTCAAAGTCTTCAATGGATAGCTGAGGACCCACGAAGTGATGAAGAAAACCAAGCATTCCCCTTGCTTAACAAATTCCTGAAACTTGCTTTGAAAAGCAGGGAGAACTCAGGGTGACCACACATAAAGCCTTTAAACACACCCGCGGAACAAGTACAAGTTACTGAGAAATTCGTACGGTTGGGGACATACTTTAGTGGCACAGCACCTGCCTATAGTATGAAAGAAAAGAAAGCAGGGAGGTGGAAGGGGGGACAGGAAGGAAAGAAGAGAAAAATCACAAAATATTTAAAAGAGAAAAAATGAATGAGTGTATGAGCAATGAGTCAATGGGAGGGAGAAATAGGGGCTAAGCGGGCAGGAGCACAGTGAGGATTAGAAGGGAATCCTTCAAAGTGTCTGCGGGTGGGAAGGTAAGGGTGGAAATGAGTGAAAGAGGGCGGGGGAGAAGCTGCTGTCTTGGAACCTGTCGCCCACCGTCTTGTCCACCAGATCCCTGCCCAACTCACATACTGACTGTCCTCGATCTCCTGCAGAGCCTTGATTTCCCTTAGGGCCTGGTTAGGAATGCCATCCTCCAGCCGCCGCAGGGCCACCTTCTTGAGGGCAACGATCTCTCCAGTCTGTGCAGTAAAGAGAGCAGATACTGCCAGAACACCTTCTGGCAATGAAGGGCAGAAAGAGAACACACAGAGAACAAGATACCCGCAGAGATCCGCCCCTAGGTCGGGAATATCTAAACCGCCCGCCAGGGGACGCGCTCCCGCAACCCCGCTGCTGGAAGCGGGATCACAACCGAAGGGACCCGGACAAGCATCCAGAGACCCCCCGAGGCCTGCAGGTCTCAGCACCGGAAGGCCGCAGCCCGCGGCTTGAGGCAGGGGGAACGCAGCGTGGCCTCACCTCTACGTGCTTGGCTTTGAAGACGATGCCATGGGCGCCCTCCCCGATGCGACCGAGGATGCAGTACTGGTCCATGTCCGCCTGCGGCGCCCAGATCCTCCTAGACAGCTAGGATGCAGCACCGGACAAAGCGTTCAAGCCGTTGCCTAGCAACGAGTCTAACCGCGGCTCCGTGCAGCACGTGACAGGAAAGACCCGCGCTGAGCTCTGTCGGGAATCTGATCCCCGCTAGGCAACACCTTTCCGGGAACCCTCAGCAGTCCATCCGCAGATTACCTAACGGCGCCACGTGACAAGAACGCGGCTGCGTGCAGCCGGAAGGGGCAGAGGCACGCAAGTAAAGGGCGTGTTCACGCGCTCAGGGGCGTGGCTTCTGCTAGAGAGGTGGGGCGAGCGGAGTCATCCAGAATCTGTAGGCCGAGTACCCAGTGGTGAGAATGTCGTCTGCCTCTTGCTGCAGATGACTCCAGGTAGCGTTGGAGACAAGGCCAGAGCTGAGTCCTGGAGAGTCACTTGGCCCTCTAGTCTCTCCAATAGGCATTGTGAATCTAAATACCTTTTAAAAGAGTTGACTAAGCCTGGGGCTGAAGCTCCGTTAGTGAAGTGCTTGCCTAGAATGCACAAAGCCATTGGTTCAATTCCCAGGACCACATAAACTGGTCTCACTTACCTGGGGATTTGTAGTCCCAATACTTGGCAAGGTCATTCTCAGCTACATAGACAGTTCAAGGCAGCCTACACTAGGAGAACTTGTCTCAAAATCATAGCGAATGCCCATCAAGCATGTGAAATGATGGCCAAGATCCCTACTAATTAGGAGAAATGGAATCAAACCGCGGTAAGACCCTTTAGGATGACCGCTGTCAGAAAAGTAGACGATAAACTTGGCTGTGGTTGCCCTGCCTATAATTCCAGTGCCCAGCAGAACGAGGCTAAGGGGATCTCAAGTAAGAAGTTAGTTAGAAGGGTGCAGAGAAAGTACCACCCTCGTGTGTTTTTGTTGAAATGTGAGTGTTCCAGGCATGGTGGCTTATTCCTCCAATCTAAACGCTAAGGAGACTAAAGCAGGATTGCCACGTGTTCAAGGACAGCATGAGCAAGAGTGTGAGATTGTCTCAAACACAAAGTAAACAAAACCTTTAAACAGAAAGTGTGAGGCTGGGCCCCCTGTGGAATGACTGTGAGCCGCTCTTCTTCCGGGCGTGAAATGAGCGAAAACTTTCACACTACCTACATAGCGCTAAATCAGGAAAACAGAAAATTCAAGTTTGGACCACAGTGTGAGGAGGAACCTCAAATTAAAGCAAAACAAAGATGTGGTAGTGTCTCCTTGTTCTTCCAGCGCTTGAGAGGTAGAGGCAGGAAGGCCAGGAATTCAAGACCATCCTTGACTTCATGCTGAGTTTAGCTTTGATAGGCTAGTTACTTCTCAGAACTAAGGAAAATGTTGCATTGACATCCAAATTGATACACTGTATTTTATAATTTTATATATGAAGACACATACAAATTAAGTCTTTTTACTCATAAAATCATAAGATTAGAGCTTTTTCTTTTTTTTTTTTTTTTTTTTTTGAGGCAGGGTCACTTTGTGCAGCTCTGACTGGCTTGGAATTCCCTATGTAAATCAGGCTGGCCTGAAACTCACAGAGATCTACCTGCTTCTGACTCCCAAATGCTGGGATTAGACAAGATTATTTTCTTTGAAGAGTTTGTCCCAAGCAATATTGTGAGTTCCACATCTTTGCTGAAGTCTTTCCTCTTGTTTTTCATTAGTAGCCAGGATCATGAGCTGAATATATATAAAGTCATAAAAAAAAAGGAAAGAAAAACTTCTTATACTTTAAAACAGAAAGAATCAGCCCACTAACAGGTACTACAGCCTGTGAGCCCAGAACTTTGGGATGTTGAAAGGCAGAAGGAGTTCAAATCCAGCCTGGATAACAAAGTAAGACCTGCCTCAGTGACTGGGAGGGTTCTAAGAAGGGAGGAAAATCAGTTTTCTCCAGGGACAAGTCCCCTGGTAGGTTATCTAATTCCAAGTGGTCACACCTGTACATAAGCCACACTAAATAAACTTAGTCATGTGTGTGTGTGTGTGTGTGTGTGTGTGTGTATACACTCACGTATATCTACACATACATATATATGTACATTTACATATATCCAAAATGTGCAGCAATAATAATTAAACAAGAGGTCATTAATTTAAGAGGGACTAACATAGGAGAAGTTGGAGCAAATTATATAAATATAGTACCTGTATGAAATTATCAAAAAACAAAAAATGCACTTAATTTTAAAGGAAGGAGGGAGGGATGGAAGAGAGAGAGAGAGAGAGAGAGAGAGAGAGAGAGAGAGAGAGAGAGAGAGAGAGCTGTCACCCACTGACAAGACAGATCAGAGAAAGACAAGGTGTTCTGCTGACACCTAGTGTCTGAAGCGTGGTAGGCCTGAGCAAACAAAACTAAGAACATCATTTGATACCTGCCTGGTCCTTAATCATTGTGCTTTGTTTCTTTATATGCTCCAGATCTTTGCCTTGTTGCTAGGACTCATCCCACCCCCCAGAGAAATGGCACAGCTGACAACTCTCAAAACCTGTAAATCAATCGTATTGGTTAATGTCAATCTTGTGTGCAGCCTTCTCCACTTTGCGTATATACAGGTCAGACTAGAGAGTTGTTGGTTGGAGTATGGCATGACAGCTCTGAGGGTGCAATAGTGACATACATACATTGGTGATAACAACAGTTCTCTAATTAGACTTAAGACCCATTCAACAAGAGGGAAACCATACCTGGTTCTAGGAACCTAGCTAACTAACTACTCAGTGTATGATGGCTATTCTGGTTGTCAAGTTTACTGCATCTGGAATTAACTAAAATGCAAGCAGCTGGAAACACCTATGAAGGATTTTTTTTCTTAATTAAATCCTTTGAAGTGGGTGCAGATTATATAAGGGAAGCTTGCTTTCTTTGCCTGCTTGCTTTCAATAGCAAATCCATTTCCTTCACTAGAATTAGAGCCTACGTCTTCAGGATTCTGACATATACTGAGACCCATTGAGACATAACAGCCTTATTGGCTAAACCACTGAGTTTTTGGACCTTCCATTGTTAGACACCCATTGTTGGACTAGCTGAACCACAGCCTATAATCCATTCTAATAAATCCCAGATAGATAGATAGATAGATAGATAGATAGATAGATAGATAGATAGATAGATAGATAGATAGGATTCATTCATTCTATAAATTCTACTTCTCTAGAGAACCCTGACTAATACACAGTGCTAGTGAAGTCAGGTTCAATTCTCAGCACCCACACGTCAGCTCGTACTGCCCATAACTCCAATTCCAGGTTTCTACACCTCCTTCTGAGCTCCTCTGGCATCAGGCATGACCGTGGGCACAGACATACATTTGAGCAACACACTCATACACATAAATAATGCGGAGGTCCCTGCAAGCATCGTGACTGGCAGGGAAACAGTCCAGGTGAGAGGACCATGAAACTTGGTTCAGCACAACTTAGTTAACCAGTGCTGGGTCAAACTTCTGAGTCTAACACCAAGTGGTTTATTTTAGCCATACTTAAGCACAGCACAATTTTGGGGGAAAATTTTTTCTGATGACAATTAACTCAGTCCCATGTGTACAACAAAGTTTAAGGCATGTTTCCATTAAAACTCTTTACAAAGTGTACATGATTTCTTCCATAAAGATGAGTCCTGTTGACTCAGAGACAGTTCAAGATAAGGGTCTCAGGAGAAAGACTGAGGTAAACAGAATGCCTGTGGGAGTCAAGATTGTCCTAGCCCTAAGATAATACAAGTCACTTAGGCTAAAGAACAAGGGACATCTCTCTTAAGAATAGGTTTTATGGACTGAGAAGGAATGCCCAAGATTTGGGAGGGGTAAACAAACATAACCTTCTAGGGAATTCAGGTGAACCTTGGCCCTACAGATAGGGAAAGATCACGAGATCATAAACTACATCCTTTCCCAGCATTCTGGATGGAAGACAGATAAACATCTCCCTCCGAGGAGATAGCAACCCTGTTTAACTTTTCCTGGTTTCCTTAGTACTTATCTGGGTGCACAAGGACCTTTTACCCTCTACAAAATAATTTTTAAAAAAAAAAAATCCTGTTTTAAGAAAAAAAAAAGCCAGGCGGTGGTGGCGCACGCCTTTAATCCAGACAGGTGGATCTCTGTGAGTTTGAGGCCATCCTGGTCTACAAGAGCTAGTTCCAGGACAGGCTTCAAAGTTACAGAGAAACCCTGTCTTGAAAAACCAAAAAAAAAAAAAAAAAAAAAAAAAAAGAAGGGGGGAGCATGGAGCCAGTGTGATGGCTCAGGAGGTGAAGGCGTCTGCCACCAATCCTGACAACCTGAATGCTATCCCCAGGGCCCACATGATAGAGAGACTGGATCCTATAGGCTGGTTTCTAACCTCCATATCTGTGCTGTGGCATGAACCCAACACACAGGCACACACAAATTAAAATGTAATGAAAAATTATTAAAGAAGCAATTTGTAATCCATCTTTATTATTCTCTTGAAAGTATGTGAAATTATTCTGCAGGAGTAGTGTGCCCAACTTTAATTTCAGCATTCAGGAGGCAGAAGCAGACAGATTTCAGCAGGCTCAGGGCCAGCTGGTCCTACAAAGAGAGCATCAGGGCTATATAGTGTCTTAAAAAAATATATAATCACGTACAACTGCTTCATCCCTTTGTGAAAGCTACTTCTGACCCAAATACAGGCATATGGCAACACTGTAGGGAGCTAAGGAATCCCTGAGTGAATGTGTAAGGCGTGGATAAAGTCCTAAGTTTATGTGTATTGTTGACATGGGCACAGCCATGTCAAGGACTCAGACCCGTAGGAGTCTTCTGGCTCAGACTCAGATGGATGCAAAGCCTTCCTCTGGTCTGAGTTCAAATGTTGGCAGTATGCGGAAAAGCTAGCAAGGACAGCTTCCCTCTCCTGAATATTACAGCCTGAGACTGCTGGCCTACAGAGACCTCCAGCCAAACTGTTTAATTAAGGCTGTACATAATATACCCCTTGGATCCTGGGTTGTCTCATAGTGGATGAACTCCATCAAAGTTGCATATCCCACCCAGTCCCAGCTTTTCAATATGTATCCTGTAAGTCTGTCCTTCCTTTTTTCCTTGCCACCCCAAGTCATCCCAGCCATGCTGGACCCACAAAAGATCAATACCTACTGAGTATGTTAGTTGTAAATTAACTTGAAATTTTAAATAGGGGGCTGGAGTGTGACTCAGTGGCTAAAATCCAAGTTCAGTTCCCAACACCCACGTTGTGGCTCATGTATTAATTCCGGTTCCAGTGGATCTGATGCCTCTTCTGACCTGTGTGGACAACAGGTGTGCACACAGTTGATGTACATATGTGCAGGCAAAGCAATTGTGTACATTAAATAAGTAAATATTTTAATTCAATCATACTTATAATTTGTTGGGTTTTTTTTTCAAGACAGGGTTTAGAGCTGGAGAGATGGCCCAGTGGTTAAGAGCATTCATTGCCTGTTCTTCCAAAGGTCCTGAGTTCAATTCCTAGCAACCACATGGTGGCTCACAGCCATCTGTAATGGGTCTGGTGCCCTCTTCTGGCCTGCAGGCATACACACAGACAGAATATTGTATACATAATAAATAAATAAATAAATATTAAAAAAAAAGACAGGGTTTATCTGTATAACCCTGGCTGTCCTGAAACTCACTCTATAGACTGGGCTGTCTCAAACTCTATATCCACCTGCATCTACCTCCTGAGTACTGGGATTAAAGGAATGCACCACCACTGTCCAGCTATGTAAATATAATTTTTAAAGAAGTAATATCTCATGTTTATACCATGGTTTGTTAGAAGCATGAAAGCTTCAGTAGGACTAATCACCACGCCAGGGAAGAAGGTAAAACAAAGAACAAGCAAGAAACATCACAAAGCTTTTTTGTGCATGTGTGTGGTGTGGGGTGTGTGTGTGTAAGGGGGCATGTATATGGAGGCCAGAGGACAATATCAGTGTTGTTACTTGGGAACCTAGTGAGGCAAGTTCTCTCACTAGGACTGGGATTCACCGGTTAAGCTAGGCCTCCTCACTAGCAAGCCCCAAGGATCTTCCTGTTTCTGTCTCCCTAGCACTGGGTGTTCACACTCAGGTCTACCACACCTGGCTTTTTACATGGGTTCTATGAATTAAACTCAAGTCCTCACACTTACACGGCTTTGCTGAGTAAGATGTCCCCAGCCCACGACTATTTTAAAGTTGCCTTTTCCTTAGTTTAGCTCCTATTTTGTTGCTGAAAATTTCTTTTTCCAGCACTCAAAAAGTTGATTCTTACATTTTCCCCTTGACTTTGTGTAGGCACAAGTCTTCAAAATAACCATGTTTCATTAATGTCTATACTGACTGCTTTTGTATGTCAGCTTGACACAAGCAAGAGTCATCAGAGACAAGGAGCCTTAGTTGAGGAAATGCCTCCATGAGATCCAGCTGTTAGGCATTTTTCACTGGGGGAGGGCTCTGCCCATGGTGGGTGGTGCCATCCCTGGGCTGGTGGTCCTGGGTTCTATAAGAAAGTAGGCTGAGCAAGCCAAGGGGTACAAGTCAGTAAGCAGCACTCCTCCATGCCCTCTGCACCAGTTCCTGCCTCCATGTTTCAGCCCTGCTTGAGTTCCTGTTCTGACTTCCCCCAATGATAGACTATGTTCTGGAAATGTGAGCCAAATAAACCCTTTCCTCACCAACTTGCTTTTTGGTCACGGTGTTTGTCACAGTCATATTCCTCCTTGTATCTTCTATAAAAACAAATCTGGGACCTTTAATCTTATTTCCATTTGTCATTGACATGTTTTAAACCTGTTCTTACAAGAACTGCAGACAACTTACAGAAGGCAGGCTACGCTACAACACACATGTCTGTAGCTAGCATCTTCCCAGTCTCTCAAATGTGCTATGGACCTTCACCCTGGGCTTTTGAGACGCAGAAAGTAGTTTTTTTTTCACCAATAAGTTACATCTTGCACACTACTGTGATTTAGCTATCTTTGCCAAAGATAAACACAGCCAGACAGCAGGAAGTAAAAGCAGATTTTAATCAGTAATTGCTGGCAGGAAAGGAAAGAGCTGAGTTTAGACTGAGACCTGTCTCAAAAATAAATATATCACACATGTGCACATGCACATACACACGTATGTGCTGACATATCTGGATACACCTGATTATACAAAAACTTAACTCGTAGCTAACAACACCTACTACAGGGTGCCATGCCTGGGGACAGATGCCCAGGTTAGATCACGGGGGAAATTACAGCACAAATGAGGAAGAGCTCACTTACAAACTATTTGACACATCATAGGTAAATGACACAAACCTAGTCTACGCTGGGTCTGCTGCCTCTCACCAGTCCTCCTAGCCCTGGAGAGGCTGAGGCAAGAGAAATGGTTAAGTTCCAAGCCAGCCAAGGCCACATAGCAAGACCATGTCCCCAAAGCTGAGCCAGACGCACAAATATGAATAAATTCAACATAAAATAAACAGGAAAATCTATCACCTATTGTTGTGGTTTGAATATGATTGTCCTCCAAAGACTCATATTTAAACACCTGGTCTCCAGAAAATGGCACCATTTATAAAAAGTTGTGGAGCCCTTAGGAAAGGGAGCTTGGCTGGAGGAAGTGGATCATTGAGGGTAGGCCTAGAGGCTCTATCGCCCAAACCCCACTTCCTGTTCATGCTCTGCTCCTGACTGTGGAAGCATGTGACCAGCAGTCTCATGGTCCAACCACCATGCCTTCCCCGCCTTACTGGATCATATCCCCTCAGACTGTGAGCCAGGACAAACCCTCCCCCTCTGAGTTGCTGCTTACTGGGTATTGGTTACAATGAGAAGAAAAGTAAGCGATACATGTGTTAAAGGGATAATGAGGTTTATGTAGCAGCCTTGCTTAACAGAGGGATGACTCATGATCTTCTGCGAATGCACATGCATGAAGCATATCCTGTTTGTGTTGAGCGAGTTCATGTGGCTTGGTCCACAGTTTACCTTACGGTCACTACAGTCCCTTTTAGCTTTTCAATTAAAGACTTAGTGATTTTTACACAAAATTTACATTTAATCAAGAAGAAGTAGTGCAAACCTATGGCCTTGTTTCAGCTTATTTGGTTTTGTATATGTGATTGTTTCTTATCTTTCCCAGAGGAAGTAAGATCATGAGATACTAAGTAGGGTTTATTTTTGCAAGGGGGAAATTCAGCCCTAATTCAGAGTACACATCCATGACCTACAGGTACTGACTCACACAGAAGTCAGACACAGCCAGATTTACCAATGGGTCTGTCTCCCCAGTCCCTACAAAAGCAGTTTTGAAACCACTTTATTAATCTATGATTGACTTGTGAAAAGCTGTGTAGTATTTACAGCTTTCTATAATTCTGGGGATAAATATGTGCTCACAAAACAATTATCACTATCAAGCACATAAATTTTCCCAAAGTTTCCTCTACCCCCGAAATAATAAAAAAAAATACTATTATTGTATGGTTTTAATGTCTTTAAATATTTACTTTTATGGGCAAGTATATATTACATGTACTTAAAGGAATAAATATCCTGGACTGAAGAGATGGCTCAGCAGTTAAGAGTACCTACTGCTTTTGCAGAGGACCTGAGTGAATCCCAGTACCCGATGGAACAGCTCACAGCTGCCTGTAATTCAGACTCAAAGGGATACAATGCTCTCTTCTGGATTCTTTAGGCACCTGCACATACCTGCATGTAGATATACACATATACCTATAACCAAATAAATAAATAAATTTTAAAAAGAACGTATATTCTGCCAGATTGGTGGTTCACTCCTGCAATCCCAGCACTTGGGAGGCTAAAACAGGAGTTATTCAAGTTGGAGGCCAACTTGGGCTAAGTGAGTTCAGGCAGAGCTACAAAGTAAGATTCTGTCTAAGCAGTATAAATATCACACTGACTAATTAGATCTACATTCTTACTGGCTTTTTCTAGTCTAACTAATTATATATTTAACTAGTTACTGAGAAAACTGTTGAAATAACCAACATAGTCTTTGCTGAACTTTCCGTTTTGTTCTCATGGATTTTATTTGATGTACTTTGAGGTTTTCACAGATGATTTGAATATTCATTGGCAATAGTTACTTTTTAATGAGTTGACAATTTTACCATTATGAATCGTCTCTCTTCTTCTTCTGTAGCATCCATTTTCTTGAAGCTATGTGATTTGAAATTAATATACACTCTTCCCAGGCTTGGTGTTGCTTGTTCTGTCTTCCAAATCATTGTTGTCCAGCATATCTGTGTCTTCACATTTAAACCGCGTTTGTATTACGCTGGGTGTAGTGGTGCATACCTTTAATCTCAGCACTCAAAGGCAGAGACAGATAGATGTCGAAGAGTTTGAGTCCAGCCTGATCTACAGAGCAAGTTTCAAGACAGCCAGGGCCACACAGAGAAAACCTGTGTTGAATATATATATATATGATAATACAAAAAATAAAAATAAAAGAATACAGTTGCTAATGCAGTTTGGCAAGGATAACCTGCCACTGGGCTATTTAAACCCTATGGTTTCCAGGACCCTTTGGTCAGGTGTAACTGTGTGCCACATACCAACCTTCTTTTCATGCTGTACTCAATTTGCCATGGGTGTATTCTAATTTTTAAAAAAAAATGTATTCTTGAGTTGTATACAAGTGGAGGTAAATCAAAGCAACACAAACTGTAACACAAGGCCATGGAACCCTGCCACCGAGCAGAGGTATTGCAGTGAAGGAAGCACAGCAGACTTCACAGTGTGTGCCCTCAGTGAGACAAGGAACCAGAGAGGAAGAAGAAGGGCAGCTGCAGGAGGTTGTGTGCTGCCCATAGCTTGGTGGAATACAAAGTTGTGCCTGCCGTGTGCTAGGCAGGGCCTGGCCATCTCCACAGCAACTCCATTTTGGTTAAACTCTAGCAGTTCCTGGAACTAATGTTTCTATAACTGAGTGACTTGTTTCTCAGATTCTTACCCTCCCTACCTTATAAACCCCCTTTAATCACCAGTCAGGAAAGATGCTTATCTATCACCCAGCATTAATTAACCTATTACTCCCTGGTTATCCCTAGCAATAACTAACCGCAGGCCAAGAAAGGAAACTTTCCCCTCTACTTCCCACCCTCCTTTCTGTGCCCCCACCACCACCATGGCGGCCAGTGCCCGTCCTGCTGAGCCATCTCCCTGGCCCTATTTGCTGTTCTAATTGTACAAACCAAATAGTATAATTTAACATGTGTTAAAGTTTTAACCCCCTCCCAAATCACTCGTCAGTGTTTACTAGCCTTGAGTTTATTTTCCAAGTAATCTTTGGTCCCAAATTGTCTACAACCAGAGAAACAACTGAAGGAATGTTCTTCCTGCCTTGAGAGAACATTAACTGAGGAGGAGAGCTGTTCTGTTGAAGCGTCCTTCATCAGCTGACCTGCAGTGTTGAAGTAGCCTGCCCAGATAGTTTTCCCTTTTATTTAGACTTCTGTTAAATGTTCCAGATTTACTCTAAATAGACTTTACTTATTTATGACTAATTTTATTCTAATGTATGTTCCTGGCCTTATAACTTCTGATTGTAATATATATGTGTATAGATTTTTGTTTGTTTTTTGAGACAGCTGGCTCGCTTATTGCAAGCTAGTCTCAAATTCTTTATGTAGCTGAAGCTAGCCTTGAACTCCAGATCTTCATGCCACCACTTCCCAAGTGCTGGAATTATCGGGTCTGAATACTTATCTAAAATGAGAATTGTCATCAGTATCCTTTATATAGTTCTGAGGAATCAAAGTAGGACCATATACTCTGCTGGGCCACAGACCTGGCTCTCAGCAGCCCTGGCTGGCCTAGAATTCAGTGAATAGACCACGCTAGCCTCAAATTTACAGAAATCTACTTGCCTCTCTCTAAGGTGAATTAAAGGAGTGAGCAACCAGGCTTTGAAATATTTGTTTTGTTTTGTTTTGTGTTTTTTTGTTTTGTTTTGTGTTTTGTTTTGTTTTGTTTTCCAAGACAGGGTTTCTCAGTGAAAGTGATGTGTGTGAAGCGTGTGAAGTGACAGTGGCAGACAGGGATACTATCTGGAGCTCTTGGCTGCCCTAGCAGTAAATGGAGTCCTTAGGAATTATGAATAAACCCTCTGCAGGTCACTCTCCTTCAGAGAGATAGCTCTTGGTTACAGTGGGGGCCTTATTGACCCTGAATGCTTAGTCATACACATGATGACTAATCTTGATTATCAACTTGATTAGATCAGGACTCAATTAAGATGCCTGCATCTGGGCAGGTCTGTAGGTCCTTCATTTCCAGGAAGGAGAAGACTGAAGGGAAAAGGTCAGACCGGGACTGCTGAAGCATCCAGTCTTGTGAACTGAGCAGCCATGAGGTTCTCAGCCTCTCTGGAAACTCAGACAATTTTGAACGACCCAGCCCTTACAAGATAAGCTATTTTAATAAATCCCCTACTGTAACATATAGTCACTCTATTGGTTCTGTTCTCCAGAGAACCAACTAATACAATAAGCCACTTAGTTACTTTGCAACTAGGCTTTCCCAGCACGAACCAGATGATGTTTGACTCATCCCATAAAATTTGTCTCATATGCAACACTCTACTATCAGAGTCTTACTCAGGCCCTGAAGGCACAAGGAGGTGACATGAGGAAGTGCCCCAAAGGCCTAAGGTTTCCATCCCTGCTGTACAACTTTCACCCACCCACAACCACAAACCATGGAAATCAGAGGTTCCCCAAAATGAAATGAATAAGAAAGAGAAAACTGGGGGCCGATTTACAAAAGTTTTCTGGAACTGACAACTATAACACCATAGTCTCCTGCTCTGACAAAACACTGACCAAAAGCAACTTAGGGAGGAAAGGGTTTGTTTCAGCATGCATTACTGGATAGTTCATCACTGGAAAAAAAAAAAAAGTCAGGGCAGGAGCTTGAAAGAGAAACCATGGAGGAACCCTCCTTGCTGACTCACCTAGAGGTTTATGCTTAGCCAGCTTTCTAATAAGAAAAGGCTTAATAAAGCCTGGGACTGCTTGCCCAGGGAATGGTGCAACCCACAGTGGGCACCCATCTGCATCAATTAACAGTCAAGATGATCCTCAAGGGAATCCTTTTATCTATCTATTTATTTTGATCAAGGGAATTCTTAAATGAGGCTGGCCTCTCAGATGACTCCAGATTGTTCACAACCAATGCTGACACCCCTGAAATGCAGTAATAGAAGAAAATCCCATCAGTAAGCAGGACTTGGGGCAGTGTGACTGTCAAGTCATTCTGCTTATGTGGAGAAATGGACAGACATATGACTATGGACAGACTCACCAGCTGTGACTGAAGAACTTAAAAATACCATGACAGCAAAACCGGTGACAAAGAGAAAGGCAAGGTTTATGGACAGACTTCTCCAAGTAAGAAGAAAAAAAGCAAGGTTTTTGTGTCTTATGTCAATTTTCACCAAAGGAGACTTCAGCATGGAAGGGCTTTTTTATTACGTTTGTTTATTTATATTGTGTGTGTGTGCATGAGCATGTGTGTAAGCACACACGCATGTCCAATGGTATGTGTAAAGGTTAGAGGACAACTTTCAGGAGTCTGTTTTCTCCTTGTACCGCTTGGGCTCTAGGGGCGAAATCCACATGGTCAGCTTGGTGACAAACACCTTTCCCACTGAGCTGTCTCACCAGCACATAGAAATATTTAATAACCAGGAGGATTAGCTAGTCCAATCCATGGAGTCTGGTCAACCTCTTTGCTCAGCCATGGTAAAAGGGGTTGGTGAGACAGGGCCTCAGCAGCTTGAATCTCTGCTCACCAACTCAGACCTTCCTCCCATTGTCATGCTGAGAATCTGCCAACAGCCAAGAAGAGCAAAACTGAGCCTCCAATATGGAGAGATCTGTCACCTAGTTGGTGGCAGACTGATCATACTGGACTCTCCCATCATGGAGAAAACAATCTGAAATAGACACCATCTCTGGACACAGACGTGTCTTCATTGCACTCAGAACTTCTTACAGAATGCCTTATACAAGGCAGGGCAGAAAGACAGGAAAAATTATGGACACAGAGTGAAATGTGAGAAAAAAAGTTTCCCTCATCTCTAATCTGGCTCTTTGTCCTCCTGACCCAGTCAGGAAACTTCAGGCCTTTCTGATAAAGCCAAAATTGTTTGCAGAGATAACATAATGTTTTCCTGAAAACATCTTGTAAAAGAGAATAAAATTATGCTTACTTAAGACAAAATATTATACAATCATGATTTTCTAGCACTCCCCTCCAATTCCTAAACTTAAACAACACCCCCACAAATCTCTGTCCCATGAAAGAATTTTAGGAACTAGGAAAAGTAGATATTCTACTATGTGGATTCTCCACGCCCCCACCCCCAGGCACCTGACTTTGTCTCTGCACCTCTGATCTTGTCCACCCACAGTGGAAAGGAAGGGCTTGGTTATTCAGGGCCTCAACAAGTATGAACTTTGTCTTTTTAGTTTCCAGTTTTGTTTAAAAAGAAACTTCTTTAGCTTTAACCTTGCTGTACACATCTCTGAACAATATTTCAAAAGGAAAAGCAACTTTTTAACTTTTAGAGACATAACTTGTGAGCCACCAAGATCATAACCTACACATATTCATTAAAGATGCCTAAGCGTGACTCCTCCTTCAGTAGTCTTTAACCATGCTTGGGTGTGCCTCGTTCTTTCTCTGAGTCTCTCTCCTTCTAATAACCCCTGTGTTGAAGATCTATATAAACCTGTGGGTCATGGTCCCTTTGGGGGTCAAACAACCCTACATAGGGGTCACCTAAAACCACTGGAAAACACAGATATTTACATTATGATTCATAACAGTAGCAAAATTACAGTTCTGAAGTAGCAATGGGGTCACCACAACATGAGGAACTGCATTAAAGGGCTGCAGCATGAGAAAGTTGAGAACCACTGATGTAAACGATGTCATTTCGAGCCCACAAGATATCTTGGTGAGAAAGGCACTTGCCACTAAAGTTCCTGGGCTTCATCCCTGGACTCCACGTGATGAAAGGAGAGAATTGATTCTTGAATGTTGTCATCTGATCTCTACACACACATCATAAGACTTATGCATACTCATGTGTATACACACACACAAACAAACAAACAAATAAATAAATGTAAATAACAAAATTAGTGAATTGCAAACTCTCCCAATGGCTCACTCAGAAGTTTTTTTTTCTTTCTTAAGGTCATGAATCCTGGTTTGAATTGAATGAAGGTCCCTAAAGGAAAGAGAGCCCTTCTTCATGTAAAGAATGAAGCTATACCTCTGTTCTTACCAACACCAACACTGCACACTGTCACAGCACTCCATACAGATTTCTGGTCATGTACAATCAGGTACAGATTTCTGGTCATGTAGCATCAGGTGAAGCGAGCAGGGCCATGCTCTTGAAACTCCCTCTTCTGACCGTGTTCCACCCTGAAGTCACTTGATGAAATAGTGTAATGGGTTTTGCAGAGTCAGTTACAACACCAGCAATAGGGAGAACTGTGTGAAAGCAGGTGCTGCCGTCCCCCAGACCAGGCCACATCCTCTGCAGCTGCTCTACCCGCTCATCAAGGAGCTAGCAGGCAACACCAGCTGTGACCTGTAGTCTTGCCTCCCAGGAATTAGAGTCAACCTGCCCACAAGCATGTAGTAAGTACGGGCTACGTACTAACTACATGATATAGGATCTCCTTTCTTGCTCAGAAATCTTTAAGAGGGGGAGCCCCACTTTCTGTAGTGAGAATGAAAGATATCTCTGTCTTCAGAACCATGCTTTCTGTTGCATTAATAATTCTTTATAGAGCTCTCCCTTCAGGGACAATTGGCCTCAGCCCTCCTCTCTCAAACACCCACCGCCTCTCATCTCCATCCCTAAAATCCAAGAGACAGAGTAAAGGCCCAGTTAGCTCTTAATCAGCACTCAGTATAGGATTGCTGCTTCTCAGAGCCAGGAACACAGGTTCAGGAAGGGTACAGAAATAGAGGCAGCACCCTTCCCCCAGGAACTTTTTGGCAAAATTGATGCTTTTGTCCCTGCAGCCTTAGATCCTGCAACCCTGTAAGTCACAAAATCAATACCCCTGAACTGGAAGTGAAAACTGTTCCTGGCTGCCTGGGCTGTAATAACCCCAGCTATTTGTTGGTTTGCAGCAGAGGGATTTCAGGTTCAAAGTCAGCCTAGGCAACTACATGAGTCCTGGTCTCAAAATAGGAATGCTAGGGATATAATTCAGTGGTAGAGTGCTTGTCTAACACACGAAAGTATTGGGTTTCAAACCTGGGACAAAAGGCTGAGGTGCCTATTTAAGATGTCAAAGTGGGCCTGACCACCAAGTTCTCCCTGAATTCTTTAGTCCTCCTTCCTAGCTGTCATACCCGACCCTAATTCTCCAGCCCAGGGACTCTCTTATGATTTTCCACTCTCTTTGTACCTTTGGGCCTCCTGGCTGCTACACCTGGTTATTTTACTCTCCTCTCTGCCTTCCCTTCCCCCTCTCCCCACATGGTGCAGCTTAGCCTCGTCATGTCCACTCTGGATTCTCCCAGATGTCCCTGCCTCTGGCTATGCTCTCCTATGTGTCTATAATAAGCTTCCTCCTCCACCATACCTAGAAGCAGTCATGTTTCATGTTTCCTTTCCTTTTTTTTTTCCCAAAAGACTCTGAGTTCAATTCCTTGCTGGCTAGTCTTATGTCAGCTTGATACAAATTAAAGTCATCAAAGAGGAGGGAACCTCCTCCATAAGACCCAAGCTCTAGGCAAACCCGTAGGGCATTTTCTTAATTAGTGATTGATGTGGGAGGACCCAGCTCATGGTGGTGGTGTCATCCCTGGGCAGGTGGCCCTGGGTTCTATAAGAAAGCAGGCTGGGCAAGCCATAAGGAACAAGCCCGTAAGCAGCATCCCTCCAGGACCTCTGCCTCAGCTGCTGCCTTCAGGTTCCCGCTCTCTTTGAGTTCCTGTCCTGACTTCTTCAATGATGGGCTACAATGCAGAAGTGTAAGCCAAATAAGCCCTTTCCTCCCCAACTTTGTTCTTTGGTCATGGTGTTTCATTGCAGCAATAGAAACCCTAACAAAGACACCCCAGTATCAAAAGAAAAAAAAAAACCCTGCACCTGATCTTCTAACCTCCTTGTGCCTCTAAATCAACAAAGCTGGAATTGTTGTTGGTTGGAGCAATTGATTTTGATCCAAGAAACCACTCTCAACGTGGTCAAGAAGTGTACATCTGGAGCACAGGGGATCCCTTAGGACGGTTCTTAACAGAGCTGCAACCAAGTATTAAAGCCATTGGAAAACCTGATCAGCAACTTGATTTAGGCAGTGATAACCATGGCTCAGAGCTGTCAGGAAAAAAGGTGTGTGAGTCACCGTGACTAGTAAAAAACCATGATTGGCAGAGGGTCGAGTTGCAGGCAAAGGAAATGTAGAATGTGTAGAGGAAGACAATAGGTACAAACAGGTATGAGAACCTGGGCAGACGTGGAAACAAAGACTACAATTGTTAAGAAGAGCTTTCATTATTTTGCTAGGAATGTTTGTGTGTATTGCATGCCTATGTGCCCTTACCTTGGTTCTTCCGTTCATCCTTCGTCATGTAACATAGAATGGATTCAGTTCACTTAACAGAACTAGGTGTGGTAGTGCACACCTATCCCAACACTGGAGAGGTGGAGGCAGGAGGATCAGGAGCTCAAGACTGCCTTGTTTACACGTGATTCTGTTTAAATAAACAAATAAATAAGTAAACAAATCCTACTTAAGGATTCGTACTTTGAGACACCAAGGAGATAAATAAACGCTGAGGTGGTTTGAATAACAATGACCCCCATAGGCTCATAGGGAGTGGGAGTAGTGTTACTTGATAGGGATTAGGAGATACATATAGAGGAAGTATATCACTGGGGTTTCAAATGCTCAAGCCAGGTCAAGTCTCTCTCTCTCTCTCTCTCTCTCTCTCTCTCTCTCTCTCTCTCTCTCTCTCTCTCTCTCTCTCTGCTGCCTGGCAAGATGCAGAATTCTCAGCGACCTCTCCAGCATCATGTCTGCCTGCATACCATCACACTTCCTGCCATGACGAATGCACTAAATCTCTATTAAGCAAGCCTCGGTTAAATTCTTCCTTTTATAAGAGTTGCCACGGTTGTGATATTTCTTCACAGCAACAGAACTTTGACTAAGGCAAAAACGAAGAGTCTGCTTCCTGTTCTGGGAAGAGATTGCAGTTGTATGCAGGATGGTTGTGGCATGTGAGGCAGAAGCATGAAGTTATCACTCACTTTATTTGGAAATTAACTGGGGCATAAAAAGTGTACATGGGTAATAAGTTAACAGGAAGTAAATCATGACTGCATGACGGCATTAGTTACTTTCCTGTTGCTATGATAGAAAACCCTGAGGAACTCAAAAAAATTAAACAACAAAAGAGAAAATAATCCAACCAAAACTTTTCAATTGAAAAAATACAAGTGGTCAGTTGGGGCGAGGAGAAAACTTAAGCCATATGAGAGTCACCTCGGTCAGAATGTGTATCGTCACAGGATGAAAACCAGCAGCAATGGTGGTTCATACCTGTAATCCCAGCACTTAAGAGGAAGAGGCAGCAGGGACGGCAAGAGGCACAACCACCGCCTTGACTTAGACATCTTAGTCAGTGTTCTATTGCTGTGAAGATACAATGACCAAGGCAACTGTTTTTTTTTTAAAGCATCTAATTGGGGGCTTTCTTATAGTTGTAGGTTAGTCCACAATCATCATGGTGGGAAGCAGACAAACATGGATGGTGCTGGAGCAGCTGATGAAAATGGTCATCCTGACGCCCAGGCAGCAGGCCGAGAGACTGAGACTAGAGTGGGCTCATGAAACCTCAAGCCCACTCCCAGTGATACACCTCCTGCAGCAAGGCCACACCTTCTAACGCTTCCCAAACAGTTCCACCCCCTGGTGACTAAGCATTCAAGCAAATGAGCCTATGTGGGTCATTCTCATTAGAACTACCACATCAGGTAAAGTCAAGTCCTTGACCACACCACAGAGAAGCATTTCATCAGGATCAAGAACCAAGGTTATTAAGTCACTAGACAGATTTGTATAGGTGAAGGGCAGGACAGGTTCCTGAGACGTGGGTGCAGGCTTCTTGAGAAACAGGATCCTAGGTGTCTACAATGGCTACATATATGATCCCGTGACTTTCTAAGTTACAGCCCTTAAAAGATATAATTTTCAATATGGTTTAAAGATTAAGCAAAGCTTAAATGTGGAAGTTCAACAATTAAGTAAAACTTATGAGCCAATTTTACTTGTTTTCTCATCTTAAAAAAAATCCTTTTTTTATCTGGTGGTAGTGGCTCATGTCTTTAATCCCAGCACTCAGGAGACAGAGGCAGGCAGTTCTTGTAAGTTCTACAGAGAAAGTTCCAGGACAGCCAGGGCTACACAGAGAAACTCTGTCTCAAAAAAGAATTTTCTTTAGTGGCTGAAGAAATGGCTCCATAGGTAAAGGAACTTATCACAAAGCCTGAAAACCTAAATCCAATCCCCAGAATCCACAGGGTAGAAGAACTGACTCCCCAGAAGTTATCCTTTTATGTCCAGACATATGTGCATGCACAATGAATAAATAAATAAATATAGTTTTCAAAACTTTAAAAAGAATTTCCTTTCGTAAATGACACTTTAGGGTGGTTTTATGAGGCACACTAGACACCGCATTTAGATTTAAAGGTGAGAGAGGAGTGCCCATCAGCAAAACTCAAGATCACAAACATTCTGACCCTAAGTAAGCAAGATTCATGTGCTGTCATTTCAATTTTCCTTTATTACATAACTTGGGCTGGACTTGAACTTATCTTAGAGCCCAAGTTGGCCTCCAACTTGTTGCTGGTAATATTACTTACATATTTATTGTTTGATGTAGGAGTCAGCTTTCTCCTTCCACCACGTGGGTCCTAGGGTGGGAGCTCAGGGAGCCAGGCTTGCCTTTACCCAACACGCTGCCCTACAGGCTGCACGTCTGTTGTTTGTGATGACTTTAAGAAACGCACATTATATTTGTGGGCAATTACAGCTTTATCTGCTGCCTTCAAGTACCTTAACTCTCAGTTATTGGTAAAGGCTTATAATATCATTGCATAGAAATGTTATAGAATTTTGGAGTCCTGGCTGGCCTGTAACTTAGTAAATGAGCCTGGCCTCAAAACTCACAAAGTTCCTGGCGGTGGTGGCGCACGCCTTTAATCCCAGCACTCAGGAGGCAGAGGCAGGCGGATCTCTGTGAGTTCGAGACCAGCCTGGTCTACAAGAGCTAGTTCCAGGACAGGCTCAAAAACCACAGAGAAACCCTGTCTCGAAAAACCAAAAAAAAAAAAAAAAAAAAAAAACTCACAAAGTTCACTGCCTCAGACTCCAGAGTGCTAGCTAGGGTTAAAGACGTGCAACTGTTTTGGCCTCCGTGGGCAACCACACAAGCGTGACACATACATGAGTGAATAAGTAAGTAAATAAATATTATTTTTAAAAAGGAAGAACAGAGCAGACTTTAGAGAAAAGATCGTGTCCACATCACTAGGAGCACCATCGAGTTCAGGTCTTCATGGGAAAGCCTCTCAAGCACTGTTTTTCTCACAGTTACTGCTCCTGGGAAAGAATTCAAAGGGAAAAGGCACATTGAGCGAAGCCCAGGGAAACAAAGCTTCTGGCAGCTCTCCACAGTGCAGTCACACGAGGATCGTCAACCACAGAAGCTTCTCAGACTCAGCGGCCAAGTTCAGGGTACTCCAGCAGCACACAGTGCCTCTCAGTTACAAAACGTCCAGGCTCTCAGAGAAAGCCAGGTTTTCAGCCTGAGGCACACTGTCTATGCAAATAGCTTAGTTGCAATAAAGTATTCCTATCAGGGCTGGCTGGTGAGAGTGGCTGCAAAATCTATCCAGTCCCAACCAACGAGTTGTGGCCTTAGCATCTTCAGACTGTCTATTGACAGGCCTTTGACGAAACTATATACAATCATGTCTCCTGCAGCCTGGTGAAACCAGCCTTCACAACTGATCTCAGTTATGCCTCTTAGGAATTAAAACAAACCTCACTGATACAACTTTGTATTGGAAATCTGGTATGAGGCCTTTGCTGGGAAGACATGAAAACCTCTTTACCCCAGATCAAACATAGACAACAGACCAAGGAAACGATTACACTCAAGTATAGTTCATTGAGCTTCGTGGGGTTACTTACAGGAGCATGGGAGACTCAAAAGCAGCTGCATCACCAAATACCCAACCTCAACATGGTGACAACTCAGGAACACTGCATCCCTGCAGCTGCAGACGGCCCAGACATCAGGAGAGTTTCCTCTACCAAGCAGTTACAACCTTGAGGAAGGGTCTTGTGAATCCTGAAAATATATTTCTTTTACTGAAAATATATTTTTCCCCTCAGATACTACATCCTGATTATGTTCCCCTCCCTCCACTTCTCACAGTTCTTCCCCACTTCCTGTCCCTCCTGGTTCCACACAGTTTCTCTTTCTCATTAGAAAATAAACAGGCTAACCAGGCAGTAGTGGCGCATGCCTTTAATTCCAGCACTTGAGAGGCAAAAGCCGGCAGATCTCTGTGAGTTCAAAGCTACCCTGGTCTACAGAGCGAGTTCTAGGACAGACTCCAAAGCTACAGAGAAACCCTGCCTCAAAAAACAAAAACAAAAGAAAACAAACAGGCTTCAAAAGGATAATAATAAAATAAAACAAAAGATAAAACAAAAACTAACACATCATAATAGGACAAACAGAAGGGAAAAATTTCAAGAAAAGGCACAAGAAACTGATATAGACACAGAGATCCACTCGTTGGCACAAAGAAGCTTCCAGTACAAGGATTAGGTTACATCTAATTGAGTTGCTGGCCAAAGAAATCTCATGGAAACCATTAAACAATCTATCCTATTGCCAAGACTATAGGTTGCTCTCCACAAACTGAAGACAATGCCAATGCAACTCACTGAACATGAGCAAGTCAAGCCGGTACCTACATAGAGCCTTCACGCCTACAGGCTAGCATCTTTGGTTAAGGAAGGCACTCGGCATGCTACCAGGAGAACAGTGTAAACACCAACCTAGTGACAAACCCTTTGATCTACAATGGTGTCTTGCCTGTAAACAACTAATACCTGATTTGACTTAAGGCCCACTCCATTTTGCTGTACTTAGAAATAAGTCCCTTACTCAGTCATCATCAGAGAAGTTTCCTCTAGGAGCAGTTAGGAACAATACAAAGACCTACCACCATATGCAAAGAGTGAGAGACCCTGTAACACTGAGGACTAAATATGATGTCTCCATCAAATTCCTCCCCTCAGGGTGTAAATGGAGACAGCACTTTTATTTCCTGGCCACCCAGACACAAATAATCACACACACACACACACACACAAAAAAACTATGTTAATTGCAACACTGTTTAGCCAATGGTTCAGGCATATTCCTAGCTAGCTCTTACATCTTGAATTAACCCATTTCTATTAATCTGTGTACCTCCATGAGGCTGTGGCTTATCAGTAAGGTTCTGGCATCCTTCTCCTTCAGCAGGTACATGGTATCTGTCTGACTCTGCCTTCTTTCTCCCTACATATGGTTTAGTTTTCCTACCTAGCTATATTCTGCCCTGCCATAGCTCAAAGTAACTTCTTTACTAAACAATAGTAATAAAACATATTCACAGCATACAGAGGGGAATCCCACATGCTCAGGGATCAGGGAACCCTGTGGAAGGTGAAGCAGAAAAAGTATAAGAGCCAGAGGGGATGGAAGACACAAGGAAACAAGGCTCTCCATTTTAACAGGATCATCCCACATACAAACTCACAGAAACCGAAGCAGCACTCACACGTGGAATAAAGACTTTGGGTTCGCTATAAGCTGTGTCTGAGGAGTCATCTCTGCTAGGCTAGCATTTTGTGACAAGGCAAGACAGTACAAACATTCCTCCATCTTGTATTCTTGCTGAGACCATTTCTGGTTTCACTAGATTTTGGTCTCCTTGATGGGAGACTCCCAGGGGAAATTGCCCAGCTCTACTCTAGGAATGCAAGGTCACGATGTCTTCTAGTTTATCTTAGCCTGTTTGTTTGTTTGGAACCCCCTACAGATAGCCACTTCTCTTAGCTTCTGTTAAACTGCTTGCTTCTGCAAAGTCCCCCCTTCCCCCAAGCCCTGCCCCAAAGTGAGACGCTAGGACGTGGTTTCTGCCTTCAAACACCCAGTCTCCAAATACCTGGGTGTGGTCCCAGCTGGCTGGAACAAATACTTTCAATTGGCAATAAACTGTGTCTGAGTGATCATCTCTGGTGGGCTACCAGTAACACAAGGCCTGTACAGATCTGCACACAATGGAGTTCTAGAATGGACACATGATCCCATCCCTAACCCAGAAGCTATCTCCAATTGATAATGACTTACAAATGAAAATTTAGTTTTCTCCAAGGGACTCTCACTCAGGAAAAAAAAAACTATTCTTAAGGGTAGACTGCATGCCCAGCAGTAAATAGCTAACACAAAATGAAACTCTACAGCATCTTTGGAGGTTCCTTGTCTCATAAGGTCCTGCCAGGCCTTTCCTTTTTTTTTTTTTTTTTTTTTGTCTTTTTCAATCAATAACTTCCTGAGCTTCCACAACCTTGTGAGTTTCGTTAGTTTCCTGCATCTTATGAGCCTCCCTCTTCAGCCCAGGAAGGTGCAGCTCTATTCCAAGGAAACGGCTCTGGGTCTGATGGCTCATGCCTGTAATCCCGGCATTCGGGAGGCTGGAGCAAAGGAGCACTGGGAGTTGGAAACTGGCCTACACTACATAGCAAGATCCGGTTTTAAGAAAACGAAAATATCAACAAACAAAGCTAGGTAGCTTTCTCTTTAACTTCCTCCAAACATCTTTTTAACTTATCTGAGGCATTCATTCAGACCCATAATAATACTGGCTATGACTGGAGAGTAGAAACCTCAAAAGAAGTTATATTAAGGTTAACATATGGGAGCTGGCAAGATAGCTCAGCAGGCAAAGGTAGGTGCTTGGTACCAATCCTGATGAAATCATTTCTATGCCCAGGTTCTGTGTGGTGAAAGGTGAGAACTCCGACTCTACATGTTTCCTCTAGCCTCCACACATACTCCATAGGATGTATGCACACCCCACACCCTCATGTAGACACAAAAACAAAACTAAATATTACAATAAAACTTACTTTAGAAAGATTAACGTGCGAATGAAAGACCGGAAGCCTTCTCTCCTGGACTGCATGGAATAGCTCGTGGAAGAAAAGCCACGCCTCAGCTTTCCACAGATGAGGAGCCTCCTCTAGTTAACTCTGACATTCTCACTTGGGTTGTTGATCTTAGAGGAACTGCAAACAGCCAGTTTATCTATCTGGGACAATTCACTAGTTTCAGGACTATGAATGAGTATGAATGAGCTGGAGGTGTCCTTCACAAAAATTATTTAAAAATTAAAGAATTAAAAATTAAAAATAAAAAAAAACTCATTGGGGAGGTGGAGGGAAATGGGAGGCGGTGGTGGGGAAGAGACAGAAATATTTAATAAATAAATAAAATAAACAAAAAAATAAAGAAAAAAACTCAGCGAGGCCTGGTGGTACACACCTACAACCCCAGAATTTAGAAAACAGAAACAGGTGAACTCTGTGAGTCCAAAGGCCTGTGTGAGTCTGGTTTACATAGTGAATCCAAGACCAGCCAGAACTACATAGTGCACTTGTCTCAAAAAAAAGGAAAAACCAGCAAGCTCAGCTGTTCCTAGAGAAAACACACTGGCCTTGCTCTGACTCTACTGAGACGTCACTGAGTGGTTATGGTCCCCACACTGGACTCTCTGTCCTTGGATCCTGGTCTGCTCACTCAAGAATACTGCAGCGTTGGTTTACTTAGAATCCCAGTCAGTTGTAAAGTTTCTGTTTAGTAATTTCCCTCCCACTGACCTCTCCCAGTTCTGACCACAAATCCTAGTTTCCACTGGTGTTTGTGTCTGGAGTGGAACTCTTTCTACAGAGTTCCCTCTTCCCTTGTTGCAACAGTTCCTTAACAGAGTTTGCCCTCTGGGTTTTTAGTTCCGTTCTACTCAGCTTTCTCTTCCAAGAGTCAGCACTCTTGGGCGTGGTACAGCTTCAGGGGTCAGTAGGAATTCAAAACATCCTCCCAGCTCGAAGAGGAATACAGAGAGGCCCTTCCTTCAAGAGGACAGATGTGCCTTCAGGACTGGTTCTGAAAACCAGACTTTGGTAATCGCTCCCCTCTGTATCTTCTTGGAGCGGTAAAATTTTGTTTCCTTCTGTGATTGCAAAATCACTGGATGCTTCTTGCCAGTCATAGTTCTACATTTTAAAATCACCTCCAGTTCCATTCAGACATTATATCAGGAAGAGATTTTGTAAAAAGCTTCGTCATCAGAAAGTGCTTTACACAACTTCGCTAAGACACACCGTGTTCCAGAATGGATAGGATGAATATCCTGACGTAGAAAAAGTCTCCAAATTGCTGTATAACTTCCCAATCGTTCTTCTTAATGGTTCAGGCAGAGAGCAGCCTAGAAAAGAATCCTCTTCAGGGGTTGCCGCTCTGCAAAGAACAACTTGTTTTTACCAAAGCGTGCAGTGTACCAGAAGGAAAGTACAGTCCATCTAAGTCGGTTGTTGCAAACAGATAATCTGGAAAACTAGCAGTAATAGCCAACAGACTTCATTGAACCATCCCCCAAATGAGGTCAGGAGTCTGGTCTACAGGAATGAGTGGGGTGTTCGTGGTCCCGTGATACACCAGCCTGAACTTGTGAGTTTTGGCAGACATCACAAGGAAGGAATGCAATTAGTTTTTTGTATTAGTGAAATGAGAAGCCTGAAGCGGAAGGCTCCATTAGAGAACAAGCCCTCTCTTGTGGGCGTCCGTGTATGACCCACGCTATCCCTCCAGCATCCATGCTGTCTGAGGCTCTACCAGGCTTCTTCATAAGATCAAAGTTTGAATTTTGTTTATCAAGACTCTGGCTGCTTTCAGTGGAGTACAGTTTGTGCTGAAGCTGAAATATCCAGCAGCCAGCAGTATCTAGTTACAGGGGAGGGGCCCATCCAGGCAATCAGAATGCCAGAATCAGGAGGAGTTCCCTTCACAGATCGCACCCTTTTATAGCCAAGCAGCAGCCAAGCAGAACCGCACAGCTCCATTCCAAGCCCGGGTGACAAGCGAGGCTTTCCTAAGCCCAGTGAGCTTGTTATTTCTGGAGTACGGATGAACCCACAAAAAATTATGCCCATAGGCCACAAAATTATCCATCTATTTTTTTTCTTCCCTGACGATTAGGTGAGAGAAGTCAAAACCAGGATTTTGTGCCTGCCAGGCACCTGCTAGGCTGCTGAGCAACAACCATCAGCCTTGAATTCGTCAGTCTTTGAGGGTCACATATTCAATAGTAATAAACTGCAAAATTCTAGAAATTCTTTTCATGTTGCCTGATGGTGTGGGATCCCCTTGTGTATGCTGTGACTAGTGGGCAGCCTACAACAGCTTGCCTTTCTCAGAGGCTCTAAAAAAGCAAAAGTTATATCAAAAAAGCATCCTTTATGGAATGTCTTTTCTGTGTGAGTGTCCTCCTTATCATCCAGCTTATTTTCTGAGACCGTGTCTTCCACTGATCCCGGGCTCCTCCACTGAGCTATTCTGACTGGCCATCAAGCCTCCAGAAGTTCTCCTGTCTCTGCTCCCCCAAACACCAGGATCATACCCTAGACATGCTTTTCACATGGGTGCTGGGATTGACCCTTGTCCTCGAGCTTGTGCAAAAACACTACCCACTGAGACATCTCCCACACCTGATTTTCTCTTCAGTACTCATACTGTTACCTTGTTGTTTTTTGTGGTTTGAGTCAGGGTCTTAGATAGCTTAAGTTACTTGAGTTTTTAAGAGTCAAAGTCTAAGGTGGCCCCAACAAGCTAGGCAGACCACTCACCCCCAACACACCATTAAAGAGGTGAGTTATAATAAAAAGCAGAGAAAGATGTACTCAACCTGGTCACATTGCAATGAAACAAAAATGTCCACTTCTGATGTTAGGTTTAAGCAGACCAAGAGGACGCATGACTCAGCAGCCTGGTCAAGCAGGCTTATCTATCATTGACTCATCCTTCCCTCAGCTCTAGACTCTCCTGCTAAGAAGTCTGATAAGTGTGTGAACTCCCTTCCTGGGAGGCAAGTTCCTCTGACTGACACCTGGACTTCAGCCATTCTTAATTTTTTGAGGTTCACTGTTTTAGTGGTCTGGTACCTTGGGTGTATTTCTTTAAAATATCTTTTCTCGCCAGGCGGTGGTGGGGCACACCTTTAATCCCCCACACTCCGGAGGTACAGATAGGTGGATCTTTGTGAGTTCAAGGCCAGCCTGGTCTACGAACAAGTTCCAGGACAGGCTCCAAAAGATACAGAGAAACCCTGTATCAAAAAACAAAATAAATAAATAAAATCTTCTCTCTTGACGGGAGTTACAGGCTGATCCTGTGTACCAGAAGAAGACCTTGAACTCCTGATCCCCCTGCCTCTGCCTCCTAGGAGCCAGAATTAATGGTGTGCACCACCACATCCTGTCTAAAAGAACAACTCTTGTAGGCAAGCTTTCCTCAAAAAGATGGAGAACGTGCAGTTCACAGTAGAGAATGAAGCTTTTTCACTCTGTTTACTGACTTCAAGCTGGTGCTGGGAGTAGATCCCAGGCCTTAACGCTCAAGTACTCTACCATACAGCTACATGCTACCCCTTGCATGTCAGTCTAGTATAAGGTCTGGACAGAATAGGTTACCTTATTTTTTTTTTAATGAATTTCTGTAGCTTTGGTTCCTGTCCTGGAACTAGCTCTTGTAGACCAGGCTGGCCTCAAACTCACAGAGATCCGCCTGTCTTTGCCTCCCAAGTGCTGGGATTAAAGGTGTGCGCCACCACCATTCTTTTTTTTTAATATTTATTTATTTATTATGTATACAATATTCTGTCTGTGTGTATGTCTGCAGGCCAGAAGAGGGCATCAGACGTCATTACAGATGGTTGTGAGCCACCATGTGGTTGCCGGGAATTGAACTCAGGACCTTTGGAAGAGCAGGCAATGCTCTTAACCACTGAGCCATCTCTCCAGCCCATTCACCATTCTTTTTAAATGCAGCAAAATCAGTACTGAGAGGGAAGGGAAAGTTCGATATCTGCTAACATCGACTTCTTGTTTACAATAACTATTCTTGTCTCAATTTTTAATTTTTTTTTTTTTTTTGGTTTTTCAAGACAAGGTCTCTCTGTGTAACAGTCCTGGCTATCCTGAAATTTGCTCTGTAGACCAGGCTGGCCTTGAACTCAGAGATCCACCTGCTTCTGCATCTCAAGGGATTAAAGGTGTGTGCTACCACTGCCCAGTTTAAGAATAACTTAAAGCCTGGTGGCGCAGGCCTTTAATCCCAGCATTTGGGAGGCAGAGGTAGGTGGATCTCTGTGAATTTGAGGTCAGCCTGGTCTACAGAGTTAGATTCAGCACAACCAAGGCTACACAGAGAAACTCCATCTCAAAAAAAAAATAAATCATTCTTTAGTTTTACAAATGCTGGGAAATAACTATGACCTCCTGACATACAGCTGAATAAGTACCACACACACATACAAGTGAATAAGTACCACACGCATGCAGGTGAATAAGTAGAGTACCCTAAACACATACAGCCGAGTGAGTAGTGCACACACACACCTAAACGAGTACCATCCCCCACACACAGCTGAATAAATACCACCCACACAGGGACAGCTGAATAAGTACCACCCCACACACGCATAGCTGATGAGTATACCACCCCACACACAGCTGAATAAGTACCACACAGCTGAATAAGTACCACACACACAGCTGAATACCACCCTACACACAGCTGAATAAGTACCACACAGCTGAATAAGTACCACACACACAGCTGAATACCACCCTACACACAGCTGAATAAGTACCACACACACAGCTGAATACCACCCTACACACAGCTGAATAAGTACCACACACACACACAGCTGAATACCACCCTACACACAGCTGAATAAATACCACACACACACAGCTGAATACCACCCTATACACAGCTGAATACTACCCTACATACAGCTGAATAAGTACCACACACAAACAGCTGAATACCACCATACACACAGCTGAATAAATACCACATACACATGCAGGTGAATAAGTACCCCCTACATACTTCTGAATGAGTACACTAACACATAGAGCTGAATGAGTAGTGCACGCACACACACACCTAAATGAGTACCATCCCCCACACACAGCTGAATAAGTATCCCACAAGCAGCTGAAAAAGTATCACCCTACACACAGCTGAATACAACCCTACACACAGCTGAATACCACCCTACACACAGCTGAATACCACCCTACACACAGCTGAATGAGTACCACACACACATGCAGGTGAATAAGTACCACCCCACACACACATAGCTGATGAGTATCACCCTACACACAGCTGAATAAGTACCACCCCACATACAGCTGAAAAAGTACCACATATGATTGGTAGATAGATAGATGATAGATAGAGGATAGATAGATAGATAGATAGATAGATAGATAGATAGATAGATAGATAGATAGATAGATAAGATAGATAGATGATAGATAGACAGATAGATAGATAGATGATAGATAGATAGATATAGATGATAGATAGATTGATAGATGATTGATAGATGAAATAGGTAGATAGATGGTAGATATATACATATGAAGTTTTTATGTATGTACACAGTGTGGTAAGACTGACTCTAATTATCATGTCCTAACTCATATCATTTTTTTCAGTGAGACATTGTCTAATTAGTTATTCTGAAAAATATAATACAGTATTACTGACTCTGTCACCTTATTCATCTTGCCTGTCTGAGGAGACCCAGTTTAGGGTTCTATGATTATAGATATCACCCTTCCTCTTTGAAATGATCTGTTCTGACCAACATTCCCCATACCTTCCTCCTCCCCAACCCCAGCCTCTGAGAACCGCAATTCTATTCTATGTAGGTGGAGACTGCTCTTTCATTTCTCAGCCATCCAGACCTGAACAATCACACAGAAACTATATTAATTACAACACTCTTTGGCCAATGACTCTCGCATATTCCTAGCTAGCTCTTACATCTTAACCCATTGCTTTTTTTTTCTTGTTTTTTTTAGAGACAGGGTTTCTCTGTGTAACAGTCCTAGCTATCTTAAAACTAGCTCCTGTAGACCAAGCTAGCCTCAAACTCACAGAAATTAACCCATTTGTATCTATCTATCAATCTGTGTATCACCACAAGGTTGTTGCCTACCGGTAAGGTTCCTAAGGTTCTGGCATATCCTTCTCCTTCAGCAGCTACATGGTGTGTCTCCCTGACTCCACCCACTCTCCTCTTTATATCTCTTCTAGCCTGGCTATAATCTTCCCTACCATAGGCCAAAGCAGCTTTATTCATTAGCCAATAAAAGCAATACATATACAGAAGGACATTCCACATCACCTCTATATTTGATCTTAGCCAGAAAATAGACACCACTATTTCCCTCTGCTATAAATTCAACTCTTCCAGGTTACACAAGTAAATGTAGTCTGTCTTTCTGTGACTGACTTTGTTCCACTTAGCAGAATGTACTCCACATTTATCACTGTGTAGCTTTGGTTGGCCTGGAACTTTCTATGTAGACAAGGCTGGCCTTGAACTCACAGAGATCCACCTACCTCCGCCTCTCAAGGGCTGGGAGTAAAGGCGTGGACCACCATACCCGTGCCTCCTTTTGAAAAGGCTAAAGGAAGTCTACTTGCATGTGTAAGCACTTTCCTTATTTACCTACCCATTAATAGGCACATGGTTTGATCTTGGTAATCATGTGTTACATAAAAGTCAACATGGGGGTGTGACTATCCCTTTTTATTGATTTATGTTTCCTTGGATGTATACTTTGAGTAAGGTTATACTAACATTTTTACCCACGTGCATAAGTTTCATCTTGAACTGGCCTGGAACTTACTAGGTCTACCAGGTTAATCTGCCTTGTCCCAGTACAGGGTTGCTGGGATTACAAATATCAGACACCAAGCCTAGCTGGCTTTTTTCATCTTTTTAAAAGTTAATTAATTTATTGATTCATTTATGTGTATAAGTGTTTTACATATATATACATATATATGTATGTCTATGCACCATGTGTGCCTACAACTATAATTAAACAGACAGTTGTGAACTGCTGTGTGTGTGTGTGTGTGTGTGTGTGTGTGTGTGTGTGTGTGTGTCTGCTGGTGTGCTGGGAATTGAACTTGATCCTCTGGAAGAGCAGCCAGTGCTCTTAACCAATGAGTCATTTCTCCAGTTCCTCTTTCATCTCTTTGACAGAAGTTATTCTCTTTTTTTGATTTTTTTTCCTTTTAAAATTTTAACTTAAGTGACACTTGAACGTATAGATCACATTTGTATGTCAAAACATTTTAAAGTAAATGAATTATATACTGAAAAACTGTAAATTTACATGAACTAGAAGGCAGTGAGGAAAGTTTCCTAGTAGTCTGTATGATCAAATAAGAACATAGATTCCTTCTACTTGTCTACCACTGACAGAAGTTATTCTGACAAATATGAAATATTATCTATATTTCTTTAATAATTAGTGGCAATCAGATTCTTGTTTTGTTTTGATTTTTGAGAGAGATGTTATCCTGTAGTCTAGGTTGGTCTCAAGATTAACTAACTATATAGCCTCCTGCCTCCACCTCCTGACGACAGGGGATGAAACACCAGCCTGTAAGGAGTCTTTCTTAGGAACACCAGCTCCTGAATAATGACATGGAGACTTTTCATTAAGTATGAAAGTGTGGCTTTAGTTTAGGCTTGTTCCCAACTAGCTCTTGAAACTTAAATTAACCTGTTTATATTAATCTCCATTCTGCCACGTGGCTCATTACCTCTCCTCGGTACTGAATGTCCAACTTCCTCCATTACTGGCTGGTGAATCTTCTGAGCCAGATTCTTCCCAAAGTTTCTATCTCTGCCCAGAAGTCCCACCTATCCTCTCCTGCCTAGTTATTGGCCATTCAGCTCTTTATTAAACCAATCAGAAGATGTTTTAGGCAGTTGAGGTTAAACAGAGATACATCTTCACAGTGTGATCAAATATTCCCCAAGATGGGTCATTGTTGTGGGATAGTTTGATCAAACTCTGACACTCCCCGGACTGCCAATAAAGTTTACCTTGAATCAAAGGGCAAAGATAACTAATAGCTGACCAAAATTAGCCATAGAGGTTTTGGAGGACCCAGGACACAAAAACACAGGAAGTAATAGGGAGAGAATTAGAAAGATTCTAGGCCTTTTTGGATCAAGAAAGAAGATAGAAAGGAGGACATTGGTCATTTCTCCTCTGCTTCTCTGATCAATTGGGTTCTTACCCCAATATCTGACTCCCAAGTTTTTATTGACGAAGAATAATTAGATAAACGTTTCAGGCCATCATGCCTGGTTTTACATGGTGTTCAGGGCTAAACCCAAGGCTTTGTGCACAAAAGATGGACACACCATTGGTTGGGCTTCATGCTCAGCCCTGCTGAGCATTTAAATGCATCTGTTGGATGTTTGCTTGCCTTCTTTAGAGAAACAGGGAGAGGGGTGTTTGGTTTGGCCTTAAGGCAGTGTCTCACTACATTGCCCCATCTGTTCTGGAACTTACTAGTAAACCAGGCTGATCTTGAACACTCAGAGATCCTCCTGCCTCTGTTTCCCAAGTACAGTACTTGAATTCAAGGCAGGTGCCATCACACCCAACTGCTACCCTATTTTTTGAGAAAGGAGAGCTCTGAACCTGAGGCTCACTGGTTTAGCCAGACTGACTGGCCAGTGGGCTCCTGGGACTCTCTAGTTTCTGTCCCACAGAACCAAAATACAGGCACAGATGGCCATGCCCTGGCTTTTATGTGGGTGCTGGAGATTTAGGGCCTCTTACTTTCACAGCAATACTCTTACCCACAAAACCATCTCTCCAGGCCTCTTTTTTTTTCTTTTTTATCAGAAGGCAACATGTGGGAATTGGTTCTCTCTTTCTACCATGTAGGTCCCAGAGATCAAACTCACATCAGCGAGCATGCACACAGGTGCCTTTACTCACTGAACCATCGCCTCATCCCTTAAACTGATATTTATTCTTACAGTGGCAGGAACAAAACAGTGTCTCACACATCCAAGGAAGCAGTCTGCTGCTGAGCCATATCTGCAGCTCATCAATTGACGTTAATTGTGTAATTATTTAAATGCCTAGTATGTGTTTGCTGGTGAAGGCATTAGATCTTTGACTTTTCCTTTTTAATTTTTTTAAATTAGAAATAGATAGTATAGGAGAGAGAGAGAGAGAGAGAGAGAGAGAGAGAGAGAGAGAGAGAGAGAGAGTTTTTTGTTTTTGAGATGTTTCTTTGTGTAGCCCTGGCTATTCTGGAAATCTCTCTGTAGACCAGGCTGGCCTCAAACTCAAAGATCTACCTGTCTCTGTCTCACAAATACTGATCTTAAAGGTATTCACCACTATGCCTGGCTCTTGGATTTTCTCTGATGAAAGAGATTTTAGTACTGATTACCTTCTTTACTCTTTATTAGTCTACCCAGATTGTTTTTGATTTTGTATTTTAATTATTATTGAAGGTTTTTGAGGTGCGGGCATTGTTTGAGATCAAGCCTCATTAAACTCATACTGGTTTCAAAATCATTACATAACCGAGAATGGCCTTGAAAGTCTGATTCTCCTGCCTTCCACCCCCCCATCCTCCAGACCCCCTGGAGTTACAGGTGTACATCATCACCCCCAGTTTTACAAGTCTTAAGGACTAAACCCAGGACTTCACACATGCTAGGCAGGTACTCTACCTAGTGACCACACCCCCGTCCCAAAGTTCCTATTTGAAAGATATTTTGAAGTACATATTTTTGGTTTTGAAGGGACTACTTATCTTCTAGAAGTGTGCTCCCTTCTGCTCACACCGACAATACGACATGATCTTGGAGTTAAGGAGTCCTCAGAAGGAGCTGACTTCTTCTCTGACTTCTTGATCCAAAAGGTTCTCCTCACGTGAGAGGAGGAGGAAGTTTGAGACATCCTCGTCCCCTAAGAAGAAGGCTGAGAATGATCTGCTTTGCAGGGTCCTTCCAAAAGTGCAGGCAGATGCTTACAGAGTACTTGTCATTGTTCATCCTGACTATCACGGGTCTGTGAGTCACGTCTGACTTCCAATGCAATCCTCAAGTAAAACAATGAAGAATCTTATTGCCTAAGGTTCAAAATCTGAATTTTCAATTAAATGCATATGTGTGTCTCATGTCAGTCAGATTGTTTTTATTGTCTGACTCAGGCTCCTTGCTTCATCTTCTCATTTATTTAATGGTTAACTTCTGTGGGAGTTTTGGGAAGTTTTGGTAGATCTTGAGCCATAAGAAGCAGCTGTGTCCCAACAGTCACCCTACACAGCCACTGGCTTTCAGAAAGTCTCTAACCAGAGATGCCTTTGGGGCTTGGTCTAGAACAGTGACTAAGCACTGTCAAGCAGAATGTCCTCTGTTGCTCTGAGGTATGAAGCATTACCTGTTTGATGCAGAGACATTACATAACTGCTATGCCTGAGCCTTTCCAGTCCGGTGACTCATCAGTTTCATGGAGCCATTCATCAACATCATTATCCTGGTCACCATCAATTACTGTTTGCAGAGCACCCACACGGAGATGACAGTGTGCTCAAGGCCTGGGAGAGCACAAGGAAGACAAAGAATACAGGTGCTAAAGTAAACTACTTGGGCCACACATCTGAATATGAACCATAGAACAAACATACCTGTGAGTCCAAGCCTACCAAGTCACACGCGGTAGAACCAACTCACTGAAACGCACCCTGGTTCTGCACAATGCTGATTTGTATTGCAGAGAGCACTGAGCAGATGGTCTTCCCACATGAGGAATCTTGAGAAAGGCTCCCAGACTCTTTGAGGACCCCAGAATCAGGCTCTAAGGGTTTAGAAAGGCAGTGAGGCGTGGTGGCTTGGGCCTATAATCCTAGCACTTGGGAGGAAGAGACAGGAAGAGTTCAAGGTCATCTTGGCTACGTAGTATCTCGTAGTATCTCATTTTTAAATTTCCAAGTATTAAAGCATTTTATTCGTGTGGATTTTTTAATTATTTGTCACATTTTGTCTATTTATTTCCATGTGTGTGGCGGTGCACACATGCTGTGGTGTGCATGTGGAGGTCCGAGGACAACTTTCAGGAATAAGTTCTCTCTTTCCACTATTGGATTCTGGGGATTGACTCACCAGAGCCTTTAGCTGCTAAATCATCTAACCAAGCCCCTACATAATGAATCTGAGAACAGCCTGGGCTGCATGAGACATTGTCTCAAATGTTCACCTTCCTAGATATGGACGGAGGGGGGAGGACCTAGGACTTACCACAGGACAGGGAACCCTGACTGCTCTTTGGACTGGAGAGGGAGGGGGAGAGGAGTGGGGGGAAGGGGAGAGGGGTGGGAGGAGGGGGAGAAGAGTGGGAGGAGGGGGAGAAGAGTGGGAGGACGGGGAGGGAAATGGGAGGCTGGGAAGAGGTGGAAATTTGTTTTTTTTCTTTCTTTATTGTCCCTTTATCAATAAAAAAAAAGAAAAAGAAAAAAGAAAAAAATCAACAAAAGAATTTGGAAAGGCCTTTGTTAACCAATGAACCAAACTCTCCAAAATCCTTTTAGAATATCCCTGACTGAGAAAAATGTATAATTAGTGATCACCATCTCGAAAGATTTGGAGAGTGTTCAAATTCCAGGGGAGAGTTCTTGGGCTAAGAAATTGAAATCTGGGGCTAGAGAGATGGCTCAGTGGCTAAGAGTACTAGCTCCTCCTCCAGAGAAGCCAAGTTTAATTACCAGCACCCACATGGCATCTTACAACTGTCTGAACTCCAGTTCCAGTGCATTCAACACCTTCACACAGACATACATGCAGGTAAAACACCAACGCACATAAAAAAAATAAATAAATAAATCTTTTTTAAAAAAAAATAAAGACAAGTAAAGAAAAAAAAACCTGAAATCTTAGAAAATTCTATGAGGAAATTATAGTGCTGGGAACTGACTCCTTGGGTAAGGCAATTGCTGTATGAGTTTGAATCCCCCAAATCTACACCAAATCCGGACACATTAAGATGCATCTGAAACCCCAGTTATCTCCTGTCAGTAACTTCTGATTTTCAGGTGGGTACTGGCGTTGAACCAAGACCATTTTCTTCCATCATCACTAATTCCAAATTCCTCCTCACTGTTTTACACTCTCTTCACTTCCTTTTGGTCCTAGATTAAGGAAGAACAGAAAGAAAAACAAGTTGACAGCTCTAATTTGATTCTTAGGGCTGGAGATACCACGCGCAGAACCCTGAGTTCCGTTCTCAGCACTGCATAAACTGGGGATGATGACATGTGCCTGTCACCCCAGCACTGGGAGACTGAAGCAGGGGGATTCTCAGGACATATAACAAGTTCAAAGCCAGCCTAGGCTCCATGAGCCCTGTCTCAAAAAGGGACAGACAGGCAGGCAGGCAGACAGACAGGCAGGCAGGCATCAATTTGTTCCCATGTCCTCCTGAGGAGCACATTCAAGCTTCCTATAGGACTTAAACATGAACCCGGCAGTTCATAAGCAGGTCTGAGTCCTTAGTATGGGACCATTCCCAGTTCCGAAAACAAGGCATGTGTCTGCTATCACCCTGTGCTTGGTAGCTGGGCACTGAGATTGGCTGGTACATAGCAGCTTCTTGCTTGGAAAAATACCAGAAGGGAATGCCACACCAATCACACATTACGGCTAACCCTGTAAACAGAACGTTTTCCCCCAGGAAGCCCAGTACTCACCTGTAGAATCAGGGCCTCACTTCCCTCTCACTGCCCAGTACAAAGCTACCAGAGGCAGGGAGGGCTCCCTAATATCTCCTGATACTGCAGCCTAAGAAAAGAAGAGAAATGGGAGCCAGGATCCCGCCAGCCAGCTCTAGGTGCTAAGCAAGGATGGAGAGACCTCCTTGCCTGTCACGGCAGCTTTCCTGTTCCACAGACCTGTCCAGTATGGCATTCTCACTCAGAACTGGAAAGTGGCCACTGTGGAGATGCCCTGCCCTCCGTGTGTTCATAGTTCAAGAAGCAGAGCTTGATGAGGTCAGGGTTCTTCTGTCTGTTGACCGTGTAGGGTGTCCGGTCCTGGGCTCATGTGAGCAGAGATAATAAACAGAGGGGCTGGAGTTGTAACCTCGGCTGAGTCAGCCATGCATGAATGAGCGACAAGGAGCAGGAGTTGAAATGGTTGCTCTGTGGACCCCACCTCTCTGGGCCCTGGTGAGATTCAGAACAGGGAAACCCAACAAAGGTTGCACCCCCAAGCAATTTGCAGAGAAGAAGGAGCCAAGCATGTCCAACAGTCACTGTGTGGGAAGACATAGTCAAGAAACTTTAGAAAACCTGGAAGTAACCTTCATATTACTCACTGACATTAAATAATGAACTTACTTTAAAATGAATTTATAATGTGACCAATGACCTAATAGAAATTATACAAAGACAATAAAACGTTTGATTTTTTTAAAGAAATACAGACAATATGAAATAATACCATATCATTTAGCATCATGCTAAATGAAAGATGTAACACAGAATACATAATACACATGCCTGTTCCTACAAGGTTCATGGCCCAGACTAGTCTTAAACTTGATATACAGCACAAGGCAGCCTTAAATTCATGATCTTACTGCCTCCACTTCCCAAGTGCTGGGATTATAGACCTATGTCTCTATACCTGGCTATATGAAATTCTAATAAAGCAAAGCAGGGACTGTAAAGATTGCTCCAGTGGTTAGGAGCAGTTGCTGCCCTTCCAGAGGACCTCAGTTCAGGTCCCAGAACCCATGCTAGGAAGCTCATGCCTTCCTTTAACTCCTGCTTCAGGAAGTCCAAGTTCCTTTACTAGACTCTATGGGCACTTGAAAACACATGGCACACACATAAATTAATTGATTGATTAAATTTTAATATAATTTAAAGTAAAAAAAAGCAAAGCTAGGGGGATGGAGAACAGATGGGTTGATGTCAGGTATGGAAGAGGGGGTTTGGGGGGTGCAGATATTCCTTAGCTTGATTTTGATAGTTATATATTTTTATGTATTTGAAGCTTACCCAAATATACACTTAAAACTGGTGAATTCTATTGTATGTAAACTATATCTCGATTGTACAGTCAAATGAGGCAGTCACATAAAAGGTCCAAGGAAAACAATGAATTCATTGCCTTTCTTTTCTCTTTTATAAATGGAGAAACTAATGCCCAGAAAGGGGTTTTTATTATTCAGAATTACACATCCCTGCTCACAGACCTAAGCCTATCTCCTTTCTTATTTCTTTCCTTCCTGCCTGCCTGCCTGTCTGCCCTTTCCTTTTCCTCCTCCTCCTTCACTCCCTCCTTTCCTTCCTTCTTCCTTCTTTCCCTTCCTGACTCCTTCCTTTCCCCTTTCCTTCCTATTTTCCCTCTTGGCCTCCCTTTCAACTCCTCTGCCCCTCCTTCTTTCCTTCCTTCCAGAGAAGTTAGACCTGGACCATCACACAGGGGCTCACAATGACTCCAGTTAATGCCTGCAATCTTTTTCTACAGTATCTAATTAACTTCTTCCTTGGATGATACCACATCAAGTACAGAGGTAATAAGAGATTTTTTTTTCTTGTGAGACAGGGTTTCTCTGTGTAACAGTCCTGGCTGTCCTGGCATTTGCTTTGTAGACCAGGCTGGCCTTGAACTCACAGAGATCTGCCTGCCTGTGCCTCCCCAGTGCTGGGATTAAAGGCGTGCACCAGCACTGCCTAGCCAACATGAGATCTTTTCATTCTTCCTGTTCTGCTTCCTTGCCAGCACATTTAAATTTTGTTGTCATACATATAATTCACAGGCATCCTAACCCGATTTGCAGATATTCAGTAGTTTCATCTGAACACATCCTCCCTGTACTCAGGAGGCAGAAGCAGTAGGAGCTCTTAACAGACTTATTGCAAAGAAATGATTGGTACATTGTGTGGGCTCATTAGGCAGAGCAGGACATCAGGAAAAGCTTGCCAGGACTTGCCGGAAAAGTCAAGACCGTGGGTGGATTTCCCTTCCTCCCCAAGGAAGCCGTAGTCTAACAATTAATGCTCTATGAATATTGACATAGAAGACATCCGTGGTATGACAGCAGATGTAAAACAGACAGAAGAAGATACCCATGGTAATGCTGCACATAAAAGACACAGAGGGAGACATGCATGGTGACCCCAGATGTAAAATAGACAGAGCAGTTGGAGAGATGGCTCAGCAATTAAGACAATGGCTGCTCTTCCAGAGGATTTTCAGCACCCACATAGTGGCCCATAACTGTGTGTAACTCCAGTTCCAGAGGTTATGATACCCTCTTCTGGCACTAGCCATGAATGTGGTGCACAGATATACATGTAGGCAAAGCACATAGAGTAAAAATAATTTTAAAAATAAAAACAAACAGGCCACATACATGGTGACTGCGCACACCATTAATCCCAGCCCTTGGGAGGCAGAGGCAGTCCAATCTCTGAATTTGAGGTCAGCCTGGTTTAAAGCGTGAATTCCAGGACAGTCAAGGCTACACAGAGAGAGAAACCCTGTCTTGAAAATTTACAAGTTGATTAATTAGACAAAGACAGCTATGGTGTGACACCAGATGTAAAACAGGAAGATAGTTATATAGCGGTGCTGGTTGTAAAAAGCTGCAGTTCTATGCCATATAAGCTCCTGGATGTTTGCTAAGACCCTAAGTGGTAGACGTTTTAGACTTCTGGATCTATTCTACTAACACGATTCTTCGGCTTCTGAGAAAGATCTGATGGTGTCTGGTTTATACTCCATGTCTGCAAGCCAGACAGCTACACTGCCCCGACCATCACTTGTTCTCTCCTGTGGAAATAGCCACCTTAGTACTCCAGGTCACCACTACAGCTATGCAGGATCTACCCCTCAACTGCAGTTATAGATGCCTTGAAAACGGGGATCAGATGCCAGGTCCCTGTCAAAGGAGCTGGGGCAGAGCCAGTAACAGACTGTGAGCCTTACAGTTTGGGCAGAGTCAAAGAATCACATTCCACCCATAATGAAGGCAACAGCCAGCTTTGTCAGAGTGTCTGTGGCACGATTAATAAAAACCCAGACACTGATATTGGGGTTCAACCTGAAGGTCCGAAAAGTGAAACAGCCAGCCACTGGCTCTTACTTCTACCTCAGTCCAAAACGGCAATCCTACCTCCAGGAATCCTCAGAATGAGACTGACTAAGATCAAGATAAGAGTCAGTGGCTGACTCTTTTGCTTTTCTCAACTTCAGGTTAAACCCCAATACCTGCTTCTGGGTTTTTATTAATTGTACTACAGGTGTCTTTAAAGACAGAGAGTAACAAACAGCACATCGGGCTTTTCCAAGATGAAATCTCAAGGAACAGAGGCCCCTCAACTAGAGAGATTCGGTGTCAATGTGAACCTTATGCTATGTAAGGACTCAATCTTCCCCTCAAAACTTTCTGTGTTAGACTCTTGGTCTCCAGTGTGGCAGTATTGAGAGAGGCGGGGCCTAGTGGATGGTGGTTTGATAATGGGAAAGAATGCTGTTCTTACAAGACTAGGTTAGTTCTGCAGTAGGCTGGTATAAAAAGCAAAAGTCTGACCCCTCCTTAGGTTTTTCATTCTCTTATGCATGTGTCCCTTCAGAAAACACACATTTTCCTATCCTCCTCTCTAACATATTATGACATAGCCAGGAAACCCTTCTTATGACTCCTAGACCTTTATCTTCCAACCGTGAGCCCAAGTTAATCTCTTTTCTATATACATTATCCAGCCTCATGTATTTTATTACAGACAAAAAATAGACCAGGACATTTCACTACTTAGGGACCCCCAAAACAAGAAAATTACCTGGGATGTTAGGTTAATATTAAAAAAATGATTCAAAGGAAATATTGATCACTGTCTACTGCTTCATTGAACTGAAGCCACCTAGCACAGGAGTGGGTCATACTGAGGCCTGACATAGAAGAGACTCAACAAGGGTTTTCAAAATGAAAGAACAGGAAACCACCACTTCCTGCATCCAAGCATTGAGCATCTATCATCCCAAGCTCCCTGCCCTTTTCATCTCAACACTTCACACTTTCTCCCTATCAGGAACAGGAACATGAGGAGGCTACTTAAAAAATAAGAGTCCAGTTCCACAGATCTGACCAAAGCCCTAGAAGTCAGAACCAAGCCTGTTATCTGTGTTATTCTGGCCTCCTTCCCCAAGTGAGCACCAAGCAAATCAAATCTGAACTACTCAAGACCCTCTGCCTCAAAGCCAACACCTTTTCTCCAGTGGAACTGGAGTATTTTATAAGGAAGAAGGGGAGGAGCAGTGGGAGAGAAGAAAGAGAAGGATGAGGAGGAGCAGAGAAGAAGAGGAAACTGAAGTAGAGGTGGAAAGGATGAGGAAGGGAAGAGGAAAGAGTAAAATTTGCCACGTTCAGGCGCAGGATTTGTATGGCTTTACGTTGACTGGTGACTCGTTTCTCAAGGATATATGCGTCTTCAAGAGAGAAACTCTGGAAGTGGTTGGTTTATATCACAACTGTTATCCCATCTCAGTGTTTCACGCAGTCTTATGAGGTCATCATCACTCAATATTTTACAGTAGATGAAGCCAAGGCTTCAAAAGAGCACATCACTGGTCTCAAGTTTCTGCTTGCAAAAGTGAGACTGAAATTCTCCGCATTTCAGTCCTCATGAGTTGGATGGTAAACTGGGCTAAAGGATAATGAAAGTTGTTCCTTGGATTGATTGGCTCATTATTTTTCCAATGAGGGTGGATGAGATGGCTCGGCAGGTGGAAGAAGAGATCTGACTTCTCTCTGATTGCTACACGTGTGCAATAGCACTAGGGCACACACACATACACAGGCTGCAATAATAATAATAAATAATAGTAATAACGGCTATCATCATCTCCTCTTGCAGGAGAAGCAGAACTAAGTAACATCTCCATCTCTCCACAGAAGCACTCAAGGCCAGAAGTTTTGTTTCACACTCTGGGATCTCATCTGTGGTAGACACTCACTAAATTAGCATTGTAGGTGGCATCTCTTAGACTAAGAGAGAAGCTGCTGCTAGTGTGGCTACAGTTTCCTGGAGATCCTGGATTGTGACCCCAGAACTCAACAGGTCTCAAATGGACTCCTGGAAGCCCTTGGTCCCAGGACATATAAAACCCATGAATTTCTCATGTCCTTTGTAAGCTTTGAAATGTTCCCAGGGAGCCTGGACCTCCCTTGTTGCTTCTTTCTGGGTGTCTACAGAATGTGTATATATAGTTGTCTGTGTTCACACATGTAAACATGAATGTACAAGCAAGAGATTGATGTGAGTCTGTTCCTCAGCTACTCTCTCCACATTTTGCTTTGTTTTGTTTTTCAAGACAGGATATCTCTGTAACAGCCCTAGCTGTCCTGGAACTCACAGAGATCCACCTGCCTCTGCCTCCCAAGTGCTAGGATTAAAGGTGCGTGCCACAACCTCATTTTTTGAAACAGAGTCTCTTGCTGAAGAGCTCACTGATTAGGCTGGATAGGATGCCCAGCAAACTCCAGGAATCCTGTCTGAATCTCCAGCTCTGATATTACAGGTACATACCTCCACAGCTGACACCTTAACCTACTGAGACATCTTGCTTTCTTTTTGTTCCCTGGGTGTGACCCTCCTTGAATGAAGGCACTAAGAGTCACACAACAGCAACGCTTCACATGGAATTCCTTTAGAAGCCAGGAAAGTGTAAGGGGCTGGAAAGGCTGTGCCGAGGAATTGGTGCCTTTCTGGAACATGGGGCCTTATCCCAGTATATATGCTAATTAGCCTGAGAATACCCACATGTGTGATCCTTGCTCCCTAGTTAGAAAACCTAGAATGCTCTGTAGACACTGAGGTAGAACAGCCAATCTCCAAGCCAGTTGCCATGTGGCAGGGTTACAAAGCCAGGATACCTCCTTCTGCCTTCATCTGAACCTGCTTATTGACGGGGAGGGGCAGCATCTGGGCAGAGGATCTTATGAACAGGATGCATTTAAAAGAAGCAATTCTTCCTTTAAGGCAGGCAAATGTAGAGAATAGCTTAGAAACCTGAGAGGCACACACCCCTCTTCTGTCTAAACACTTGGCAATCTAGGACCCCGACCTATCATGCTGTGTACAGACACCTCTCTCTTAATAAGGCATCTAGTAACCAAGCACCTCATCTCCTGCATGTACTTCCCACTCTAAACAATGGATTAAGTTTCTCCTTGACAAACATCAAGTGTGAATAATTTCTACCCAAACAGTTATAACTGTAACTGGATAGAAAGGGGACCACCAACCCAGCCTGAACTGGCTTTGGATGTGTGTGCAGTAAAACAAACCATGTCCACCAGTGAACTTTCAGGGGGAATTTCCTATTTACTATCTTATACCTATGCATAATTGGATGTGTATGCAATTAAAGTCAGATGAATTCTGGGAAGGAACATTCACAGTCAAGATTACATGACTCAAATCTGTCAATCAAAATAGAAAACTACCCCCTGGACATTATGGCACATGCCTGTTATGGGATAATCTTTTTGTACACTATAAAGATGTGTCTCTGCCTAAGGCACCTTCTGATTGGCTTAATAAAGAGCTGAATAGACAATAGCGAAGCAGGAAGAGGTTAGGTTGAAGTTCTGGGCAGAGATAGGAACTCAGGATGAAGCTAGGTGTGGAGAGGGACCCTAGTGAGACATGGAGGGAATCAGACACTCAGAATGGAAGTAAGGTAAGAGCCACACGTCAGAACAAGATTAATAGAAACAGGTTAAGTTAAGAGCTAGTTTGGAACAAGCCTGAGCTAAAGGCCAAGCTCTGTGTCATTATTTGGGGCTGGCAACCCAAAGAAAGTCTGACAAGAAAACTTACCACACATACCTTTAGTCCCACGCCTAGGAAAGCAGAGGCAGGCAGCCTCTGAGCTCTAGGCTAACCAGGGAGAGGTAGCAAAACCCTGTCTCAAAATCAATAAGTAGAATCAGGGCTGCAAACCCTCAACCCCAGCACTTGGAAGGCAGAAGCAGACAGATCTCTATAAATTCAAGGCCAGCCTGGTCTACATAGTGAGTCCCAAGCCAGTCAAAGCTATAACAGAAAGACCTGTCAAAAAAATAAATAAATAAAACAAAAAAAAACCTGTGGTTTTGGCATACACATGGGAGACACAGGCATAAGATCTCTGAGTTTCAGACTACTTTGATTTACTGTGCAAGTTCCAGAATTTAAGGTATTATGATTGTGCAGATCATTTTAAAAAGTGATGTATAATTGAGAAATAAAACTAATAGTCAATTATAATAGTCAAACTGTAAAAAAAAAAAAAAACAAAGAAACCCTGTCTCAAAAAAACAGGAAGGAAGAAAAAAAACCTAAAAAGTAGAGCGAACTACCCAAATTACATTCCTTAGTAATCAGCCCCTCATTCCTTGAGACCCATAAAAAATTAAAATGAAATAAAATAAAACAAAGCCTGACAACCTGAGTTTGATCCCTGGGACCCACATGGTAGGAGAGAACCAACTCCCAGAACTTGTTCTCTGGCTCCTACATGCAGGTCGTGGCACACGTATATACACACTCATAGGAACACAGAATGAAGGAACTGGAAATACCCAGCTCAGACCCTGGCCATGGTGATGCTTGCTTGGGTCAGACTATATGCGTTATACTGAGCCCTTCCTTTGCACTTCATCTTAGCAGTGAGCCCCAGGAAACAAAGGCTTCTTTATTCAGAAAGAGATCCGTTCTTCAAAGACATGGCTTCTTTGTTAGCGCATGTAGACTTCAGGATGAAGCTCAGATGTGCTTATTTAAATCACAGTCATGGGTCTGAAAGCTATTTAAAGAGGCAACAGCTGTTGCTGTGGGGAAACTGGGGGAGGGATCAGGGGACCGTGGAGTCAGTAACTTAGCAAAACTTCCTAAGTGTATTATGGGGAGAGTTCCTTGATTTGGGTTTTTGAGGGACTCCTGGAGAGAACTTGGGATGCTTGACTACATGATTCTAGTTCTTTCTGTGAACTAAAAAATATATAAAAAATGTTTTATGGCCGGGCGGTGGTGGCGTACGCCTTTAATCCCAGCACTCGGGAGGCAGAGGCAGGCGGATCTCTGTGAGTTCGAGACCAGCCTGGTCTACAGAGCTAGTTCCAGGACAGGCTCCAAAGCCACAGAGAAACCCTGTCTCGAAAAACCAAAAAAAAAAAATGTTTTATTACTGGGTCTTTGAATTGATGAATAAATGGATCCCACTTTTTTAGTACCTGAGATTGTCACTTAAGCACAGTACCTAATTAGGCTTAGGAACCTGACCTTAAATCCATCCTAGGGAAGGTGTCTCCTAGCCACACCCAGGAGGCACAAGGCAGAATGACCTCCTGAAGTCTGGCGGGGCAGGAAAGTTCAGATATCAGCCCAGACTGAGCAACATACCTTCTGCATGGCTCATCTGTCTTTTCCTCCTTCCAGGGTGACACCAGATGAGCTGGCATCTGCATCAAAGTCAAGAGACTGGCCCAGGGGAGTCTTGGAGCTTTACTTCCTATGGCCCCAGTAATCACATTCTACTTCTCCAGGTGTCCTGGGGCTGAGCAAGTGATGGCAGAAGAACAGACAGCAAAAGCTCAAAAGCTCAGCTTCCTTTTCAAAGCTGCGCTGGCCTGTCTCGCACTTCTTCACTTTAGGAAGGGACCTGACATGTTACCCATCTACAGTATCTGCATCTCTTAGGAACTTTTTTAAAAGCAAATTCTAGAGGCTAGGGAGGTAATTCAATGGGTAAAATGTTTGTTGTTTAAACCTGAGGAGCTGAGTTTAGATCCCCAACACCCACATAAAAGCCAGACACCAAAGTATGAGGCTGTAAACCCAGAGTTAGGCTGGGAAAAGAGGCTGAGACAGGCAGATTCCAAATTGGTGATTTCCAGGTTCAGAAAGAAACCATCTCAAAATAATAATAACAGTAATAATAATAATAATAATAATGTGGAGAGTGACTTAAGACCTCTGGCTTCCATGTGCACACACTCATGCACACACATGCACAGGCATCTGTGGGCACGTATACACACACATGAACCTACACACACACAAAAACAAATTCTAGAGTTCTGTCCCAAACCTACTGGATAAAAAGATCCAGGGGTGGGCTTCAATTACCTGCTTTCCCAGGCCCAACAGGAAGTTTGAGAACCATCGCACAGTGGTCACAGGAGTGACAGCAGGAGCATGTGTGAGGTGCTCAGAACTGTGCCTGAAGCTCCGGAGTTGCTCAGTTACAATACCATCTGAATCAGCACTACCACAGCCTGTTCCAGCGAGGCTTTCATCGCTGCCGTAGCACTGGGTTCTCACAGATGGTAACGTCCTTCCCCTGAAACAACCCAGGTCAGGTGTGTGTGCACCTGACTGTCACAGTACAAAGATCTTCACTGTCTTTGCCATGAACCATAATGAGACACACAGAATCGGGGGGTGGAGGGGGAGCAAGTCCTTGCATGAGTAAGGGAATAATTTATTAATTGGGTCTACCGTAATAGAGCGATTCTCCTAGCCTGAGCCGGAAACATTGCGGGGGGGGGGGGGGGGAGGCTGGCTGAGCAATGCTTTCACAGTTAGGGTTCATGTGATGGATGGCTGTGGAGAGAGTAAAGGTCACGGCAAAAATTCCTGTGTAGGGGGTCCTGACACTTACTTTAAACCCTGGGACAATGGCTGAACTGGAGATGGATTACTGGGTAGCAGCGCTCACCGCCGAAACCAGTGAACTGAGTTTAACTGCCAGAACGCATGTGGTGGAACAAGAGCCCCAACTCCTGCAGTCATGTTCTGACTTCCATGTGCACACCATGGCTTGTGTGCATACGGCGCACACACGTGTGTCCTTGCACATACACACTTAAAATGTTTTATTTTCTTAAGTTTTTTTCCAAAACAGTGGATCAAACACTGCAAGGCAAAATTGAAGCAGAAAATGTTTGCAGGAAGGCACGCAAGGCATAGATTTGAGACTTATATGGAACAAAGAAGTGACCATATGGGAAGTTCCCCTGAAGCCTGGGACCTAAATGTCCTAGTTAGAACAGACTCAACTTTTCACTTTGTTATTGTTTTGGTTTGGTTTCGGTTTTTCGAGACAGGGTTTCTTTGTGTAGCCTTGGCTGTCCTGGAACTAGCTCTGTAGGCCAGGCTGACCCTGAGCTCACAGAGATCCGCCTTTCTCTGCCTTCCAACTGCTGAGGTTAAAGGAGTGTGCTACCACCACCTGGCATGGGCCGCCTTATCTAATAGGGAGCACAGTGTTCTTCAGATTTGTCACGAAACAGACCCTGCGGCTGGGATTATAGTTGGGTAGAGTGCTTGCCTGGCGATCATGAAGCCTAGGGCTGGATGCCTAAACCACATAAACCAGACGTGACGGCACACACTTATCATTCCAGCCTTGGATGGTAGAGGCTGGGAGATCAGTTCAGGGTCATCCTCTGCTATATATGGAATTAGAGGCCAGCGTGGGGTGCAAGGAAAGGAGGGAGGGAGAGCGACAGGAGGAAGGAGACTTACCTACGTCACATGTGACAGAATGAACATAATTGCCAAAATATGAAAGGTTAATTCCTGGAACCAGAAACTTACATTCTACAGCAAAGTTTCTGCAGATGTGCTTAGGATCCTGAGGAGGAGAGACTGTCCGTAAATGATTACTTGTGTGAGTCCCAAACGCAGTCACTATGTCTGTGGAGGACAAAGAGAAAGATAGGACAACTGTAGAAGAAAGCAGTGTTATCACAGAGATTAGAGTGCTGCTCTGTCAGCCAAGGAAGCAGCAGAGGCTGCTGACACCTTGTTTTTGGTCCAGTGAGGACAATTTTGGACTCCTGACCTCCACCATGTGAGATAATGAAGCCAGTCCTGGTCTGCACAGTGTGTGTGGGGGGGAGGGGGACACAACTACATATTGTTTCTTTCATTCTCTTTTTCTCTTATATCCCACGCTGGCCTTGAGCTTAGCGTGCAGCAGGGGACAACACTGAACGCCTCATCATCCTGCCCCAGTTCCTGAGAGCTGAGATTCCAGGCATGTACCACTGGTTTATGCAGTACTCAGGATCAAATCCAGGACTCCCAGCATGCTTTGCTAGGCAAGCACTCTTCCAGCTGAGCTACAGCCCCAGTCTGGATATTGTTTTTAAAGACTAATTCTCGACTTCATGAATTTTAAAAATGTGGAGGGGTGGTTACACTGGAGAGACGCCACTGTCCTGAATACCACGGGATTAAACATGTCAGTATATACACATCAGGAAAACAGGAGTTGGGAAATTCAGCCAACTGTATTTTATCAAAAAATGGAGCTAAGGCTCAGTCACATGACTAAAACATGACTGTCTTAAGAATTAGTATTCATCAAGATAAGTAGAAATCAAACAATAGGAAACAGCCAAAAAGGAGGGGTTAGTGGTGAAAGCACTGGCCTGTTAGTGCACTTAGAAATATGCCATTAACAGTGATTAGGCTCCTTTTCATGTTCCAAACTTTTCTTAAGTTACTGGTGTGTGCGTTATTTCTCAATACTGTAACAGGCTATGGGTAGGTATAAGTAGACACTGATTTGGAATAGTGACCTCCACTCCTATCTAATGGCTGTCTCCCACGTCTCCTATATTTAATATTCTTTGACTTAAGTTAGTTTGGGGGGGCATAAAAGGACCTAATGCTTTCTCCAAGACAACCGCATCACACACCAAAAGGCAGAGGGATGCCATTCTCTGGGGCACTTCTGCTTGGCCTGCAGCCAGAGAGATGATAGTTGCTTAAGGAGAGGAGCTTAGAGCTGAGGCAGGTTTTTCCGCCCCAGTGCAATCTTGGGAGCCGTGGCCCAAGGGCAGCTGTAAAACCCACGTGTTAAAATAACTTAGATTGCTTGTGATAGACAGAGTAAACAAACACACAATGGGACAGCTAAGCAGCACAGAACTCTGACCCACAGAAGAAAAGAAACAACTGCCTGGATGAATAGCTCTGAATCTCGACTTACTCAATACCAGATGACTTCATTTGTTCCTTCTATTTCCTTGGATGAACCTGAGAACACCAGGTATGTTCTCCAAACCCAAGTCCCCCCATGTCAATCCCAAGGATGCCCCATTTCTGGTCACTCCTCCCCTAGCTTCCAAGTGACAGACTCCAATCAGTCAGGGCATACCCGACTGGGTCCCCACCCTCACCCCAAAGCATCATCTTCTCTCTCTTTGCTTCGTCTCCTTGTTATAGCAAGTTCTAAATCTGCTACCCCAGCCCACCTGAGGTGGTGGGTACTTATTCCCATCAATGAATGGCTGTTTTGAAAACTATGATTATTACCATTGAAATGGCTTTTTAAAAGTTCCCCCAAGAAAGGGTTTCTCTGTAGCCATAGCTGTCCTGAAGCTCACTCTATAGACTAGCCTGGCCATGAACTCTTAGAGATCCACCTGCCTCTTGCCTCCCAAGTACTAGGGTGAAAGGCATGTACCATCACCACCCAGTTGCTAAAAAAAAAGGAAAACTGATTAACTTGCGGGTAGGAGATACGTTTTTAATCAGGAAAACTGACTAACTTGCGGGTAGGAGATACATTTTTAATCAGGAAAACTGATTAACTTGCGGGTAGGAGATACGTTTTTAATCAGCTGAGAGCTTCTAGTTCTAGTTACACTTGAGAGAGAACAACTTCTCGAGCAGTAAAATGATGCCAAGAAAAATTTCAACAAATTGTCCAGGCATGGTGGCTCAAACCTTTAATCCCGGCCTTCAGGAGGCAGAGGGAGGCAGATCTCTGAGTCTGAGGTCCACTTGGTCTATTGAGCAAATTCTAGGACAGCCACGACTACATAGAGAAACACTCTCTTGAAAACCCAAACCAAACCAAACAAATTTGCTTGAACCCTGGTCTGGAGACTCCGTCCTGGAAACCCAGCTACTCAAGAGACCAAGTTCAAAGCCAGCCTGGGCAACACCACAAGACTGTTTCAAAATAAAAGAAGGGGTGTGAAAATACAAATCCGTGGTCTTCCTCAACATGTTCCATCAACAACAGAATTTATTCCAGCTGAATTCTGTGGCACATACTTGTAACTCCAGCAGTCCAGAGGTTGAAGCAAGACAATGTTCAGACTGAGGCCAAGCTGGACTATATATAAGGAAGACTGTCTCAAAACAAACAAACAAAAAAAGTTCCTGTTATTAAAAAAAAAAAAAAGGCCAGGCAGTCGTGGCCCATGCCTTTAATCCCAACACTTGGGAGACAGAGGCAGCTGGATCTCTGTGAGTTCGAGGCCAGCCTAGTCTACAAAGCGAGTTCCAGGACAGCGAGGGCTACACAGGAAAAACCTTGACTCAGGGAAAACACACACACACACAAAACTGCCTGTGTTTCCAGAAAGCCTGTCTGTTTGTCTTTGCTGTTTTAAAATTGAGACACAAAATTTATCTATCACCTTCAATTTAGTTTTTTAAATTTTTTTATGTTTACACATATGCATAGTAAGTCCATTTGTGTGTGTGCTCACAAGCTTATAAGTATGCCACAGTGAGCAGTCACTTGCACAGGCCAGGAGAGGACAGCATATACTCTTTCGAGTTAGAGTTACAGGCAGTTACAAACCACAGTTTGCATCCTGGGAATTAATCTGGCTTCCTCTGGGAAAGCTGAGCCATCACCTCATTCTTGTTTAAAAAGAAAATTAGAAGAGAACTATGGGAAAGACTATTTTTCTATTTTTTTCTGTAGTGAATATGCTTTTTGTTTGTGTGAATATGTTTTTTTGTTTGGTTTGGGTTTTTTTGTTCTTGTTTTGTTTTGTTTTTGAGACAGGGTTTCTTTGGAAGCCTGACCTAGAACTAGGCTCTTGCAGACCAGGCTGGCCTTGAAATCCCAGAGATCCACCTGCCTCTACCTCCCAAGTGCTGAGATTGAAGGTGTGCACCATCACTACCTGGCATGAATATGTATTTTAAAGAAGACACTTTTAATTAAAAACTCATTTTGCATAGATGTGCATGTGCCAACAGCCCATAAGGCCAGTGAACAACTTTAGGGAGTTGGATCTCTTTTTTCACCATATAGGTGTCTGAGTTTGAATTCAGGTCCTTAGACTTGGCTTCAGACAACCCTAACACTGAGCAATCTCACCAAGCCCTGAATATGACTTTTAAAATTATTAGCATTATTGTTGCTCTTTTGGAGTTTTTGTTTGTTTTGTGGTTTAGTTTGGTTTTTCAAGTTAGGGTTTGTCTGTGTATCCCTGGAACTCACTCTGCAGACCAGGTTGGCCATGAACTCAAGAGATCCACCTGCTTCTGTCTCCCAAGTGCCTGTCAAAGTTATTTTTAAAAAATTACCATTTTAACCAGGTGGTGGTGCAAACGCCTTTAAACCCAGTACTTCAGAGGCAGAGGGAGGCAGGTCTCTGTGAGTTCAAGGCCAGCCTGGTCTACAAAGCAAGTTCCAGGACAGCCAGAGCTGTTACACAGAGAAACCCTGTCTCGCAAAAACAAATAAATGAATCAAAATAAAAATACTATGTTAAACCTCATTATAAAGGCATTGCAAATTTTAAAGATCACATATTGAAATTAAACTTTATTTAACTCAATGAACTAAACAAAATCGCCAATAGAAAAAAATCCTTTTTTTGTTTTTTGTTTTTGTTCGTTTTCTTTTGCTTTTCGAGACAGGGTTTCTCAGTAGCTAAGGAGCCAGTCCTGGAACTCACTTTGGTAGACCAGGCAGGCCTCCTGCTCACAGATATGTGCCTGCCTCTAATTCCTGAGTGCTGGGATTAAAGACATACACCACCACTGCCAGGCAGAAAAAAAAATTCTTTTTTTTCTTTCTTTCTTTCTTTTTTTTTTTTTTTTTTGGTGCCGTGACAGAAAAAAAAATTTCTATGTGACTAAAAAAATGACACTTTTCTGAATTATTGTCCTAAAGTCCTTATATCTGTATATTTTTCCCTATCCAAATAATTTCTTCAAGCTACACAACTACAGGCTTCATATTAAATATTACTCCTCTCGAGTGAGGGGAGGCTGGGAGGAGGAAACTGAGGAGGATAGTACCAAATGCCTTGTGCCGGACTAGTGTTTCACACCTTCAATCCTGACATCTGTGAGTTCAAACCCAGCCTGGTGTACAGAGTGAAACCATATAAAACCCTATCTAAAAATAAATGTATATACATTTCCAGCGAATTCATCAAATTCCAGAAGCATTTTAAGACTAAGGAAAACAATTCACAACGCAGAGAAGGAAAAGCAGCTTTCATCGTTTTCAACCCCCCCTCTTTATTTTAAAGCCACCACCCAACCTTTCCTGCCACACACACACCACGTGAATAATGTCTAGTAGGTTTGAGAGAAAGGCTCCTAAGGAATAATTCGTGAATAGGTAAGACAGGAAGTACGGTGCTGGGAGAAGCTGCGTGTTGATCATGACTTCATCTTATTGGATTTATTTCCTCCATCTCTAGACTTTTCTAAATTCTATGGAAGCCCGCTCAGACTCTTGCCCATGGCTCTGCCTTCTTCCACTTAGACCCAGCCTTATGCGTTAAACAGAAATCGCGGGATTATATATTAACTCCCACCCCGCAGATTTTAATCTAAAACTCTTAAAACTAAAAGCAGAAGGGTTGGGTGGATATTCCGCAGCAGACCCTTGTTCCGGAGCTTATCTTTTTGGACGGAGGCACCACGCGGACCCGGATCCTCCAGGGAGGAGGTCAGCCAGGGCCCCAGGCGGTCACACAGCAGGACAGGTTAGGACCTGGCGGCGTCACGCGCCTGGAGCCCCACAGGCTCCGCCCCCAGGCAGACACAGCCAATGGCGGGGCGGGGGCGGGCCCTGCCGGGGCCGCAGCCTGGGAGGCTTTAAAGCCCGAGCCCAGCGTTCCTTGGCCAGATTTTCGGACTTCGGCGACCTCTGGAATATTAGTTTGTGGAGTATTCGTAAGTAGCTGGCTGCTCCAGGTGAGTGACCCCAGCGGGCCTAAACGCTGCGCGAACGGTTATAGGGAGGAAAATGGAGATCCCGGGACCACAGCATCTGCAACCCGTGCTGGGGACCCCAGGATGGGCCAGGACCTCGGGGTGGGGGATCCCTCGGCCTCCCCGGAGTGACGGAGTCCGTGTTGCCATGCGGGGTCGTCGCAAGGCCGCTTGACTCCGGGCCTGATGGGACCCGAAGGGGCAGCAGCAGGACCCCCCTGAAGCTGGTCACGGGGGCCCAGGGCTCCCTGTGCCGCCATAACACCCGTGGGCGGTGGCTACGAGGGCGGAGCAGACGACAAGCCCCCCCTCCCCCGCCCAGCGTGGGCCCCTAACCCGAGCCGGGATCACCCGGGGGAGGGTGTCGCCTCGAGGCTTTCGTTCTGGAAACTCGGTACAGACCGGTCCCCAGCTGTGCATTAAAGTGTGAGGGGACTTCTGTATCCCCCGTTTGGGCTCACTCAACACTGTCAGCACATGCAACACATGACCTGGACCAAGTTGTCCCCTTAAGTTTCTTAGTCATACAGTACCGGGAGACTCAAGACTATCATGCCACTATAATGGAAAAGAGTTTATCCCAGTTTCTATGCCACTTACTTGGCAAGTTTTCATTATCACTATCGACACAGGGTTTCACTGTGTAGCCCTGGCTGTCCAGGAACTCTGTAGACCAGGCTGGCCTCGAACTCAGAGATCCTCCTGTCTCTGCCTCCCGAATGCTGGGATTAAAGGCATGCACCACCACCACCCCACGAATCGAGTAAATTTCAAAGATTAATTTCTGGCTTGTTTTTCTCCACTCACACCCATACTTATTAACACGTGTAAAGACATTTCTGTTTTATTAAGGTGGTTTTAACTAATATTTTAAATGAACCAGTTTGCTGCTGGCCTAATGGCTCATGACTAAAAATCACAGCGCTTGAGAGATGAAGCCAAATAAGAGTGCAAAGTCTGCCTGAACTACCAGAGATCCTGTCCATGAAAGAAAAATGTTTAAATGTTTAGCCGGGTGGTCGTGGCATGTGCTTTTAATCCCAGAACTCGGGAGAGACAGAGACAGGCACATCTGAGTTCAAGGTCAGCCTGGTCTGCAGAGTGAGTTCCAGGACAGGCTCCAAAGCTGCAAAGAAACCCTGTCTGAAACCAAAAAAAATAAAATAAAATAAAAAGGCTTTGTCAGATCCTTATTTCCTCTTTTCCTTCCCTAGGTGTTTGAACCATGAATCGTTTACTCCTCCTGGCTACCCTGTGCTTGGGGACAGCCTTAGCCACTCCAAAATTTAATCACACGTTTAGTGCCCAATGGCACCAGTGGAAGTCTACACACAAAAGACTGTATGGCACGGTATGTAATGTTTCCAATGTCTCGAGAGAGTGAGTGGTCCTCCTTGCCCTTGGACGTTTAATGCTAGACAGTAGTAGTCTCTAGAAGCCAGCTCTTAGTGGGAATATCCCAATCACACACCCACTGTGAACGGAATAGAGCACAAATATCCCTGTTGTATGCTTTCGGGAGGAGAAATGCTTACGTCAGGTGGGTTGGATTTTTTTAAGACTTATTTATAGACTTACAAAGAGTGTTTTGCTTGCATTTATGTCAGTGTATCGTATGCATCATGGAACTAGAGTTATGGATGGTTGTGACCTGTGTGTGGTGCTGAGAATTAAACCTGGGTCTTCACCCACAAGACATCTCTCCAGCCCCTTAGCTCCTCCTTTTTGTTGGGGTTGACAGGGTTTCACTGTTGTGCAACTCACTAGAGACCAGATTGGCCTCAAACTCACAGACATTCGCCTGCCTCTGCCTCCCCAGTACTGAGATTTAAAGACATGTGCCAACCTACCTGGCTTCCCCTCGATTTTTAACAAAAATAAAAACTGCCAGTTCTATGTTTGCTTGTAGAATGAGGAAGAGTGGAGGAGAGCAGTGTGGGAGAAGAATATGAAGATGATTGAGCTGCACAATGGGGAATACAGTGAGGGGAAACATGGCTTCACCATGGAGATGAACGCCTTTGGGGACATGGTGAGTGTGATGTGATACAAGCTCTCTGGACTTTCTGTTTTCTTTTTACAAAATTATCTCACCTCTTCAACTTTTTTTTTTGTCTTTCTCGGAAGACCAATGAGGAGTTCCGGCAGTTGGTGAATGGCTATAAGCACCAGAGGCACAGGAAGGGGAAAGTATTTCAGGAGCCTCTGATGCTTCAGATCCCCAAGTCTGTGGACTGGAGAGAGAAAGGTTGTGTGACTCCCGTGAAGAATCAGGTATGAGGGCTGGGAGACGTCTCAGCTGTGTGAGTGGGAGAACCTGAGTTTTATCCCCACAGCTCACACCTGGGAGAGAGAAAGTTGATGTGGTAGCACTTCTGCCAGTAAGTAGGAAGCAAGGCAGATAGGTTCCCAGGGCTTACTGGCCCACCAGCATGGCCAAGTCAATGAGTTCCAGCCAAAAGTGAGACAGCCTGTCTCAGAAAACAAGGTAGATAGTGACTGAGAAGCAATGCCCAAGGTTGGCCTCTGGCATGAACACACACACACACACACACACACACACACACACACACCTAACCCTGCCTGCCCCTCAAAAGAATCAGGTGTTGACCTTGTCTGGTTCATACCTTTTCCCACAGAATGGCCAAGAAGGTCTGGAGTTTGCTATAATGCAGTGTGATATGCGAGTTCTTTATTATTATTCTTGGCAGTTTTATACACTCAGCCCCCAACATCCTCCCCTCAACCATATCAACACCAACACCCCCAACGAGTACCCATCTCACCCTCAAGTCTTTTTGTTCTGTAGCCCGTGGAGTTTAACCAGGGCCACCTAGCCTACCATGCACACATAGGTGTGGCGTAGCTATCCACCCACTAGAGCCTGGGCAACTCCATACTGACAGCATCACTGAAGATGATTACTCCCCTCCTCCGGTAGCCACCAATTGCCTGTTGCTCCTGTGCTTTAGCCTGGACCCTACACAGTATTTTGGTCTGTCTGCTCTTGGGCATATTACACCTTTGGAGCCTGAATGGAACAGGGTCTCACGATTGCCTAGCCTGGCCCCAAGCTTAGAATCTCCCAAGTGGATTTCGGCCACGCATCGCCACATCCAGCTTCCTGTTTAAAGGCACATGTAAAAGCTGTTGACTATCTTTGTCTTGTAAACCCCCTTATCTCTTTCTCTTTCCAGGGCCAGTGTGGTTCATGTTGGGCTTTTAGTGCCAGTGGGGCCCTGGAAGGACAGATGTTCCTTAAGACTGGCAAACTGGTCTCCCTGAGTGAGCAGAACCTTGTGGACTGTTCCCAGGCTGAAGGCAATCAGGGATGCAATGGTGGCTTGATGGATTATGCCTTCCAGTACATTTTGAACAACAAAGGTCTGGACTCAGAGGAGTCCTATCCCTATGAAGCAAAGGTAATTGGTTTGTTTCCTCTCTGTTTTTAGAAACATTACCAGACATGGTTTTCATAGTTCGTGCTTTGTGGATAGCTAACAGCCTTTCGTTTTGAGGGTTGGTTTGTGAGTATTGACCTGACATTATGAACTGAACATCGCTGAGGGTTTTGTTTCTAGTTGTGATCGTGTCTCTCCTTTAACTTTCAAAGGAAGGACCTTGTAAGTACAGATCTGAGTTTGCTGTGGCTAATGACACAGGATACGTGGATATCCCTCAGCAAGAGAAGGCTCTCATGAAGGCCGTGGCAACTGTGGGGCCTATTGCTGTGGCTATGGATGCAAGCCATCCGTCTTTCCAGTTCTATCGTTCAGGTAATTGTTAGAATTAGTGCCACCCTGCCTTTGCAGATGAGTTTTGCTTTCTAGGACTGTTGGGGATTTTGAGTCTACGTTTAATATACAGATGTTTCGGTTTGATCAATTGGGCATTTTCAAGGTTTCTTAATTAATTATGATGGGGACAGCGGTGCATGTAAGTGCAGGTGCCCTCGGTACTGAAGTATCAGATCCCTTGGAACTGGACTGAGAGGCAATTGTAAGCCACCCAGTGGGTGCTGGAACCAGACTCAGGTTCCCTGCCAGAGCAGTGGATACACGTAACTGCCGAGACATCTCTCCAGTACCCCTCTCTTTAAATCTTAATGCTTTTATTTGGGGATGCGTGCGACTGCTATGCATGCATATGGAGGTAAGAAGAACTTGCAAGAGTTGGTTCCTTTCCACTGTGTGTGACCCCAGAATCAGACTCAGGCCCTGAGCCTTTTTAACAAGCACCTTTACCTGATAAGCCATCCCACCATCTGAAATGTTTCTTTAAAGATTATGAATTACTTCTATAGATAGACCCTAATTTACCTAACTCTTCTCCAATAGCTGGATCTTTTTCCAAAAGATTTATTGCTGTAATTAGGACTTTTAAGGAGCCTGTCGTTCAATAGAGGAAAGCGGGGAGAGAGCTTGTTCATCCTTTTTTTAGATTTAAGAGTAGCAGGGTTTATGGTTTTGGTATGCTAGCTAGAAGATGGAGCCTATCGCCATAGGCTTTAAAACAATAGGATTTTTCTTTTATAATTCATTCCTGTAATCCCAGCTCTCAGGAGACAGAGGCAGGATCAAGGTCAGGCCCATCCTTGGTTACATAGCCTGTTGGAGGTCAGCTTGAACTACATCAAATCTGTCAAATACTGAGACAGGATTTCACTATTGTCGACCAGGCTGGCCTTCTCTGCTGTGCTGGGATTAGGGCATGCACCAGGTCACCCAACATGTCCACTACTATTTTTTGACTAGTATCTTCTAGTCAAATTTGGGACTTTGGGATCTGTGACATTGTGGGGAACAAGGTGGATCACAGTCCCATGGTGACTAGGACCTCTCACCAATTGTTCATTTAACTCTGCCAGGCATCTACTATGAACCGGACTGTAGCAGCAAGGACCTCGACCACGGGGTTCTGGTGGTTGGCTATGGATTTGAAGGAACAGATTCAGCTAAGAATAAATTTTGGATTGTCAAGAACAGGTAAGACTCAAAATGTTGTATTTTAAATTGAAAAGGGAATTCTTTTAGGGTTTTCAATATTTAGATGCAAGTTCACAGACATTCAAATTTTAAAACTCTGGACGTCTTACAGAGTGAAGGGTTTGTGTTTTAGATTCTGAACTAAGCTTGTGGAGGAGATTCTTACATATTTGTAACATTGAATTTCCAAATTTGGCTTAAATTTCAATAAGCCTATGAGACCTGTGTGATTTCAGCTTGCTTTTCTTTAGTCTTCAGCAAGAGATGGCTAGCAGAAACCTTAGCCCATCTCCCTGTATTATCTTCATTTTGCTCTCAGGAGCCTTAAAGCCTGTCAAAATTAAGTCTCACAACTAATTATCTTTCACTGAGATAAAACATAACATTGGTTGTGGAGAAAATCATTCTGTTAAAATCTAGTTTGCCTCAATGATGTATCTTGCCCAGAATATGCAGAACTCTGGGTTCAGTTTCTAGCACCACCGTGTAACACCTGGTGTGGTGTGGTTGGACCTTGACCTAACACAGGAGGTCAAGGTCCAAGTATTCAAGGGCATCCTCTTAGGGAACCAGTGAGGTTAACCTTGGCTACACAAAACCCTATCTCAAAATAAGTGAGGGGCCAAGGTGACTTGTCACCCAGTCCTATGGACCTATGTTCGTATCCCCAGCACCCTCGAAAGCCGTGTACTGCAACACACACTGTACCCCCAGGGCTGGCCATCAGGGGGCTGTGAGCTCTGGGCTCAGTGGGAGATCCTATCAAAAAAGTAAAAGGAGATGAAGGCACCAGCATTGACAGTAAACAGGAATGAATGCTCTGTGTATTTTATGTGTAGACCTTAGAGCACTCAGCGCTAAGTTCAGTCCTATTTTTTCAAGTGTTAATTATTAATCACTCTCATGTTTCCTTGAATCTCTTTCAGCTGGGGTCCTGAATGGGGTATGGAAGGCTTCGTCCACATAGCCAAAGACAGGAACAACCATTGTGGACTTGCTACTGCGGCCAGCTACCCTACCGTGAATTGATGGGGAGTGGTAATGAAAGACTCCTGGACACTGCGTCCAAAGGGATGTATCTTAAAACTGACCAAACCCTTACTGAGACCATAGTACTTGAATCACTGAAGATCCAAGTCATGATTTGAATTCTGTGACATTTTTACCTGGGTTAAATGTTACCACTACTTAAACTACTCTACACACAGCTTTATAATATTGAACACTCATTGCTTAATTCTGAGTCTGGAATATTTGTTTTATAAAGGATGTATAAAGATTTCTTTAGCTTTTAAAATAAATTTCAGTTCAGTGTATGTAGGTGGGACTTCCTTTTGTAATGTGCTGACAAGTGTTTGGCATCATGGAAAACGACCGGTGCTGCTGGGCTTTCTGATTTTAAAGATAATAGATTTAACCTCAGTTTCCCATCAGGTATATGATAAGTTAGCTATGGGGTAATTGTTGTTTGTTTACACCTTCATTTTCTGTTTCTGTGTGTGTGTGTGTGTGTGTGTTAGATGTGATACATGCATGCCGCAATACATGTGTGAGGTCAGAGCCTAACTTGGTGGAGTCAGTTCTTCTACAGTGTTGTTTGTCCTAGGGATCAAAATCAGGTTGTGAGGCCACAATGCCTTTCCCATGGAGCAGTCTTGCCAGCCCCACTTGTTTTAAGTGGCATATAATTACATATGTTTTTGAAATACAATAAAATGTTTTGATACATGTATAATATGAAATGATCAGATAGGGCTAATAAGTTTACCTCAAATATTTTATCACTTTAAAGTTCACAGTATGTTACTATTAGAGACAGTCTTATTTATATACCCTAGTCTGGCCTTAAACCCATGATCCCTCTCCTTCATCCTTCTAAGGGCTAAAATAACAAGCATGTATTATACCCAGTCTCAACTCATATCTGGAAAAACTTGACAAATCCAGAAGAATAAGAGCAAATTGTTCTACACAGTGGTTCTCAACCTTCCTCATATTGTGACCCTTTAATATAGTTCCTCATGTGGTGACCCCCCCCACCATAAAAGTATTTTTATTGCTACTTCATAATGTGATAACCCCCAACCATATTATTTGTTGTTTCTTCATAACTTATTTGTGCTACTGTTACGAATCATAATTAAATATTTTTGGAGACAGAGGTGTGCCAGAGGAGTCTAGAACCACAGGCTGTTCTAGAGTATGCAGACTCAGATGTGCAGGTTTTATGCGTTAGAAGGTTGCTTCCCTGCCTGGAAGGGGCTAGGTGTGACAAGGTTGAGGTGGTAGTTACAGGCAAAGACCACAGTACTGCTTCGAAGTTCAAGAAAAGACCAGACACAGGTGGCTTGCAGGGACACCTGGCTCCTGGGAAACCTCATGCTGCCCAGGATTGGCAACAGCACATTGAGCAGTTGTGATTAACATCTAGGTGTTTGTGACCAGAAGTGTGTTCAAGGTCATTGAGAAATCAGGTGAGACCACAAAAGTTGTTCTCTGGCTTTGAAAGATGACTGAAGAACCCATGAGGGAAGGACAGGGGAGAAATCTCTAGGCCAAACGAGTGTCAGAAGTAACCTAATCCCTGACTTAATAAACTTGGAAGGGGATAAAATAGACATAGTCACACAGCTAGTAAGTGTGGCTAAAACAGTATTTTTTGTTTTTGTTGGTTGGTTTGGTTTGTTTCTTGGTATTACCTTTTATTTTTTACATATCAACCCCAAATACCCCTCCCTCTTGTTCCCTCTCCTCCCCTCCCCACACCCCATCTGCTTCTCAGAGGGTAAGGCCTCCCCTGGGAAGTCAACAAAGTCTGTTTTTTAAGACAGGGTCTCTACTAGCCCTGGCTGTCCTAGAGTTCTCTTTGTAGACCAGGAGGCCCCAAACTTCCAGATCCACCTGCCTTTTCCTCCCAATTGCTGGGATTAAAGATGTGTGGCACACGCCTTTTATCCTAGTTCTTGGGAGGCAGAGGCGGTGGATCTCTGAGTTCGGATCTGAGTTTGAGGTCAACCTCGTCTACAAGAAAGAGCTAGTTCAGAGAAATTTTTGTCTCAATAAACAAAACAAAAAAAGATGTACACCACTACGTCCAACAATATTATTTAAAAGACAGTGAAAATATCCCTTGTGTATGTGTGAAATGTGTATGTCCTCGATCAAATAAAGAAATACAGGTGATAAACGGGTGACATACTTACCAGAGACACAAGTTGTGACAGAAATGGGTGATGAACAGGAATGAGATACTATGAGGTGACTTTTTTTTTGGTTTTTCAAGACAGGGTTTCTCTGTAGATTTGGAGCCTGTCCTGGAACTAGCTCTTGTAGACCAGGCTGGCTCGAACTCACAGAGATCCGCCTGTCTCTGCCTCCCCAGTGATATGATATGCCTAGATCTTAAATTTCTTTAATTTTTTTGTTACACATTTTGAGGAGGAATGTATGTGTCTCACACATATTCATGCATATGGCAGTTGGAGGACAAGCTGTGGGAGTCATTCTTCTACCAAAAAATGATAGAGATTGAATTCAGATTATTCTCCGCTACAAGTCTTTATTTTTTAAAAAAAAAAAAATTTTAAAAAAAAACCTCTTTTCAGCCGGGCGATGGTGGCGCACGCCTTTAATACCAGCACTCGGGAGGCAGAGGCAGGCGGATCTCTGTGAGTTCGAGACCAGCCTGGTCTACAAAGCTAGTTCCAGGACAGGCTCCAAAGCCACAGAGAAACCCTGTCTCGAAAAACCAAAAAAATAAAAAATAATAAAAAAAAAAACCTCTTTTCTCCTTTTACATGCCAAATCCATTTTCCACCCCCTCCCCTCCTGCTCTCTGCCTTCTCCCCCACCCCATCCTCCTGCTCTCTGCCTTCTCCCCCACCCCATCCATTCCTCAAAGAAGGTAAGACTTCCCATGGGGGAGTGAACAGAGTCTAGCGCATTGTTTTGAGGCTCAGCTACAAGTCTTCACACTCAGAGCCAGCGCTGGGGTGTGGAAATCAGGGTGAGTTGACCTGCTGAGCTGTCTTTCTGGGTTAGAAACAGAAAGTTCTACCCAGTTCTCCACGGCAGTGTAATTCAACATTGACAGTAGACTGCTGGACAGACTCTAGACTCTGGGGAAAATCTGAGCACTAAATTGGGTTAATATGTGGCAGTTTATTTAAACACAATTTCAAGGTTGGCTGAGCAGAGCCCTCCGATGTCTTGAACTATGATACATGAAGGTTTTGTCATTTCCAAAAGTTTTAAATAAACTTTCAGATGACAAGCCACATTTGTCATCTGAAAACTGTTTTCAAAGGGTTAGTTTGTCAGGCAATGATGGTGCACGCCCTTAATCCCAGCATTCTGGAGTCAGGGACAGCCGGGTCTCTTGAGTTCAAGGCCAGCCTGGTCTACAAGAGAGTTTCAGGACCTACAGAGAAACCCTGTCTTCAAACACACTGTGTGTGTGTGTGTGTGTGTGTGTGTGTGTGTGTGTGTGTGTGTGTGTGTGTGTACGTTTACCATGCCAAGGCCAGATGAGGACATCAGATTCCCTGGAGCTGATATTTTAAACAGTCTGATGGGTACTGGGAACCACACTCAGTTCCTCTGAGCCTGTCTTAAGGTTTCTGCTGTGAAAAGACAGCGTGACCTCAGCAAGTTAACAACACCCTTAATCCCAGCACTCTGGAGGCAGGAACAGACAGATCTCTGAGTTCAAGGCCAATCTGGTCTATAAGAGCTAGTTCTTAGAACAGGCTCCAAAACTACACAGAGAAACTTTGTCTCTAAAAATGAAATAAAAAGTCCTTCTGCATTGATTGGCCTGTGATAGGGCAGAATAGAGCTAAGCAGGGAAAACTAAACTAAATGCTAGGAGAAAGAAGGATTCAGAAAAGCCATGCAGCCCCACTGGAACCGGTCGGAACTTTACATGGTAAACCATAGCCCTGTGGAGGTGCACAGATTAATAGAAATAGGTTAACCAAAGATTTAAGAGCTAGCCAATAAGTTGGAGCTAATAGACCAAGCAGTGATTTAAATATAGTTTTCTGTGTGGTCATTTAGGGTCTGGGCAGTCGAGAACAAACAAGCGGCCTCCCCTTACAGGAGACAGAGCATTTAGTTGAGGTTCAGTCCATTATTATGGTGTGATATGGTGGCCTGCAGGCAGACATGGTACTGGGGGAGCAGCTGAGAGTCCTAGATCTTGCAGGAAGCGAACTGAGATTCTGGACTTGACAATATCTTGAGCACTCCCTGAATGTTTTTCAAAGATATTGATAGGCATGAAATCAAGTCAGGGGACTGGAGAGATGGCTCAGGGGTTAAGAGCACTGACTGCTCTTCCCGGAGGTCCTGAGTTCAATTCCTAGCAACCACATGGTGGCTCACAATCATCTGTAATGAGATCTGGTGCTCTCTTCTGGCCTGTAGACATAACGTAGAAAGAATATTGTATACATAATAAGTAAATAAACCTTTAAAAAAAGAAAAAATCAAGTCAGAATCACAAACCTACAGTAGAGTTTTCTAGCATCTAAGTATCATAATGTGTATTTAACTCTTGACTTTTGGGGGCACTCACCACCCAGTTCCCCCCAAAAAAAATCATACATGGAGGCTTATTCGTTATGAATGCCTAGCCTTCGCTTGGCTTGTTTCTTGCCAGCTTATCTTAAATTAACCCATTTATCTTTTATCTCTGGTCCTTTATCTTTCTTCTGTGTATCTTTACTTCTTCCTCCGTGGGTATCTAGGTGACTGGCCCCTGACGTCCTCCTCTGCTCCTAGTTCTCCCTTCGCCCAGATTTCTCCTATTTATACTCTCTGCCTGCCAGCCCCGCCTGTCCTTGCTGCTACTGCCTTGGTATTGGCCGTTCAACTCTTTATTAGGATCATCAGGTGTTTTAGACAGGCAAAGAATCACAGCTTCACAGTTAATCAAATGCAGCATAACAAAAGTCACATACCTTAAAATAATATTCCCCAACAGTTAAATTGCAATGGAAGTCTAGAAAGGTGGAAAATGATTGCATATCAAGATAACCAGGTCAGGTCACAGAGAAAGTTATGACACAGGCATCTTAGAATAGGGAGGGGCTTAAAGTAAATAGGAAGCCCCCATAGCACGTGGATGTCTCATTTGTGTTTTACCTGTGGCATTTAAAATTAATCCTTGCTAGGTGGTGGTGGTGGTGCACACCTTTAATCCCAGCACTTGGGAGGCAGAGGCAGGCAGATCTCTGAGTTCAAGGCCAGCCTGGTCTACAAGAGTTCCAGGACAGGCTCCAAAGCAACACAGAGAAACCCTGTCTCGAAAAAAATAAATAAATAAAAATAAAATTAATCCTTTATTATATTTATTTACTGGAGGTGGAGCATGCATGTTATAGTTTGACTCTCTATCTCTTACATTTGAATGCTTGCTTGGTCTGCAGTTGGTGAAAGTTTGGGAAGGATTAGGAGGTGTGGCCTTGTTGGAGGTGTGTCAGGGGGACTGAGGGGCTTCTGAAGCCTATGCCGATCCAGTTAGCTCTTTATTCCTCCTAGTTGTTAGCTCAACACAGAAGCTTTTATCTAGTGCTCCTGTGCCATACCTGCCTGCCGCCATGCTTCCTGCCATGGTGGTCCTGGACTAACCTGAAATTGTAAGCAAGCCTCTAATTAACTGCTTTTATAACTTGCCTTATTTATGTTTTATCATGGCAATAAAAATAACTAAGAAGTAAACATTGAAATATATAAATGTTCCTTATTCTCCATTTTTAAATTGAGGCATTACCAGAACTGACCCTACTTCCTATATTTTAAAACTTTTTTTGCTTTTTTTTTTTTTTTTTTGGAATGGGGAGTGCTACTTCGTTTTTTTTTTTTCAAGACAGGATTTTTCAGTAGCTATGGAGCCAGTCCTGGAATTCTCTCTTGTAGACCAGGCTGGCCTCGCACTCACAGATCCGTGTGCCTCTGCCTCCCAAGTGCTGGGATTAAAGGTGTGCACCACCACCGCCTGGCTCATTTTAAAACTTTTGTAATTCTTGTTACTTACATTGAAATGTGTGTTAGACACCTAGGCAACAACTCTGAGCAGCTGCCTCTGGGGATGAAAGAATTAAATGAATAGTCATGATTCCTCCCAACCTACACATGGCCACTTGTTTGGATCATACTGTGTGGCCACCGGGAAGGCCAGCAGGTACCTATAATCAGAAACCCTCTCCTGTGATGTCACCTTCCACCCACCCTTTTTTTTTTTCTTCTGCTCCTTCCAAGTTTCTGAGCAGTCAAACCCTCAGCCACAGACCATGAAATCAGTATATAGATGTGTCTGGTCATTTCCTTCTGAGCAAAATGAATTATCAGGGCTCCCCTCACCCTGTCCTGTAGGAACATTCCAGACAAGCAATGTAGGACCGCCACTGTCACTCTGGTGCTGTACGCATAGTGCTATAAACCCACTGGATCCAAGTTTTCTCTTAATTATCTAGAGCTTTCCATGATACCCTGCTTGTAGCTAAAGTGACAGGACCAAGGGCCATCAGCCTTTAAAACATATTCCTGCATTACTTATCGGTATTTCATCAAGCTCAATCATATGTTTCACTTCCATCGATCAAATTTTAGGTCATGGTGGATCACACAATACTGAATTTATGGCAAACAACTTGCTTCACAGGGTAACTAGATGTCATATGACCCAAAACAGAACTGACCTGGAGAGATAGCATGCTGGGTAAAACCACTTGCCATGGAAGGGCAAGAAGTTGAGTCCAGATTCCCTAAAGCATATACAAAACCAGGTAAAGTAGCACGTGCCTCTAATTCCAGAGCTCCTACAGTCAGATAGACCAGAATCCCCAGTAGCTCCCAGATATCATAGGTATTCACCCACACACACCCCGCTTTTAATGAGATACTAGAGACCAACCTAGGGACTTCATGTGTGCTAGGCTAGGCAAGTCCTCTGCCAACTGAGCTATGATTCCAGTTCAGAGGAGGATTTTTACAATTTTTTAATCCATAACTTCTGGTTGAAGTGCTCTTTTGATGGTCACCTAAAAACCCTCATCAAATAATTATAATATCTTATCTGTCTTGGCATTGCTGTCTACTGGCATTTCTTTTTCTTCTTGTGATGTTGCTGATTCTTAGTGTAGCACATGACTTTGCTGTATCCTACAGACAGAGGCTGTGGATCCTAACTACCTTTAACAGCTACAGCTCAAAGGTCAGGCGTGTGTGTTTGTTCAGCTTCCTGGTTAAGCTTCTCCAAACCATCCAGACGGACAAAAAAACAAAAATGGGGCCCTGACTCACATTGCATAGCTGCAGAGGGTGGGGTGAAAGTTCAAACCCTCCCTCCCCCACAGTCACCTTCCTGGTAAACTGGGGCAGTGACTCAGGCAGTGGCCTTATTGACTCTGAACTAGATTGTGTGATCAGAATATAAGCTCCATTCTACCTCCTTGTGATGCCAAAGAAAACTGGTCAGCTTTGTTAAGAATTTCTCCTAACACGAGCTCCCAATCAAGTCAAATCACAACAAGCCAAATTAAAAATATCCAGGTTTAATGGGATTCCTGTGCTCTTGGGTGTCCCAGAGGGGAAATGTGGGGGGGGGGGGGGACACGCATTTCTCTTCTGGGAGCTCACTTAAATACCCTGTGGGAGTGGTACTGCCCCTTCCCAGGGAGGGGTCAGGACCTGGCTTGCTGGGATTTAGAATCCAGACCGATACAACTCCCAGACACGGGGGGCCGGGGGCTGGGGGCTATGCTCCCAATTTAGCAAGCTTCCCAGATGGTCTTGACAGCCGGAGTTGGAGGAGAGAAGCCTAATTTGAAACTAGCTTTGCCTTATACTGCCTATCAGTATAAATTAATGTTGGGTGGGACAGAGGCTCGGCTGCCTACTAACACTGCCCTGGTGGAGAATCCAAGTCCTGCCTGCTTCAGGCAGGAAACAGAACCTCAGCTCCTTCAACACTACCTTGCAAATTCAGATTCTGTGTTCACTTCTTCCAAAGTGGAAAGAAGATCAGCACCACTCGGCTTTGCTAACACCATTTGACTAGAGAATGGGGGTTGGGTGGTTTGCTTGCTTCTGCCAGGGAAAGGCTTCTGTAGTGCCCTGTCTGCCTCATGTCAAAGGCATGCAGAAACCTGGGCAGTTCAGTCCCTGCTCTCACATCCATTTTCATCGATTCAGGAGGTCTTTGGACGGTCCTTCCATGTAGGCTTCAGTGTCCTACGTTTATGGTTTAAACACAGAGTCTTTTATTTGTACAAAGCACTGAGGAACGGGGCTACTCTGTCTTTGAAGATCCAGAAGTCTTACTAGCTTTTGTCATTAGAGTTGGATAATAACAATGCCACATTATGAATAGTGGTGAGTGACTGTGTCCAGCTTCCCATGGCCTAAGGCTGTTTCCATTGGGTAAATAGAGTAAAATAGAAATTAAGTCATTTCTATTTTAAAAATTCAAGATCCGTTAACCTTTCTTACAATTTTAGTATTCTTTTCTCCACAGAGACCCATTGAAGGCAAATTGACTGGGGCTGGGATGTAGCTCAGCTGGTAAAATATCTCATCAAGGAATGAGGATGAATTTGATCCCCCAGCACCCACGTTAAAAACAATAAAAACACCCAGGTATAAAGGCAGCCAGTGCCTATAATCCCAGAGCCTGGAGGTATGGAGATCAGCAGATCCTTAAAGCCCACTGGCCAACCAGTCTTGTCTTTTAGAAAGTTCTAGGTTCAAGACCCTGTGTCAAAAAATAAGGTGAAGGCTGGCAAGGTATCTCAACAGGCAAAGGCATCTGCTGCCAGATCCAAAGAGCCCTCTTCCATGTTTTGTTCCCTAACCTGCAGATGTGTGAGCCATGACATGCATTCATGCACACAAGTGTGTGTGCACACACACATACACACAAAGCTAAAAATCAAAATGTACTGTATATTATTATACCCACAAGACATATTACAACCTGGTATAGTTTATTTCACCAATGCAAAATTGGTTCAATATTTGAAAGTCAACTAATGTTATCTGAAAATTTGATAAGGCAAAAACACATGATTGTGACAGCTGGTGTAGGGAAAACACAAGACTGCATCCGATATCCATTCAGTAATAACTGTCAACAAACTGTAAACAGCAGGACCCCTCCAGCCTGATAAGGAGAAGCTACAAATAAAGCCGAAGGTCTTGGTGCTTTTTCTTTACTATCAAAACTAAGGCAAATGTGTCAGTTCTCCTTTGGATTCATAAAATATTGCAGCCTAAGAGACCAGCTCCCAGGACTGTACTAGGGCTGCAGGAAGGATGCCTTCAGTGTAGCAGGACATAAATACTTTTCTATGTATCTGAGGGAAAAGGACTTACACACGCAATCTGCGGGTCATGTGCTTTATTCTTTCCAGCTCTAATTCCCCCTCAATTCTGTTTACACAGCTTATATATGCTTCAACAAAAACTTTAGGCAATAAAAAAGGTTACAAAAGCTGTTTCTCAGGGTCATAATGCATTCCTTGAGTAAACAATAAGGAACACCTGCAAAATAAACCGGTCAGCTTTCTCATTAGCAGGCAGGTGTAAAGGGGAGTTCAGCTATAATCTTAACTCTTTTTGTTACACAAAGTCAACACCGAGTAAAACAGGTGTGATAGTACAATCCTGTAATTCAAGCACTCAGGTGGCAGAGGCAGGAGGATCATAGATTCAAAGTCATCCTCCGCTATGGAGTTCAGGGTTAGCCTGGGATGATCTGTTTGTTTTGTTTGTTTTGGGGGGATGGTGTTTTGAGACAGGGTTTCTCTGTGTAGCTTCGGAGAGCCTCTCATGGCACTCACTTTGTAGACCAGGCTGACCCTGAACTCACAGAGGTCCACCTGCCTCTGCCTCTCAAGTGCTGCCTGGGATGATCTGTACAAGCCTTTCTCAAAAATAAATTAATTAATGGGTTCTATAATGCTATTCCTGTGTTAAATGTAACAATTAATAAAATAAACCAAGGACTCAAAGGTACCAGTGAGTTGAATATACAAGTAGTTCATCCACGTGGAATTTACCCATATGCTTCCACGACATAATCATCAGCAGACTTCCCAGATCCACGGAGAGCCACTTTACAGCGGGGAGAAAAAGCATCCGACTAGTTAATAGATAGATTTGAAATGTGTGGAGTGTCACCTAAAAGTGAGCGATTACTGTATCACAACCCTGTTCAGGGAAAGAAGACTCTGAGAGACTATGATAATATATATAATATATGTATATTTATATTTATATATTCTCTAGGCAGAAGGAGGCACATTGGGTTGTTTTCTTCATCTGAATATAAACATAACTGATAGTCCAGGTCTAGGAGAATATAATGGGAAAGTTTGCAAGGAGCTATTGGTATAACTATGCTGGCCTGCCCCGTCACTTGGGTGCCCTGTCCCTTTAAAGGACAGGCTCTGCCCACTCCCAGTCTCCCCCTTCCTGCCAAGGCAAGCCCGATCTCTTGGATCTCCTGCCTCCTCTCTTCATTTTTCTCTCCCTCTCTGTCGTTCTTCTTCTGAAGAGGCAGCCTCTGCACCCCCTTTCCGCTCTATCTCTTTCTCTCTCTCTTTCTCTCTCGCCTCCATGACCTCCCTCTATATAAACTCTAGGACTAAGATCTCTCCACATGTTGTATCTGTCTCCCACCCACCGCGGCCTCTCCCACTCACAGTGGGACCTGCTAGAGTCACCCCACACCATAAAACATAACAGCTAATATGAATTCTAGAGACGATGGCATGTAGCTCAGTTGGCTGGATGTCTGCCCTAGCATACATGAAGGCCTGGGTTCGAGCTTCAACACCCCACAAAGCAAGTGTACAGTACACGCCTGTCATCCCAGCTTCCGAGTAGAGCAGAATAGGAGAGTATAATAAGTGCTCACAAGGGACAGGGCATCACTGGTAACCCAGACACAAAGTTTGTTCTCATTTATCCCTTCGACAGTCTTATGCTGACCCATGAGCCTGCCGTCACAAGGTTCTTCTTGAGCACATGACTCTGGGGTTGTCTTTGAAACGCCTTAGATGTGGGACTCAAGGGAGATGCTGAGACAGACAGTCTTTTAGGAGTAGGAAGTTTGTTAGAAGACTCATTAACGCCATGAACCGAGAAAAGAAAATATCAGCATAGTGAGACTCAGAGTTCAGCTCCACCACCAGAAAGAGACAGCAAGTCAGCAGCTCTAGGGAGAATTCAGGCCCAGAAAGCAAAGCGGGAGTTGCTTCTTGAAAGGTTGTCTCTGATTCCCCAGCAGGCAACAAGGAAAGGGTGTATTAGTTTCTCTTCTCTTGCTGTGATAAAATATCATGTATATCATAAAATACCAAAAACAACTTAAGGAAGAAAGAGTCTATTATGAGTTACAGTCCCAGACGGCTCAAGTCCATCGTGGCAGGGAAGGCATCATAGTGGCAGGAGCATGAAGCTGGCTGATCACATTTTTACCCAAATACAAGAAGCAGTGAGAGCAGGAAGTGGGGTGAGACTACAGACGCTCAAATCTCAACCCTACTGGTGTACTTCCTACAGTAAGACTATGCCTCCTGGAGGTTCCATAACCTCCTCCAAACAGCCACCAACTGGAGACCAAGTGTTTAAGTATGTGATCGTAGAGGGGCGTTTCTCATCAAAACCACCACAGGTCCATCAGCAGCCCCCTTTTCTGTGTCTGGTGTGTCCTGCATGTTTGCACACTCACTTGGAAAAGTAAGAAATCTGGGTGCCTGGGTGCTAGAGAGTCAAGGCAGACCCTGAGACTGGTGCTTGCTGGGATCCGTGAGACCAGGAGGAGGGGGAAAGGCTGCTGCCATGGCTGTAGACTGAGCAGCAGTCTGGTCTGAATTCAGCACATTCTGGTAATTTTCTATTTCTCTTTGAAGAATGCCTGGTAGTGACAAAAGCTCCCTCTACCAGTAGGGCCGGGAGCCTCTCTGAGACAACCGTGTTCAAGCTCTTTGTCAAAGTCTCTTTCATCACAAGCCCTTAAGTATCCCATTGTTTCTCAACAATGGACCATACCAGAGTGAGCCATTTTATCTCTTTCTTCCTTGTTAGTATGACATCAGTGTCGGAATGATATCCCATCACACAAAAGGTTGGGTGTGTAGACAAATGTGGAGGCCAGAGGAAAGCCTTGAGTGTCAAATGGTCATCCCCAAGTCTGTCAAGATGACTAGCCAGAGAGCCCCAGGGACCACCACCCTAGCACTGGGATTAAAATCAAAGACAAGGTCTCCTGTAGCTCAGGGCATTGTGGAGGATGCCCCCGACTCTGATTCTACCTTCCTAGTGGGGGGTAGCACTGGTAGCACAGCAGCAGGGAGCAGGGTTCACGCAGGGCTGTGAATGGTAACCAGGGCTTCCTGCATGATAGACATGGTAGACACTCTGCCAATTGAGCTTCATCTCTAGCCCGTTTTTAGATAGGTTTCTCTGTGTAACAGCCCTGCCTGTCCTGGAACTAGCTCTTGTAGACCAGGCTGGCCTGGAACTCACAAAGCTCCTCCTGCCTCTGCCTCCCAAGTGCTGGGATTAAAGACATGCGCCACTACCGCCCAATTTAGCCATAACTTGTTAACTCTACCCCTTCCCCCTCTTCCATACAAGTTAGGATCCAAAATGTAAATTTATTCTTTCATAAAAGAAATGACTAGTGTTAATATCAGCTAATGGGTTTTCTGTACCCAATAATAGATTTCTCTGCCAATGCAGCAAGCCAAATCAAGCCTAATTGAAAAAGTATAGCAAGCTGGGCGATGGTGGCGCATGCCTTTAATCCCAGCACTCGGGAGGCAGAGGCAGGCAGATCTCTGTGAGTTCGAGACCAGCCTGGTCTACAGAGCTAGTTCCAGGACAGGCTCCAAAGCCACAGAGAAACCCTGTCTCGAAAAACCAAAAAAAAAAAAAAAAGAAAGAAAGAAAGAAAAAGAAAAAGTATAGCAAGAGGTTTGTTTGAATAAAGCAACTCCTGGACAGGTCCGCCAGTCCCAGAGATGGAGGCCAGAGAAGCTTTGCACCCAAACTAAAGCAGGGAAATACAGCTTGTAGGCGAGGGGTGTGTCATAAGCTGGGTTTATGGGGTCTGGGCTACTGCAACTTTAGGGGAAGGGCAGCCTTAGCCACTGAGAATGCAGAACTGGGCTTTTAGGTTCCAGAGTTTGGAGAGAAAGACAGAAATGGGGCTTTCCGGCTCATGCAGGGGTGAGACGAGCTGAAGGTTCCAACAGAACATTAGCCAAACACATGTTTCACATATCTGATTATGCCCATATGCCCCTAATTTAAGAAAACAAAAAATAAAAAACACAAGGATGCTGCCTTAAGGTCTAAGGTTTAAATGTGGCAGCTCTGACAGATGCATTCTCTATTATTTATTTATTATGTATACAGTGTTCTGTCTGCATTTTTGCCTGCAATCCAGAAGAGGGCACCAGACCTCATTATAGATTGTGAGCCACCATGTGGTTGCTGGGAATTGAACTCAGGACCTCTGGAAGAACATCTTCCCTCTGAGCCATCTTCCCAGCTCTTTTTTTTTTTTAAGATTTTCCTTTTTTTAATATTTATTTATTATGTATACAATATTCTTTCTGTGTGTATGCCTGAAGGCCAGAAGAGGGCACCAGACCTCATTACAGATGGTTGTGAGCCACCATGTGGTTGCTGGGAATTGAACTCAGGACCTTTGGAAGAGCAGGCAATGCTCTTAACCACTGAGCCATCTCTCCAGCCCCCCAATTTTTTTTGGGGGGGGGTTTCGAGACAGGGTTTCTCTGTAGCTTTTTGGTTCCTGTCCTGGAACTAGCTCTTGTAGACCAGGCTGGCCTCGAACTCACAGATATCCTCCTGCCTCTGCCTCCCAAGTGCTGGGATTAAAGGCGTGCGCCACCACCGCCCGGCTCGCATTCTCTACTTAGTAACTATCACTATTGTATTTTTCCATTTTATTTAATTTTAATAGTTTTTTTTAATGGAGGTAGAGGGTGTTCCTGAAATAAATTCTGTTAGTCCCAGATTTTAGAGTGCTGTTGTACTTCATGTGTAAAGAACTTTAGCTTTCCCTGAGATATTTACTTTGGTTTCCCTTTGAGTTTAAAGGGCATTTTAATGGAGACAGAATCCTTAACACATTTTGCCTTTAAATTGCAAAAATTTCAGGGACACAAAAGGTAAAAAAACTGACAAAGTGGATAATCATCTGTAGCTATACCCTTGGTTTAAGAAAATGTACTTTTTTTGTGAGTTTCTTTGAATATTTTTTGTGAAAATAAGTTGTAAAGTGAATTAGCAAAGAATTCTAAAGTCAAGTACTTTGCCATGTATTCCTTTGCAAGGATTAATATTGTTCAATATTATTCCATTTAAAATAAGTGTAATATTTGTTAAAATTGCTTTATTTTATTTTATAAGGCAGAGGCTCACTCTGTAGCCCGGGCTAGTCTGGAACTCGCTGTGTAAGCCAGATTGGACTAGACTTTGTGGCAACCTTCTTGTTTCAGTCTTCCAGAAGAACATTGGAATTAAAATGTATATGCCATCACTGCTAGCTGATTCTGTAAATTTCTCATTCCTAGCCCACATTCAAATTTCTCAAATTGTCCCCAATGTCTTTGATAGCTGTTTTCAATCGGGATTTTGTGATGGACCACGCGTTGTATTGGGCTGCAGAATTGAAGTTTAGTATACAAATAAAGTCTGGGGGTGGGGGGTACACACTTGGAGAACCCTCCAACCAGTGGTGAAGGATTAAAGTCTGCAATGTCACCTCCTTAAGGCTAGGAGATTTGTGGGAAGTGTAGTCTGGAATGAGCCTAGTTTAACTCCACCCCGAACTCCCAAAGCTGCCTTGCTGGACTAGGTTTCCCGGCTTCCATCAACTCAGTCCAAAGCTGTAACAGGGTGTGAGCTACACAGAGGGTACACAGATGGAGTGGGATGGAGTCCGGGGACAGTTTCCTTGAAACCTGGCAAAAAAAAAAAAACAAAAAACAACAACAACAAAAAAAACAAAGTCCAAGCCGGGCGGTGGTGGCGCACGCCTTTAATCCCAGCACTCGGGAGGCAGAGGCAGGCGGATCTCTGTGAGTTCGAGACCAGCCTGGTCTACAGAGCTAGTTCCAGGACAGGCTCCAAAGCCACAGAGAAACCCTGTCTCGAAAAAAAAAAAAAACAAAAAAAAAACAAAAAAAAAACAAAGTCCAGATGTCCTACAGCGTAGGAGAGGGAAGCTTGGGGGTCCAAGGTCCAGCCCCCTCGTGTGGGAGCGCTGGGGTGCTGGTGGGCGTGAGTGCTCCTGGCCGTCGCTGCAGCCAGGAGGGCAGGACCCAAAGCCTGCCCGACTTCCGTGCTAGGGCTCGCGGGCGCGGGTCGGCTGGGAGACCCCGAGCTCCAGAACCACAAAATCCCAGCAAATTCCATCTCATTGCCTAGCTGGACACGAGGATTTTAATCATTATTGGTCACCTGGTCTTGTTTCGAAACAGATCACCTGCATAGAGAGACAAACAACCTTGTGCAGGTTCCTAAGTCCTGATTGACAGCTTCTGTTCTGTTTAGAAAAGACGTTGTTTGCATTGGGAGTCTTACATAAACTTCATAGCACGATGAGGTCAGCATAGCTGTGCTCATTAAGGATAACAAGCTAGGCTCAGGTGGGTGGAAGGATGTGTGTGCAGCCTACAAGCTGATGTTGAGGAAGCGCTGATTCAAGGGTAGGCATGACTGACTTCCTGTCTCTGGCACGAATTCTGCACCTGCCCCAAGTCAGCATCTGGGCCTTCACAGTAACCTGTCAGCATGTAGGTCCGTGGTGGAAAATGAACCTCATATCTGATGTTAGATTCTAAGAATTCTGGTGTGTCCTGTCGGGTTCTTAGCTGAGGCAGGTTCCTTCCTTGCAAGGCTGTGTTTTCAGTCTGATACAGAAAATTACAGAGGGTCAGGTTTGTGTTATAAAATTAGTTTTCTAGTCCCAGGTTTTAGCTTCTGGTAACCATTGTTGTTTGAGAGTAGTGAGCTGTGAACTAGGAAGCGGGGAACCCAGGGATTGAACTTTACTCCAGAAAAGAGAGCCGTCTTCTGACCTCCCTGACAAACAGGAGCAAGTGGCAGTTGCCAGAGTTAGGGGTCTTGCTATGCATTTCAGGCTGGCCTCAAGCTTGTAATCCTACTACCTCAACCTCCAAGTGCTTAGATTACAGGTATGTGCCATCACACCTGGCTTCCATGGTTATTACTTCTGATTCATTTCCAACTTTGCTGAAACTGGATCTTTGTCCAGAGCAACATCATTTGTGAATGCCCCAGAAATCAAGGGCTCGTTGCACCAAGTCTGCCACAGGCATGATGTTCATATTTTAATTCATTGTTTCTGATGAGAGGTGATCATGACATGGCTAAGCCACAATTTATTCATATATATGTGAGTGATTTCCACATAAACATTGAATGTCTCCGTTCTCTAAGGTTTACAACAAGAATTAAGCAGAAATTCTGGGTCAGTGCACAACACTGTAAGATCCTGTCAGGGGCCACTGTCAGGGCAGGTGAGACGGCGCTGCTGGAAAAGGGCTTTACCACCCAAGCCTGGAAAGAAGAACCCACGCGCTGGAACGAGAGACCTATCTCTGAAAGTTGTTCTCTGATCTCTTCACCCCGCCACACACAATAATAATAAAAATGCCAGGTGTGGTGTGGTACTGCAGGACTTTAATTCCAACACACAGGAGGCAGAACTAGGCAGATCTCCGTGAGCTCAAGCCTGGCCTGTTCTAAATATTGAGTTCCAGGAGAGCCAGAGCTACAGAATAGAGACCCTGCTTTTAAAAAATTATTATTATTTAATATTTCAATAAATTATTTATTAAATTTAATAATAAAATAGAAAACAGTCTGGATGGTTTTTTAAATATATTACTAAGTGGCATTCTATCATCACTGAAGATTCTAGGGATGCTAAGACTCTGCATGTTTATTGCTGTCTGTCTGTCTGTCTGTCTGTCTGTCTGTTTGTTTTAAGACAGGTTTCACATTTATCATAGCCAGAACCCAGAAACAACTGAAATGCCCCTTGATCGAAGAATGGATAAGGAAAATGTGGTACATTTACACAATGGAGTACTACACAGCAGAAAAAAATAATGACAGCTTGAATTTTGCAGGAAAATGGATGGAGCTAGAAAACATTATTTTAAGTGAGGTAACCCAGACACAGAAAGACAATTATCACGTGTACTCACTCATAGATGGTTTTTAAACATAAAGCAAAGAAAGCCAGCCTACAATCCACAATCCCAGAAAACCTAGACAATAATGCGGACACTAAGAGAGACTTACATAGATCTAATCTACATGGGAAGTAGAAAGTAGAAAAAGACAAGATCTCCTGAGTAAATTGGGAGCATAGAGACCTTGGGGGAGGATTGAAGGGGAAAGGGGAGAGACGGAGAGGGGAGCAGAGAAAAATGTAGAGCTCAATAAATATCAATAATATATATATGTATGTATATATATATGAGACATTAGTTACAAAAGAGTAAACCTAAAAAAAAAAAGAAGAAGACAGGTTTTACATAATCCAAACTGGTACTGAACTCTTGATCTTCCTGTCTCTATCTCTCAAGAGGTGCAATTATAGGCATGTGCTGGAATACCCAGCCAAACTCTGCATCTTTTTTGTTAACTTAATTTTATTTATTTTTATTTATCATTATTACAATTATTGTGCACACTTGTAGAGCTCAGGAAACAACTCTTAGGAGTTTGTTCTCCCCACCATGGGCTCCAGGGGTTGAACTCAGGTTGTACAGCAAGCACCTCTTGCTGATCCAAGCCCCACATCTTTACTAGCATTCAACAGCATCCTTGTTACTTCCTTTTACATTTGCTCCATTACATTAGGCTTGTAACAGTTTTTCAATTTGGTTTAAATTTGCCTTCTCCTAATGTTTAATAATGAGCTTTTGACCCGCCCAGCAGGTCCTAAGTTATTCCAGGGTCTGAAGAGGCACTATCTGAAAGACATGGGCGGGGAGAGAAACGGACGCCAAGCAGTATTCCTTGTCAAGGCATCCCGTTTATTGAAGCAAGTTTTATGTCTTATATACTCCTCAGTGAGGAGCTCGGGCAGGGGGAACTGAGGAAGGGGGAAAGGAGGGAAGGAAAGGAGGGGCTCAGTAGCTAGGCAGCAAAGTGGGGCAGTTGCAAGGTCAGCGGCTAGAGCACCTGCTGTTAGTGATAAGCAGCAAACAAAGAAGACACTCTGAGGTGCCCTCTGGAGCTTGAGTCTCCAAGGTCAGCATACAACGTCTCAGTTAACTTTAAGTTTTTCTGTCTCAAGATTTCCACCTCAAGGCCCTGTGAGACGTGAGAAAGGAGAAGCCTGAAATGGCTCCTGACAAGCTTTTTTTTGGGGGGGGAGAAGTGCCCATTCAACTCTTTTCCCCCATATTTATTACTGAGGTAAAGAGTACTGTATTCTATAAAATATTCGTTTGGGATTTGTGACTGTTTTCTCACATCGTTTTTGAAGGGACTCCAGCCAGCTCGAGCACACAGGACTCTGGCAGGCCTTGCCCTTCTGCCCCATTCCCTCTGTCTTGCTAAAAAACAAAAAACTATTAGATTGCATTCCTAAAGCTAGCTGCCAGGATCTATTCCCTTATTTGTCCACTTCCTCCTCCTTAGGCTGACTACCAAGGTCCAGATATCAAAGTATTAAAGTCTGGCAATAAAAAGTCCCTTTTGATTTACCTAATTAACATTCCCAGTCAAAATATACCACTGCATCTTATTATAGCCCTTTCTAACACAGACGTTTTTCTTTTAAAAATTACACCTACAGGGCTGGAGAGATGGCTCAGAGGTTAAGAGCACCAGCTGCTCTTCCAGAGGTCCTGAGTTCAATTCTCAGCAACCACATGGTGGCTCACAACCATCTGTAATGAGATCTGGCACTGTATCCTGGAAAGTGTATATATAACAAATTAATTAATTAAAAAAATTACACCTGCAAGGTTATTTGCTGTTGTTTTCTTCCTCAGTCAGAAAGCAGACACTTGAACTTTTCTCCCTGACCCCCACCCTCAATAAAGGCTCTCTCTGTGAAAACAGGAGTTTGGATGTGGTTTGTGCCTAATCTGGGGTCCAGAAGGGAGCCTCCAATGTGTGGTGATGGAGGGTCTCCTTTATTTTTCTTCATAGACTTCCTTTCTTTCTTAGATAGGACCTCACTATGTTCCCCATATCAAACTTTCTGTCTTCCCACTTCAGCCCCCTGAGTCCAAAGCATTATCGTATCCAGCTTTTTCTAGGTTTGTTTGTTTATGTTTGTCTTGAGACACCCCTGGCTGGCCTGGAACTCACCAAGTAGACCAGTTTGGCTTTGAACACACAGAAATATGCCTGCCTCTGCCTCCAAGGTACTGGGATTAAAGGCGTGTACCACCAAGCTGGGCACCTTTTCTAATCTTAATAGTAATTTCCTCAGAGCAAGAGGCTTTGTGTGAATTAATTTTTCATAAATTTTTTCTCTTATGAATATGTTAGTCTGCTCAGGTCACCATAAAAACATACCACAGACAGATGAGTTAAACAGCAGAAATTTATGTTAGTGTTGGTGGCTGGAAATCCAGAATTAAGTTTTGCAAGATTGGTTTCTGGAGCCTCTCCTGGCTTTCAGACAGCTGTGGGCTCCCTGTGTCCTCACATGACCCTTCCTTTGTACTCATGGGGAGGTAGGAGGGGAAGACAAAGGGAAAGAGAGCTCTGTCTTGTCCCGTAAGGACACTAGTCCCTTCAGCTACTCTGTGGCTTCATTAGCCTTAATTACTCACAAAACGATCTATAGATAAAGTCACACAAGGGATTAGGGTTTCAAAATATAAGTTTATGAACACCTATGATAACAACCCATTCAAAAATAGGCAAGAGTTTTGTCATTTCTGCAAAGACACACTGAGATTAATCAGCTCATTAGAAATGCCCAGAGCTGCTGGCCCTTAAAGGACTATAACCCAAGTCACATTGAGGTGTCACCTCGTATCCAATAGGATTGCTTGTATGAGGAAGCAAAACAGAAACTGAAGCACTGTGGGAATGAGAAGAAGTGGAAACCTCTCTGCACTGTTGGTACAGAACAGCAGCTGCTGTGAGAGGCAGGAGGCCACGCCTGTGTTAAGGAAACATTCAGATACAGTAAAGAACAGCTCCACTCTGAAGTACAGATGGCCTCCATCTCAGAGGTTCAAATTACATTTTTAAATCTTTTATAATGCTTTCAAGCGAAGCACATTCAATAGGAACTTCACTTTGTATGCAGTGGTGGTAGTGTGTGTATATGTACATGTTTGTGTGGTATGTGTGTATGTACGTGGTAGTGTGTGTATATGTACGTGGTAGTATGTGTATATGTACATGTTTGTGTGGGTGTGTGCACATGGTAGCCAGAGTTGGCATCAGGCACTTACCTTTTTTTTTTTACACACAAATGCTGGGGATCCAAAGTTAGTTCTTCATACTTGTGTGGTGTGCCAACTTCTCAGTCCCAGAAACTATACTTTGACTTTGAAATTTGGTTCTTGTCCTGGGCTAAATGTATGTGGAATAATACTCTCTTGTTTTACGGGAAGAAGGCAGAAAGCTGTGTTCCCTATTAAGCCACAGAAATATGAAGATAAACACCTCTATACTGAAACCCAATGGTGGTGGCATACATCTTTAATCCCAGCACTCTGGAGGCAGAGGTAAGGGATCTCTGTGAGTGTGAGGCCAGTCCGGTCTACAGAGTGACTTCCAGGATAACCAGAGCTACACAGAGAAACCCTGTCTTGAAAACCAAACAAAAAATCACTATACTACAGGGGAGAGTATCTAATATGAGATACTTGTCACCTTATTATATTGCTTATGTTTGATTATTTTATTCCTCTGTCAGCTAATATATGTATTCTGGAGCATATTTTGAGTAGGCTAGGGCCAGTGAGTTGGTTCAGTAGATGAGGGCACTTGCTGCCAAGAATAATTATCTGAGCTCTGTCCCCAGGACCCATTTGGTAGAGACAAGAACCAGCTCCTGCAAGTTGGCCTCTAACCTCCAAACGCATGCTGTGGTGTCCACATGCCCACACAAATATATAGATACATACACACAGTAAATAAACGTAACTTGTTTGTTAATCATGTCAACTAGACTAAGTTATGATGTTTGGCGGGTTACAAGTATTAAATTTGATCCTGACATACAGTATTTCAACTTATGGTGGGTTTTTTTAGGACATAGCCACAAATCAATGAACATCTGTATGAACCCAAAGGAACTGAAAGCAAGGGCAAAAATAGTTACTTCTGTGCCACGCCCAGAACAGCACTGCTTACAGAATAGGTATGGTGGGTACAACACAAATGATCATCAACACGTAAATGGATTGTTTTGTTGTTATTGTTTCAAGACAGGGTTTCTCTGTGTAGCTCTGGCTGTCCTGGAGCTCACTCTGTAGACAGGGCTGGCCTCGAACTCACAGACATCCACCTGCCTCTTGCCTCCTAAGTGCTGGGATTAAAGCCATGAGCCACCATCGCCTGGTTTATAAATAGATTTTTAAAAGTGACACACATATTTTATAGCGTGTCATTGACCCTTAAAAGGAATTAAATTCTGACACATTCTACAATCCTGAAAACATGCTAAGTAAAATAAGCCAGACATAAACAGACAATCATTGCTATGCAAATACAGTCAGAAAGGAATAGACAGGTCCCAGAGACCGGAGGATGAGGTCATGGGGGATTATGTGTGGTATAATGTTCCTGTTCTGGGAGAACGCCTTTAATCCCGGGACGTGGGAGGCAGAGGTTCTCTCCGCGAGCTGTAAGAGAGGGATGGAGAGCCCAGGTTGCAGAGTTGAGATAAGGTTTGAAGGTGATCTGTCTGTGACATGTCACCCCATTGATTGCCAGACTGGCTAGGCTGGTGTCCTCATGAGTCTCCCTCCAGAAGCTACACTCAGTGGGAGAGAACTGTCTTTCACTAAGAGAGAAGGACCAGCTGGACGGTGGTGGCGCACGTTTTTAATCTCGGCATTCCATTCAGGAGGCAGAGGCAGGCAGATCTCAGTGAGTTCAAGGCCAGCTTGGTGTACAAAGCAGTTCCAAGCCAGTTAGGACTGTCTCGAAAAACCAGAAAAAGAGAGAGGGACACACACACCTGTCTTCAGCCAAAGTAATTACTCTCCCCTGTGCCAAACATGCTCTCAAGGAAATAAACAGATAGATGTTTAAAAAAGCAAAACAAAACAACAAAAACCGTTTTTATGTAACTTCACTTTTCACATACTTCCCAATACAATAGCAGTTTCCGCAGCTGTTTCCCAAGTCCTGTGTCAGAAAATGCTGTAATTTCATTCGGGATCCAGCAAGACACTCCTTTGCTTTTGGTAACAGTGCAGTCTTTCAGTTTCTTCCATCTCCTTCACAGCCTTTCGGGAACTTTATCCTGAAGCAATCCTAAAAGCAGAAAGTGGTAAAAGGGCCAGAAGTTTAGGGGAAATGTAGTTTTGAAATGTTGGAGGTTTTTGTTGTTGTTTTGTGCAACCCCACCCCCACCCCCGCCAGCCCTGCTTCCTAGCTTCTCCTTAGCCTTTTCCTCTGGCTTTTGTACTGGGCAGAAGTGGCGTGGCAATCTCTTCAGATGCATGCATTGAGTGTGTGGAACTGCCGCTGGAAAGGAGATGAGAAAATTCCTGGACCTCCTCTCTGCACCGCCAACATTCTTAAACACTGGTGGGCTCTAGGCGGTGGAAGGCTAGTGGAGAGGCTTCCGGGTTGTGTGGGATGCAGGGACTCTGAGCCGGGACCAGGATGCACTAGACGGGTTTGTAACCTTAACATGTAAATCGCAGGCAGGAGCTAGGTCTCCCGGAGCTCTGGAGTCAGAAAGAGCCGCTTTAGTCCCGGCTGTCACCAGCAAGCCAAGGGACCTGAGTAAGATTTCTGGTTTCTCATCTGTCAGCTGATGCCTCTTACAAGGTGTGTATAAATTTCTAGACAAACCAGCATCTGTAAGATCAAGAGCAAAGTACAGGTTGCTGAGCCCCGAGTAAGAGACAGTCGGCTACTGTGTTTAGAAGATGCCGGCTTGTTTTTAAAACTGGATGCAAACCTGACATCATTCTAAAGAAGTCAGTGGAACCATTGACATTAAAAATAACCGAGGCACTGGGACTGTAGCTCAGTAGGTAGGGACTTCACCTATCATGCTAAAGGCCCTGGGTTTGATCCCCACCCCCATCTTCTAACCTGGGCACTGGCATACAACCCCACAGAGGATCAGCCAGCTTCTGGTCTCCCTGGGCTACCTAAGCATCTGCCTCAAATCAATCACTCAACAGAAAAGTTAGATCTTTCCTCATTCATCTTGTACGAGTATGAAGATGTTAAAGAAGAATACAAACACTGAGGTTCAGGTTCTTGGAGATGTAAGCTCTTTCTTGTCAGCTGATGTAACACCTCCCTATGCCAGCATCATAGTGGCTGCCCCTAGTATGGAGGAGCTTGCCTGTGTCGGGTATGTTCTGGGGTTTCTGATGTTCTTCTTTCATGTCCACCAGCCCTTTCTTCAGTGTTTATCTCCCTCCTGTGGGACGGAAGTTCTAGTGAATTCCAACAGTCAGATACTTGTCCCTAAAATGAATTAGTTTTGTAGATCCATGTCTTCGAAACAACAGCTCCTGGGGAGTAGGAAGCAGAGGGCCTCTGTGTACAGGCTGTTCACCTGGAAGAGAAAACTCAGGATTCCTCTCCGACTCCTCTCAGAGCAGAAAAACAAGAGCCCAGAGAGAACCACTTCCTAGATAGGAAGCCATTCTTGGTCGTACAGCCGCATAAGACCCAGGCATGACGACAATGCCGCTCTCAGAGCTACCGCAGTCTATTTGATAATAGATGTAGGCCAGCTTTGAGAATAGCAGGTGAGACAAGGAGGTCCAGCCTAGGCTACCAGGGAAAAGCCACGTCATGGCAGAGCTGGTGTGGCGAGGTCTGCAGAAGCAGATATGGGCAAACAGTCAAAGCAAAGGTTTTTCCCGCTGTGCCCGGACAGCCCCAGTCCCTTCTCCGCTCTATAGGGTCTTCACTGATCTCACACAACATCACAGTATTTGACACTCATGATTTTACCCTGGTGTCAGAGAATCCCAAAACAATGTTACAGTTCACACTTTCCAAAGTTGCCTGTTTTGACTCTGGGAAACTTAAAGAAATAAAATAAAATAAAAACACAGGAAACCAAACCAAACAAAAAGACCTTAGATGTAAAAAGTTTGCTGACTTTGCAAGGGTTTCTCAGTTGACAATAACAGGAAAACAGGACAGCTCAGTAGTTCACGGTCTTCCTGGGTGAGTCACTGAAGGGATCTTATCTAAAAGTTTTACACGACATTCATCCTGTGAAACAAAAAGTTAAAAGTCCTTGAAATGTTTTAACATTTCATCTCTCTCTGTGTGTATATGGGTGTATTGTTGGGAGCTGTGAACCCCCAGATCCTGAATTTCTTGTAAACAACTTGTTTTCCTCTGCTTGAGACAGCCTGCAGCTGCTCTAAGCACCAGAACCTCAGAAGTTCCTGAAGGCAGGAGAGTGGGTCTGGTGGGTTTGGCTGGGGCGTGGCTGTTAGTTATGGATCCCTATATAAGGGGCTCTAGTACACAGTAAAGGGGGCATTCCTGTTTCAAGGATGATCCGTGTCTCTGTCTCTGTGTCTTTGTGTGTTTCAATCTCCAGCCCCTTGCCCGGTTCACGAACTATGGTGGCGCATAGAGCATAGACAGGCATGATGCACTGCAGTGTATGTGTGACTGTATACGTATGTGTGTGAAAATCGGGGAAAAAAAGGGCATTTCATCTCTGCCAGCAAGGTAACTCAGTGGACAGAGGTACTTGTTGCCAATCCTGACAAACTGACTTTAGTTCCCAGGTGGGAGAGACCTGACTTTCACAGGTTACACTGTATACACACACATACACACATAGCCTGTAATACACAAACAAATGTAAACTCAGGTTTTTTGTTTGTTTTTTTCGTTTTTCAAGTCAAGGTTTCTCTGTAGCTCTGGATGTCCTGGAACTGTCTGTAGCCCATGCTGGCCTCAAACTCAGAGATCCACCTGCCTCTGCCCCCCAAGTGCTGGGATTTAAGGTATGCGCCACCACTGCCTGGCTTTAGTAAATGTAATTTTTTTGAAAAACCATTAGGAGCCAGGCTGATCCAAGGCTTTCCCTGAAGCTCTGATGCACGGAGAAGGAGCATGCTGCGTTCCCCACTAAAGGGCTATAAGTTCCAAGGCTGCTGGGTCTGTGACTCACTTGAGATGCCCTGTGTTCCTTTGTGCAACATTGCTTGACTAGCTTCCTGCTGGCATTGCAATCCCTGGCAAAGCCGAAGCATGTATGGGCAGCCCATGTATGGTGGTTCTGTTGAATTTGTCCATATTAGGTTTCATGGTCTAAGTTGGTGAGGACGACTCACCAGTCTCTTTCTCAAGATGGCACCAGACCAGACCTCATTACAGATGGTTATGAGGCACCAGATGGTTGTTGGGAATTGACTCAGGACCTCTGAAAACCTTGTCTTGGAAAAAAAAAAAAGCTTTTATTATTTTTTCAGACAGAATCACAGGTGTTATTCTTGCACAATAAAAGTGAACTCGGAGCCGGGCGGTGGTGGCGCACGCCTTTAATCCCAGCACTCGGGAGGCAGAGGCGGGCGGATCTCTGGGAGTTCGAGGCCAGCCTGGTCTACAAGAGCTAGTTCCGGGACAGGCACCAAAGGCTACAGAGAAACCCTGTCTCGAAAAAAAAAAAAGTGAACTCGGTTTTCTAATTTTGTTTCAATGTACACTTTTGTTCACAATAGCTGTTCGTATATGTCTTCTCTTGGTCACTCTAAATTTAAGGACACTTAGGAACTGTGTTACATAACTTCCTGGGGAGACATGAACAAATATCTCTTCCCCTAGACAGGGCATCAACCACAGGCCAAAAAAGAATTCAAGTCTAGTTTGACGAGTCAGTAGATCTATTGGGGTTACTTGCAGGAGCAAAAGTGACTGGCCAGTATCTGCGCCACTGAAGAACCCCACACAGCAACATGGGTGGCAGCTTCCAAAAGCTGACGTTTCCTGGGGTAACATGCAAACAGATATGGATTAACCTTCCTTCCTCAAACAGTTTTGCTGCGGAGTTTTGTAGATCTCTTGAGTCTGGATGCCTTTCTCCTGGCAAGAGAAAATATTTCTGTCTGTAGGGAAGAGCTATGCAGCTAAATGGACAGTCCAGACTTTTCCCTGGATAAGCTTCATATTAAAATATTTTGTCCAAGGCTAGCAAGATAGGGCAAGATGGCTCAGACGGTAAATTTATTTAATTTTGTTTTATGTGCATTGGTGTGAGGTTGTCAGATCCCCTGAAACTGGAGTTACAGACAGTTGTGAGCTGCCATGTAGGTGCTGGGCATTGAACCTGGGACCTCTGGAAGAGCAACCAGTGCTCTTAACTACTGAGCCATTTCTGTAGCCCCGGGTAAAGGTATTTGCTGCCAACTTTGACATCCTGAGTTGAATCCCAGGACCGACATAGTGGAAGGAGAGAACACTATTTCAGCCCCCCACCAGCACACGCACACACATGCACGCACGCACGCATGCACGCACTTTTCCTCACGTAAAATGTGGGAAACAAAAAAACATGCCTAAACTGGGCGTTGGTGGCGCATGCCTTTAATCCCAGCACTCGGGAGGCAGAGACGGGGAGATCTCTGTGAGTTCTACAGCGTGGTCTACAGAACAAGTTCCAGGACAGCTTCCAAAGCTACAGAGAAACCCTGTCTCAAAAGAAAGAAAGGAAGAAAGAAAAGAAGAAAGGGAGAGGGAGACGGAGAGGGAGAGGGAGAGGGAGAGGGAGGGAGGGAGAGAGAGAGAGAGAGAGAGAGAGAGAGAGAGAGAGAGAGAGAGAGAGAGAGAAAGACCTAGATTCAATAAGCAAACATATACAATATCTCTAGCCCAAAAGTACACATGGCATGCTTGAAATAAATTTGAAATGTATCGCTAAGAAGTGACCCCCAATTACCTACCTAATCCCAGTGCAGTTACAAGAACACAAGTCACAGTAACTTTCTTAACAGAAGTGTAATATCCAGTCCATAGACAAGCTTCCCTTACTGACCCTTGATGCATTTTGCAGCTTGGGCCCCCTGCAAACAAGATGTTGTACAGGACACACGTTGCATTTGCTCCTGAGTTATAAAATCTAACTCATAGTCTCTGGAGCGCGGTAGAACTTGGGCTCCAGGCATCAAAATAGACTTTCCATAGTATGTTACTATTCCCTAAACCTTCCAAACACACCCGGATGAGCCAACTGAGCAGACGCGGAGCATTCTGGGAGATGTAGTCTTAGCTAGGGTTACTGCGCAGCCTTCTGGGAATCCATCGCAAGCTCACTTAGCCCTCGCCTAGCTCTGCGCGCAAGTGCAGGCTGCACAAGGCTTCGCTGGACTTCTCTGTCTTTTTGCTGCCTAGGTGAGAGCAGAGCCTCACTGTGGGCTCCAAGCCTTTGAGGGTTGCAAGAAGAACCACGCCTATGGTTGGGGCCGTCCAGAAGACTGATCCTGAGGGAAGAAGCTCCCTGAGGATTGAAAACAGAAATCGCGGGAAATCGCGGGACTGGAGCACACAGTGTGGTCAGGTAGAGGACAGCATAGTTGTAGCCTTGACCTGCAAACCTGCCACGATTGCGAGTGGGTCCCTTAAAGGCCCAGGCTCAGGATCTTTTTTTATAGCTGTTTCATCACTAAAGAATGAGTGTTGGATGAGGTTCCAAAGGGCGATGGATTCAATATCAGAGACACTTCACTCTCCGTGAAATTTCTAAACTCATACTCGTCAGGAAGCAAAGCAGCCAGCCCTCACAACACTAGACTGATTGTGAAGTAGGTGTGGACAAACTCACTGAAAAACTGGGCTTTCTGGAATATCCCCAGGGCCTGTGTTCCATGTCAAAGAACTTTTCCATTCAAAAATAATTACACTGTGGAAAACATGCCTATCAGTTTGATTCCCAGGCCTGAATCATCTTTCTTCTCCTGGTAAAACGGACTGTGTGTGGCAGAAGGAAGGAGCCTCAGGGTAGGGGTTCCACCCAAAAGAGAAGTCTTTCCCCTATTAGAGGCAATAAGTTCCCTTGCCCAGAGAGGGAGCAGACTTGGTGATGTCATACCTAGATCAATAGGTACTATGATGGTAAAGGCTGTAGATGAACCTATAGAAGGAAGTTGTTGCCCAACTGCAACAACCACCCAGCTGCAACAAGCATTCTTTTTTTTTTTTTTCGAGACAGGGTTTCTCTGTGGCTTTGGAGCCTGTCCTGGAACTAGCTCTTGTAGACCAGGCTGGTCTCGAACTCCCAGAAGATCCGCCTGCCTCTGCCTCCCAAGTGCTGGGATTAAAGGCGTGCGCCACCACCGCCCGGCTTGCAACAAGCATTCTTAATTGCTGAACTGTTTTTCCAACCTCATCAAAGCTAACTTTTGTGTTTTTTTTTTTGTTTTGTTTTGTTTTTTTGAGACAGGGTTTCTCTGTAGCTTTTGAGTGTGTTCTGGAACTTGCTCTGTAGACCAGACTGGCCTCAAATTCATAGAAATCTGCCTAACTCTGCCTCTCGAGTGCTGGGATTAAAGGCATGCGCCACCACTGCCTAGCCAAAGCTAATCTTTAAATAAATGTTGTGACCAAACTTGGTGGTACACACATAAAATCCTAGCGCTCGAGAAACAAACATAGGACCACAGCAAGATTGCAGCAAGCTTGGCTTTATCAAGTTCAAGGCCAGCCAGGATTACACAGCAAGATGCTGTCTAAACTTAGCAAAAATCAAATTGCTAGTGTCTCTGCCCCGGGTGTAAGAGAAACAGGAACGACAGCAGTGACCCCAGCTTGCCACCTGTTGGCCCCATGAAGGCTAAGGCAGGAGAAGGTCCACTTAGAAAACATGAGGTCTGTCTGGGGTCCACAATGAAACCCCACCTCAAACAGACAAACCAAACAACAGAAGGGGCGGGGTGTTAATGATAATCTTCCTGAGGCATGTCCATCACTTGCTGTTCTCGGAAGGGAGTGGAGCTCAGGGAAGTATCAGCTGTAGGTACGGATAAGGTCGTAAGTCTGGTGAACTTCTGACCTACTTCATACTTCACCACATCCCCTAGGACAAATGTTTTCTGGGAACTGAGACCGGCAACAAGCTCCAAAGACAGTAACTCTCAGATTTGTGTATCTCTCTCTGTTTCTTGCTGGGCGGTGGTGGCGCACGCCTTTAATCCCAGCACTCGGGAGGAGGCAGAGGCAGGTGGATCTCTGTGAGCTAGTTCCAGGACAGGCTCCAGAGCTACAGAGGAACCGTGTCTCAAAACAACAACAACAACGAAGAATGCTTATTGCCCTTCTAGAAGACCTGAGTTCAATTTCTAGACCTGGCAGCTCATGAGTGTTATAACTCCAGCTCCAGGGAATCCACCTCCTGGGACTTCAGCTCCCTCTTCTGGCCTTCACTGGTACTACACTCACATGTACAAACCCCTCACACACTTGCACCTACACACAGGTAAATAAAAATGAATACGTATTTTTTTTAAAGATTTGTTTGATGCAAAGCAACCACGTTTAGATGCCCTATGGAACCTAAAGCATTGAAATCAGGGAAGAGATCTTAGTTGGCCTTTGTATAAGGGACAATGCAGTCATCCCAATAACAGCTTTGAAAGACAAGCTATGTCTCTTCTCCTTCAATGCACACAGAGGATGTAGTATCCAAGTGGGGCTTTCAACTCCATTTTCAGGGGAAAATAAAACAGATTGAGGTAGACAGTTTGTCTCATTCTCAACCTTTCAGATGAAACTGTTACAGGGCCTCTGTGTCATCTGAGGATGTGACCGCGGAACTCGGCTGGGAGGTGTGACAGCCATGGGCCTTTCTCAGAGGACCCTGTACAGAAAGGTGATGGGGAGAACCACGGCCATCTTCTTGCCGTGGGTGAGTGGTTAAGTGCACAGCTCACATATGTGCCAACGTGAATACTTGTAACACAAACACCTGGTCTCATTCTTACTTTTGTTACATTGTTTAGTCCAAGCTGGTCTCAAAATCAGTCCTACTACCTGGGGGGTCACAGGTGCCGCCATGCCAAATATTACTCAAAAGGTTTGATTCAGGAATCCAGAGTAACTAAGCCCTTGGAAGACAACAAAGAACGCGTGTGTCGTCAATACCCGGGGATAGATTCTACTGAACACCCTCAGGAACCCACTCCCCAATCTGTATCTCCCCCACTTTGGAAGATCAGAGATCTCATAGTTTGGGCTGGACTTCGGCCCTCACTGCCAATAGCGTCTTTACCTCCAAACTGACCTTCAAGTTGCAACAAGGAGAAGCACCTTGAATTTCAGATGAGAAATTCTCAAACTGCAGTCACCCAGGTGAGCTGCTGAACACTGATGAATAGAACTAGCAGTGGTTGTTAAACCCAGGAGACTCAGTTTAGGGGCAAATACCTTTGCTTTGCAAGGCTTGTGTGAGAAGGCTAAAAACACAAAAAGTCCAAATAGTGAAAAATTATCGATAAACTTGACTCTATCAAAAATTTAAACCTTCTGCCAGGCGGTGGTGGCGCACTCCTTTAATCGCTGTACTTGGGAGGCAGAAGCAGGCGGATCTCTCTGAGTTCAAGGCCAGCCTGGTCTACAAAGTGAGTTCCAGGACAGCCAGAGCTGTTACACAGAAAAACCCTGTACACACACACACACACATACCTTTCTAATGCTGGGTGTGGCAGTACTCTTGAGGTCTCAGCTACTTGGAATACTGATCTGGGAGAATTGTTTAAGTCCAAGAGTTTAAGGGCAGCCTGGGCAGCATAGCAAGACCCTGGCTCAAAAAGAAAAAAAAATTTAACTAATTTTGAGAAGGGTCTCACTATGTAACTTTGACTGGCCTGGGGCTCACTATGTTGACCAGTCTGTTTGGAACTCACAGAGATTCACTTGCCTCTGCCTCTCCAGGCTAGGATTAAAGGCATGCTCTACCACACCTGGTCAAATAATTTTAAAACTTTGTTTCTAGCTTTGCAGTGGTGGTGCACACCTTTAATCCCAGAACTTGGGAGGCAGAGACAGGTGAATCTCTGTGAATTCGAGGCCAGCCTGGTCTACAGAACAAGTTCCAGGACAGGTTCCAAAGCTACAGAGAAACTCTGTCTTGAAAAATTAAAACAAACAAAAACCAAGTTGTTTATATTAGGTAACATTATGGCTCTGTCTTGGTTAAGGTTTCTATTGCTGCAATGAAAAACCATGACCAAAAGCAAGTTGGAGAGGAAAGGGTTTATATGGCTCGCATTTCCACGTTGTAGTCTATCATCGAAGGAAACCAGAATAAACACTAAAACAGGCAGGAACCTAGAGGCAAAAACCGATGCAGAAGCAATGGAAGGGAGCTGCTTACTGACTTGCTCCCCATGGCGTGCTCAGCCTATAGAGGACCCCCAGCCAAGGGATGGCACCAACTGCAATAGGCTGGGACCTCCCCCATCAATCACCAAGGTTCCTCCTCTCAGATGACTCTAGCTTGTGTCAAATTGACATAAAACTATCCAGCACAGGCTTGAGAAATGGCTCCATAGAGTGTTTGTCATACACGCATGAGGATCTGAATTAGAATCCTCAGCAACCACATTAAATATATAGTCATGGTCACATGTGGCTGTAACCCTAATATTAGGAGACACGCAGATTCTAGGAGTCCAGCCATCCTAGACAAGACGATTAGTTTCAGACTCAATAAGAGACCCTGTCTCAAATAAAATGAGACAGGAAGACACTGATATATAATATATACTTCTGACCTCAGCGTGAATAGGTAAAATACCTTAAACAAAAGTTAAAAAAAAAACCTTACATTTGTATCAGTATGTGAAAAATACCTTAAACAAAAGTAGAAACATTTGTTTTAGTTAAGGTTTTTTTTTTATTGTGAAGAGACACTGTGACCACAGCAACTTTATTGTCGTTTCGTTTTTGTTTTTAGAGGCAGGGTTTCTCTATGTAACAGCACTGGCTGTCCTGGAACTCACTCTGTAGACTAGGCTGGTCTTGAACTCACAGAGATCTGCCTGCCTCTGTATCCCAAATGCTGGGATTAAAGGCATGCCCCACCACCCCCTGGTGACCACAGCAACTTTTATAAAGAAAACATTTAATTGCGGAAACTTGCTTACAGTTCAGAAGTTTAATCCACTGCTATGACGGGGAGCATGTAGGTGTGCAGGCAGGGGTGGTGCTGGAGTTACAGCTCAGAGTCCTGTATCTTGTAGGCAACAGGAAGTCGACTGAGACACTCAGTGGTATCCTAAGCATGGGAATCCTCAAAGCCCACCCCTGCAGTGACATGTTTCCTCCAGCAAGGGCACACAAATTCCAACAAAGACACATCTGCTAATAGTCTATTTCCTATGAGATTATGAGGACCAATTACATTCAAACCACTACAATAATACAACAAAATAACTTTAAATTTGTATCGGTATACAAAAATACCTCAAACAAGAGTAGAAACATATATACAGTATAACACCTTAAACTCATCACACAATGTGACTTGAATCCATTATTCTGCCTCTTGTTATATTATTGCAACTAAGCCATCCAAACCTGTTTACTAAGATGAGCAAGTGTTGCCTCTAATATTTGAAATTGTTATTAATAGTTTCACAGCTACTCAAGAATGAATATTTGATAATAGTTTTGGGGATGAGTGCTACAGGAAAGCGGGTTTGTTCATGGAAAGCTGTAAACTGTGTTTGCCATCTGAGGCTGATATTGCAATGGATGTATTTTGCCTAGATAGCTGACTGTGATCTCACTGACTTGACATTTTCAAATAAAGTTAAGAAGTGACTGACTTTAAGGGACTGGAGAGATGGCTCAGAGGTTCACAGCACTGACTGCTCTTCCAGAGGCCCTGAACTCAATTCCCGGCAACTACGTGGTTGCTCATGGCTTATCACCCTCTTTATTGAGATCTGGTGCCCTCTTCTGGCTGCAAGCATATATGCAGGCAGAACACTGCATACATAATAAAGTCTTGAAAAGAACGATGACTTTGATATAGACTCATAACAATACTTAACTCTGCCTCGTCTTTCCTATGAACTACACCACACAGCAAAATCTACTTTAGCTCTCAGATAGCAGATGCTACCACTGTATGAAAACTTGATGTTAGCTATTTAAGCTTCTCTATAAAGACTTTTTTCAAAAAATATTTTATTTATTATGTATACAGTGTTCTGCCTGCATGTATGCCTGCATGCCACCAGATCTCATTATAGATGACTGTGAGCCCCCATATGGTTGCTGGGAATTGAACTCAGGACCTCTGGTAGAGCAGCCAATGCTCTTAACTGCTAAGCCATCCCTCCAGTCTCTTCTATAAAGACTTAAGAGGCAAAATGATATGCTTGTTTACTATAGTAAATTGTCTGACTTGACTTCTCTCTAAAATATTTTATCCTATTTTATAATACTGTTATGAAAATTCAAAAAGCATGGCTTAAGACAGAGGCTCTCAATTTGTGGGCTGTGATGTCATTGGCAGGGGTGGTTGATGTCATTGGGGGGGATGGTGGGGTGCAAGGACACTTTCACATAGGTCGAATATCAGATACCGTGTATATCAGATTATGATTCTCTTCCTTATCCATTTAGAGAAAGGCAGAATGGCAGTGCCTCCCTTACAGTTCACAAAAACCTGCACAACCAACTTCCTAATATTCCCCTTTAAGTCCTGTTTGAAACGGTGTGGCCTCCTCTTGGATGTTGATTCTGATTTTAATCAAGGACAAATCAAAGACATTGATGTGTATACTCACTTATTTCCACATATACAATCTTATATCACTTTACTGACACAAAACTACTTTCATTAGATTGTTTGTATTTTGTTTGTTTGTCTCCGTTACTATGTGCACATGCCATGCTTAAGAACTAAAAACACTAATATTGTGATCCTATCACCACTTTTGTCCGAGAACCACAAATTCAAAGCCCTGACTTTTTTTTTTTTTTTGGTTTTTCGAGACAGGGTTTCTCTGTGGCTTTGGAGACTGTCCTGGAACTAGCTCTGTAGACCAGGCTGGTCTCGAACTCACAGAGATCCGCCTGCCTCTGCCTCCCGAGTGCTGGGATTAAAGGCGTGCGCCACCACCGCCCAGCAAAGCCCTGACTTTGAACCCCAAGTATCCATATGAACACATGAGCTATTTTATCTTATTTATGTATAGAAAAAAATCTCAAATGTAATAACATACTGCACGATTTTAAAATGTTCAAGTTCAAATGTCTGATGTCAATAAAAGGTTTAAATATTCGAAAAAATAACCTTAAATTTGTATCAATATACTGTACCGTCAGTGCTACTATGTGTACTATGGTACTACACGTGGGGTGTACTGCCTGCACTATGGGACAGTTCGCAAACCAGGCAAGGGGCTAAACATTAGAACACACATATACACAGACAGACTTAGGTCATCCATGAATTCCCCAAGAATGCCCCCTTTATCATGTTCCAGAGCAGCTTAAATAGGGATCCTTAACTGATAGCCATGCCCCAGCCAAACCCACCAGAAACCACTCCCCTGCCATCAGGAACTCCTGAGGATCTCGTGCTCAGAGCAGCTGCAAACACAGGAAAACAAGTTGTTTTGCTCAGAGCAGCTGCAAGAATAACAAGTTGTTACAGGAAATTCAGGGTCTGGGGGTCCACAGCCCCCAACAATATACGAAAATCCAGAAGAATGTAAAACATTTAAGACTAGTTGCCTTTTAGTTGAAAAGTAGATTCGATAATCTACCCTTTTCATCCTATCATTCCTGCCCCTGGACCTGGAGTTCAGGTGATGTGAGGTGCCTGGATAGGTGCTGGGAAACACGCATGGTCCCTCTGCAAGAGCAGCAAGACCTTCCTTAACTGTGTCATATTTACACAAGGCCTCCATGATGCCCCATTTAAAACTACACCTCAGAAGTCGGGCGGTGGTGGCGCACGCCTTTAATCCCAGCACTCGGGAGGCAGAGGCAGGCAGATCTCTATGAGTTCGAGATCAGCCTGCTCTACAAGAGCTAGTTCCAGGACAGGCTCCAAAACCACAGAGAAACCCTGTCTCAAAAAACCAAAAATAAATAAATAAAAAATAAAACTACACCTCTCCTGTCACATCAGATGGGGACTCTGAGGACAGTATGGCCGGACGCATCTCCTTTTGAGTTCTTCTAGAATAAATCAGTGATGACAGAATGGAACTATAGATCACATGGAGTTACGGGATGGGCTTTCTTTTCATCAGATTATACAGTACTTGTGAATCACAGCTCAAGGATAAGTGGGAGGTTAAGCAATAACTCCCTCATATCGACATAGGAAAGTTGTTGCTGTCGGGTATTATTAGGTATTATCACTGAAGAGTCCGTGCTAATGAAATACATCGTATTGGAAGATTGTGAAGGATCCAGTGTAGCAGAAAAGGCATTTCAAGAAAACCCTTCAGGGGCTGGAGAGATGGCTCAGCGGTTAAGAGCATTGCCTGCTCTTCCAAAGGTCCTGAGTTCAATTCCCAGCAACCACATGGTGGCTCACAACCATCTGTAATGGTGCCCTCTTCTGGCCTTCAGGCATACACACAGAAAGAATATTAAATAAATAAATAAGTAAGTAAATAAATAAATAAATAAATAAATAAGAAAACCCTTCAGTATTCAGGCCACTCCTATTTGTTCGGGTTTCCTGTGACTCATAGGGCGTGAGCTGGCCAAGCTCTTCTGAATCTGTCATTAACAATACAAACTATTCAACAGAAAACATCAGGTTACCATAAAAGATGTGAGAAACTGCCTTTCACAATTAGGTTTGATAGGACTCCAATAGGAGAGAGCTATTATGAATGTAATAAAAGGATGAAAACCCTCAGCTATACGGAGAATCTTCCTGAGCACCTGAAGTGTCAAACATCGAAACAAGATTTCAATGGTAACAATTGGAAAATCTACATGTGTTCAGGTTGACTGTGTCGTACTTAAGAGTTCTCATGCAGAAGAGAAACCCTGCAAAGAAGATGAATATAGGAAGCACTATGGTAAGACAACTGTCTCTGACCACAGAAGAAGGAGCACAGAGAAACACCCTTGTCCTTACTAGTGTGGGAAATCCTCTAAAAAGTCAACTCTGGAGGGAGACAATTAATTGAACCTGAGTCTGAAACACCATGAACGCATTGCGTGTGGGAATAACTGTAGGCATTCACACGTCATTCGACCCCAGGAAACTTTCACAGGAGGAGAGTGCGTTAGAACCTAATGACTGGACTCAAACTGAGGGTAAGTCCTCTAGCTGCTATGAAAATATGGTCTTCCGGGCATTACACTAAATACGCCAAAGGGTTCATGGTGAGATAAATCCAGACAAATGCAACGGATGTGGAAAATCCTTCTGTCAGGAAGGACATCTCATGCAAAATCACAGAACTCACAGAGGCAGGAAACCATTTGCATGTAATGAATGTGGAAAGGCTTTCTCCCAGAAGTCACACCACAGTAGATAAACCATATAAATGTAACGAATGTGAAAAAACATTTGTCCAGAAGTCAGCTCTCAGGGACATCAGAGAATCCACACAGGAGCGAAACCATATAGATGTAGTAGGTGTGGGAAAACATTTGTCCAGAAATCAGCCTCAGAGATCATCATAGAATTCACATAGGAGAGACATCCTTTCAATGTAATGTATGTGGAAACCTTTTAGCCAGAAATCAAACATCAAAATAAATCAAAGAATTCATGGTGGATTAAAAACAGCACTGTAATGGCAGGGAAAAATCCTTCTGGCAAATGTATCATCTTCTTCAACATCAAAGGATTTACACAGGAAAGGAACTGTTTAAATGTCAGACTATGGGAAAAATTTGCCCGGATATCAACCCTCAGAGCACCAAAGAATCCACACTGGAGAGAAACCATTCAAGCGTAATGAATGTGGGGAAAGGCAATCCTTAGTGTCCACCAGAGAATTCACACAGGGGAGGAGACTCTTCCGGTGTAAGGAATGTGTGAAAACTTTTGGCCAGAAATCAAACCTAAGAATACGTAGTGGGAAGAACTCTTATGAATGCAATTGTATCGGTCAGCTTTAAATGTATACCAGAGAATTCAGCAAGAGAGGATATCCTGGTTATATAATGACTGGAAAGCCTTTCTGACAAAAGAAACATCCACTGACCTAAGAAGATTTTGACAGGAAAAACCACTTGAAAGTCTGTTTGTAAGAAAACAGTTCCTGCCGGGTGGTGGTGACGCACACTCGGGAGGCAGAGGTAGGTGGATCTCTGTGAGTTTGAGGCTAGCCTGGTCTACAGAGCAAGTTCTAGGATAGCCAAGGCTACACAGAGAAACCATCCCCCCAAACAAACAAAAGCAAACAGTTCTTGTTGTCGACACACAGAGAAACAGGATTCCTACAGGAGAACCCATATTGAACATGAATGCACAAAACGCTTTGTTCAAAAGCTGCCAGCCGGATATACCAAAGAATCCACAGAGCTTCCTGGTTCTTTCAGAAGAATATGGAAACCCCTTCTAGATGGACTGTTTTGTTTTGTTTTGTTTTGTTTGTTTGTTTGTTTCTAGGCAGTGTTTCTCTGTGAAGCTCTTGCTGTCCTGGAACTCACTTTGTAACCAAGTTGGTCTCTCTGGGTACTGGGAATGAAGGGATGCGCCACCATGCCTGGAGAAATCATTTCTTGTTAGATGATTCTCACAAATAATGGAGTCATTATTCTGTTTGTAAGTGATAATTTTATTTTTCCTCCATGCATGTAGCCACTCTAATATTTCCAATCTCCACTTCATGTAGGTCTCACATGACCAACTCACGCGTCCCACTCACGTGACCGACTCACGTGACTGTCAGTATTAGTATTTAGGCATCTGCACTAGCCTGCCCTTAGGTCCTAACCGGATACTTTTCAGCTGTAGCCACTAAGAGCACTTCTGTGCACACTCACTATGTTCCCTTTTAAAAGGTGGGCCTTGCCCACCTCCCATCTCTTTCTCTTATTCTCTCTTCCTCTTCGGCCGCTCTTGTCCCCAGGGACTGGTCTCTGACCCCCTCTACGTCCCCTTCTCTAACCCTTCTCTCTGCTCTTCCAATAAACCTCCCATGGAAACCCTGTTGCATGGTGTGATTTCTCTTGGCGGTGTTTTTTTAAGTTACAACAGCTGGAACTGGGATGCCTGTGATGTATGCCACAATCAGGTCTGACAAATACAAGATCCCCCTTCAGAATAAAGTGAGGACCGAAGAGATGGCTTAGTCATGGTTGCGCAATAGGTCAGCTGACATGTAGACTTACACATCAGATGGAGATTAAATTCACACAGGCATGGCCCATGAAAAATACTCCTTTTGGCTGTCTCTAACTGCAAATTCTCCTGTGTGTTAACGTGCCCCCTTTTAGCTCAACTTCGGGACTCTGAAGCAGTGTATTCCTCATTTGCCAGGCATAATTTTCCTGTGTTGTGTTAGTAGGATGACTTTCCCCCCAAACTGTGTAAGTCTAGCAAGTAAGAAAGTCAAACCTTGGCCGGGCGGTGGTGGCGCACGCCTTTAATCCCAGCACTCGGGAGGCAGAGGCAGGCGGATCTCTGTGAGTTCGAGACCAGCCTGGTCTACAAGAGCTAGTTCCAGGACAGGCTCCAAAACCACAGAGAAACCCTGACTCAAAAAACAAAAAAAACAAAAACAAAAAAAAGACAGTCAAACCTTTTGCCCCTCACTGCAATAAACAAACAAACAAACACTTAGAAGCTTGTTCTCTACAATTAACTTCCTGATCTGACAGTATGCTTTGGCCGGACACGAGTCCTTGTGGAGTGATCACAACAGCAAGTTTCACAGAGTGGAGTTGCAGATGTCTGGCCTTGCTAGGTTTAAGTCCTTCAAAGATTATGACAAGTTAGAGAGGTATTACAGGTGTCTGTCCTTATTGTACAGCAGTCCTTGGGGAGATCAATGGCACCTAAGTTGCCCTAAGTTTCCTGCATGGACACCTCCCTGCTCTGAGCGATTAACACTTTGTACCAACTTTTGATGCACTAGAATAACTGTTTTTGTTTAGGTCCTGAAATTCAGGTGATTAAAAAAAAAAAGACTGTTTAACTGATGACAATTTATGCTGGAGAGATTGTGGTGGAAAGGGAACACTCTCGCATTGCTGGTGGGAATACACGCTGGTACAACCCCTTTGGATGTCAGTGTGGTGATTTCTCAGAAAACTAGGAAACAACCTTCCTAGTTGGTATATATCCAAAGGATGCTCAATCGTGCCACAAGGACATGTGCTCAACCATGTTCATAGCAGCTTTGTTTGTCATAGCCAGAACTTGGAAACAACCTAAATGCCCCTCAACTAAAGAATGGATAAGGAAAATGTAGCATATTTACACAACGGAGTACTACACAGCAGAAAAAAATAACGACAGCTTGAATTTGCAGGAAAATGATTAAAGCTAGAAAACATTATTTTGAGTGAGGTAACCCAGACACAGAAAGACAATTATCACATGTACTCACTCATAGGTGGTTTTTAAACATAAAGCAAAAAGAAAGCCATCCTACAAACCACAATCCCAGAGAACTTAAACAACAATGAGGACACTAAGAGAGACTTACATAGATCTAATCTACATGGGAAGTAGAAAGTAGAAAAAGACAAGATCCCCTGAGTAAATTGGGAGCATGGGGAGCATTGGGAGCGTGGGGAGCGTGGGGACCTTAGGGAAGGATTGAAGGAGGAAGGGGGAGGCAGGAAGGGGAGCAGAGAAAAATGTAGCGCTCAATAAATATCAATTTAAAAAAAAACAGAGAAAAAAAAAGACTGTTTATTGACTCACCATGTCCAGATACTATTAATCACACTTAAGGAATGTATAATAAAGCATGTATTCTTTGCCTTTTTCTTAAATCTCTTAATGGCTTAGTTTTCTCCCTTTGTAACCTGTAGCAGCCCCTTTAAGAGAGGGCTGGAGGGGCTGGAGAGATGGCTCAGTGGTTAAGAGCATTGCCTGCTCTTCCAAAGGTTCTGAGTTCAATTAACAGCAACCACATGGTGGCTCACAACCATCTGTAATGAGGTTTGGTGTCCTCTTCTGGCCTGCAGACATACACACAGACAGAATATTGTATACATAATAAATAAATAAATATTTTTTAAAAAAGAGAGGGCTGGAATAGCTGCGGCTGTGGTTAGCTACAAACTAGCTGATTAAGTTTTGCTACATATCTTCAAAGGATGCCTGTATCCCTGAGAATTTTCCTTGTAGTTTTTTATTACTAACAAGTTACTAATGAATATATATGCTTGGGAATTTGTAACAGCAGAAGAAATAAGATTGGAAGAGTAAAGAATGTAGAAAGATAAAGAATGTAGGAAAAGGAAGAAGAAGGAAAACGTAAATAATTGGAACAAAAACTAATTAGAAAAGAGATTTGTAACTGGAATTAGAATTGAGACAGAGAATTAGAGCAAAGAAATTATAGACAATTAGGGCAAGAAAACCAGAATTAAAGCAGAACAAGAAAGAGACCTGACTGGAAGGGCAAGCCTGTGAGTCCTTTCCCTCAGATTAGAGCTATCCTGAGATCCCTTTCACCACGCTGAGGCAACCTGACTGAACCCTGGGCAGAAGTCAGCAGAACTGGACTTTGACGGCTTAACTGGCAAAAACACTTGCCACACAATGCTTATAACCCGAGTTACATTCTGGAAACACCTTAAAATGAAGGATATGGTGGCAAGGATCTGTAATCCCAGCTGTGAGATGGGAGCTGGATAAAAGGAAATCAGCTGAAATTTCATGAGCCAGTAAATTTCATCTACCGTTGAGTAGATGCAGGGGAGGAAACGAACAAAACTCTACTTCAAAACAATCTGAAAGGAGAGAGTTGTTCTCTGACCTCCAAATGTGAGCAGAGGACACTTCCAACTCCACCCCTAAAACTCCAAATAAATTAAAAAATAATAAAATAAATCTAGCTTATAAGTCTCACCTTGGATATCATGCTTTAATGCCATTTTTAAAGAAGGATGCCTGAATAATTATTAGGAGTAAAACTCTCCACATCTTTAGTAGTTGAAGTTAAACCTTAATTATATTTCCCCCCCCCCCTCTGTTTGTGTGGGGTTGGTTTCTCCAGACAGGGTTTCTCTTGTAGTGATATGAGCGGTGGCGGGGCTGCATCCCCAACACCACAGCCGCCTGTTCGTATCACTACAAATGGCGCCCAGACGTGTGGACAACTGAACCCACTGAAAGCCCAAGAAAGCTTGGGAAAGAGTAAAGCATGTTTTCTTGATAGTGACAATTTCTCGGGTCTACTCTGCTTGCTAGAGGCAAGCAAGCGCCTCGTCTAAGAGAGGCTTCCTGACTCAGCTTTAGCTGCAAAACCCTGCAGCTCATTAAGAGGTCCTGCCACAAAACACTTAAATGGTATTGACGAAAAGCTGAACGCATGCTTTTCGGTTTTCAGCCGTAGCAGGAAAAAAGCTGCGCCATTTAAAAATGCCGGCTTTCTGGGCCATCCTGCCAGGACAAACTCTGACTGTTTGAGGCAGGAGGGCCGGCTACTGAGAGAGGACTTGAGTGTTGTCTGTTGTAGCTCGCTGGCTGGCAGGGACCTTGCAGCCAGGACCTCAGCCATGAGGCTGGAAAGCTAAGGAATGGGCTACATCTAGCCCGCAAAGCCACGGCTTTAGTCCTACTGATATTGCTTGGTAAATTAAAGGCTCTTGTGGTCAGAAAAAGAGAGATATACAGTAAAGAGATTCAAAGATAAAGAAAATTTCTAAATGGTTTACTGTGTGTTAAAAATATATGCAAGCTGAAAGTTGAAGTTCTTAAAGCAAAAAACAAAAAAAGGAAAAGAGTTGTTGTGTGTGGTAGTACACACCTTTAATCCCAACACTTGGGAGGCAGAGGGAGATTGACCTCTGTGACTTCAAGGTGTAGTAGCACACGCCTTTAATCCCAGTGCCTAAAAGGCAGAAACAAACAGATCTCTGTGAGTTCAAGGTGTAGTAGCAAACACCTTTAATCCCAATGCCTGGGAGGCAGAGACAGGCGGATCTCTGAGAGTTCAAAGACAGCCTGGTCTATAGATATAGGCTCAAAAAGCAAAAAGTTAACCTAGGAATGTCACAGCTTAGATTCTTAAGTGCCTAGTGATTTAAAGGTGCAAATCAAAAGTGCTCCTGGATAGTAAAAATTGATTCACAATAGGACAGATTCAGACCACTAAATGAGTCACACTGTTGGATGAATGTACGTAGGCTTGGGAGAGAGAAGAAAAAGAATATAGAGAATAAAGTTAATGGTTTAAAAAAAAAAGTAAAGTCTTCAAAGAGACAAAGTACAGATAGTTATAGATTAAGAGAAATAAAGAAAAATAAGCCACGTAAAAATGGAAAATTCACAGAGAGTCTGGATTATGTACATTGTGTTTTCTTTAAAATTTTTGACTGTGAAGGAGCTAAGTACAGAGAGACATTTCATTATATGGGCTGCCAAGTGGAACCAGAACGGATATCATGAGGGTATGATTTCAGAATTTGGATCTAAGGATATGCTACATTGGAAAAGAGATTCTTCTTTTGTTTTCACAGAGGATCAGACCTTGTGGATTGCATTTATCCTGATATGGTATGATAGACCACGCCCTCCTGAAGGGTTGGTGTGAACACCTTCAGAAAATTGCTTTGCTCAACTGCCAACTGAGATGAAACTAGCACACAGGTTATACCATGAAAGACCTAATTAACGACGCCCCCATTCAGCAGGAAGCAGTTTGGAGAGAAAAAACTGCGCCCATGTTCCCAAATATGGTTTATAAATGTTCTTTACCTTTTAAAGGGGGATATGATATAGATATGAATAATTTGCATTGGTATAGATTTTGCTTTATTGATAGAGATTTAAGGTCAATTTTGTTATATGTATATGTATTTCTGATATTGATTAAGGTATTGTGATTGTGTAGTTCATTATTAAAATGTAATGTATAATTAGGAAATATAGGTTGTTGATGGATAATCATAAATAATAGTCAAGTTTGTAGTCATGTTAGTAAATATTTTCTAGATGTGCATAGATATATTTTAGATAGGCATTCTTCATATTTATCAAAGATTATAGAATATGGCATTTTAAGTGTTTTAATAACTTAGGACTTTTCATGACAATGAGACACTCTGCTCCTGGCAGCACCAATCTACTTCAAGAGGAAGATGGGCATCGAAGAGGCTCGTTATGGAGTTTGATAACCATTTGGGCAAGAAACTGCTCTTGCCTGGACTATTGCATAAACTGGACACAGAGAACCCACAGAGAGAGGACTACTGAACTTGCCTAAGGTGAGATGATCTTTCGGGGTTCCTGATTCATGAAAGAGTCTGCGAGACATTCTGCAGGACACAACAGATAGTGACTGAACTGACTTTGAATTTTCCTGCTTTATGAAAATGTCTGCTGGATACCATGGGCCTGAAGGCTGAAGATGGATGCCCCAATGGTACAGAGGAACTTTGGGTGACTGTCCAGGCAGCGAGATGTCTCTGTAATTTCTAGAGTTTTAAAAGTTGCTTTTTTCTTGTTTGCTTATTGTATCTTTCTGGAGTCTTTGATGGAGTTAAGAATAGTTAGTTATAGTTATAGTTTTCCTTAGTTATGATAAAGATTATTGTAATTTTTACTTGATAACTGTTTTGTTATATGTAATTTTGCTATGTTAAAGTTAAAGCCTTCCCTTTTTTTTGTTTAAACCGAAAAAGGGGAAAGTGGGCACCATTTGTTGAAATAGGAGCGGCGGGGGTGCGCTTACCGGGAAGATTCTAGGTCGGAGCTTCATCATGTGTGTCTGCCCAGAAGCAGGGCATGGCGTCTCTCTGAGGCGTCTGCTCCGGAGAGGAGAGCTGTGAAGTCTGAGCTCACTAATTCTTCCTCCCAGCATTTTGTTCTGTTTACTCCTCCCACCTATCTTCTAACCAATGAAATGGGCCAAGGCAGTTCCTTTATTAGCCAATGACCTTCCTCCATCATTCTCTGTGTAATTCCTGGCTGTCCTGGAATTCACTTGTAGACCAGGCTAGCCTTGAACTCACAGGGATCCACCTGCTCAACCAGGGATGACCTTCACACTCACGACCTGGAACTCACTTGTAGACCAGGCTAGCCTTGAACTCTCAACCAGGGATGACTTTCACACTCATTTGCATTTGCACACATGTGTACACACACACAAAGAAAAAAATAAATTTTGACATCAAGTATGTTTTGTAGATAGTTTTATTCCTTGTGGTTCATTGTCCCAATACTGTCCCTAACCTTACTTCTTAAGTCAAAGGAAGGAATGAGGTGTTTGTTTTATTTGCCATCTGTTTAACAAGAGCCCACTGATTGCCCATTATGTACCAAGGGGTATTTTAGTTGTGGTGGGAGGCAGAGTAGTGACGGAGACAGATCCGCTCAGGAAAGTGTCATGTTTTAGTAGATACAAAAGTGAATGATGGATTACACAGCACTTTAGATCGTGATGGGTGATAATGAGGTGACTGAAGAAGACAGCAGTGCTTGGGTGACCCGGTGGGATTCCCTGAGAAATAACTGGTCAACGTGAATTTTTGTAGTATGAGCTGTCTTCCAACAGCCCGGCTCCTGGCCGCCTGGCTAGCTTATACCCCGAAATAACAACACACAAACTGAATTCATTTAAACACTGCCTAGCCCATTTCTATTAATGTGTGTAGCACCGAGGAGCACTTACCGGGGAGATTCTAGCCTATGTCCATCCTGGCTTGGAGCTTCATCGTGTCTGCCCCAGAGAGGAGAGGAGAGGAGATGGCATCTGTCTGAGGCATCTTACCTCACTTCCTCTTCCTCCCAGCATTCTGTTCTGTTTACTACACCCACATAAGTCTTTATTTTAACTCTATTTTGTTTATTTTTACTTTTTGAGACAGGTTTTCTGTATATCTTTGACCTGAAATAACTCTGAAGACCAAGATGTCCTTGAACTCTCAGAGATCCGTCTGTCTCTGCCTCCCAGGCGTTGAGATTAAAGGCGTGTGCTACCACACCTTGAAGTCACAGAGGTCAATCTCCCTCTGCCTTCCAAGTGTTGGGATTAAAGGTGTGTCCTTCCACACCCAAGTACTCTCTTTCTTCCTTTTTTTTTTTTTTTACTTTAAGAACTTTAACTTTTAGTCTGCATATATTTTCAACACACTGTAAATCATTTAGAGGTTTTCTTTGTTTTTGAATCTCTCTGTACTGTATCTCTCTCTCTTTTTCTGAACACATGAGCCTTTAAATTACGGAGCAATATGGGTAGGATTAAAGCCCTGGCTTTGGCAGCTAGATCCAGCCTCATGGTGGAGGTACAGGTTGTAGCCATGTTTACCGCCACAACTCTATGGCGTTTTAAGGTCCCTGCCAGCAAGCAAACTGCAGCATTCTGCTCACAGACCACATTCAGACAGACTACCTGCTTGAGTCTGAGTCAGAGTTTGCCCTGGCAGGATGGCCCAGAAAACTGGCATTTTAAAACAGCACAACTTTTTTCCTGCTACAGCTGAAAACAAACAAGCATTCAGTCGGCTTTTATCAACACCATTTAAGTATTTCGTGGCAGGACCTCTTAAGAGCTGCAGGGTTTTGCAGCTAAAGCTGAGTCAGGAAGCCTCTCTTAGATGAGAGCGTTTGCTTGCCTCTAGCAAGCAGAGCAGACCCGAGAAATTGCTGCTACCACATCGGGCGCCATTCTATAGTATGAGCTGAGGGCCTCTTCCCACAGCCCGGCTCCTGGCCGCCTGGTTAGCTTATACCCCGAAATAACAACACACAAACTGTATTCATTTAAATACTGCCTGGCCCATTTCTATTAATGTGTGTAGCACCGAGGTGAGCTTACTGTGAAGATTCTAGCCTACGTCCATCCTAGGTTGGAGCTTCATCGCGCCTGCCCCGGTGATGAGCTACATGGCGTCTGTCTGAGGTGTCTTACCTCACTTCCTCTTCCTCCCAGCATTTTGTTCTGTTTACTCCACCCATCTATGTTCTAATCTATTAGGGCCAAGCAGTTTCTTTATTAATTAACCAATGACCTTCCTCCATCAATTTTTTTTTTTTTTTTGGTTTTTCGAGACAGGGTTTCTCTGTAGCTTTGGTGCCTGTCCTGGAACTAGCTCTTGTAGACCAGGCTGGCCTCGAACTCCCAGAGATCCACCTGCCTCTGCCTCCCAAGTGCTGGGATTAAAGGCATGCGCCACCACTGCCCGGCTGACATGAATATTTTTGACAATACGTTTTCCACAATGAGTGTGATTGACAAATAAGGAAGTAAGTCCCCAGAGACCATTTTTAGTTAAGGGCTTCACAAAGCAAAATGTACGTGAACGTGTATCTATAAGTCTTCCATGTACAAATGTAAACAGTGTCACCTACTGGATGTCTCTGGTAAGACAGAGTTGTCTGTCTAACAGTCATTTATAAAGCATTACTTATGCACACCTCCGCCACAGCAGCTGTGTAGAGGTCAAAGGTCAGCAGTTCTGGGAGTATTTTCTCCTCCCATCTGACCTCGATCAGCTCAGACATCTTGCCAGACCCTATGACAAACATTAAATATTGTATATGACAGTTGTACGTAAAAACTGGTTTTCAACAAGAGGTGGTTGGTGGGGGCTGGAGAGATGGCTCAGTGGTTAAGAGCATTGCCTGCTCTTCCAAAGGTCCTGAGTTCAATTCCCGGCAACCAAGTGATGGCTCACAACCATCTGTACCGAGATCTGGCACCCTCTTCTGGCCTGCAGACATACACACAGACAAAATATTGTATACATAATAAATAAATATTTTTTTTTAAAAAAGAGGTGGTTGGTGCACACCTTTAATTCCAGCAAGTGGGAGGCAGATGCAGGTGGATCTCTGTGAGTTAGAGGCCAGCCTGGGCTACGGAGTGAGTTCCAGAACAGCCACGGCTACACAAAGACAATCCTGTCTCAAAACAAAACTGGTTCTTGGGGGCTAGAGAGACGGCGGTTAAGAGCATTGCCTGCTCTTCCAAAGGTCCTGAGTTCAATTCTCAGCAACCACATGGTAGCTCACAACCAACTGTAATGAGGACCTGTGCCCTCCTCTGGCCTGCAGGCGTACACACAGACAGAATACTGTATACATAATAAATAAATAAAAATTAAAAAAAAAAACGGTTCTTCATACCATGTTGGGTTTTATCTTTTTATTTAGTGGTTCACCCCATATGTGAAATATAACAGGAATTCTGGTTCATGTTTTCTACCATGCTGGATCAATTCATAGGCTGTTATATTTTATTTGACCTCTGAACGGTGAGTTGTGATTTTCCTTTGTTCTAACCTGTCAACAATCCTCAGAAAGAACTTGACTTCAGGGGCTGGGGTTATGGAGAACACATACAGGTCAAGGCCTTCTTCAGAGTTGTGCCCCAAAGTCACCAACACTCAGAATCCAATCTTTATAGTTAAAGTGTTTTTTTTAAAAAGGCCATTGAAACAGCTCAATGGATAATAGCTATCAAGAGATGTGGTGATATTTTGTTTTAACAAATAAAGCTTGCCTGAAGGTCAGAGTGCAGAGCTAGCCACTAGTTAGCCATAGAGGCCAGGTAGCGGTGTAACACACGTTTAACTGCCACACTCTGAGATCTCTGAGAGCCCAAGGCCATCCTAGGCTGTGAGAGTTGGAATCTACCTAAAAGAAAGTACTGCCGGGCCGGGCGGTGGTGGCGCACGCCTTTAATCCCAGCACTCGGGAGGCAGAGGCAGGAGGATCTCTGTGAGTTCGAGACCAGCCTGGTCTACAAGAGCTAGTTCCAGGACAGGCTCCAAAACCACAGAGAAACCCTGTCTCGAAAAAAACTAAAAAAACAAAAAACAAAAAACAAAAAAACAAAACAAAACAAAAACCACAGAGAAACCCTGTCTCAAAAAACCAAAAAAAAAAAAAAAAAAAAAGGAAGTACTGCCAGCAGCTCACACCTTTAATCCCAGCACTTGGGAGGTGGAGTCAGGAGGTGGTGGTACGGTGGGCGGGGCTTAGAGAGGATATAAATTCGGAGGGGAGACAGGGGCTTGTGTTTCAGTCTGAAGTTTCATAGAGGCAGCATTCAGTCTGAGCACTTGTAGAGAGAGGATACCGTATTCGGTCTGAAGCTTTGTGGAGGTAAGAACTAGTGGCCTGCTCTATTTCTCTGATCTTTCAGCTTTCACGCCCTAATATCTGACTCCGGGTTTTTACTATTAAAACCAATTAGAATTCGCACTGCCAGCGACAAGACTCGCGTCCCCTGCGACCCGAGGCCCTGGCCCAGCCGGATTTTTCTCTTCGGGCAGACATGGACTTCAGAGAGATCCTCCTGATTGCTTCCAAGGGACAAGGTGTCAACCATGTTCCGAAAAGATACAGTTTGGCAGTGGGGCCTCCTAAGAAAGATCCAAAGGTGAAAGGTGTCCAGCCGGCAGCTGTGCAAGCTTTCCTGCAGAGGAAAGAAGAGGAGCTTAGGCGGACCGCCTTAGAGGAGAAAAGGAGGCGAGAAGAACTAGTCAGAAAACGAATTGAGCTCAAACATGACAGGAGAGCCAGAGCGATGGCCAGAAGGACAAAGGACAATTTTTATGGCTACGACGGGATTCCTGTTAAGGAAAAGACAAAGAAGAGCCAGAGAGCGGAAAGCCGCCCAGACCAGGGCACTAACCCAGAGTATGAGGTGGAGACAGGAGAGTTCCCAGACTACAGTCAGGGTGAGTTGGAGCAGGAATTCAAGGAGGACCAAGAGCCTCTCAAAGCTGAAAGCCAACCAAAGGCCCGCCTTAAAAGGACCCCTCCCCCCATGACCTTCACTGAATTAATGAGGTTAGCTGAGAAGAAGCAGTTCGAACCAGTGGAGGTCAAGGCAGTAAGAAAAGCAGAAGAGAGGCCCTTGACTGCAAAGGAACTCAGGGAGCAAGAGTTTCTTGGACGAATGCATAAGAACAAGAAACCTGAGACAGAAGCCAAATTCCCTCTGCCTGTGTCTCCCTCTCATAGAGACAGTGTGGGCACAAAACCCAGCAAGGGTTCTGGGGACAGGCAGACTTTTTCCAAAGGATTGCTGTTTCCTCGTGCTGAGAAGACATCCAAACCCAGCACAGGCAATGAGAAGCAAGTAGCTTTGTCTCCATGCAAATCCACTCCAGGAGAGAGGATTAAGGCCGAATCTGGCAGTAGCTCCCAGGCCTCACACAATAGACCTGTCTCCCATGGGGCTGGAAAGCCCCAGCCCAGCACCTGTTCCTCAAGTGTCCCAAAGACTTCTGCTAGTGGGACTCAGAAGTCTGCTTCTGAGCAGAAAGCCAGAAAACCTCTTCCTTCTCATCCAAGTCATTCCAAACCTGGGCCCACAGTCTTCCCACACAACGAAGCTAAGAGTCCAGGTATCAGACAGCCAGGCAGCAACACCGACTCAGCTTCTGGACGACCCAGCCCAGGGACAGCTTGGCCCACAGTTAGTTCTGGCGCCATGCGCAGGCGCCAGAACAGCAGCTCCAGCTCAGGACCCGAGCAATCCATCAGTGGGATCAGAAAGCTGGCCAGCAATCCGCATCCCTCTGGACGAACAGTCAATGGCACAAATGGTACTGGACGACCCGCCAGCAGCTCCACTGGCCCTGGGCGACCCATCAGTAGCCCTGGTGGTTCTGGAAGATCTTCGAGCAGTTCTGGAGGTCCTAGGGGGCCTGTAAACAGTCCACATGACATCCGACGACCAGTGAGCAGCCTAGGTCCCCCAGGACGGTCAGTCAGTGGCCCTGGGAGGTCTATAAGTGGTTCCGTTCTAGCTAGAAGGACTGTCAGTTCAGGCCCTGGAAGACCAGTGAGCAGCTTGGGACCTGGACGCACAGTTAGTAGCCCAGGCCTCCCCATAAAACCCAAGTGCACTGTTGTCTCAGAAACAATTTCTTTAAAGAATATTATTAGTCGGTCAAGCAATGGACAGATAAATGGAATGAAGCCTCTGCCGTCTGGCTACAGATCTGTCCCAGGTCCTCAAAGGCTCCCCTTCCCTACTGGCTACAAAAGGCTTCGAGAGTGTAAAGAAGAAAGTGATGATGAATATGACCCAGACATGGATGATTTCATCGAAGATGAAGGAGACCCTCAGGAAGAAATATCCAAGCACATTCGGGAAATCTTTGGCTATGACCGACGAAAGTATAAAGATGAGAGTGACAATGCTTTACGTAACATGGAGAGCAGCTGGCAGGAGCAGCAGAAGGAGGAAGCCAAGAGTTTAAGACTAGGAAAGCAAGAGGACCTCCAGGAGATGAGACGTGAGGAGGAAGAAAGGAAACGCCAAAAGGCCAAGAAGCTGAAGCTTCTGAAGTGAGCTCCTGCTAACTTTGTGAATCTAGGACACTGTTGCAAGGATTTCTGCCTTCAACTGAACAAGCCCCTTACCAGTTTAGATGGACACCTGGGCACTCAGGGGGAAGGGATGAGGGAATGCAGACTGTCCTGTCATTGCGGGCTATCATTTGAGTGTACTGCGTTATCAGTGTTCTCAAAGAGACCAGAGTGGAATCTATAATGCATGTGATACGATGTGCGCTCTGAGCTCTGGTGAAGTTATCCCTTTACTGGTGCTGGCTTAGATCCTGAGGAGCTGTGCACGCTCATGTCGACCAGTCAGCTGGTCTTTTATTGTTCCTTTGCTACTTTTGAATGGAGACAAAGATTGATGTGTGAGTGGGGTACTACCCAGAACTCAGTCGTACTTGTCCTTAGGAAGGGCCTAGCCCTTCTTTGAATGCTGCAAGCAAATAAATAAAACCTCATACCCACACAGGACAACACATACATGAATACAAAATAAAGAAAATGTAACTTAAATTTTGTTGGTTTGTTTGTTTATTCAAGACTGGGTTTTTCAGCCGGGCGTTGGTGGTGCACGCCTTTAATCCCAGCACTAGGGAGGCAGAGGCAGGCGGATCTCTGTAAGTTCGAGACCAGCCTGGTCTACAGACTACAGAGCTAGTTCCAGGACAGGCTCCAAAGCCGCAGAGAAACCAAAAAAAAAAAAAAAAAAAAGACTGGGTTTTTCTATGTAGTTCTGGCTGTCCTGGAACTTGCTCTGCAGTCCAGGCTGGCTTAGAACACAGAGATTTGCCTCCTGAATGATGAGATTAAAGGAGTGTGCCACCACCTCCTGGCCATTAACTTAAATTTTTAAATGAATTGCTCTATTTTTAATCCCTCCCCTTTCCCTTCCTTCCATTCTGTGAGGGCAGATGCCTGAGTCCCCAAGGAGGCAGTCAGAAGTTACAGGCGGTTGTGAAGGTCTGATGTGGGACCTGAGAATCTAACGTGGGTCCTCTGCAGGAGCAGTAGACACTCCTCTGAGCGGTGCCTATGGAGGCTGGGATAGAGTATCAGATACCCTGGAACTGAAGTTACAATCGAGCGGCTATGTGGATGCTGGAAACAGAATCCTGGTTCTCTACAAGAGAAGCCAGCGCTCTTAACCAGTGATCTTTCCAGCCCCGTTTTTAACTGGGAGGTTCAGTAGGCAGTAGAAAGAGGTACTACCACAACTTCACCTTCCATAGCATGCTCCTCTCCATTGGCACTAAAACTGAAAGATGGGTTTAGAGCTTAGTCCTTCGTCCCGCCCCTGCGACTGTAGTTCCGCCCCGCCCCTCGTGTCCACGCCCCCTAAGGATCCATCCTGTCTCGCGTGGCTCAGCTCCCTAAGAACTAGCCCCTGTCCACTCTCGCGACTCCGCATCCTCCGGTGTGGATCGGCTTCCGAGCCTCAGCCCCGCCCCATCCCGCTGGGCCACGCCTCCTCCGGCCCCGGGCGGACCCCAGCGGTCGCCCTACCCCCGCTATGGCCGCGCCGGTGACGCGGCAGGTCAGCGGCTGCGCGGGTCCAGTCCTGACCCCAACCTGCTCGGACACAGAACCCGGGCAGCCCCTGGCAGCTGCCGTGGCTGATCTGCCGGTGCTGGATGCATCCGGGAGACGGGTGTCGTTCGGCGCGCTTTTCCGGGAGCGTCGGGCCGTGGTGGTGTTCGTGAGGGTGAGCAGGGTAGGGCGGGACGGGAAGGGCCTCCCGGAGGCCGCCCCGCTGCTGGGTCCGTGTGGGTACCACCCTTCACCCGGAATCGAGCGCCTGAACCTTCCAGACCCGGCTGCTGCCTTGCTGACGTGCTCTTCCGCATTGTTGTTGCCTTTCAGCATTTTTTGTGTTACGTCTGTAAAGAATATGTCGAGGATCTGGCCAAAATCCCCAAGAGCTTCCTCCGAGTAAGTTTCCTGAGTGAGCGGCAATGACCTGTGCGATGGGGGAACCGTGTGTGGCTGTCACCTCTTCTTCCGTCTTCTAGTGAAGCAGAGACCTAATGAGCACCTTTGCGCCCTCTTGACTATGTACTAACCATCATGATTTTTGTTACCTGTAAGCTGCCTGTGTCAAACCCAGTGTTGCGTAAGAATGCAAAATCAAAACAAGACACAGGCTTCAACTGCCTTATATTTTTGACGCTTTAATTTTATAACTCAAATAGTTATTTGGTGCTCCTCCTTGCAACAGTTATTCATTATATGAAAATGTTGACATATCTTGGAAGTGCAGGTTTGTATTTGCCAATAAGTTCCAAGTCCCACGTCCCTGTTTTTCTTCGGTCACCAGATGTGGGTGGAAGATGTGAGTGGAAGACATCCAGATGTGAATGTGATGTATGGATAGAAGGTGTAAATGGGAGACACATCCCCGTCCCCAGATGTGGATGAAAGATCTGAGTGGAAGACATTTGTAGAAATAAAGCCTATTTTCAGCACACATGTATCAGTTAGGGTGTATGAGGGGAAAAAATGAGCTGTTCTGCCTGGCCTTCTCTTCCTTAGTTTGCATGTTAATATTCTGAAGCCTCTTTCCAATGTAAAGGCATTACATCTACCTAATATTTTTAATATTATTGACATTGTTGATTTACTGAACATACAAATGGGTCTTCTTATATTTTCATGTGTGAATACTTTGTTCTTATTTGCTGCTTCTCCCTTCCTCCAGAGCCACACTGACTTTCTCCTTTGCTGTCTTCATACATATCTTCATATTCCTTTACCCTCTCATGCCCTTCTATCGCAGACCTCATCCTCTCAGCCTCCTTTCTACTTTAATATCCTACGTAAATGCATGCATAGAAATTTAAACCTAGATCCTGCATGTGAGAGAAAACAGACATATATGTCTTGCGTGGCTTCTTTGACTTGGCACGCCAATGTCCACTTCCGCCCATTTCCTGCACTTATCATGACCTCATTCTTTATGGCTGATTGCATTTCCATGTGTGTCTGTGATGTTTTTGTTGGTGTTGATTTTTTATTTGTTTTTGTTTTTTGTTTTTCAAGATAGGTTTTCTCTGTGTAGCTCTGGCTGTCCTGGAACTCACTCTGTAGACCAGGCTGGCCTCAAACTCACAGAGATCCACCTGCCTCTACCTCCCAAGTGCTGGGATTAAAGGTGTGTGTTACCACACCAGGCTATCAAATATCAAAATACAAAGAACTTTTAAAGGGGATGGATTTTTGGTGATTTTGAAATAGACAGCATGTTGCTAGTCACTATGTCAGTATGCTGGGCAGTAGATTTCTGAAATGATCGTCTTCCTCATATACAACTGAAACTGTACCCTTTGAATGATTTTCTCCCAGACTGTGGTAACCAGCCACTGTTTTTTTTTCTTCTCTACATCCATGAGTTAGACTGTTTGAATCCATATGTATTATAAGTAGAATCGTCTAGTTTTTGTCTTTCTGTTCCTGGCTTATTTCACTTAGCATAATGTCCTTCCTGTTTTCACAGTTGACAAGAAAACAAACCTCCTTTTCCACGAAATGCTACTTCATAGGGATTTGTCCTCTGATGCATTTGACCACTGATAGACACTTGGGTCGCATCCTTGTCTTAGCTGCTGTTGATCATGCTGCAGTGAACATAGAAGTGTGGGGTCTCTTTGCACGCCCATTTCAGTGCATAACCAATTAGTGGCATTTCTGGATCATGTGGTAGCTCTGCCTTTAATTTTTTGAATAGCCTGTGTACTGTTTTCATAAAGTCTATCCTAATTTATTCTCATTAATGCCACAGAAGGGTTCTCTTTGTTCTATGTCCTCACTGATAGTTACCTTTTTTTTAAATATGTATTTATTTATTTATTGTGTATACAAAGTTCTGTCTGTGTATATGCCTGCAGGCCAGAAGAGGGCACCAGACCTCATTACAGATGGTTGTGAGCCACCATGTGGTTGCTGAGAATTGAACTCAGGACCTTTGGAAGAGCAGGCAATGCTCTTAACCGCTGAGCCATCTCTCCAGCCCCCTAGTTACCTTTTTTTGGTTAGTAACATCGCTCCTGGGGTGAAGAGATACTTAATTGCTGTTTTCATTTCCATGTCTCTAATGACTAGTGATGATCATTATTTTTGTGTCGAGAGTGTACAAATTCGTATGCACGTGTGTACAAGTTCATGTGAGGCCAGAGGTCAGCCACAGGTGTTGTTTCTCAGGTGCCATTCACCTTGTTTTTTATGTAACGTCTCTCGTTGGCCTGGAGCTTGCTGATTTAAACGGGCTGGCTGAATTGGGACCCCCAGGATCCACCTGTCTCCAACCCATTGCTGGGATCACAACACACGCTGCTGCACTGGCATGGATTCTGGGATAGAACTCAAATCCTCATGCAAGCACTTTACCCACTGAGCCATCTCTACAGCCCAAGAATTTTTCATATAGCTACTACCTATTTGTATGTCTACTGTCTTTTGAGAACTGTCTAAGTTTTAACCCCCTCATTGCTGGAGATCAAATCCAGATCCTATGCATACTAGACAAGCCCTGATCCCTAGCCCATTAAGTCTCTTGACAAGTGCATAATTTGCATAGTTTTTCTTAGTCCAGTCAGTGGGTTGTGTCTTTGTTGTTTCCTTTGCTATATAACACAACTTCTTGTGTGTTTACTTTCATTGTTCTGCTTTATTGATTTATATGTGCATGTGTGGAGGTCAGACAGCCTGCAGGAGTCAGTTCTCTCCTACCTGTGGGTCTCTGAGATGGGAACTCAGGTGATCAGGGACAGCAGCACCTGTACTCACTGAACCAAATCATTGTTATACTAAATTTCCCCCTGTGTTTTCTTCTGGTAGTTTGATGTTTAATGTTTAAGTCTTGAAATTCTTACATAGAGAAAACAAATTATCTGAATTACTCAAATATTGTGCCATATATATCCTTCTACTCATGGAGTTTTGTTTTCTATTCTCCTAGAAGCCTATAGGTGGCATCAGAACAAAACGAAAGAGCTGCTCAGTTCTTAAGGCATACTTTCTAATAATATGCACTTGTCCCTCTTTTCCCAAAGGAAGCGGATGTCACCCTCATAGTGATTGGGCAATCATCGTACCATCATATTGAGGTAACTAACAAGACGAGAAGCCCCATTTAAATGTGTTTCAGATATAAAAACTGCATTTGCTGAGCCCCTGTATAGTCTCGGTTGGCAGAAAAATTTTAGATTGCCATTACTTTTTAGTTGTTCTAATAGGAAGTCTAATTACTCTCGTTTTAGCCTTTCTGCAAACTGACTGGATATTCTCATGAAATCTATGTTGATCCTGAGAGAGAAATTTATAAAAGATTGGGAATGAAAAGAGGTGAAGAAATTTCCTCCTCAGGTAAGACATTTCACATACAGTGTAGTTCTCTCAAGCACGTGTGTGTTCTCACACTAGAGCATATATGCATAGCAAAGCTGTGTTTGATACTTTTCCTGTTGTTGTGACAAAATAGATATCAAAGGGGCTGGTGAGAGAACTCAGTGATTAAGGGCACCTGCTGCTTTTGCGGAGGACCTAGGTTCAGGTCCCAGCACCAACATAGTAACTCACAACAACTTTTAACTCCAGTTCTGAGGAATCTGACACCCTCTTCTGACATCCAAGGGCTCCTGCACACACACACTTACATATTATTTTTTAGATAATAACAATAAAAATACATCTTAAAAAATTTTGGCAAAGGGAATTGTAGGCAGAAGTTTCTGTCCCACAGCAACTCCCAAATACCCAGCAGCTGCTTCTGAAATTACAACAGAGAAGCTTATATTATAAATGCTCGGTTGGTAGCTCAAGCTTATTACTAACTAGCTCTTACACTTAAATTAACCCACACTTCTTATCTATGTTTAGCTACGTGGCTTGGTACCTTTTCTCAGTACAGCTTTCTCATCTGGCTTCCTCTGCATCTGCCCTCCCTCTTCCCAGCATTCTTAGTTTGGTTCCCCAGCCTATCCTTCCTGCCTGGCTACTTCTAATCAGCGTATTATTAAACCTATTCAAGTGACAAATCTTTACAGTTTACAAAGGGATTATTCCACAGCAGGGAATTTAAGGTATCAACACTGTTCAGAAGTCCAAAGGCTCCCCTGAGATTCAGGCTTTTAACTGTGAGCTCTCAAAAAAAAGAAGACAAGATCTCCCGAGTAAATTGGAAGCATGGGGGGGGGGGGGAGTAGGGGGAAGGGCCAAAGGGGAGAGGGGAGGAGGGAAGGGAAGTGGGAGAAAATGTACAGCTGTTGGGGCCCATGCTTCAACAAGGATACCACTTACCAGGGTCGGGGCATGAGGATTAGGAAAATAGTAAAGAAAATGAAGACGTTAATGGAAATAATAAAACAGAAAACATAGGATAGAATTGGGAGGGAGTTCCAGTGAATCCTGAAATTCATCTACATTTAATTTTCCATACACTTTTATACCCCAGTACCACAGGGGTAAGAAGACAAAAGACCATGTGATACAAAGGAGAACTCAAATAGTTACTTGCTTCAATACTTTGAGACATCAAGTCAACATTCTGTTGTTTAGGCAGTGAATCCGCCATAGACCAAGTATTCTGAATGCAGCCACTCCCAGGGTCAAACCTCCTATTTTCCTGCACTGGGAGGGAGGGAAGAGGTAAGTGGATCTCTGTGAGTTCGAGGCTCAGCCTGGTCTACAGAGTGAGTTCCAGGACAAGCTCCAAAGCTACAGAGAAACCCTGTCTTGAAAAACCAAAACCAAACAAAAAAATCAAAAGAAGGAGCAGCAGAAGCATGCTTGAATTTCCTGACCCTTGGTCAGGGGATAGTGAATCTACCATCTTAATGTCAAAAGGACCAAGTAAGCCGGGCGGTGGTAGCGCACGCCTTTAATACCAGCACTTGGGAGGCAGAGGCAGGCAGATCTCTGTGAGTTCGAGACCAGCCTGGTCTACAAGAGCTAGTTCCAGGACAGGCTCCAAAACCACAGAGAAACCCTGTCTCGAAAAACCAAAAAAAAAAAAAAGGACCAAGTAATCACACCCTACGTCAGGACGTGTCAACAATTTTGAGCAACCTCTAACTCTCTGACCTTCAGACAAGGTGGAAATCGTCTCACATTTTTGGGCCTCCATGTAATAGCACATTCTTATCCAAACAATTAAAATGAGAAGGATTTAAAAAATAAATAATATCTTAAAAATTTTACATATTATAGCTGGGTGGGGGTGGCACACACCTTTAATCCCAGCACTCAGGGAGGCAGAGGCAGGCAAATCTCAGTGAGTTTGAGGCCAGCCAGGTCTACAGAGTGAATTCCAGGACAACCAGAGATACACAGAGAAACCCTGTGTCAAAAACCAAAAAGGAAAAAGAAAGACTTATTTTAAATTTACATATTTTATTAATTTTATAAAATACAATGGTGCAGAGTAAACACTCCCATTCCAGAAAAAAAGAAAGGAAAGCTAATTGGTTTCTTAGTAAGGATTTCTGCTGTGGTGATGAAACACCATCACCAGAATTAACCTAGGGGAGGAAAGGGCTCATTTCGTCTTATACATCCACGTCACAGTCGTCGTTGAAGGATGCCAGGGCAGGAATCAAGGCTGGGACCTGGAGGCCTGAAGTGAAGCAGAAGTCTACTTATTGGCTTGTTCCCCATGCCTTGTCAGTCTGCTTTCTTATACACCCTAGGATCACCTGCCCAGGGGTGGTACCACCCACAGTGAGATGGACCCTCCCACATCAATCATTAATTAAGGAAATGCCCCACAGATTGCCTACAGGCCAATCTCATGGAGGCATTTTTCTCAATTAAGATTATCTCTTCCTAGATGTTTCTAAGTTTGTGTCAAAAACTAACCAGGACAGCAAGGAAAGACCAAACACTGCAGGACTAGCACCAAATCCTGCAACTCCAGGTCCCAAATCTGGAACTCCTGGTGGAATCCTCAGTGTCCCAACAAGCTTAAGCACCTCACCCATCCGGTTCTACCGTCTGCAGCACGGGTTGCCTTTCTGTTGATCTGGCTCCACTTCATGCCTGAGGCTTGCTTCCTTAAAATTTATTTATTTATTTACTTGTGTTAATTAAATTTAATCATTTATGCCTGAGGCTTTCTTTAGCAGATGTCCCACAGCCCTGGCATTTTTAGCATCCTGGTATTCCCAGAGCAGCGTAAGTTTCACCTTCACACCTCTGCCATCCCTGCCCGGCTACTTGCCAAGAATGTGACCCTGCCACACACTGCCTGGCCCCAGTGGCTCTGTGGGACATGGGTGCAAGCTGTCATGACCTCACAACTTCTGCATTTCTTGTGTCCACAAAACCACACAGGCAACGCTGCCTAGCTCTGCCAGCTCAAGTAGCAGAGGGGCCCCTTCTACAACAGTGTTGATGACCTGAGTCTTGGCTATTAAACCTGGGCAAACACTTCCTTGAGCAGTTGTCTTGGACGGAGAGCCCCTCTGACGGACAGAGTACTGTCGGTTCATGCTCTTCTTAGGTGGATTTACATTCACACAAGTCTGAGGCTCCAGTCTTGGGGTCCTGCCCTCAAAGCAGCTCTCCTGTCTGTGAAGAGCTTTCATACGTTCTGTGGGGGCATTTACTTCCATGATTAATATAAAAATATGATGAGTTTACATGCTTTTGCCCTGTCTCTGCCTCCCAAATACTGGGATTAAAGGAGTTCACCACCACTGTTTGGCAAATACACACATTTTAAATGAAAAATACTAGATTCTATAAAGCAATTTTTTTTTTGAGACAGGGTTTATCTGTGTAGCCCTAGCTATTCTGGAATTCACTCTGTAGACCAGGTTGGCCTTAAACTCACAGAGATCCACCTGCCTCTGCCTCTGAGTGCTAGGATTAAAGGTGTTCATGTGTACCATCTGGAAAGATTTTATAAAGTGATTTTTAAAGTTTTATTTTTATTTTATGTGTATGAGTATTTTGCCTGTATGTACCATGTGCAGTGTCCATGGAGACCTGAAGAGGGAATTGGATCCCTTGGGGCTGAAGTTTCAGACTGTGAACTACTTGGGGTGCTGGGAACTGAGCCATCCCTTTACTTCATAAAATGCTTTGAAAGGTTCTTCACAGTTCTGAGAGTCATTCCTAGGATATTCAAAAGCTAAATCACTAAGGGTGGGGAAATGGCTTAGTGGTTAAGATATTGGTTGCTCTTTCAAAGGACACAGGTTCATTCCCAGCACCCACAGGTATCTCACAACCCTCTGTAATTCTGATTCTAAGGGACCTGATGCCCTCTTCTGGCCTCTGTGGGCACTGCATGTACATGGTGCACAGCTCTATGTGCAGGCAAAATGCCCATGCAAGTAAAATAAAAATTTAAATAATAAATCTGCTAAGTTTATATTTTATGCTAAATGTTAAGTGATTATGTCATAGTTTCATTTCTGTGGCTGTGATAAAACATCCTGCCAAATGCAACGTGAGGGAGAGAAGGTGTACTTGGCTCATGATCCTAGACTATAGGCCTTCAGTACAGAAAGTCAAGGTTGCAGGGACTTGCCGCAACCAGTCACATTACATCACAGTCAAGGCGAGAGCCTTGAATTAACGCGTGCTTGCTTGTGCTCAGCCTCCTTTCTACTCATACGTAATCCAGGATCCCCTAACCAGAGAGAGAATGGTGCCACCCACAGTGGATACACTAACCATAATTTCCCACAAACCTGTCATCTAGACAGTTCTTCACTGAAATTCCCTTCCCAGATGATTCTAGACCATCTCAAACTAACATTAGCATTAACCACCATAGACTGTTTGCTTGAATCTGTGAGTCAGTCAAGAAAACTCATTGCATTCCAAAAGGGCTTATAGGAATCCCACTATAACCAGTCACAGTCTTCTGGTGTGCAGACATATATAACACCCTTATACATAAAATAAATACAATTTTTTTAAAAAAAATTGTTTTTCGAGACAGGTTTCTCTGTGTAGCTTTGGAGTCTGTCCTGGCACTCACTTTGTAGACCAGGCTGACCTCCAGCTCACAGAGATCCACCTGCCTCTGTCTTCCAAGTGCTGGGATTAAAGGCGTGTGCCTGGCTCAGTTTTGAAAAATTAAACGACCTAAGCTTGTGGTTAACGTCTGTATTAGATAGGGACTTATCTTGAAACTTAGCCTTCCACCTGTCTGATCTGACATTATCTTCAGGTAGATTTTTGTCACCACCAAGTTACTGCTTGCTTGGCTTGTAGATAAAGGCGCCTTCACGTAGCTGGAGCCAAACTGATCTGAGTCAGAAGAATGCAGTAGAGGAAGGTAAGTTTAGTCTGAGTGGTTTTTTTTTTTCTGTATAGTCATCAAACTTTAAAAGTCAGACATAAACAAGGCAAGAATAAGAGAAAAATAGTTATAAGATACAGCAGAGACTGAGTTTCTCAGCTCAAAAGGAGCAGAAATGTTAGTCACAGAGCAGAAACTGTGAAAAAAAAATCAGTCACTGTGAAAAGAGAAGTAGATGACAGGCATCAAGCCTTCTGAGACCCAGGTCTTGCCCTCCTGTGACTCTGTCATTTCCCATCCAAGGTTTCCAAGATTTGGAGAGAGGTTTTGGGAGCTTGCTCCAGAAGCAACCCCTTCACTCAGTAACTAGAACATTACCACAGCTAATGTGAGGGAAACCGGAAAGGGCAGCCTAGTCGTGGGCCCAGGAAGGCAAGGTGTTGACCGTCACTGAACAGCCTCTGCAGACTGTGTTCTGGGGAGGTGGCAAGGAACCAAGCAAGTGTACACGGGAGACTAAGAAGCAAGACAAATGAGAAGTTTGCAGTGATGTTCTCTGTGGCAGATGGCCCAGGTCCATCCCTTCTTCCTTTAAGACAGTGTCCTCAGCAGACATTACCCTCCTGGCACGTTTGTCCTTCACTGGAGATAGTTTTCGGTTGTCCAACTCAGTGACCAGTGTTATGGACATTTAGCAGTTGTAGAAAGCAAGGATGTGCCGGGCGGTGGTGGCGCACGCCTTTAATCCCAGCACTCGGGAGGCAGAGGCAGGTGGATCTCTGTGAGTTCGAGGCCAGCCTGGTCTACAGAGCTAGTTCCAGGACAGGAACCAAAAAGCTACGGAGAAACCCTGTCTCGAAAAATAAAAAAAATAAAAAAATTAAAAAAAAAAAGCAAGGATGTTGTTGCCAAATGTCTTACACTATACTAGAAAAGGACTGCCTCTGCCGGTACAGCGGCAGGGTAAGCCGTTGTTAAAGTTCAGTGCTGTGCTTTCCGCTGCAGAGTCAGGAAAGGATGATGGCCCCAATACAGAGTGCTTCCAGACTGGAGAGATGATGGCTCAGCCACTGGGAGCTCGCACTGCTCTTGTGAAGGACCCAAGGGGATTCAGCACCTTCTTCTGCCCTCCAGTGGGCACAGCACGCACATGTACAATCACACACGGATACAGACAGACAGACAGACATACAGACAGACAGACATAATTTAAAGTAAGTCTTGTTTTAAAGAATGTTTTATACAAGAACCGACGTGTTTTTTAAATTTATTGTACATGCTGACCACAATTAATCACCCTCCTCTTCTCTTCCCTCTCCCCATCCCCATGCGCTCCTCCTCTGTCCCCATTCAGAAAGGGGCAGGCCTCCCATGAGAGTCAACAAAGCATGCACATCAACTTGAGGCAAGACAAGGCAGCCCAGCATGGGGAATGGGTTCCCAAAAGCTAGCTCAAGTACCTGGAACAGGTCCTAATCCCACTGCTAGGAGCCCCACAAACAGAGCAAGCTACATAACTGTCACACACATGCAGAAGGCCTAGGTCAGTTCCAGGCAAGCTCCCTAGCTGTTGGTCTAGAGTCGGTGAGCTCCCGTGAGCTCAGGTCAACTGTCTCTCTGGGGTCCCCTGTCATGACCCTGACCCCGTCCCCCTGGCTCATACAATCCTTCCTCCCTCTCTCTCTTCAACAGAACTCCCAGAGGTTGGCCAGTGCTTGGCTGTGGATCTTTGCATCTAACACTTACTTGCTGAATGCTCTCTAATGCAATTAGGGTAGTCACCAGCCTGATAAGAGGAGGAGGTCAGTTCAGGCCCCCTCTCCACTATTGCTAGGACTGACCTCTTATTGGAATACAAACACCTAAAGACAATTTTCAATATTTCAGGACAGAGCCCCCACATAAAGTCCAACCTGCTTTCGGGAAGCCTTCAGAGCCTGTGGCGGGCAGTCACTGGCCCGCTTTTTGATTTCCAAGGAGACCCAGCTCAGCAAGGCGGAACCTTCATTTTAGGTCCAGGTGAGCATCAAGGACAGGTTATGTCTCAGTGCCCTCTGCAGTCTAAGAGCCATCCACCTTCCTTATGTGATAGATACTGGTCTAATGAGAGGGCATGCTCTGATAAGGAGCATCTTTCATTTTCAGAGACTTCTGGGTATTGATGTCTGTGTTTGATGAGGGTCCTCATCACTATAGAGTGAGGGCAGGGACTTGGGACACAGAGAGTAAGCTATGAGTTGCTGACTAAAAGTTCAACGGGGCTTAAAGAAATTGCTCAGCGTTTATGAGCACTGCGTGCTCTTGCGATGGACCTAATTCAGTTCCCAGCACCTATATCAGGTGACTCACAACCACCTATAACTTTAGCTCCTAGGGATCTGACGCCCTCTTCTGGCCTTGGGGACCTACACTCGTGTACAACCTCCCCCTCCCCACATACTTACAAGTATACATAATTAAAAATAAAATAAATCTTAAAGGAGTTCAGTGCTCACTTTGGCAGCACATATCCTAAAATTGGGACAATGCAAAGACGAGCATGGTCGCTGCACAAAGGACAACATTCAGATTTGCATCCTAGTCCACATTGTTCCTTCGGCACTCAGAAGAAATCTGGAAATTTCTATGAACAAAGTGGGGGATCCAGATGTGCACAGTGATACCAGGCTGGTCAGAGCCATCTGGCCCAAAGGAATAGGAATGCTCCACAGTGGGCCCCTGTCCATTTGTCCAGAAAACGAATTGAGGCTGAGGAGTCACCAGTCTCTACACTTTGATAACCTGTGTCCTTATCACACATTAAAAAAAAAATCTACAGACAGAAAAACAGACACAGTTGGGAGGTAGAGGCAGGTAGATTTTTGATTTCAAGGCCATCCTGGTTTATAGACTGAGTTCCAGGACAGCCAGGGCTTAAAAGGAAAAAAAAAAAGCTAAAAAGCAAAAAACCAAAACAAACAAAAAACCTACAGTTAGTGGGAATGAGAATATGGAATAAAGTTACAGAACTGTCAAAATATAAGTTCAGTAGGGGCCTGACCAGATAGCTTCCCAGTTAAAGTTACAGAACTGTCAAAATATAAGTTCAATAGGGGCCTGACCAGATAGCTTCCCAGATAAAAACACTTGCTATTCAAGCTTGGAGAGGTGAGTTCCTTTTGTAAATGAAAGAATCTTTACTTTTGCTGACTGAAGTAAGAGACCCACACAGTGTTGGAAAGCAAGCCAGTACCAGGGTTAGCCCGTTCTGAAGTGAGGACTGCCATAAGGCACGACTTCAACAACCGCATTGACCGTGTCTGGGCCAGCAGTGTGGAAAGCAGACTTTCTCCACATTCACGGTCTGCAGTAACAGACCAAACAGCCACTGGCGTAGGCAGATTTTTCTTCATTCTCTGCCTCTTTAAAATTGTACCTCCTGGTGAGTTATTAACACGTCTACCAGTCCCAGACTCTTCAAAGGCCTGCTTTTGACTAAGTGTTTTGTTTTTTGTAGCAGGTACACTTGTACCCATCTCTTACAAATTTAGATCATTTAAAAAAATAAAGAAAAAGAAAAAGCTCTTTGGAGCTGGAGTTGTAACTCAGTGGAAGGTGCATTGTCTCCTAGGCTCATCACCGATAAATGACTAAGTAAATACATGAGCCCATTTTGAGCTCAGCTCAGAGCTCGCTCCTTTCCATCCTCCCCCCCCCCCTTTTTTCTTTTTTTGAGACAGCGTCTCCTGACGTACCTGTGGCTGTTCTAGACCTCCCTCTGTAGTCCAGGCTGGCCTTCAACTCACAGAGATCGGCCTGTCTCTGCCTCCTGAGTGCTGGGATTCTTTAATCCACTACCTCCCAGCCTCCATATTCTTTTTTTTCTCCATGGTGTCGGGTATTTCGCCCAGGGTCTTGTGTACTGTACAGGTGCTTCTATCACTGAGCTACACCCCAATCTTCCAGACCCATATTTTTGCATAACTAATTTGCATCCCCAGACCTGGAAGGTGTTGTTGGAGGCTGTTCGTTTGTTCCCAGACATTCAGACCCAAAATAATTACACAGAAACTATATTATTTAAAACACTGCTTGGCGCCGGGCAGTGGTGGCGCACGCCTTTAATCCCAGCACTCGGGAGGCAGAGGCAGGCGGATCTCTGTGAGTTTGAGACCAGCCTGGTCTACAAGAGCTAGTTCCAGGACAGGAACCAAAACCACAGAGAAACCCTGTCTCGAAAAACCAAAAAAAAAAAAAAAAAAAAAAAGAAAAAAGAGTAAAATACTGCTTGGCCAATAGCTTAAGCGTATTGCTAGCTAGCTCTTATATCTTAAATTAACCCATTTTCATGATTTTATATTTTACCACAAGGCTTGTGGTTTACTGGTAAAGTTCCCAGGCATCTGTCTCCTTCCGTGGCAGCTACATGGCATCTCACTGACTCTGCCTACCTTCTCTGTACATCTATGTTTGGATTTCCCGCCTGGCTTTACTCTGTTAAGCCACTGGCCAAAAGCAGCTTTATTCCTTAACCAATAAAAGCAACACATATACAGAAGGCCCTCCCACACCAGGAAAGGGTTGTTGATTTTTACCCCATTCCTCATCTCATGTCACTGAGTCATTTGACCATTGTCTTAGTATTTCTACTGCTGTAGAGACATCAACAACAGCTGTTGGTGATGATGATGATGATGATGATATATAGTGTTCTGCTTGTGTGTATGTCTGTACTCCAGAAGAGGGCACCAGATCTCATTACAAATGGTTGTGAGCCACTGTGTAGTTCCTGGGAATTGAACTCAAGACCTCTGGAAGAGCTGTGACTGCTCTTAACCTCTGAGCTATCTCTCCAGACAGGGTTTCATCAACTGTTATATAGGAAAACATTTAATTGGGGCTGGCTTGCAGTTCAGAGGTTGAATTCATTATCATCATGACAGGAAGCATGGCAGCATGCAGGCAGACGTGGTACTGTAGAGGCAGCTGAAAGTGCTACATCTGATTTGTCAAGCAGCAAGAAGAGAAAGTGCCACGTGGGGCCTAGCTTGAGCTTCTGAAACTTCAAAGAGGTCCTGTTGACATAGTTCCAATAAGACCTTACCTACTCCAACAAGGCCACATGTCCTAATCCTTTCAAATAATGCCTTATAAGTCACACCATATCCACAGGGGATGAAGAATTAAACCTGTTACTATAGATGTGGCCAGTGGACATGATGCCAAAAACCATGTTCTTTGAGCTAATGTTTCAAGTTAAATTCTGGTTTCGGCTGCATGGTGGCACATACCTTTAATCCCAGCATTTTGGAGTCAGAGGCAGGAGGATCTCTGTGAGTTCAATCTACATAGTATTTCCAGGCCAACCAGTGCTATATAATAGAGAGATCCTGACTCAAAACAAACAAAAATTCTGGTTTTGAGTTCCAGGTGGAACTAACAGGATTTAGACGATAAATTACAACTTGAGTGTATAGGATTGTCAGTGTCTAGGTTTACTGTAGCTAGCTGGCTTCCTGCCTTCACTCCTAACCTCTTTGGTTAGTTATAAAGCATTCTATGAAATCAGTGTTTTTCTTTCCTTCTCGCTCTCTCTCTCTTTTTTTTTTTGGCAGTGCTAGGGATGACCCAGAGCCTCATGAGTACTGCACCCCCTAGCCCCAGGAGTGAACTTTTTGAAGCAAATGATTTATTTTATTAATGCATATGCTAAGGAAATAGATCTTAATTTCCCAGCTGATACCTATGTTAGTTCCAAATTCTGCCTGTCTGGTTGGATGTTTTATTTAATTATACTTGAAACTGAATAGAAGGGTATAATTTAGGATGCTGTTCCCTCAGAGCTCATAATGTGTTAAGAAACACTCTTATTCAACCATTGCCTTGTCATGGTTAATTGCCATGATGCAGAATTATGGTGGCATTACATAGGAAGTATAATGGACTCCAGGTAATTAATTTTTCCCTTAGGACTAATTAGCAATTGCAATACTTCCTTGATCCCGGTAAGCAGTAAATCTAAAGACTAGCACGGCATTTGCCCTCAGCATTTGTCCTTGTTCTCTTCTAGGTAACAGCATCCACTTTGTGCACCGAGACAGGAATAGGTTGGATCACAAGCCCATAAACTCTGTTTTACAGCTTGTGGGAGTTCAGCCTGTGAACTTCATGAGCAGACCTACAGTTATCCATGTGTGAATGGGCCCTTGAAACGTGAGACAAAATGCCAGGCTTCATGAGATTATGAAAACAAAACTCATGTGCCTATAGAACTATATTGAGAGGCATCAGGAAAAAGCATTTTAAATTTTATAGCCTCTATAATTATCCATTCAATGAAAGATTTTTGGCAACTATAATATAAGAAGGGGGCTGGAAAGATCACTTCGTGATTAAGAGCACTTGCTTCTCTTGCAGAGGACCTAGGTTTGGCTCACAATCGTCTGTAGCCCCAGTTCTAAGATATCCAACACCTTCTTCTGGCCTTGGGGACCAGGTGCACATGTGGTAAACATGCATGAATGTAGGCAAGCACATGAAAGAAGGATAAATAAATCCTATAAAACTACATACATATGTGCATACATGCATGCATGTATGAAGGAAGGGAAGAATGGGCCAGGTATGATGGCACAGGTTTGTAATCCTAACACTGAGAAATGGGACAAGAATTCAGCCTGCCCAAGCAATGGGTGGTGCACACCTTTAAACCCAGTGCTTGGGAGGCAGAGGCAGGAGGATCTCTTGTGAGTTCGAGGCCAGCCTGGTCTACAAGAGCTAGTTCCAGGACAGGATCCAAAAGCTACAGGGAAACCCTGTCTCTAAAAACCAAATAAATAAATAAATAAAATAACAAAAAGCAAATAAATGTACAGCCAGATGTGGTGGTGCGTGGGGAGGAGTCAGGAATTCTAGAACAGACTTACATTTTTAGATACCTGCTTTTCTCACCCCCAAATCTGTCTTATTTAGAAAACTATTGTCATATTTTACTTTTTAAGAATTTTAGTTTTGGCCAGGCAGTGGTGTCACACACCTCTATTCCCAGCACTCAGGAGGCAAAGGCATCTCTTCAAGTTGGAGGTCAGCCTGGTCTACAGAGCAAGCTTTAGGATAACCAAGGCTAAACAGACAAACCTAGTCTCAAAAACCAAAGGAAGCAGGGGAGAATCTTAGTTTTTTTTTGTTTGGTGTTTTTGTTGTTGTTGTTGTTGCTGTTGTTGCTTTTTCTATTCTTTGAGACAAGGTTTTTCTGTATAGTCTTGGCTGTTCTGGGACTCCTGCTCTGTAGACCAGGCTGACCTAGAACTCAGAGATCTGCCTGCCTTTGCCTCACAAGTGCTAGGATTAAAGGTGTGTGCCACAACCACCCAGCTAAGAATCTTAGTTTTGTCTCAGAAATTCTCAAGAAAACTATCTCAAAATCAAAATATTGATAATTCTTAGCAACTGTAATACTACTATGACCTTATACTTTTATATAAGCATATTAACTCACAAAACTATTTAATGTATTTTCACACAAATATATATGGACAGTCATGGTTTTAAATCAATAAATTTAAAAATTTAAATTTAAAATTAATTTTTTTTGCTATTTTTTGTTTGGAATATTTTGTTTGTTCTGGGGTCCTTTGGGGGTGAGGGAGAACAATTCCTCACTATGTCATAGGCTGGCTTAGGCTTCCCTAGCCCATTGAGAGATGGCTCATCCTCCTCTTATAGAGGTCCTGGGTTTGTTTTCCTGCACCCATACCAGGCCCCTCACAAATGCCTATAACTCCAGTTCCAGGGGATCTGGCCTCATCAGCATGTGCATGCAAATGGCGTACATGTCCTCTGATACACACACATACAATGTGTAAGGAATAAATCTTAAAACAACCACAAACCTCTCTATCCTAGGCTGGTCTTGAACTCTCAAGCCTCCTGCCCCAACCTCTCGGTGCCGGAATTAATACAGGTATATGCTGTCACACCCAGCCTGTTCTATTTTGAGCATAAAAGAAAGAATAATAGCCAGATCCCCTTTTGCCAGTTTTAACCAAAATTTATATATTTGAAAGTATAAATAAGTGTTATATTTGTGGCTTTAGGGAGGTACAGATCCATAAGGACTGTGCATACGGTTGCCACCCGAATACATGAATACCAAGGCAACAGCTGGGTGTGGTGCCGTCTGTGAAGGGGTACCATGACCACAGCGACTCTTTGTTGTTGTTGTCTTCGAGACAGCCTTGGCTCTGAAACTTGCTCTGTAGAGCAGGCTGGTCTTGAACTCACAGAGATCTACCTGCCTCTGCCTCCTGAGTGCTGGGATTAAAGGCGTGCGCCACCACTGCCCAACTCTTTAAAAAAAAAAGCATTTAAGTACTCTCTTTGGCAACATACATACTAAAATCTGAATGATACAGAGAAGATTAGCATAGCCTCTTCACAAGCATAACATATAGATTTGTAAAGCCTTCCATATTTTTGTAGAATTCTGCAGTTTAAAAAAGGCATTTAATTGGGGATGTGTTTACAGTTTCAGAGACTCAAAGCATTAGCATCATGGCAGGAAGCATGGTGGTATGTAGGTGTTGTAAGACCTTTACATCCTGATCTGCAGGCAGAGACAGACAGACAGACAGATAATGCTTATGGGCTTTTGAAACCTCAGAGCCCACCCTCCAGTGGTACACCTCTGCCACCAAGGCCACATCTTCTAACCCTTTTAATCCTTTCAAACAGTCCAATTCCCTGGTGACTAAGCATTCAAATACATGAGCCTCTGGGGACCATTGTTATTTAAACCATCACAGGTAACATGCACCTATAGTCTCACTTATTTGGGAAATGGATCATTCACTGGAGCCCAGGACCAGCCTGGGCAGTGTGTGTGTGTGTGTGTGTGTGTGTGTGTGTGTGTTATAAAATTATAATGCACACTGAACTATATAAACACACTCCCACCCAGGTCATGATTATACTAAAATCGAAATCCTAAAACTCTTTCTATGAAAAATGTAGAAATTGTAGATAAAACAATAATATTGGACTGGGGAGTGTGGCTCAGTACTTACCTAGCATGTTCAAGGCACTGGGTTCTTACACAATACCACCAAACAAAACAAAACTAAAACATTTTTGTGGTGCTCTGTGTTCACCTATACACTCTTTGCACACCGTGTGGAATTACTATTATAACCATCATCCAGAACACACATTTCACAGAGAAGAACCTTTTTTACAAGAAACTCCAGAGGGGCCACAAACAACCTGAAAGCAGGTTGATGACAATGTGTGAAGTCACGGATCACCTGGGAGGCAGGAACTCCTTCCCAGCTTATGAGAAAGCTGTTCTTTGGCCACTTCAAACAACAGAGTTAACTACGACCCTTGCATGAAACCCTCTGAAGACAACCTGGGGTCCGAGACCCATGGGCTGCACCTTCTCAGAACGGTCAGATTCCCCATGGGCCATGACCCCATGAGGGAATTCACTGGGAACCTTCTGCAGTGAACCTCTGTGCAAACAAAAACCTCGATGACGTAAGAGCAGATTTTGAAAAGCATGGCTGAAAGCAAGGAACAGTCAACTAAACTGCAGTCACAACTACTCAGGACGCTGAGGCAAGATCTCTTAGCCCACAAGTCGCACAACAGCCCTGACAACAGCAGCCCGTAGCTAATAAAGGAAAACAAACCAATCAGGCTGGCCTGTAGCTCATTGACAGTATTTGTCTCACGTTATCTTGAGCACTGGGGGGAAATCAAGCTCAGATTTTTGTTTTAGGGGAAGGGTATGTAGTTCCATGGTAAAATGCTTGCCCAGCATGTACAAGGTCCCTGAGTTCCATCCCTAGAAACAAAGAAAATCTTAATTTAAAATAGAGAATGAACCCCAAGAGGACTTGGGATAGACGAGAAATCTGCAAACACTTGCTAAAGTTACCTTCTACCATGCAGCCGAGGTGAACTCTGACCATGTAGATGGAGAAACGTCTAAGGATGTGTAGTGTTCTACTTCAAAATCAATAGTCATTTTAAGCAGAGCGTTCTAGGGCTGGGTTGTGACATGGTGGTAGATGCTTGCTTAATAGCACAGGCAGATGAAAGAATGGATGATGGATGGATGGATCATTTAAGACAGGCTCTTGACATGCATACATTTTGTAAAAAAATGGTTTTCAATTTAGCTTAAAGAATTCATTTTAGCTAGGCTTGGTTGCATATACTTTTAATCCCAGCATTCAGAAGGCAGAAGGAAGTAGATCACTATGAGTTTGCGCCAGGCTGCTCTACATAGTGAGTTCTAGGCCACCTAGGTATATAGTGAGGCTCTGCCCCCCAAAAGAAAAACCTCAACAAACCAAATCCTCCATAATTGTTAGGGGCTATGAGATGACTCAGAGAGGAAAAGGTACTTGTCACCAAGCCTGAAAACTTGTGTTCTGTTCTTGGTAGAAAGGGGGAATCAATTTCTGAAAGTTGTTTTCTAACCGCACATGCACTGTAATGTTTATAAACACATATGTACACACGTGCACACCACCACTGCCTACGTGTTTTTTAAATCACAAAAAACAAAAAAAGTTCCTAGAAAAATATCAATGATATTTTGGATTTAAACAAGATTCAGACAAATAAAATAAAAACAGGCTAAATAATAAAAACATTTAAAGAACATTTATTCTGTTGTTTTTTTGTTTTGTTTTGTTTTCTTTGTTTTTTCTGTTTTTCGAGACAGGGTTTCTCTGTGGCTTTGGAGCCTGTCCTGGAACTAGCTCTGTAGACATTTATTGTTCTGTTTATTTTATTCTTAGTTAAGAATTATTCAATATTAAGATCACACACTGAACCAGGCAGTGATGGTGCACATCTTTAATCCCAGGCCTTGGGAGGCAGAAGCCAACTTGGTCTACAGAGCTAGTTCTAGGATGGCAAGGCCAAAGAAACTGTCTTGAAAAGCAAAACAAAACAAAAAACAAGCAACAACCAAAAAACAAACAAACAAACAAAAAAACCCCACTGATCTTCAGAGGACCCAAATCCAGGTAGCTCACAACCACAAGTGACTCCAGCTCCAGAGGACCCAATACGCTCTTCAGGACTCCTTGGGCACTGCGCACATATGTGCATACACACACACACACACACACACAATCAGCCAGGCATGGTAGTACACACCTGTAATCCCAGCACTGTATACATCTCCAGAGTCTGCTTCACATAGAAGCCAGACAAGAGGCTGGAGGATGCCAACTGTAACACTGTCACAGCTATGAACTGGAGATGCCCCAAATGTCCAGCACCAGAAAAATGGTCAAGGACATTGTGTTTATTGTATATACCCGTGAGATACAAACCAAAAGCGTGCATAGCTGAGAGGTGTGTCTTAGTTACTTTTTATTGCTGTGCAGAGATGTCACGACCAAGGGAACTTACAGAGGGAAACATCTAACGGGACTCAGTTTCAGAGGGGTTAGAACCTGCAACTGTTGTGGCAGGCGTGTACTGTAGCTATAGCTGAGAGGTCACGTTTAGACAGTGAGACAGAGAGCCAACTGGAATGGTACGGGTTTGTAAACCTCAAAGCCTTCCACTGTGACACACCTCCTCCTTCCCAAACAGGTCTACCCACTGGGGACCAAGTATTTAAATATATAAGTCTATGGGGATCATTTTCACTTATGTTACCACACAACATGATCCCAGAAAACAAAGCAGTTACAGAGAAAAAAAATCCTTTATATAATACACACATTTATATATACATATATGTGTACTGTATATGTATTATACATGTATATGTATACATACATACACACATATATATACAAATACATACACACATATTTAGGCTGGGCAGTGGTGGCGCACACCTTTAATCCCAGCACTTACTTTAATCCCAGCACTTAGGAGGCGGAAGCAGGCAGATCTCTTTGAGTTCGAGGCCAGCCTGGACAGGCCCCAAAGCTACGAGAAACTCTGTCTCAAAAAAACCAAAATAAACAAGCAAATAAACAAAATTTATAAATATATATTTAAATGTGTGTGTAGTTTCTTGCTTTTTTGTTTTATGAGGCAGGATCTCACTATGTAGCCCTGTTTAGCCTAGCGCTCACTATGTGGATTAGACTGGTTTAAAATTTACATAGATTTACCTACTCTGCTTCCCAAATGCTATGCTTAAATCCTGATGAACTGAGTTCAATTCCTGGGACCCATTTGGTGGAATGAGAGAACTGAGTAATGTATGTTGTTCTCTGACAGCCTTCTAACATACACACACACACACACACACACACACACACACACGCACACACACACACACATACACACACGCAGGCGCACACAAACATGCTGTGGCAAACACGTGAATATATACTCACACACAAAAACAAATAAATGTAATTTTTAAAAAGAAGGCTAGGGAACATAGCTCAGCAAGTAGAGTGGCTGACACCCACGAAGCCCAAATTCCCAGTGCTGCATATGCCCAGACACGATGCCACATCTCTGCAGCTCAAGCACTTTGGAGATGGAGGCAGAAGGACCAGAAGTTCAGGTCATCCTCAGCTACACTGAGTATGAGACCAGCCTGGGCTACTACATAAGACCCTGATTCAAAAACAAAGCACGAAATGAGTGACAAGCATCCCTTTGCATGGGGCAGACTAGTTCACAGGAACTGGAAGGTTGGGGACTGCAGTCAATTGAAGCTCCAGAGTTCAGAGCAGCTCCCAGCAGCTACGCATCAGCCTTATTCATCACAGTAAGACACTGGATCAAAGCACTTACAGAAGTCAAACTGGTTTCAAGAAAAGCATTTTGCATGCTATGCCGATCTTAGTACAATGACTTAAAAATGTAGGTAGGAAGTCAGAATGTTTTAAAAGGTTCTTTAGTGAGTCCTACAGCTGGCTGTTATTTAGTCTTATTCAGCTAGCAGTCTGGAATCGGTGAGTCACTGGCATTTCTAGATTTCAACCCTTAAGGCCTTGAAATGTCATACGTGAGCACATTTACTGACTTAATGTAAACGGAACAGCTTTTCATTTCCAGGCATTGTGTGGGAACAGAGGCCTGCACTCTCACCTCCACAGTACAGAATGAGAGACAGGAGGATAGTAGTTTGAGACCAGAGACCCTGTCTCGCAACCCTCTTTGTCAGAGGGCTGTGAGTGTAGCTCGGTGGTTGAGTTCTTGCCTCGCATGCTTGTGCCTATCATTTGCTTCCCAGAACCTTAAATATGTCTACCTACACAAATGATCCATATTTGTTAGGATTTTGGGAAATTAAAATTTAGCCCCAGAGACTTCCTGGTATGGAGACATGTCACCAAACTTAAACACCATAAGCACTGACACTTTTGGAGGAGAGAAAAAAAGTGTCACTTCCCTACATTGGAAACGTTTGTGGATGGAGAACTCCGGGCTGTCAATGACATCACACAAATTTCATTAAAATCCTAGCACTCAGGAGGCAAACAGAGCTCTGTGAGTTCTAAGCCATCCATGGGGTTGCTTAGCAAGAAGACTCTGTCTCAAGCAAAATAACAACATCCCCCAAAACCCAGTAGGGAGAGGGATGTAGGTTAGTGGTAGGACATTTAGCTGGCATAAGAGAGAACGTGGGGGCCGGACGATGGTGGCGCACACCTTTAATCCCAGCACTCGGGAGGCAGAGGCAGGCGGATCTCTGTGAGTTCGAGACCAGCCTGGTCTACAGAACTAGTTCCAAGACAGACTCAACCCTGTCTCGAAAAAAAAAAAGAGAGAGAGAGAGAACGTGGGACTGGCTGGTGGTGGTACAGGCAAATCTCTGAGTTAGAGGCCAGTCTGGTCTACAGAGTGAGAGAAACCATGTCTCAAAAAACAAACAACGGGGCTGGAGAGATGGCTCAGAGGTTGAGAGCACTGGCTGCTCTTCCAGAGGTCCTGAGTTCAATTCCCAGCAACCACATGGTGGCTCACAACCATCTGTACTGAGATCTGGTGCCCTCCTCTGGCGTACAGGCATACATGGAGGCAGAATGTTGTATACATAATAAATAAATAAATCTTTAAAAAAAAACAAACAACAAACAAAACAGAGAGTGCACGAGAGAGCAAGGGAGAACATGGGTTCCGCTCCTAGCATCAACACCCCATTATAATGTATCAAATTATTTATATATACATATATTTATATGTTTTTATTTATATATATATTTTTATATATACATATATATTTTTTCTACTTGTATGCCTTCTTAAGTTTTGTCTCAGGATTGAGAAATAGACCAGAGCCAACTGTAGTAGTATGCATCCTTGGTCCCAAGCAGTCAAGAGCCTGAGTCAGGTGGATCTCTCTGAGTGGAGCAAGAGCAGGGATTACCTGTAGAAGGCAATGTGTGTCCTAGAAGGGATGTAAGGGTAGCAGCAGGTGAATCCCTGAAGTCCCTTAGCCATCCAGCCACTGAATCAGATGAACATCAAACTCAACGAGAAACGCTGCCTCAAAAAATAAAGGTGGAGGGGCTGGAGAGATGGCTCAGAACACTGGCTGTGCTTCCAGGTTCTATTCTACATGAGAGCTCATAGCCATCTGTAACTCCAGTTCCAGAGAACCCAAGGCCCTCTTTGTCCTCCAGGCACCAGGCACCAGGCATGCAGGCAAACCACCCACACATATAAAATCAAAAATTTAAATTAACATATAAAAAGATGGAGATTTATTGAGGAAAGACACCTGTCAACCTTTGGCTACCACACACACGGGCATAACTGTATATGACCTTATGTGTATACACACAACACACACAGAGGCACACACATAAACTCACGCAAGCACAGACATGCACAAGACATGAGTCACTTTCACTAATTTTCATAATTTGATTGCCTGTGTTATGGGTTCCTTAACCTTTGGATGTTTTCCCTCTTCCCTAGCCACTGACTTTGGATTAAAGGATTCACTGTTTGCATGATTGCATTAAAAAACAGAATGGGGGCTGAAGAGGTGGCTCAGGCTGTTTTGTTACTGCTCTTGCAGAAGACCAGGACACATATGGTAGATTACTCCTGAAACTCAGGTTCCAGGGGATCTGAGGCCCTCTTCTGGCCTTTGTGGGAAAACGGAGACCTAAGGGTGGACTAGGACTTCCTCCCCACACAGGGGCTTGAATAAAAAAAAGGCCCAGAGGAAATCACTGTATTCGAATTGGTAGTTAGTTCTCTTCTCAAACTGGACAATCTTCGAGAATGTTCTTCCTAGCCCCACCAGGAGATGAAGAATAAATTGCTTTTACATTGCGACAGACTAAGAGACTTGAAATTGATGTCTTTCAATTACTTCCATATCAGTAAGGGGAGAGTTAGACAAGAATGTCTGTCTTGTTTTGTAATAGTTGGCAAAAAAAAAAAAAAAAGGTGTAGCGTGGGTAAAGGAGCAGGTTGGCTATCTCCAGTTACATGATTATCTTTGCTGATTTTGACTGTGAAGCCTACTGTCTCCTGCCCTGGGAGGAGGCCGCCTAGTCTGGCAGCAGGGCCCATAAGCAGAGTCTACTTGGATCTGCAGCCACTTCCAAAGAGTCCGGGAGAAACTGTCCAAGGCCCGTGTGTCTAAGAGTACCTGGATTCAGCCAGAAGAGCTGATCCAACTCGGTCAGGATGAGAGCGCCAGAAATAAATTTCAGAAGCCAAAGTATCGTGCCAGAAGCTATATCTGACCTGGAGAGTAGAAAGTGAAACAAAAAGAGGGAGTTGGAGGCAGGGGAATGGCTACAGGACATGGTTTGGGTAGAGGTCTGACCTACAGAATCATGCTCATGTCTGTATGTAGGGTTAGCTCATGGTTATTGCTGTAACAGAATACCAGAGGTTAGTTATTTCAAAAAAAAAAAAAAAAAGAGAGAGATTTGTTTAGCTCACAGTGTTGGAAGTTCACTAGGGTGATGGCACACACCTTTGACCCCAGCACGAGGGGCATAGCCCCAGTATGTACTGGGTAAATGGTGAAAACTGCAGCAGTTTGAGAGTAGCAAGTGACACACACAGAAGAGAGATTCAGGTGAAGTGCTAGCCTCTCCTCTATTAGTCTACCCTCTTAGGGGCTAACCTTGGTCTAGGACACCTGTATTAATCCCTTCTAAAGGTGGTACCCCCAAGACCTACTAGCTTTCTACTAATCCCTTCTCTTAAAAGTTCCATCATATCAATACCCCCACGTTGAACACCAAGCCCCCAACATAAATGAATCTTTGGGAAGTAGGAGGCATGGGCATGCATGGGCAGCCCATATATGGTGGTTTTGTTGAGCTTGTCCATATTGGATTTCATGGTCTAAGTTGATGAGGACGACTGGCCAGGTCCTCTTCCTCAGGAGGGCACCAGATCTCATTATAGATGGTTGTGAGCTACCATGTGGTTGCTGGGAATTGAACTCAGGACCCTTGGAAGATCAGGCAGTACTCTTAACTGCTGAGCCATCTCTCCAGCCCTTTGGGAGGTATCCTCAAATCAGATTTAAACTACAGGAGGTGATATTTTAAAAAGACTCATTGGGAGCTGGGCATGGTGTCACATGTTTTAATACCAGTACTCAGAAGGCAGAGGCAGACAGAGCTGGATCCAGGTCACCCTGGTCTACATAGTGAGTTTCAGACAGTCAGAGCTACATAGACACTGTCTCAAGAAATAAAACAAATAAAAAAGACTCACTGGTTATATAACTTGTTTTGGTCAGTGGTTACCTACCATAAAGAATTTTATAACTCACTGAACTAATACCTAATGTGTTAGCTTTCATTTCTGTAAGAAAATACCTGAGAAAATCAACTTAAAAAGAAGAATTGTTATATTGACTTATAGTTTCAGAGGCTTACACTTGGTTGGTTCACTGCTTTGGGGCCATTGGTGAGACAACAGATAAGGCAAACATAAAGTGTAGAATAAAGCTGCTAACTTCATAGTCAAGAACCGAAAAATGAAAAAATCCCATGTCTCACAGTTCCCTATAATGGCGTGCTACCAATGACTGAAAACCTCTTACTAGGGCCTGCCTCTTTGATTCCCACCATTTCCCATAGTGCTTAGGGAGAACCAAACCTTTAACACACGAGCCTTTCGAGTCCACTCAAAATCCTTGTGCAATCTTTGTTTTTACCATTGCTAATTATACTTTTTAAAAAATTTCCTGAGCCAGACATGGTGGTGCATGCCTTTAATTCCACCATGGAATTAAATGGGAGGCTGATGTAGCAAATCTTTGTCCCATGAGCCAGCTCCCAAATAACCACATGGAGACTTCTTATTGATTATGAAAGCTCAGCTGATAGATTAGGCTTGTTTCTAACTAGCTCTTATAACTTAAATTAACTCATTTCTACTAATTTACTTTCTGCCTTGTGGCTTTATTACTTCATCTCTGTAGTGTCCTTCTGCTTGTTCTGCATCTCTTGGCGTTTTCACCTTTCTTCTTCCCAGCATCCTCTCTGCCCCAAAAATCCTGCCTAAACTATTGGCCTTTCAGATTTTTATTAAACCAATCTGAGTGACCATATTCATAGTGGCTTTATTACCTCATCTTCATAGTGCCCATCCTGATGACTCTGCATCTCCTGGCATCTCTACCCCTCTTCTTCCCAGTGTCCTCTATGCTCCCCAAATCTTGCCTTTCAGCTTTTTATTAAACCAATCTGAGTGACACACATTCACAGTGTACAAAAAAGATTATTCCACAACACGCCGAGGCAGGTGGATCTCTGAGTTTGAAGCCGTTGTGGTCTACATTCTGAGTTCCAGAACAACCAGAGCTACATAGTGAGGCTCTTTCTCAAAAAACCAAAAACAATTAAAATTTACTTTGGGTTTTGGAGATAATGTCTCACTCTATATTCCAGCTGACATGAAGTTCACTAGGTGGCCCAGGCTGACCTCAAACTCACCATACTTCTCCGGCTTCAACCTCCCATGGGTTAAAGGGGTGTCATCATGCCCAGCAGGAAACAGTTTTATTTTAAAAAGAAATGATTTTACAAGCTTGGCGTTTTGTCTGCGTGCATGTCTGTGTGAGGGTGTCAGAGGCCTTAGAACTGGAGTTGCAGACTATAGTGAGCTGCCATATGGGCACAATTTAACTCGGGTCCTCTGGAAGAGTAGCCACCGCTCTTAACCATGGAGTCATCTTTCCAACCCCATGGGATGAGTTTATTTTTAAAATATATAAAACACACCAGCCCCTGAAAATATTTCTATATAAAAGAATATTGAACCTTTGCAAATTAGGCTTTACCAAAAAGGCTTCAATTTGACCTTTACAACAACACTGTGCTGGAATTGTGTGTGCGTTCACGTGGGTGCACAAGCACCTGTGTGTGTGTGGAGGCAGACTGGCCACAGAGCCTCAGAAATCCTCCTATGCCTGTCTCCTCAATGCTGGGATTATACATACTTATCCGTGGTTTTTTTTTATTTTTTTTATTTACATGGGTACTAGGGATCCAAACTCAGGCCCTCATTGTTACATCGAAATTACTTTACCCGCTGAGCCATCTCCCAGTCTGGAACTTTTCTGGAATTATTCATGTACCACAGTACATATGCGTTCAGGTGCTTAGGTTGCCAGATTCTCTGGAGCTGGAGTTTCAGGCAGTAGTGAGCAGCTTGACCTGGGTGCTAGAAACCAAACTGCAAAAGCAGTGTTCACTCTTAACTTCTCAACCATCTCTCTGGTCCCAGTCTGAAATTCTTGGTTCTCAGCTGCTAAGATCCTTCAGTGAGAATCCTGAGTAAGGGGCTTATCCTTCTTCCCAGGCCTCCATAATGTTCCCTGTCTTTTCTATCTTGACTGACCACTCCTCTGTGTCCCCTGTCCTCACTGTCAAAGGAGAGCATCAGACCAAATACTGTCTAAGGTGCTTTCAAACTCTACAATTCTGTGGCCAGTGAGCAAACAATGAACAATAATATACTCATACAAGCAAACTCAGGCACTTTCCTGCAGCCAAAGTTTCAGAACCTAGAAACCAGACAATTCAAAGGCAATGTCACACACACAACAAAGATCAGCTGAGAAAGTCCTGCCACTATGTAACCATGACAGGAAAACAAAATATAAGGAGAGCTTGAGGTTACATTTACTTATGTCTTTATGTGTGGAGGGGTATGCGTCAGAAGACAGTTTGCGGGAGCTGGTTCTCTTCTAACAAATGGGTGCCCAGGGATTGAACTCAGGTTGTGACATTTGCTGGCATGTGCCTTTTCCCATGTGCCATCTGACTGGTCTTAAATCTTTTTATTTGGATCTGGTTGTAGCCTAATTTAAGAGAGGATGATCTTAAACTCCGTATCCTCCAGCCTCCACCTTCCAAATGCTTATATATTATAGGCCTGTGTGGCCATACCCAAATGATGAACATATTTAACACGTGGCTTCTAGTTCCCCAAAATGAAAGACATGTCTGAGTAATTAGAAGGTTTAATCAAAAGCCTTGATTTAAAAATACTATTTCAGCAAGATCACAAAATTATGAATTTGCAAAATACGAAAATGCTTACATGGTATAATTGTGTATACATAAGCTCTCCCCCTTTACTTAAGCCATATATGCATTTTGTTAGAATTTCCAGCAACTAGAATCTAGCCCTAACACTATTTGAAGGTGAGAGGAAATCAGCTGAATATGGAAACTACTCGGCTCTTAAGACATTTGACTAAGCCAATCTCAAAAAATAACGTGGGCCAGGAATTTGATTTACTAATAGATCACGTAAATGGCCCTGGGTGTAAATCCCAGAACCTCGAAAAGTGTAACACACTGGACACAAGCACAGAAAAAACCCTGTAAGGTGCCTGCGGTGGCCCACACCTGTAATCCCAGCACTGGAGAGGCTAGTCTGCTTAGTAAGACACAACACATAATCTTTTAGAATACTTTCTTCTCTATAATCCTAGGGACCCACTGGAGTAACCCTGATGTAATTATTTAAAAAAAAATCTACTCTTAAAATTTCTGATTGTGACACGTGGTGGCCTTTCTACTGGAACAGTGTGAAAAGACTTCCTCTTCCAGGTCAAATGTTTTTGCTCCCACGACAAACATGTAGAACATTTTAAATCTAAGGCCTACGTTGGCATCCTTACGGAAAACCGAAAGATGAACACGAAACCGAGCAAGTTCTTAAGCGGTTCCTGGCTAAGGCGACGTCCCACTCTCTTTATTTTCCAACTTAGCTGGTTTAATGGATCGCCTTAAAACAAAAGCCAAAACTACCCTAGAGCGAGGAACTCCGTGAAATCTGCATTTCTGAGAGGTTCCTTGGGGGAAGGGAGGAGGGGCTGAAATTTATTCCTCTCTGACTCTGGCTTCCCTTGCAGACTGGGAGTTAAATCGCTGTGGACAACAGGAATTGGCCTGCAGATGGAGAATTTGGGACCACCGACTCCAAAGGCAGTTTCCAGACTTCTCGCCTATTTAGATGCGACGGTGGAGCTAGGCCCTTCAAAATGGCAGCTGTGGTCAAGTTCCGAAAAGGTCTGACAAATTTTTAACACAGTAGCAAAATATGGGGCTGCATTCCTGCAGAACTGAAAGAGCAAAGTCCGAGGGCCCCGCTGGCCACGTGCTCCTACACTTCTTGTTAAATCAGACCGTGGGCACCCGGGCTACGCACGGCAGGAGTGAGCGCAGCTCCAGGGTCCCGGGACGAGGTGCGGAAGGGGCAAACCACGGCAAATCATTTCTCCAGGTGGCTTGTCTTTTTTTTTTTTTTAACCGACTCCGAGAAGCCCTCGTTGCTCTGTCCCGATAAGTGGAGAAAAGCAGTGCGGGGCTGAACTTCCAAGTTCCGAGGTCCGCTCTGCCTTGTGACCACTGGGCTGCTGACCTCTTCAGCAGGCTACACTCTCCTAGCAGGCGGCCATGACAAGCCTCCCTTGGCGCGAATTACAAGGAAACCCAAGAAACACTTTTAAAAAAGAAAGAAAAGAAAATTCCATCCCAAAGCCCCGGAGTGGAGTCACTTGGGCAGAGCTGTGCAGGAACTTGGGGACTCACTCGAAGAACTGGGGGCTGGGGCGTCGCACCTGGACACGGGAGACAAAAGTTGGGAGCATCCCACCCAGGGGTCGCCAGCATGCTTTCTGCCCGATTGGCGGAAGCGCTCAGACTTTTCTTTATGGCGTCACCGGGTACCTGCCTGTAGGAAAGCCCCGGCTGCGTGACGTCACGCCGCGCTGACCAATGAACGGCCCGAGCCGGCGGGCCCCGAGGAGGGTTGTGGGCTCTTCTTTTTTGTGAATGAAGCTCCACGGAACATCCCTCCTGGGGGTCTCCGGGAGCTGCGGCCCGCAGAGCTCGGGCGCCCACGCAGCAGCGTCCCAGGGCGCGCGCGTTTTGCCCCAGCCGCCGGCCAGCGCTGTGTGGCCCCCGGGGCGCGGGCGGCGGGAGACGCAGCTTGAGGACTCGGGGCCGGGCTGCCGGGCCATGGTCGCGATCCCCTGACGGGCCGCGGCCGCCTCCATGAAGCGCAAGAGCGAGCGGCGCTCGGCTTGGGCTACCGCGCCCCCCTGCTCGCGCCGCAGCTCGTCCTCCTCTCCCGGCGTGAAGAAGAGCCGCAGCTCCACGCCGCAGGAGCTGCACCGCCTGGAGCAGCAGGACGACCTGTACCTGGACATCACGGGTGAGCCCCCCGCCACACCCCCCACGAGACTCGCTGCTTCCTCGCGCCTCTCGCCGCCCGCCCTCGCGCCGGCGGCTGCAACTTTTACACCGAGAGGGGCCGAGGATCACCTCTGTAAAATGCACCCGGCCTCCGGAGGCAGTGAGGGCTGTGCCCTCGAACCCACCTCACTTCGGGAAAGCTGGCGCGGTTGTTCTCACGCCTGTCCGAGTTTCTGCTGAGCTCCGAGGGCCCAAGTCCCCGCTGCGTCTTAGCAACGCGTGGGATCGCCCCCCCCCCACCCCGGAGCCCCTGGCCCTTGCCCCCTCTTCCCCACGCCGTCGCGCCCTCCTCAGGCCTCCTCGGAGATCCTTGCCCTCCGGCGCCTCCAGAGAGGTGTCACGGTGATGGCGTTGGAACCATCCAGCGTTCTAAGAGCCCAGAGGTGTCACTTTTGAGAAATCCCCGCCAGTCCGAACATGTAGAAAAGCCGCTTTCGAGGGGTGATTTTTCTTAGTGTCTCAGTTCTTGAAATTAATTTGGCAACTGCTGGGTTTGCTGGGATTGGTGTCGAAGCCAGAGCTTGCCTTCGGTGTGCTGCTGTACGTGAAATCGCTTTATCAACTGCATAGCTGTCTGCGCGGTTGAGGGAATGTGCCGCGTTTTCTGGGGCGGATGGTGTCCACCTCTGCGTGGGGTTTTAAGAAACGGTTTTCAGGCCTTGGACTTGGACTTTCTTAGGTGGGCTCGGTTGGCGACAACGTTATTGATTTAGGAAGTGTTTACACAGACACAGAAATTTAGTAGAAACTATATTCTAGATTGATGGGCAGCTAGAAAATAAGGCCGATTTTAAAGGAAGCCGAGAGGAGAGGGGATGGTTTCTTAGCGTTTGAAGGAGGAAGAGGAAGGAGTTGCTTTAAGTACAGCCCCTGACTGGCTTCTTCCCAGGCCTAGGGGTGGCCCTGCAGGAGGAGATGCCAGCTTGCCCAGGTTCCTTCGTGCTGGTGGGATCTGCGCATTCTTTACGCTCTTTCTTACACTTCTTAAAATCATCTTTGGTTAGGGCTAATTATTATGGGAACAAGTTAAGCCCTGTATAGCTCTGAATTGTAGAGGTACACAAGAGTATACTGAGAAAAGTTGGTGGCAAAGAACAGGAGTGTCCAAATGTAACCGATGTTGCCAATTTCTCGTGAATCTTTCCAGAAACACCCTGGACCCGCGCACATATGTATCTATTCTTTACAAACCCGTGCGGGATGGCATACAGTTGACTTTGCCTTGCTCTGCAGAGTACTTCAGGGCAGAATGTCAGCCTCCAGTTGCTGTGTTCAAAACCTCATTTGATTAATTACTACCCAAACCAAAGGATGTGTGGCTTTAAAGGATAAAACTTAAAAAAAAAAGGTTTATGGATTTAAACACAGTTATAGATTTAAATGTTTTATAAATTTAGACAGTTCTCTGTTGAACATTTAGATAGTTTTCATTAAAAGTTGTAAGACTGGGCCTTTAACCCTAATAGCACTCTTTAGGCAGAGTCAGGTGGATCTTTGTGAGTTCAAGGTTAGCCTCATCTGTATAGTGAATTCCAGAACAGCCAGGTCTATGTAGAGAGATCCTGTCTCAAAACAAAAACAAAAAGAAAAGAAAAAAAAAACTGTAATAAGATTAGGTGGTTGCTTTCATAATAGAAACTGTTAGTGGCCCCGAAGCTGGCATCAGGGCTTTGTGCGTGCTAGGCTAGCTCTCCCAGCATTGAGCTACAACCCACCAGAAGAATTTTGACAGCAGTCGGAGGAAATATTTCTATTTCATGGGGATAGAGTGTAACTTGGCAAGCCTTCTTGAGGAAACCATCAAAGAATTAACTTTAGAAAATGTCAACTGTTGGGCTGGAGAGATGGCTCAGTGGTTAAGAGCACTGACTGCTCTTCCAGAGGTCCTGAGTTCAATTCCCAGCAACCACATGGTGACTCACAGCCATCTATAGTGAGACCTGGCACCTCCTTCTGGCATGTGGGCACACATGGAAGGAATGCTGTACACATAATAAATAAATAAATCTTTAAAAAAAAAAAAGAAAAAAAAATGTCAACTGTTGGGCAGTGGTGGCCCGCGCCTTCAATCCCAGCACTTGGGAGGCAGAGGCAGGCGGATCTCTATGAGTTTGAGGTCAGCTTGGTCTACATAGTGAGTTCAGAACAGCCAAAGCTATACAGAGAAGCCCAGTCTCGAAAAACAAAAACAATACAAAACTAACAGTTGGAAAGATCAGATTACTTTTAATTTTATTTATTTTGTGTGAGGTGCTGATGGAGGAAGGCTTTGTGCTTAGCAAATGGCACCTGGTCCTTTAATTTCCCAAATTGTTTTTGCCCCAGTCATGGTCTTACTGTAATTTGCTTTTTGATACAGGGTCTCACTCTGTAGCAAGCTGGTTTGGGTTTTCCTGCCTCTACTTCCTCAAGTGCTGGGATTCAAGGGATGTGCCACCATACTTGATACCCGACAGTTTTCTTTCTTTCTTTCTTTCTTGCTTTTTTTTTTTTCCTTTTGAGACAGGGCTTCTCTGTGTAGCTTTGGAGCCTGCCCTGGAACTTACTCTGGAATTAAAGGTGTGTGCCACCACCGTCCAGGCCTGACAGTTTTCTTAATTGTTTAAGAAAATCAGACATTATTACCAAAACAGTTTGGTCTTTTTTTTTTTTTAATCCTTCACTTTTTTTTTAATTTTAATTTTTACTTTATTTGTGTTGGGGGATGGAGGAGAGTTATTGATTTCACCTTAACGGGGCCCAGTGTACAAGTCAGGATAGCTTGTGGGAGCTGATTCACTTCTGCCACACGGGTTTCCAGAATTGAACTAAGGTCATCAGTCTTGGCTGGAGGCTCTCTTTCTAGCTGAGCCATCAGGATGGTTTGTTTTTAACTGCCAGTGCTATCATACTGTATGGCTGAATCACGATTTCTTTAGCAGTAGTGAGCAAGAACACTTGGGAATGTGTTCAGTTCTATTGCAAATGGCTGTGGAAGCATCCCTGTGGATGGAGTCTGTGTATTTGTGACTGCATTTTTGAGCGGATTCTAGAAATAAAAATGTCGGGCCAACTTCTACAGCTTAAGTGGACTTTTGGACCTGTGTGTATGTTGCCACCATCCACCTTCGTGTTCAGGACATGCTCAGCTCCTTTGATGCGTAGCTGGGAGTATACTTCTTGAATTGTGTGCTAACTTCGTGTTTTCATCTTTGGCAGCTGCCAGACTGTTTTAAAAAGAGCTTTCGCCATCAGCTTTCTACCCTTGAGGTGCCAATCATTTCTACGTCTTTACCAATACTCGTTAGTGAACAGAAAGACTCTTGTAGCAGGCATGGTTTGGAAAAATTAAACCATGTTGTCTGTTTCGCCTGTTCTGCTCCTAAAGCTTTTTTTCTTACACAGTTTAGGTTTGCCTCAAGTGCGCTGTGTAGCTGAGGAGGACCTTGAACATGTGAGCCTTCCATCTGGGTGCTGGGATTATAAACACAAATGACTTTGCCTGGTCTTACGTGGTACTGGGATAAATCCAGGCCTTCAACATCCTGGGCAAGCACTGAGCTACATCTCTAGACCCCAGACAAGACCCTTGATAGAATTAATTAATTAAATTATTTTTGAGACAGGATTTCTCTGTGTAGCCCTGGCTAGCTTTGTAGACAAGACGGGGCCTTGAATTTACAGAGGTTTGCCTGCCTCTGTTTCCCAAGTACTGGGATTAAGGGATTTGCCACCATTGCAGGTGGATCCTTGATATTTTTATGATGGCTTATTAAATCTGTAAATTGAATTCCTGCCAACACCAGGGTGCAGCATTGTGTGGTCATCATTCTTGTTTGGTCCAGAGACTGGCTAGCCTCACTGCTGTGCTCTGGGTGGGGGCTTTACTCTTTCCAGGAGCCAACCTACTCAATAGTGGTTTAATTCTTACCCCGACACAAGCAGTATGCTTTGTTATTGATTTTTTTTTTAAACTTGAAGTTATTTCTGGTGTACCGTGAAAAACAAATCTCCTAAAGACAGGTGAACTGTGTAGCTGATACCCCGAGATACTAAAGATACACAAAGGAAGCAGAGAAAAAAAAGAGGACTTGAGTTTTCAGTGGGTTGAAAACTGTAAGATCCAAAATTGGGACAATAGATGAGAAAAAATGGTTGGATGCAGGCAGGGATTTAATTTTTTTATGAACCTCCTTGGTGCCAGAGTTAGAAAGCTTTTTTTTTTTCAACTGTCAAATCATTAAATAGGGCCTTCCATTAAGTGGCCGTGCAAAACTTCCTTTTTTGTTAATAACAAGGACAGTCTCCCTTGTCCAAATATTTGTTTTGTGAGGGGCTGGAGGTGATGGCAGAGTCTCTCTATAATGAACTTGAACTCCATATGTAGACCAGCCTTGAACTCCAGGAGATCAAGACAGAGCCTGCCTCTGTCTCCAGAGTGCTGGCATTAAAGGCAAGCACTGCCACCACCACCCGGTCTGAAGATATTTTTTAAGCATTCCATCACAGCTGCAAAGTCTGATCATTTTCAGGATCTAATAGTTGATGCAGACTTTTGATTTATTTCAGTATCTTAATCTTTTAAGTTTCTAATGATTGAAGAAAATTAGTAATAGTTGCTATTGCCCGAAAGACAATTTAATTTTATTTGTTTGTTTTTAGAGACAGAGTCTCATTTATGTAGCTCAGTATAGCCTAGAAGTTGGTATGTAACCAGGGTTGTCTTGGAACTTCTGATCCTCTGCCTTTACCTCCCTAGTGCTGTGATTATGGGCCTGGTTTATCAGCGCTGGGAATGGATGGAGCCCAGGCCCTTCTGCATGCTAGGCAAGTACTCTAATGACTGAGCTACGTCTACAGCCCCTGTTTTAAAGTTATTTTTTATTTTTAATTTAAAAAAATTTTTCAAGACAGGGTTTCTCTGTGTAACAGTCCTAGCTGTCCTGGAACTCACTTTATAGACCAGGCTGGCCTCGAACTCAGAGATTCCCCTACCTCTGCTTCCCAAGTGCTGAGACTAAAGGTGTGCATCACCACTGCCTGACTCTGTTTTAAGTTTCTCTATTCTTCCTCCTTTTATGTTTCCTGGTGTTTGCCATGATTTAGCCTTAGTGGTGTCTATGTAATAATAGGATTTACTGGAGAAACCCTAGTAGAGGTCAGGCTGGTCCCATCCGAGCACTGGGTAGCAGCAGCACAGGCGACTCATCAGATGAAATCAACAGAAGCATCTCTTGCCCCCTCTCCTTTCTCTTTAGGATCCTTAAAATTCACAGCAGATGTCATTAGGCTAGGAAATGTATTCATTAATTCGAGAAGTGTTTATTGAATGCTTACTATGTAAAATCCTCATGCATATTCATTGTTTGCCCTAATGGAAGTGTCTTTTTCTGGATAGAAGAGGAAATACCGTGACACAGAACATTGAGCCAGAGGGCAAAATAAATCCATTTTCATGGCTCCTTTTGTAGTCAAGGTGGCTGAGTTTCAGGAACCAGAGCTCTGTGAGCTGCTCATTTGTCTTCCCACCTGCGACATGTTTCTGCACTTCGTGTCTCTTGTTTTCTCTGCTTCCTGGCTGTTCTTCTTTGCTTCTGGTTGGTCACGATACTTGCCTTTAAATCTTCTAGCTAAGGCATTTACAGCCCACATACAGGTAAAAAGTTAGCCTCAAATGTTATCCGTTTATGGCCTTAGAATGGCAAGGCATAGAGGTAAGGGGAACGTGGGTAACTTCCCAGCCCTAAAGCCAGGGAGTGAGCAGTTAGTGATCACTGTTAGTTCTCTGTGTTAGTGAGTGGGGCTGGAGCCAGCGGTGCCAAAGTCACTCTGGGTTCTTAGGATGTAAATAGAAGGCAATGGTGCAGCTCTTGAAAAATCCTGATTGTCCCTGAGCTACAGGGAAGGTGCTGTGTTTTTAACATTTTAAATTATGTTATTACTCGTGGTTGTGTGTGTGTGTGTGTGTGTGTGTGTGTGTGAGAGAGAGAGAGAGAGAGAGAGAGAGAGAGAGAGAGAGAGACGGCACTCAGGACAACTTGCAGGAATTGGTTCTTTCTACTGTATTATGAGTCCTAGGGATTGAACTCAGGTCGTCAGGTTTCTGAGGCATCTTCCCAGCCATAGGTGTGTGTTTTAAATAATTCCAAGTGGTCATCTACAGATAATACAACCCTTCACTCTCCCACTGAAGATGCCAACCCAATGCAAGAGACTGGTGACTGGTCCAACGGATGGTTTCTGTTTGATAAAGCCTTGACTGTCTGACTTTGCCTTCTTCCAGCAGGTAAAACTGCTTCGTAGTTGTACAAAACTTACTTGTCACGTTGACCATTTAATTTAGTAGTACATCCTGTGCCCCTTAGGCAAGTAGGCATGTCGTGATGGGTACTTGGTGACTATTACCTGCGAGGGTGAATTTAGCTGGTGAACTTTGGCAGGTGCAATCTGTGGGTCCTCCCAGTGCACGCTGTTTCCCAAATTGACCACCAGCATAGCCCGAACTTTTCAGATATTCCTTTCATTCAACAGTGTCTCAGGTGCTGAAAAAAAAAAGACATCACTAGGACGTATGTGTGTGTGTGTGTGTGTGTCTGTGTGTGTGTGTGTGTGTGAATTGAGAAGACAGAACTTGGAGGGTGAAGCTGAGAGAGAAGATGGCAAGCGTGTACTGTGTTTGAAATCCTTGGGGGCAGGTTCTGAAGAGCGAGACCAGGCTTTTGGAAGGCTGAAGGACTCAGGAGGAACCTTACTTGGTCCCTGCTACCGCTCATGGGACTGACTCAGGCTGATTTTGTTCATAACCCTTTGGAGCCTCAACTCCCCAGTGTGTCAGGGGTGTAGTGAAAGGGATGCCTGGGAAAATGCTGAGGATTGTGGCTGCACCAGGCTCCAGGGTTTCCCCGGTAACGGTGGTGGGGTGTGTGTGTGGGGGGAGAAGGTCATTATGCTGGAAGTCTCCTCCTAGTTGAGGAGGGCGCAGTCGTCCCCTTCCCGTGAATCAACACGGAGGTAGTGCTGTTCTGCTGACATCTCCCAGTTGCTGCACGGTTGTCACAGGAAGCATCAGAGCCAGCAATGAGGCCAGAGACACCGAGGAGTGTTCTTTAAAGACTTCAAAGCGTAGCACTACACCAAAGCTCCGATTTCACGTCTGAGCCGTTATCCTGCAGGGCCTATAGTTGCTAAGTTTACATGTGTCTTCGTGTGGGAAACACAGGTAGAAGGTTTCAGAATGTAAAACAAACACACACCGAGCCAACAACCATTTTCAGGATGGTTAATTGCAAGCATGATTGTGTCCTGTCGTATCTGTATTCCACAGATGGCCAGCTGCTCAAGCGTTTGGTCTGGTGTTGCCTGTCTACCAGGGGGCCTGGTTTTAGTTTGCTCTTGGTTTTGTAAAGCAGATTGGCTTCCAGAGGCCCTTTCATTAATTACTTCATGAGGAGCAGAGACATGTTATATGGAAGGGTCAAAAGCCAGAAATAGATCCCCCCCCACACACACAGGGTTTCTCTGTGTAACAGTCCTAGCTATGCTGGAATTCCTCTTGTAGACCTCGCTGGCTGGCCTTGAACTCGCGGAGGTTTGCCTGTCTCTGCCTCCCGAGTGCTGGGATTAAAGGCGTGCACCACCACCACTCAACTCTAGTTTTTTAATTATTTTTTATATGTAGACACGTGTTTTGTCTGCATGTGTGTCCATGCACTCCATGTGTGCTTGGTGTCTGTGGAGGCCAGAAGTGGATGTCAGATCCCTTGGACCTGGAGTTGTGGGCGTTGGGAATGGAACCTGGGTCCTCTGCAAGAGCAGTAATTGCTCTCAGGCCCCCTGTCTTCTGGTGTTTTTCGTTGTTTGTTTTTAGATGGTCTGGCTTCCAATATTTTACAGAGATTACTATAGAAAACATTTTCAAACATAAAATTGATTACAAAAACAAGGCAGGAGAGAAGGCTCATTAGCTAAGACGTGGTTCCCAGCACCTACGTCAGGCAGCTTACAGTCTTATAACTCCAGCTCTAGGGGATGCAGTGCCTGCTTGGTGTCCTTGAGAACCTGTAGACACAGTTAAAAATAAGTTTTAAAAACTGATTTTAACTTTCCCAAAGCCAAAGATAAATATTTTTAAATTTTTAAAATTTATATTTCTTTAGTGTGTGTATGTATGTGACCGTGTGCGTGTGTGTATACATGAATAAGCGTAGGTGCTGGAGAATTGATTTTCTCCCATAACAGTCTGTGTCCTTGGGATCCAACTCTGTCAGGCTTGGTGGCAAGCCCTTACTACAAGTTAAGTATCACCCTGGCCCTCAAAGTCAAGACTATCGAAGTGTGATGTGTACATCTATCTCATCTGGGCCCTGTTGCCATGGAAATTTTACGCCCTTCTCTCTCTCTTCTGTAGTTTTTTTTTTTTTTTTTTTTTTTTTGGTTTTTCGAGACAGGGTTTCTCTGTGGTTTTGGAGCCTGTCCTGGAACTAGCTCTTGTAGACCAGGCTGGTCTCGAACTCACAGAGATCCACCTGCCTCTGCCTCCCAAGTGCTGGGATTAAAGGCGTGCGCCAACCACCGCCCGGCTCTTCTGTAGCTTTTCATGGATATTCCCCAACAAAGGGATTCAGATTCTTGCCTACTTTGTGGTTCTTTCTGGTAACTTTTTTTAAAATTTATTTTATTTATATGTATACAATGGTCTGCCTGCATGTGTCCCTGCAGACAGAAGAGGGTATCAGATCTAATTACCAGTGTTTGTGAGCCACCATATGGTTGCTGGGATTTGAACTCAGGACCTCTGGAAGAGCAGTCAATGCTCTTAACCACTGAGCCATCTCTCCAGCCTCCTCTGGTAACTTTTAAACAGTAAAATCTCACCGTTGAGTTGTGGCTCTTGGTTCTGTCTGTGTCTGCTTGTCCGTTCTTGAGGTGACAGATTCAGCTCTGACTTCTTCACAGCTGAAGAGTTGATTAATGTGTATGATAATACCAAATGTGATTTCCAGATATTTTACTGATTATGAATGCTAAGTGGTGAATATTTCTGATAGCATTAAAGTTTGTCTTTTAAAATTAAAATACCTTTGAATGTGCTTTCTGAAGGAATATTTATAATTAACTGTTATAGCAGGTATTATTTTGGTTTGGGTTTGTTTTGTTTGTTTGAGTGAGCATTTTTAAAATCTTGCCATTTTTTAGGATTTTTGTGCCTACAGGGCAGGCTTATGTTTTTGTTGTTATTGTTGTTTTCCATGAAGCAGTAGGGAAATTTCATGAAATGCTAATTTCAGTTTGGGGCTCGGGAAGTGCTTTTATGTTCTGTTTTGGGTTCAGACAGGGAATCAAGCTGGGTGCTAGGGTTCAGTCCCAGGGCCTCATGTGTGATTGGCAGGTCCTCTGCCATGGAGCTGCAGAGCTACAGCAGAAGTCATTCTCTGTTTTATTTAAAAATTTTAAATATTTTAATTTATTTTGATTTTCGAGTGTTCAAATAAAGAGAGAGTGATCTCATACATACAATAAGTAGCATATATTTCAATTATTCACTTTATATATATATATATACATATATATATAATTTTATGTGTATGAATGTTTTGTCTGCATGTAAGTGGACCATATGTGTGTGATGCCCGAGGAAGCAAGAAAAGGCCACCAGATCTCCTCAACTGGAGTTGCAGATGGTTGTGAGTTGTCATGTGGGTGCTGGGAATTGAGTGTAGGTTCTCTGCAAGAGCAGCCAGTGCTCTTAATTTCTGAGCCATCTCTCCAGCCCTGTACCGTTCTTAGTATCGTATATATTCCATAGGGGCAGTTCTGGAGGATGCTATGTTCACCAATCAGATTTAGTCCCTTTGTCTGGAAAGCAGAGGAAGCTGGGCTGGAATTAATACTAGACCACATCACTCGCTGACTCCATTTTCCAGGTAGTTCACTTTTATCCCATTAAAATTCTGTTGGCAGCCTGCTCTTCACAAAAGCAAAACATCTTGTTCCTGATGTCACTGGAATTTGTTGTTCCTTCAGGTTCTCATTTGGAAGTGAAATTATTCTCAGCTCTGCTGTGCAGTTTATGACATTGATCTTTTTATACCCAATCCATAATTCTTTAATATCGTTTACAAATTTCAAATTCTGCAAAGCTCCCTATTTTAGAACCATCTCCGCTGAATCATTCTCTGCATTTTGCTCATCATGGAATTAAATAAAATATCTATTTAATAAGGATTTATTGCGCAATTGCTATGAGCAAGGAGTTGAACCAAGTGTTACTGAGGGGAGGGGCAGAGGACTAGAAGATTTATAATAGCACACAGATCATATTCTTGGTCATCTCAGTGAGGACAGGTAACAAGGACTTAACCATGTAGCTTTCCTCTTTAAAGTACCAGTTTGAGACAGTTTTATGTCCCTTGATCATTCCTGCTCAGTGTATCTTTGTGTGTGTTTCTGTGTGCATGTTTTACTTTAAAATTATTCGTTTATGCTTTAGTTTTTTTCTTGTTAGATATAAGCTAGAGTCATCTGAAAGAGGGACTCTCTCCCGCGCCCCCAGACAGGGCTTCTCTAAAGAGGAAATCCTAATTGAGGAATTACTTTCATCAGATTGGCTCGTGGGCTTGTCTGGCTGTGGGGCATTTTCTTGGTTACTGTTGGATGTGGAAGAGCGTGTCCTTAGGTCTGAATAAGAGAACAATAAATTTTTAGTCATTTGGCCTCAACTGTACGGTTTCAGATTTTGCCCTTAGGTCTGTGCCTTCAGTTCCCTCAGTGATAGACTATCATCTGGGAATGTAAGACGAAATAAGTCCTCTCCTCCCCAGATTGCTTTTGATCTCTTATGTGGAAGTCACTAAATATTAATTAAATTGCTAACTATTTCAGTAGCTGAGCAGAAAAACACCCTAAGTCTCACATTCCTTTAGGGTGCTGAAGGAGAATTGCTTTGACAAGCATTGTGATGGAATTAAAATCATGTTAACTTTATGGAAGATGTTCTCAGACTGCATTTGGAACTTACTGTTGAAATACCGTCTAAGTGGTTTGTTGGAAGTGCCTCATACATGGAACTGGAGCATCTTAACATGCGTTTCTCCCTTTTGATACTGAAATATCAGCCAGGCTTAGTTTATAAAGCCAGGGACACAGCTGAGCATGGATTTTTAACTCCACTGTTAATGTGTTCTCATTTTAATATCATTGAAACTGAAAGGGCCTAAAGCACAAATTCAATCAAGACACACTTGAATGCATTTTCTATTTTCATCCTTGCACTGGCTGCAGGGAGAGCTGCAGCAGAGACTCAGCGAGGGAGTTAGAAAAGATGAGGTGTGGCCTGGTGCTGCTCTTGCTGTGTGCAGTGGATGCCTTGGGATGATGGGATACCTGGAAGTTTGAGTAGGATTTTCAGGCTTCCTTTCTCTCCCTCTCCCTCCCTCCCTGCTCCTCTCTCTGTCCCTTTTCTTTATAATTAAAAAAGGTTTTTTTTTTTTTTTTGAGCCTGGCAGTGGTGCATGCCTTTAATCCCAGCACTCGGGAGGCAGAGACTGGTGGATCACTGTGAGTTCGAGGCCAGCCTGGTCCACAAGAGCTAGTTCCAGGACATCAGGGATTGTTACTCAGAGAAACCCTGTTTGTGGAGGGATGGGGGAGTTTTTTTGAGACAGGGTCTCACTATGTAGCCTTGGCTGGCCTGGAACTTGCTTTGTAGATCAAGCTAGCCTCAAATTCACAGAGCTCCACCTACCTCTGGCTCCTGAGTGCTGGGATTGAAGGTGTGTGCCACCATACCCAAGTAAACATTTTTATTATGATGATTTAGTGTGTGTGTGTACATGTGATCATATACACACACGCACTCACACACTAAATACACACATACACACATGCTCTCACACACTAAATACACACGTACACACACATGCTCTCACACACTAAATACACACGTACACACACATGCTCTCACTAAATACACACATATACACACATGCACTCACATACTAAATACACACACATACACACATGCACTCATACACTAAATACACACGAATACACACATGCACTCACACACTAAACACACACGAATACACACATGCACTCACACACTAAATACACACGAATACACACATGCACTCACACACTAAACATACACATATACACACATGCACTCACACACTAAATACACACATACCCACATGCACTCACACACTAAATACACACATACACAGATGCACTCACACACTAAACACACACGAATACACACATGCACTCACACACTAAATATACACATATACACACATGCACTCACACACTAAATACACACACATACACACATGCACTCACACACTAAACACACACGAATACACACATGCACTCACACACTAAATACACACATACACACATGCACTCACACACTAAATACACATATACACACATGCACTCACACACTAAATACACACATACACACATGCACTCACACACTAAACACACACGAATACACACATGCACTCACACACTAAACACACACGAATACACACATGCACTCACACACTAAATACACACGAATACACACATGCACTCACACACTAAATATACATATACACACATGCACTCACACACTAAACACACACGAATACACACATGCACTCACACACTAAACACACACGAATACACACATGCACTCACACACTAAATACACACATACACACATGCACTCACACACTAAATACACATATACACACATGCACTCACACACTAAACACACACGAATACACACATGCACTCACACACTAAATACACACATACACACATGCACTCACACACTAAATACACATATACACACATGCACTCACACACTAAACACACACGAATACACACATGCACTCACACACTAAATACACACATACACACATGCACTCACACACTAAACACACACGAATACACACATGCACTCACACACTAAACATACACAAATATACACACATGCACTCACACACTAAATACACACATGCACTCACACACTAAACACACATGAATACACACATGCACTCACACACTAAATACACACATACACACATGCACTCACACACTAAATACACACATACACACATGCACTCACACACTAAATACACACATACACACATGCACTCACACACTAAATACACACACATACACACATGCACTCACACACTAAACACACACGAATACACACATGCACTCACACACTAAACACACACGAATACACACATGCACTCACACACTAAATACACACGAATACACACATGCACTCACACACTAAATACACATATACACACATGCACTCACACACTAAACACACACATATACACCATGCACTCAGCTATCCCCTGCCCTGCTAGTCTTGGGTTAAACCCAGATAGCCAGGCTTGGCAGCTGACTCTAAAGATTGTCTTACTTCCCCTCTAGAGCAAACAGGAACTAATTTTATGTATTTATTCACTCACTTAATTTTTGAGACAGTTCATGTGACCAGGCTAGCTTCAAATTTAGTAGTCAAGGATGGCCTTGAATTTCTGATCCTTCTGCCTCTACTTGAGTGCTGGGAGTACAGATGTATTACCCCAGGAATTTTTTCTTAAGCAGAAAGTTTTGATAATTTCCAAAATGAAGGTGTGAAATATTTTGAAAAGTAACATATCCTGTATCTTGTTCTTCATTATTATTATTACTATTATTATTATTTTGAGATAAGGCATCACTTATATAGCCTAGACTGGCTTTTAAAATCATAATTCTCCTGCCTCAGCCTTTCTGGTGCAGGGGTTGCAGGCATGCTTCTTTAAATTTTTAAATTGAAGCTTTGAGTTAAGAATCATTTTTAAATGATATATAGGCCCTGAGAGTGTCACTAGATGGTATTTAACAGCATACTTTAATCCCCAGGTTCAGTACCCATCACCCCTCACCCTTATAGGAATCCTGTTTTCTGTTAGTTTGTTTCCAAGTCGGTCGACTTTGTGCAGGGTCCGTCCTTAATCTTGGATATTGTTCTAATTTTAGTTTCTGAGCTAATGAAACAAGCATGAAATAGGAGATTTATGCTTTGAGTAATTTTTAATAAGGCCATTTTTGTAAACACAAAATCCTTGGCAAATGTTGCTTTGTTGCAATTACATTGTCTTTGAAGAAGTCTACTGAAAATAAGCAGGCTTGTGTAGAGCTGAACCCAGTGCCATTGTCTATCAAGTTGTTGCTGTAGAGACCTGGAAGCCAATTTGGGTGCTAGCCTGCAGTTACCAGAGTGTACAGGCCTCTTATGTTTATAAATCAGTGGGTGACACAGTCATTGCCCGAGGGCTACTTGTGGCAGAGTTTTCAGGGACTGTCATGTTGGGCCAATCAGTCTCCTAGGTAGAGAAAGCCTTGAAAGGAATGTTGATGCAATTGAATTGAGCTGGAAATCAGGAGGGGTTGTTAGGCTTTTCTCTTCTGAGAAGGCCTCGTGTAGCTCAGGCTAGCCTTGAACTCACTACGTAGCTCAACCTAGCTGAGGTTGACCCTTGTTCATCTACTTGTTCTACCACTCCCGATTTTTAAAATTAATTAATTAATTTATTTATTTATTTATTGGTAGTACTAGAAGCTCAGGTTCTTATATATCTAAGCTTGCACTCTACTCCTGAGCCAAAATGCCAGCCCCTGGATGAGGTTCTTAAAGTGCTTGCTTCAGATAGTTATGTAGTTAAGGTTTTTCCTTCCTGTTTTTTATTGTGAAGCTTTAACTTATTGCACCCTCTGTCCCAGCAAATGTGATATTGTCACTGTTAGTATTCAGGCACCTGTACTGTCCTGACCGTGGGGTCCTGACAGGATATTTCCTCAGCTGCAGCTACTAAGAGCACCTTCTGTGCCTGTTCACTAAGTTCCCTTTTAAGAGGGCCCTGCCCACCTCCCCCCTATCTCTCCCCACTACCTCTCTGCTCTTCTGCTGCTCCTGTCCCCAGAGACCAGTCTCCCCCCTCTCTTTTACATTTCCTTTACCCTGATAAAAGCCTCTCCACATGAGATGTGTTGCATGGTGTCTTTCTCGCGTGGCGCTTTTTTAAAATTAGAACAATCATTGTGTCGTGTCTGGCTAGTTGGCATTTTTGGGCTAATGGGAGAATACCAGGCTGGATGTTGACGATGGAAACCTAACAAGACTTTTTTTCAAAGACACATGTGTGCTGGGTCTGGTTTTTGTTGTTGTTGTTTTGTTTTCTCTTTTAAACCCCATCAACTTGAAACAAGCTAGAGTCTTCTGAGAAGAGGGAACCTCAACTAAGAAAAATGTCTCCATTAGATTGGCTGCAAGCAAGTCTGATTAGTGATTGATGGTCTGTGTGGGAGGGCACAGGCCACTCCTACTCAGGCGATTCTGATAGATAGAAGAAAGGTGGCTAAATGTGAGCCATAGCTGCTTTCTTCCACAGTCTCTGTCTAGTTCCTCCCTCCCGGTGCTGCCTCGACAACCCTCTGTGATAGTCTATATGTTGAAATAAAGCCCTTTCCCTCCAAGTTGCTTCCGGTCATGGTGTTATCAGAGCAACGGAGAGCAAACGAGGACACAATTGGTACTGGAAAGTAGGTGGTTGCTGTGACACACCTGACCGTGTTTTTGGGGGGAAGGTTGTGGACCTTTAGGCTAGAAGAGCATTGAATAGTTGGAGTTCAGTGAACTGTTGTTCTTTTTTTTTTTTTTTTTTTTTTTTTTTTTGGTTTTTCGAGACAGGGTTTCTCTGTGGCTTTGGAGCCTGTCCTGGAACTAGCTCTGTAGACCAGGCTGGTCTCGAACTCACAGAGATCCGCCTGCCTCTGCCTCCTGAGTGCTGGGATTAAAGGCGTGTGTCACCATCGCCCGGCAGAACTGTTGTTCTTTAGGAACCTGGAAGGTGATGTTGAGAGAGGTGCAGATGGTGGAGCCTGTCTCCTGAAGGTTCAGAAATATGTAAAGATGACCGGGGCTGTTTATGGAATCGTCAGGTCCTCTCAAGAATATGGCTGTAAGTGTTGTAGCTCTGAGGAGAAAGATTTCCTGGGAGTTGGGAGCCAAGGAATACCATAAAGTCACACTGCAACAAACCTCACAGAAGGGAAAAACTCCAGAGGGTAGCTGCCCCTGCTCTGGGCAGAGGCAACAGGGCACTGAGTGAAAGGCGGGCTTTTATAAGGTTTCTTGGGGAGGGGCGGGGTTCCGGGGTGGGGGGTGCTGGTGGGATTTTAAGCTCAGGGATTGGTGGATTTTCCAACCCAGAAGTGAAGATGTGCTTTTTACCCTTTATTCCCGGTTTTTTTTTTTTTTTTTACTATTAAACAGTCAGGGGTTGCAAAAGGGGGTGGTGTTATCGTTACGTTAGACTGCTTCCGTTGGTTGGAGGGCATCAAAGTACTTGAGCAGAAATTACTTGAAGATCGCTGCCTCGCCAAAGCCCCCACCCTAACATGGGTGAGCTCACACAAGCATGGCCTGTGGGCAGCTAACAGTTTGGAGAGTTCCCTTTCCAGGTGCCTCAGTTGGTCTAAATCTCCTTCAGGCTGTCAGGCTAGTTTCTGCTGCTTCTGGGCAGCCTATGTGGTTTCAGTCTTTGCAGCTTTGCCTGTGTGAAAGTTGTCTTCTGCAGTTTGGCTTCTCTTTGTCTGAGAGGATCTTTCAGCTCTTGTTTACTCTAGTGGAGAGAGGCCTAGTGAATCTGGTCAGTTTCAGGAGCTGCCTGAAGTTATTTTGAGTTGCTTACCTTCCTGAGTTTGGTGGTTTTGATTGAGACAGGGGTTCTCTGTTTAGTCCCGGATCTGGAACTCCCTCCGTAGACCATGCTGGCCTCTGACTCGGAGATTGCCTGACTCTGCCTCCTGGTTGCTGGGATAAAAGGCGTGTGCCCAGCTTTCACCTTTTTTTTTTTTTTTAAGCTTCCCTGCAGGATTGAATGTTTCAGTCTGGGAGGATATGTTATACAACAGTGAGTTGAGCGGGTAGGAGAGAGGGGAAAAAAAGAATCTGGATTGTGTCCATTGTGGCCGAAGAGTCAGCTGTGATTAACAAGACCACAGCCACTGAGGTGAAACCTTTGCTTTACTGGGACCAAGTTGGTGAGCTGGGTTGAAAGATCAGCTGTCATCAGTGAGACCAGCGTCCCTGAGGCGAGGTCTCCAGTGAGGTGTGGTCTCCAGTGAGGTGTGTAAGGGATCAAGGGAGTAAGGACTTAGATTTCTTTCAGCAGGAGGTCTTGTAAACATTACTGCTGCTTGAAGGTTCTATTAGCAGTTGTGTCAGGAACATCCAGAAGGTTGGTGAGCAGGCAGATCTTGACTGTGGTGAATGTGGTAAGACTGGAAGAACCAAACCATTGCCAAGGTGCAATGCCAGGAATGGGTCTCCATGGAGACTCAGCCGACTCAGAGTCAAGTTCCATTTCCAGGAACTCTTTGTTCTCAGCTAAATGGAGTGTGCACAAGTGTATGAAGCCAACTTTAAGTCTGTCTTCTAACAAGCTAGATAACAACTCTTAGGCCTTCCTGGGACTAATGCAAGATATATACCCTGCAGGTTGAACTGCTCGGGACTTGGATGGACTGTGTGTGACAGGCTTGTGTGAAGTTATATGCCTGGAAAGTAGGGATGCCTTGGTTTACAGGATGTGATTTAGTAACTGAACACTGCCTTCCACCTTTTGGGTTGCATTCTCTTACTTACCAAAGCCTTGCACAACACCGTGTTTCCTTTGGGAAGAATGCATTCTTAGTCCACGGAAAATAAAACTGCTCACTCTGGCAGACCTGTCATTGAACAAAACTGAAGCTTTCTCCTGGTATCCGCATTCAGAGACTAAAGTCTTGACTTTGGAAGCATGAGAGATAATTTTTCCTTAGTCTACTGAATATCAGTTGGCAGCTTTAGAATTTCCTAGATTAGAGCTTCTCGTCTTACCTACCATTTTGAGCCTGTTCCCTGAACTAGGGGTGCAGTTAGTATTCTGGGTTCTTCACACATCATGTGTTTCAGAGTTCATGGAGACTTCTGGTCACACTTGATGGTGCTGCCTGGGGATCATTCAAAAAGGCAAAACTGCCCCTAATAATTTGGAAATATTAGAGTGTTTTCAGGGACAAGCTTGGGAGCAGTAATGGGGTCAGGAGGGCTGCAGGTTAACCACCACGTGTGACCCTGCCTCAGAATAAAGAGGGCTGTGGATAGGGCACCTGTTTAACATTCACAAGACTCTGGGCTCCGTTCCTAGTACCATATACACAGATTTTTCATGTTTATTCTTTTTAGAAGTTAATTACATTTTTTTTGTTGTGAATCTGTGGGTGGGGTGTGTCATGGCATCCTCAGCTCTGAAGTCTAATATTATTTGAATAGATGGTCTCTTGGGGATTGTTGGCTGTCTGTCAAAAGTGTTTCACACGGGATGACTCCGTCCACATTGTCACATTAACTTGAAAAATATATGCAGAGGATTTTGCCCTCCAAAGCATGCACATAGCTTGTCTTAAGAGCCTCTCGCTTCCCACTTCCTGTGGAGCCGATGCCAGGTCCGTGTGCAGCACAGCTACTGTGGCTGGAGCTAAACGACACCACAGGGAAATCAGCTGTAATTAAGTTGACCTGTAAGTAAAGGTGGGGATGCCTGACGGAGCAGCATTGCTTCGCTGTCTGGGTCCTTGCTGGGCACCCCACCTAGTCCCTTCTGCTCTGCTTGGCATTGTGTCCTCTGGAAGGTGCAGAGCTGAGGGGAAGCTCACATGCATGGGCTTCATTGCTCCCACTGCACCTTGTTTTTTCTTTCCTTTTTCCTTTTTTTTTCCCAAATAGTTCATGCCATCTGATCCAGAATCAGCAGTTGGATGTGGAACTTAATTACTGCCACCAGGCGCTCACAGGAGTCACGCTGTGATGCAGTAATCAGGACCGAGCGAGGAGAGGGCATCAGTCACGCTTGCCTAGTGTGCACAAAGCCTGGAATTCTGTCCTTAGCACCACATCAGCCTGTCAGAGTGGTGCATGCCTGTACACAGCACTGGCAAGGCCGAGACAGGAACATCAGAAATCCAAGATCAGGTTGAGCCAGCCTGTACTACATGAGTCTCGGTGTCAAAAAACAAAAGAAAGTCTTTTTCCTTAGCTCCAGCAGCGTCAGTTCTGACTGCATAAGGTGGTTGGTTCTGTGGGGTCAGAGTTTTGATTTACCCAGATGGCACAAGCCAAATGATGTAGCACAGTTGGTTTGTCTCTCTTGATGCTTTCTGCTGTTTCCTTATTTATTAGGTTCAGGGTCTGGGTTCTGGCAGCCCTAAGAAGCCAGCCTTGACCACCTGTTCTCAGTAAGCGAGTTAAACAAATGAGTCCTAGTGAAAAATAGAAAAAGAAATTTATTCAGTGGGGCCACATTGAGAAGGGGAATAAACAAAGAGATCCATGTGCCCTGCCCCCCGTCCATGTTCTAGAGTTTTGATGTAAAATTTATGTGTAATTGGGGTCCAAGTTTGATACAGAAGCACACACCTTTTATCCCAGCACTCTGAAGACAGAATCCGGTACTCTGTGAGTTCCAGACCAGCTTGCTCTACTACTTAGCAAGTTCTAGTAGGCCAGCCAGGGCTACATGAGACCAGGCCCAAGGTATGCTTAGCTACGCAAGAGTGGTTGAGGTCTGGTCACTAATGCCATCATTCTCTGTGAAGGCACAAGACACCCCAAGACCAAATTCTCAGCACAAAGGAGATTTGCCCCAGAGGAGACAGAGACAGGAGATAGAGGATGAGGGAGAGGGACAAGAGAGACAAGGGTGTTTTTCCTGGTGTGTGTGTGTGTGTGTCGGTGGGGGGGAGGGCATGGCCCATAGACAGTTGGCAGTTTTATAAAGGTAAATGGGATACTCGGTGTTAGGATGAGGCCTTAAATTTTGATTGGGCATGCTAATTAGGGCAAGCCAAAGGGAGTTTTTGATAGCTGAACTTTAATAGATGGATTTTGGTAGTCAGCCTCTGGCGGAAGAAGAGGCCAAATAAGGAAGCAGACCTTGGTAGCTAGCTTCAGGAATGTAATCTGTTTTTAGCCAGGCAGAGGGAATGGAGGAGAAGGGCCAGGCCTGCCAGAGCCATTTTGCTGTGCCTGAGCTGGCAGAGAGTCCCTTCAGTCTAGGCTCCAGTTTCTCCCAAAAGGCAGTGCAGTTCCCAGAAAGTTCCTCCTCTGGCTGGCCTCAGACTTCAGTCTCTCCCTTTTTTCAACATGGAATTTCTGGGGAAATCCCAGTTTCTTGGAGTGTATAGTCTGATAGCCAAAAGGAGGGGCTCAGTGTCTCTTTAGAATACTTTTTCGTTTCTACCAAAATGGTAACACTCCCCGTAGTGAAGTCGGGGTGCCCGGGCATCATTAGATGCTGGATGCCAAGATGCCCTAGTCGGGTGCTTAGACCAGGATGGACTCCTAGGGTCCCTTTTGTTCAGCTTCACTTGTATTTCCATCGGGTCGTTAAACAGGTGTTGGTTAAGTGCCTGTTTTGTTTCCCTGGGGCTGAGAAGCTTGGTGCTGGGGAGTTTTCCAGAGGGCCTCCAGAGTGGCAGGAAAGACCAGCTCCAGTTAGAAACTAGAACTGAGAGGCCTGTAAGCTCGCTGGGCACCAGAGCAGCGGACAGGCGGATAGGCACAGGCACCGTCTCTGCAGAGGGCTGTGCCGACAGCTGCAGGAACTGCTCTTTCTCCTTATTCTTAATCCAGTTCACATTTTATTTTTAAAAAATTTTTTAAAGACTTTTTTTATAATTTATGTAACTTTATTTTATGTGCATTGGTGTGAAGGTGTCAGATCCCCTGGAACTGGATTTAGAGACAGTTGTGAGCTGCCATGTGGGTGCTGGGAATCGAACCCAGCCTTTCTGGAAGAGCAGTCAGTCTCTCAACCGCTGCGCCATCTCCCCAGCCCCTAGTTCACCTTTTAAATAATAAATAAAATGTGGTTTACTTGCAAGGAAGGGCAGATGATCCTAAGGAAAGTAGAAGTCCCGGGGTGTAGCTCAGCGGTGGTTCACCTGCCTAATCCCTTCCACTCACTGCCCCTCCCCACAGAGAGCACCTGGTTTCTGTGACCTTTCCTTTGTGAAGACCTCAGCACCCCAGTCCCTATTTTTTTTTAGAATTTTATATTCCTCTTAATATTATTCTGAGCAAACAGTTTTGACTGAAAATAAGTAAAAATCATATTTTTATTATCTTAGTTTGGGACAGTTCTTTCTGTTATGTAGCTCTGGCTGTCCTGGAACTAGGCTGGCCTCAGACTCAGAGCGATCAACTTGCCTCTGCTTCCCAGATGCTGAGATTAAAGACATGTGTCACCATGCCCAGCATAATAATACTATTTAAAGAATCTTAATTTTTTTTTTTACTATCCTTAATGTGTTATCTGGCAAATCTTTAGGAGTCAGGGTCTCTGTAACCTAGACTAGCCTTTGACTGCAGCTGAGGATCACCCTGAACTTCTGACCTTCCTGCCATCACTGCCCACATCAGTTTTAGGCAGTGCTAGGGAGCTAACCCCAGGCTTCCTGCGTACTAGACAAGTGCTCTCTCGATTGAACCTCATTCTCACCTCATTGTTTCCTTAGTTTTAGGTTGCAATATACTTTATTATTTATGATCTTGAGATAATTAGGTTAACATTATCCTTCATTGTGTTCAACATAGAACATTTTGTTTCACAAGTCTAAGGTAGTCAGAATTCTTTAATTTTTATTTATTTAAGATTTGTTTATTATATATACAATGTTCTGCCTGAATGTATGCTTACGAGCCAGAAGAGGGCACCAAATCTCATTACATATGGTTGTGAGCCTCGTTGTGGTTCCTGAGAATTGAACTCAGGACCTCTGGAAGAATAGCCAGTGGTTTTCTTGTTTGTTTGTTTGTTTTTGGTTTTTAGAGACAGAGTTTCTCTGTATAAGACAACCCTGGCTGTCCTGGAAATCACTTTGTAGGCCAGGCTGGCCTCGAACTCACTATCCACCTGCCTCTGCCTCCCTGCTTCTTATAAAGAGGTTCAGTTTCCTAATCTGTGAGGTGCAGCCCCGTGTAGAGCTGGGTAGCTGAATGTTCAGGCAGCTAAAAAATGGTAATAGTAAAAAACTTCTAAAGCGTACAGTGAGCAAATACTCATTCAGAATCAAACCAGAGTGGCCATGAGGTGTCCCTGGCAGCCCTTGCTGGTGGTGTTGCTGGGCAGCCTCACTGCATCCTTGGTTTTGAAACACAACATAGCGGTTTCCAATGTGCATGTCTCTGTGCAGCTTTAACCAGCGCTGCCTGGGACACCTCTTAGATTGCATGGTTTGCTGCACATAAGATCTCTTCTCTCACAGACATTCATTTTAATTATTGAAGGCAGAGACTTTGGTCATCCTTCCCGCTGCCACCTCAGCATGTATGTGTATCTTTGGGTTGTGTTATGGTAAAATATTTGATTTTAAAAATTGCTGACTTGAGTTTGTTAGACAAACTAAAATGTTTGAATGAGTTTTGCATTGAGATTGGGACAGAATTGAGACAGTTTCTGAAATGACTTTATAAACGTATCTATGACATTTTGTACTATATGTTTATGTAAAAGTTGCATGTGTTCTCAAGCACTGATGATTGTAAAGTCAAAATGTTGAATTCTGAAAAAATCTTGAAGATGCTTTGTGTCCTGCATTATCAGATATTCGCCCCGAAATTCATTCTTTGTGTGAAAACAAGCAGCACATCCATCTAACTGGCCACTTTGGTTTAGCCTTTAGTGGTAAAGTTCACATGTATGCCAAAGAAGTGCTTAAAAATAATTTTCCTCGTGATTTGCATGCCTATTTCATACACCCGTGTTTTACCTAGGTTAATATAAAAAATTCCATGGGTAAAGTGGTCTTCAGCAAAAAACAAAACAAACAAAAAAACAAACACACAAACAACTTTAAGAAGGCCTTCAGTGAAGTATGTTGAAAATATTCCTTAGGGCAAATTTTCCCTTTGAAATCAGGTAAATATAGAGGTAAATCCCCTCTGATGAAATTACTTAAATAGAAAGATAAGAATGTTAAGTTCCTGGCTCATAACCATAGATGAGCATCCATCTGGCTAGCGTGCCTGTGTGTGACTTCTCTCTGGGTCAGCTCTGCCCACTGTGCCTCCTGGGTATGCATGGGACCTGCTCTCTGACCGCACTGAGTTAGTTGTAGTCGGACTTTTATTGCTGTGATTAATACCATGGCCAGAAGCAACTTGGGAAGGAAAGGGTTTATTTTAGCTGAAAACTCTCAGTTCAAATTTTATCACTAAGAGAAGTCAGGGGAGGAACCTGAAGCCAGAGACCATGGAGGAGCTCTGCTTATTGGCTTGTTGTTATGACTTATGCAGCCTGCTTTCTTATACAACTGAGGACCATCTGCCTAGGGATGGCATCCCCCACACCGAGGTGGGCCTTCTGCATCAGTCTACCCCTATGATGGCATCACCAGTATGATGAAGGCAACTCCTCAGTGGAGAGTCTCTTTTTTAACATCCATTTCTGAAAAATCTTGAGTAGAGGGAGTTTGATAACACCCTCACCCTTGGCTGTGGTCATACTCAGAGATCAGGTTCTCTTTGGGCAGACTCCGGTATCTCTTGTATAAGATTGTTATTCTTGGTATTAGTACCACTCAGCTGGTACTTCATACCAGGAACTTGATGGGGGGGCCTGCGTGGTAACCAGCTCCCTAAAATAATAGTCTTCCTAGGCTGACTCTCTCTCTCTCTCTCTCTCTCTCTCTCTCTCTCTCTCTCTCTCTCTCTCTCTCTCTCTCTGTGTGTGTGTGTGTGTGTGTGTGTGCACGCACGCGTGTGTGTTGGTAATGAAGCCATGGGCCTTTTGCTGCTAAGCAGCACAGCACTGGAGCACTGGGCTACACCTTTACCTGAAACGAAGGTCTTGTTTGTTTTTGAGATGGGTTTTGCGTCTCCCAGGCTGGCCTCGAACTTCTGTAGCTAAAGATGACCTTGAACTCCTGTTTCCCCTGATTCCACTTTTCTGGTTTTTCTTTTCTTTCGGTTTTTCGAGACAGGGTTTCTTAGTAGCTTTCGAGACTGTCCTGGAACTCAGTTTGTAGACCAGGCTGGCCTCGAACTCACAGGGATTCGCCTGCCGCTGCTTCCCAAGTGCTTTAGGCGGGCGCCATCACCGCCCAGCCAATTCTACTTTTCAAGAGCTGAGATTACAGCTGTGGGGTACCATGCGGTTTTATGTGGTGCTAGGGATCAAATTCGGGCTTTGTGCCTAGACAGTGTATCATTGAACCGCATCTCCAGCTGAAACTAGAATGTGAACTGGAGTTTTTCACATAGTCAGAGAGCGTGTGAGACATGCCGGGCAGACCCGTGTCCCCCCCCCCCCCCCAGTGAAGTTTCAGGGCCCCTCGCTTTAAAGGATAGTCATCGTTTTCTCTCTCTGGGTCAGTCAGTGGGCATATACAGGAGTCACACAAGGCTGAAAAGATTTTATCTTTAATTTAAAAAATAGTGTGTGCACATGACCTGTGGGAGGCCAGAGGATAACTTTGTAGGTCTTTCCACCATTATGGGGGTTTTGGGCATTAAACTCGGGTCGGGTCATTGGGCTTGAATCTTTGAGGGGTAAGCACCTTTACCTGCTAAGCTTCTTAACACCTATTTATTGAGAGAGACTCTCAACTTAGGTTGGCCTTGAGTTTTCTTTAGGTGAGACTGACCTTGAACTCTTGATTTTTCCTTCTACCTCCGTCTTCCAAATGAGAGGAGCCCAACTCCAGCAGGCTAAACTCACCGTGCTTTACAGTTTATTGCGGAGCCTTTCTGCAGGCCTGTCTGGTCCAAGCGGTGGCGCTCAGCTTTGTGGGTCGCACAGCGCCCCCTCGTGGTAGTGGGGATGGCGGGCGACCGGTGGGAGGCGGGGGAGGCGGTGGTGGGCGGGAATCCCGAGCCTGTGGCGGAGGCTGTAGGCCTGGCTCCAAATCCTTCTTCACGCGTGCCTGGATTGTGCGAGATGGCGGGTTTTGAACTGTTCCTGTGTACCTTGAGCTAACTGAGTCGCGCATTTTGCAAGACAACTGGCCACACGCTCCTGTTTGTCTGGTCGCCTCCTTTACTGGACAGCTGGCCCTAATTGCGTATGCTTGTGGGCTAGGTCTCTCATTTTACAGGGCATTTGACCCTTAGTCGCTCGTACCTGTGGGCTGGGCCCTTTTGCAGGACACTGGCCCCTGGCCACCCCGGGGACGTCCCAGAGTTTGGACTTCCGGGGTTGGCTCCCAGTCTGCTGCTTGTCACCCGCCAGGGCGTCGCCGTGCCAGTGCATGGGCGAGGCCCTTTAAACTTCACTGTTTTTTAAACTTCGGGGGTGTGGTCGCCCTTGCATTCTTTTTCCCGTGGCCGGTCATCCCTGGACCCGCCAGGTCCTTCTCTTGTCCTGCCTTCCAGATGCTTTGGAGTCATGAGCCGGGAGGGCCCAGGGACCCCTTGGGTGGCCGAGGTGATCCGAGGTGAGTGCTCAGGGCAGGGTAGGGTTCGGGCTGGCTAGAGGAACGATCTGCTGCCCCAGAGACCCAACTGGCCTCCCCTCTGGGGCTAGTGGCTTTGGGGCTAACCGACACCTTAGTGTGCTTATGACCTCTGTGCCCTACACCCTCTCCACCCACGCTTGGAAGCTACTGAAATCCCAGGCACTGAGCGCCGCGGATCAAAGGTCATTTGTGGTTGGAAAGGACTAAGCCCTGGCACTCCTTTGAATGCAGTTGCTGGGAGTTTGTAGTTGCGTTTACTAGGACCTATGTGCAGCGGCTCTAAGAGTGGAGGTGCAAATGGAAAAGAAAAGTTTAAATTGCTGTTTGGGGGAAAGCATGTGCCAGCTTGTGTTGTTTCTTACCCCTAATAAGTTGGTTGAAATAGTATATATATTTCAAAGGCTGTCCTTGATTTTTGCCATGTTTTGAATGTAAGCATCTAATTACTGTGAGATAGTGCCCTTTTCTGGGTGTTGGGGGTAAGGGTGGAGCCTTTGGGTTTTACCGCCCTTCTTGCTGAACTCCACGGCATTCTGCATTCATGCAACAGATGCCATCCCAGTCTGGCCTCCCACTGCTTCGGTTTTAACAGTAACCGTAAGAAACTCAAAGCCACGATTCCAAAATTTAAAAAAAAATACGCATCTGTGCAAAGAATTGGGTAAACACACCTTGTGCTGTATTGGTATAATCAGCAATATTGAAAAATTATTTGTTTCTACTTTCAAAAGGTTTGTTTCCTGCTGCATGTCTTTTCAGGATGTCCTCATAAACCTGATGCTTGGCTGCAGGCTAGCCTTCAAATGCATGTTGTATTTCCCAAGATTTCTTAGTTACTTCAGAAGGCAAAACAGTATCCCTGCAACCACTGTAGGAACTGACAGATTAAGGCATTCCTTCTTTAAAAACGTTTGTTTATTTATTGTTATTCACCAAAAGAGACTGTTTAGAAATTTTACATTGTCACCTTTTCCATCACCACGGAGTGGGGGTGGGTTCACACTAACTAGAAAATTAAACCTTGTTATCTTTCCCATCTGAAATGTGGGGTGGGCATGGACACACAAAATCAATTTAGAAAAAAAACAACTTCCATCTTTTAATTCATCAGAAAAGAATTGGGTCTTGACTTGGGACACTTTTAAGAGCACAAAGGAAGGAACATTGCAATTTTTCCGTTTCAGATCGCCTTTGTTTTGCCATTCTCTACAGCAGACCAAAGAGTGCGTCAAACGAGCATTATTTCAGCATAGATAATGAACTTGAGTATGAGAAGTAAGTATTGCCCCTTGAAAGATAGAAACTTTCAAACTGTGTTCTGAGGAATCTCCTGGTGTGAGCACAGAGGACAGAGCCTCGGAGACTCCTATACCTGATGCTCACTTACAGCTGGGTGCTGTTTCAAATCTTGGTAATAAAATAGATCTTTGAGAACTTCCATTTATACACTGAGATTTGATACTGCCGTAGTTTGCACCGCAGAGCTATGTGAAATATGAATATGTAAGATACTGGGTTTGCTAATGGAAAATGTGTGCAAGAACAGTTTTCATAATTGAGGTTAGAGTTAGTCAGCACCTCTGGGGTGTGTGTTGGGGAGGGGCTGCAAGGCCTGGTGCATGCTAGCTGAGCTTTCGCCACCAATGAGGTGCAACTCTACCCCACGCATTGCCTATTTAAACAGGTGTTGGTTACCAGAATGTTCCTTCTGTTAGCGTTAGTAGGACAGGGCCTTAGAGTTGATTTGGGTTGGTGGAGGCCCTCTTGCCGTAGCTTGTTTTTAACAGCTTGTTTTTACGTTCACAACAGCTAATTCATACTTGTTTCTGTCCATTTTTTTAAAGCTTCTACGCGGATTTTGGACCACTCAATCTGGCAATGGTTTACAGATATTGTTGCAAGATAAATAAGAAGCTCAAGGTAAATCTTTTAAGTCAAGGTTGACTGAGGTGATCACTCAGCAGCATTTTAGAGTAAAGCAGAGGAGACTCGGCTCCTTTTTAAAAAGTGTTTAAAAAATTCAAAATTTGAAGGAACACTTCCTCTTACAAAACCAAAACAGTTTCAGACCAGGTGTGCTGGTGCACATGCTGGACATATGAGCATTCGGGTGGGGGGGTCCCAAGTTCAAGGCAAGCCTGTGCTAGACAGAAAGATCTTATCTTTAAAAAACATAAAGGGCTTACCAAGAAACGAGTTTTCTACTGAAGTGTGTCTTGAGGACATACTAAACGTTTTAGCAGTGTGGTAGAATGCACCTTGTAATCTCATACTCTGGGGGATTGCTGTGAGTTCACTGGTATATAGTCACTGTATGAGATTATATAGCCTGACCTGCCTTGTGAGAGTCTATCTCATAAAAAGGTCTTGTGTCTCATTGTAGTAGTATTTAGAGTATATACTTTATTAAGTAATAATAATAAAATGATTTTTTCTAAACAACTACTGCATCCATTTTTTATCCTAGAGTTTTTTCTGGGTTTTGAGACATACTTATGTGTAACCCAGACTGGTCTAGCAGTGTCTGCATCCCCTCGTGGATGCTAACACACGTAACTCGGTTCCTAGAGTAGGTTATGCTTGGATTATTTTGATTCTGGTTTGGGTTTAGGATCCTCAGTGAAAGGCAGTTAGTTAACTAGGTCCCTTTTTGTCTGACCTAATGGGAGCTGAAGCTAGGACAAGAGAAGAATTTCCCTTGCTTTGGCCATCATTCTTCCCACCTTCCCCTCAAAGTGAAGCTGATGCATGGCTGGGAAAGCAGACCCTGGTTTCTCTCTCTGAGCTGGAAACTCGTGGACTGTGGCATGGGTTGCTCCTCAACTTGGATCCTTTACACATCTAACCTGGAAGGGAGAGAAACAAAGGTCATTGACCTGTCCTCAGCTGCCTCCCTGAGAGCACAGTGTGAACACAAACCCCATTCCTTCATTTAAAAACTTTGAATTACTGATCAGACACTTCAGGAGTACCTAGCTGGGCTTGATGGTGCATGCTTTGATCTCAGCACATGGGAGGCAGAGGCAGGTTGATCTCTGTGAGTTTGCAACCAGTATAATTGACATAGAGTGAGTTTCAGGACTACATAGTGAGGCTGTGTCTCAAATTTTAAAAAAGTAACTAGTCATTATAAACTGTCAAGTAGAAAATACTGAATTTGTTATCAGTAATTAAAAACAAAAACTTATCAATGGGTTACCTACCATAGAACAATGCAAAACAAAAAACATTTATTTTTGCTTAATATTGTTACAAGTTTGAGCAAAGGAGACATTTCTCCTCCTGAGCATCAACTGTATTCACTACACATTCAGACACAGGAGTAGATTTCTTCCCAGGCTCTCTTAAATAGCAAAGTAAACACCTGTGGCCTTCTTTCTTTGGGTCCCTCTCCCCTTTTCCACTTGTCACAGGCAGTCTTTTGTTCCCACAGGACTGAGAGGCTAAATATAATCCCCTCTCCTTCCAACTATTGTCATTGGCTTTAGTTTTGAAAGAGTAAGTCTGCGTGTGTGCACCTGTGCACACACCTTCATGCCTAGCCTGTTGGAGACTTATTGTGTCCACCAGAAATGAGTGCATTCCTTTCTAATGACTTGCTAGAAGCCCTGAAAAGTTGAGCACCAGCCTGTCTGAAAACTCACTGGCCGTTTAGCTGGTGTGATTCAGAGAGTCCTAGATGAGTCGGGTGCCTGTGCTGCCAACGACTGACTGGGTTTTGGTTTTGGTTTTAGTAGATTTAGGTTCCTAAGTTTATGTAAATCACTAGGAGAGAAAATAGCATACATGAATGGCAGAGGCACTGGAACAGGCAGATGGGCAGGGCTTTCCAGCTGAGCTAAGCCCCTCTCTGTTCTAGCCTTGGTACATCTCACATTCGTGAAGTGACCCTGGGGACTTGCTGGGCGATGATGACTTCCTTTTCTTTTTAACTTTCTGTCGAAATGTAACATGCATAGAGAAACATACACAGATCCCCAGTGTACACTTAGTTTTCATAAATTAAGAAGAGGCCTTTCAGCTGCTGGCTCATGTCTTTGTTCTGCATACCCTTTTAATTTACTGGCTTTAAGACTAGAGATTAATTTTTTCAAAAAAAATTTTGTTTTTTTTTACTTTATGAGTATTTTTCGTGTGTGTGTATGCAGTGCCCTTGGATTTGAGAGGAGTACATTGGATCTCCTGGGACTGGAATTAACAGACAGACATGAGCTGCCATGTGGGTGCTGGGAATCAAACCCAGGTCTTTTTCAAAAGCAGCAAGATAGGCAGATCTCTGTGAGTTGAAGGACAGCCTGGTCTACAGAGCTAGTTCCAGGACAGGCCCCAAAGCTACAGTGAAACCCTGTCTCAAAAAACCAAAAATCAAACCAAAACAAACAACAACAAAAAAGAGTTCTCGGCTTTATTCCCAGCTTTCTGAAATGACCGGGAGGTTGGCCTGTCCTGTAGGCAGTCCCTGTCTGTAGACAGTTCCCTTTCTCCCTTTTAAGTCATTCTAATGTCACCGCAGGTCTCATGGGAAGGCACCTGAGATTTCAGGGCATCGGGGTTCTTCTGGGAGGTTCTGATATCTAGATTACTTCTGCGTGTGAGATGTAGAATTTAGGAAGCTTGAAGTGGTCAAGAGAAGACTAACAGCAGTTTGTTTTGGTGCAGTCCATTACGATGCTGAGGAAGAGAATTATCCACTTCACTGGCACCGATCAGAGAAAACAAGCGAATGCTGCCTTCCTTGTTGGGTGTTATATGGTAAGTGTCAGCCGGCCGAAAGGTCGGTCAGTGTGCGCAGCTGTGCTGCGTTACAGTCGGGGTGGGTATTTTGAAACTACTCTTTGCTAAGGTACTGTCTTGGTTTGTTTCCAGAGGGGATGTGTTTTTATTTTTGAAAACCGCTCACTCAGGGAGACTTGGCTCATGCTGCTGGGGACTACATGAGTCTCTGTCTACCAGTTTTACTGTGAACTTAGAATGTGAAAACAAAATTTTATTAAAGATTTTTTTGACTGATTACTATGAAAAAGTTGATATCTTTTAGCTTTTAAGGTTAGTGAATAATGTTCCATAGCTGCTTTTATTAATCCATGATCCATTTAGAGATTTGTAAAGTCATTTTATTGGGGTCAATTCCAATGTAGACTGTGTGTGTGTGTGTGTGTGTGTGTGTGTGTGTGTGTGTGTTAGACGATGGCTTTCAGGATTGTTTCTCTCTTTCTACCTTGTGGGTTTCAGGTTGTCAAGCTTGGTAGCAATCACCCTTACATGCTGAGCCATCTCTCCAGATACCTCTGCCCCCTTTAAAGACTTGTTTATTTGTGTGGACATTTCTCTGTGAATATATGAGCTTGTGTGTGTAGCTTCGTGTACACTGGACACACGCGGGGGGGGGTGTTAGATATGGAGTTAGATCAGGCATTTTGCATACACACACACACTCATTCACACACTCACGCTGTGTGTTAACTGATTTGAAATGAGGTCATGATTGTGCAGCAAGAGCTCTTAACCACTGAACTATTGCTCCTGCTTTGATAGGTTTATATGCTTGCATGTAGAAGGAGACTGTACGTTGGTTTCCCGGCTGCCCAGGCCCAAATAATCGTACAGAAACCATATTAATTACAACACTGTTTGCCAATAGCTTAGGCATATTCCTAGCTAGCTCTTACATCTTAAATTAACCCATTTCTATTAATTTGTGTATCTCCACGAGGCTGTGGCCTACTGATAAGGTTCGGAGTCTTTCTTCTTTGGCAGCTACATGGTGTCTCTTTGACTGTGCTTAATCTCTCTAAATATCTTTATTCAGATTTCCTGCTTGGCTTTACTCTGCTAAGCCAATGACTGAAACAACTTTATCAACCAATAAAAGTAATACCTACAAAGAAGGACATCCCACATCATTTGCATTTGTGATGTTGACCCCAGGCCCTTTTCTCAGGCTAGGTATCTCTTTTTCACTGGGCTGGATCCCCAACACAAGTCTTATACCACCCCATACTCATTTATAATTTTCTGTCATACAGTTTGGTAATCTGGTTTACAAAGATTGAGTCAAAAAACTTGGTGGAGTTAGTTGAAGGTGCACCTCAAAATTTGATTTTTTGTTTGTTTGTTTGTTTGTTTTAGAGACTGGATTTCTTTGTAGCTTTAGAGCCTGTCCTGGAACTAGCTCTTGTAGACCAGGCTGGCCTCAAACCCACAAAGCTAGAAATATGCTTAAGCTATTGGCCAAACAGTATTGCAAATAATATAGTTTCTGAGTAATTATTTCGGCTCTGGGCAGCTGGATACGAATGAACAGTCACCGCCAACAGCTCATGCACATCAATTCTATGTATGTATGTATGTATTCATTCAATCATTCATTCATTTTGGTTTTTTGAGACAGGGTTTCTCTGTGTAGCTTTGGTGCCTGTCCTGGAACTAGCTTTTGTGGGTAGACCAGGCTGGTCTTAAACTCACAGAGCTCCTCCCGCTTTTGCCTCCTAAGTGCTGGGATTAAAGGTGTGTGCCACCACCGTCTGACTTTTTAAAAATTTTATTTATATACATTGGTGTTTTGCCTACATGTATGTCTGGGTAAGGGTGTTGGGTCCTCTGGAACTGGAGTTACAGACAGCTGTAAGCTGTCTATGTGGGTGTTGGGAATTGAATTCGGCACTTCTGGTAGAGCAGTCAGTGCTCTTAACCGCTGAGACTTCTCTCCAGCCCCACACATGACTTCTTAACCAGGGTTACCCCTCGATCGATTTCTTGTCCGTTGTCAGATAAAGCACTGGTGGCCATGTTGTATGGGAGCCAGCTGCTGTAATTTTAGAGTGGAAAATTTCTCAGAAAATGATGGAGGATATGGTGGCATCTTAGGGTTAAAACCAGAAAGTACTAGATAATTTTATAGACATGAAGTTGTTCTTGCTGTAGTGTTTTTGTTGTTGTTTTGTTTGATTTGGTTTGGTTTTAGTTTTTTGAGAGAATTTCTCTGTGTAGCCCTGGCTGTCTTGAAACTCATTTTGTAGATCAGGCTGGCCTTGAACTCAGATTCTCTCCTATCCAAGCCTGGTATTAAAGGTGTAAACCACCACACCCAGCTCATTCTTGCTGTTTTTATTCCTTGGTTCTTTGGATTAAACTTGGGGCCGTCAGTATCTAAGGTGTTCTACCGTAAAGCTGTGTACCTAGCCCACAGCTGGTGTTTTTCAACAGTGAAAAAGATAACTTCTTGTATATATGGACAGTGTCTTGACTCTTGACTTAGCTAGCGGTTGTATTTGGGCACACTGAGGCTTAGTTTATTTTTGTTTTCATAGTTAATATGTCTGGATTTAGAGTTCTGCTGAGAGGTTTACCCTTGCACGTCAATGCCGATTCCATGGTAAAGAATTTGCCGGGAAAGCTGGACAGACTTGAATATTCACCAAGGAGTTTATTTCTCTGCTCACATAGAAGCCAGTTCCCGGGAGGGATTAGTGAATGGCCATGACAGGTGCCTTTGAGGCCATAGTGGGTGGTCAAATGGGGGAGCTTGGTGGGGAAACAGGAGAAAGATTTCCAAGAAAAGAAAGTTGTTCATAGTTGGAAAGAGTGATGACACGTGATAAGGACACTTGAGAAGATAAAACACCTAAGTCATCAAGGCCTCTTTTGCTTAAAGTCAGTTTAGTTATCTGGTTAAAGTATTGTAGAGTTGAGCGCTAACCCCTATGAATTGAAGTTTTGGTAACTTCTTCTAGAGTTGTTGAAATTTGGAGGTAGGAAAGCTTGAGCAGTAATTTTGAAACAAAACCAAAAATGTGGATAGAATTTTCCAGCTCAGTGGTAAATTGAACACTTGGCCTAGCATGCAAGGGGTCCTGAGCTCCACCCCCAGTACTACAGGGGAAAAAATTCAACAATTAACAAAAAGAAACAGAACAAAGAAAAACTGGGAAGATGGAGCAGTGGATAAAACTGTACCCATGTGAAAAAACGGAGCAGAGCTGCATGAGCTTGTAGTGTGCCGATAGGCAGCCCTAACTCTGAGGAGACAAATGAGCTTTCAGTTTAGTGAGAGACCTTGTCTCAAGGGAGTAAGTTAGCAACACAGGAGGACATGTGATGTCTTCCTCTGGCCTCTGCATATATGTGCACATGTGTGTACCCACACTCTCATGTGGATAATGCACACATTTGTATACATAGGCATGTACAGAGGCACATATATATGCATACATAAACACATGCTTGCACATGCACACACATGCATGCATACACACACACGTATATACATACACATATCTATTTAATTGCTGGTTGTGCAAATAAAATATTTTTTAGGCCAGACAGTGTTGGTACACTCCATTAATCTCAGCATTTGGGAGACAGAGGAAGGTAGATCTCTCAAGTTTAAGGCCAGCCAGGGCTACACAAAGAAACCCTGTCAAAAAATCAAAACAAACAAACACACACACACATATATTCATATATATATATATGTTACAAAACAATTTTATTAACAGTTTTAAAGTTATTAAACAAGGGTTAGTGGGTTTTGAACGTATTTGCTCAACATTTTACAAAATGCCTGTCAATTTCCAATTTTTTCAATAAAAGATTTATGTATGTATATAGATTTTTTTTCCTGCAGGTATGTTTGTGCTCCATGTATTTGTCTGGGACCTTCAGAGGTCAGAAGAGGGTGTCGGACCTCCTGGCCTGACTAATGTGGGTGCTGGAACCTGAATTTGGGTCCTTTGGAAGAGCAACAAGCTTTCTTAACCACTGAGTCACCTTCTCAGCCCCCGAGCTTCCCTTAACCTGCCCCCCCCCCACACACACTTAATTTGGGATTGAACGTAGGACTTAATGCCTTCTGGTTAAGTGCTCCACTGAGCTACATTTATCTTAATTTGTGTGTGTATGTGCTTGTGCACACCATGGAACACATTTGGAGGTCAGAGAACAACATCTAGAAGTCAGTTCTCTTCCACCGTGTGGGGCCCAGGGATCAAGCTGAGATTGTCAGCCTTGGTGGCAAACTCCTTCACCCACTGATCTGTCTTGCTGCCTTGAAATCTGCTTTTTAAATTAAAAACAGTTGCTATTCTGTCTTACTGGTTCTTACCTTCTAGGTTACACATACTTCTGAAGGCAAGGCTTTTTTGTTTGTTGACTTTTCAATACAGGGTTTCATTGTGTCGTGTAACTCTGACTGTTCTGGATCTCGCTGTGTAGACCAGGCTGGCCTTGAACTCTCAGAGATCCACTTGCCACTGCCTCCCAGGTACTGGGATTAAAGGCCAGAGCACCACCTCCCAGCTGACTGGAACATTTTCCTCTATAAATAAATAAATAGAATTAATTCAAAGGCTCCTAGTGTAGACTCCATGACACAGCAGACTCCTTACCGTATAGCTTGCAAGTTTGCTTTCCTCCATGGTTAATAAATTACTCTGGAAGAACTAATTCTGGTAACTTGTAGGTTCCCTAGTAAATATTTGTCACTGTACGTTTTTTAAATGGTTCTTATAGTCTTTAGAATGGCTTACTTATAAGCATTCATATGGAAAATTATGGTCCTAATTAATTCCTGAGAATATATTAGCTCAGCAGTCTGTGAGTAGAATCCCACAGTGTGAGATTGCCTTAACAGTCAAGCTGAGAACTTCAGGACTTTATTTAGTGGTGGACTTTTGGACCTCTGCTGCACTTTTTAAGTGATTTCATTATTTTGGACTCTCAGTAGCCAGTTAAGGTGGCTCCAGGGCAGAGGGACTGGACAGGATAGGGGGAGGCTGAAGGTCAGATTACAGTTCAACCTGCCCTACAGATGGAAACCATAGGGGTAGAACCAGGTGGGATGGTAACAGGCTCTGTAAACACTCTGGGGTAAACCTTGGATGTTAAAGGCTGTAAACATAGCAAGCAGCCAGGCCCACAGGCAGATACTGCTCCCAGCTCATGAGGCTTACTTCTCTGTCCACTCGGGTCAGCGCCCCTGAGACTCTGCGGCCCCTGGGATATCAGCTGAGTGATATTAACTGACTCTTTGAGCATGTGTGATTCTTGTTTGCAAATCTGTTGCTCTTATCTTTTCGGTCCTGCTTTTAGACAGGGTGGTTTCTTGTGTATAAATTAGGATCGGGCAGTGGTCTCTTATCAGCAACAAGCAGAGTGACCCCAAATGAGCAGTTAATGCCACCTTTGGAGAAGAGCAGCCGTCCATGGTTATGTAACTAACAATATTTTTAAATAGTTGTGGTCCTCCACCCTCACACGTTTAAAAATTGTGATCCCAGAACTGGGGATATATAGTTCAGTTGGCAGAAGCTTGACCAGCATGCAGCAAACCTAGGACTTGATCCCTAATGTGGAATAAACATGGTGTGGTGGTACCTGCTTATAATCCTTAACACTTTGGAGTTGGAGGATAAAACATTCATGATAAGTCTTGGATACATAGCGGGGTTTGAAGCCAGCATAGGCTACATGAGACTCAATGCTAATAAATAGATAAATAGATAATAAATAAGTAAAATACAGGGCTAGAGAGATGGCTCAGAGGTTAAGAGCACTGACTGGTCTTCTAAAGGACTGGGATTCAGTTCCCAGTACCCAAAGGCAGTTCACAACTGTCTGCAATTCTAGGATCTGACATCTTCACACAGACATACATGCAGGCAAACACCAATGCACATAAAAAATAAAAATATCAAAAAAATGGTGATCTTTTAAAAAACTCAGAATGTGCTGGGCATGGTGGCACATGCCTTCAAATGAAGCACTGGGAAGGCAGAGACAGGCAGGTAGATGAATCTTTTTTAGTTAGAGACCAGCCTTGTATACATAGCAAGTTCCAGGCCATCCAGGGTGATATAGTGATACCCTGCTTCACAAATCAAAAACAAAGCCACATGACTAAAACATTTTTATATACATGTATGAAACTATCAGAAAAAAATAAAAAAGCATCGAGTTTTTTTTTTTTGTAAACAGAAACTGCACTTTATTTCCCGACTGCCCAGACACAGAAACTATATTAATTACAACACTGTTTAGCCAGCAGCTTAGGCATAGTCCTACTTAGCTCTTATATCTTAAATTACCTATTTCTGTTTATCTTTGCATCGCCACAAGGCTATGGCCTTACTGGAAAGGTTCTGGCATATTTCTGCTTCGGCGGCTATGTGATGTGACGTCTGCCTGACTCCACCTTCTTTCTCCCCGCATTCAGTTTAGTTTTCCCATCTAGCTCTGTTCTGTCCTGCTATAGGCCAAAGCAGCTTTTTATTAACCTAAAACATATTTACAACATACAGAGGGGAATTCCACATTTTTTGTATACATGTGTATTTATTTGTTTATTTGTTCAGGGGCAGGGTTTCTCTGTGTAATAGCCCTCACTGTCCTAGAAGTCACCCTGTAGACCAGGCTGGCCTCAGACTCATAGAGATCCTCCTGCCTCTGCCTCCCAAGTGCTGGACTAAAGGTGTGTGCCATTGCAGCTGGATAGTAGAGAGATTTGATAGTCTGGACTTACAGTTCTTTTACTTAAGCTAAGGAACTTAATGTCAGCCATAATACGCTTATAAGTAAAAGTAATTACAAGCTAAAGCTATTGTAATGTAAGGGCAGCTGATGTCTTTGGTTTTGTTTCCTTTTGAAGCAGGATGGGCCTTTGTAGCTCAGGCTGATTTCAGATTCTCCATCCTTGTGCCTCTGCTTCCCTAGTGTTAACAGGCCTGTGCCACCATACCTGGATACCATCTGATAGTTTTACAAAGTGAGTTAGTGGCTGGGCTTGATTACTAAAGTACTTGAGGATCTGAGTTTGATTCCCAGAACCTGTATAAAAAAGCTGGGTATGGTGTTTAGCCTAGAGACAGGTTTCTGTCCCACCTGGAGGGGAACTGCTGTGAGATCATGCTGTTGTACACTATAAAGATTTGTCACTTGCATTGTTTTTTTGTTTTTTATTTATTAAAGATTTCTGCCTCCTCCCCGCCACCACCTCCCATTTCCCTTCCCCTCCCCCATCAAGCCCCCCTCCCTTGTCAGCCCAAAGAGCAATCAGGGTTCCCTGCCCTGTGGGAAGTCCAAGGACCACCCACCTCCATCCAGGTCTAGTAAGGTGAGCATCCAAACTGCCTAGGCTCCCACAAAGCCAGTACGTGCAGTAGGATCAAAAACCCATTGCCATTGTTCTTGAGTTCTCAGTAGTCCTTATTGTCTGCTATGTTCAGTGAGTCCGGTTTTATCCCATGCTTTTTCAGACCGAGGCCAGCTGGCCTTGGTGAGTTTTAAAACACTGATTGGCCAGTAGCCAAGCAGGAATTAAAGGTGGTGCAGCCAGACTAAGAGGAACCTGTGGAGAGGGAAGGCAGAGAGTCAGTCACCAGCCAGATGCAGAGGAAGCAAGATGAGAATGCCTCACTGAGAAAAGGTACTAAGCCACGTGGCTAAACAGAATTATTTATGGGTGAGTTTAAGTTGTAAGAGCTAGTTAGTAATAAGCCTGAACAATCGGCCAGACAATAGACAACCTGCCTGAGGTTGACAGCTGAGATTGTCTGCCAGCTTTCACGTGTACACACACATTAGAAAAAACAATTGTGACATTTTTTGTTAGTGTTTATGTGGGTCTGTGAGTTATGTACATTCTGCAACTTTTCGCAGCTGAATATGAACTTCTGTTGATTCTGTGCATATACTGTGGTAATTTGAAGTCTTTTTTTTTTTTTAACTCAGTCAAGTTCTTGGCACACAAAAGACTGTGTCATCTGGCTGACATGTGAAAATAGTTACAGGAGCCTTTAAAGACTCCAAACATTGTGACATTTTTTTGCATGAAGAATATTTGCAAATAGTTTATTGGTTTCTCCTGTGGCTGTGTTTGTTGTTGGGCTCCAAATGCCTTTTGTTCTTAACTGCGACTGGTGTGATGTTTGGTCTTGACACATTATCAGAGCCTGTCTAAGTATGTAGATGAAGCTTCAAAGTGTGTATAAGAACAGAAATGAGAAACACATGTTATGTTGGGTCTTCGTGGCCAGAGGCTGGGCTTGTCAGAATTAAAACCATACGTGATGGAGTAGGGGCTCCTTTTCTAGGTCACCAAGCCCTCTGTCACTAGTGGCATCTTCCAGTATTCCAGGGTCACGGGTCCAGGACCCAGAACTTGTAATCAAAGACTTAAAAAGACTAAATAAGAAGGGTTGTAGTGTGAGGTGGTCTAAATGGGACCTGTCGTTTGTTTTTGTGTCTGTGTCAGAGAGTCTCATCATTCCACTCAAGCTGACCTTGTATTCCCATCCTTAAGCTTCCTGCCAACTAGCTGGGACCACAGTCTCTGTCTCTGTTTCTGCACCACACCACCATTCTTGGCTGGCTGTGATTCATTGATTTAAAAAGGATCATCTTGCTGCAAGTACTTATTACTTTCTTGGGACTTCAGTTGCTGAATAAAAATTACTGATCATATCATATCTCTGCAATGGTCATGTAATTTTCATAAACCAACTGGAAAATTACATGATTATTGCAGAGATATGATACGATGAGTAATTTTTATGCAGTTGTTTTATCTAGTATTATAAACTGAGTTTTTTCCTTACTACTGGGCCTGCTACTGTATAACCTATTGCTGCCCACGTCACCTCTAGAGTTGGTGACCTAAAATAATAGGAAGTGATCTGGTTTTTGTTTGTTTGTTTGTTTGTTTTGATGAAGGGTGTCATGTTACCCAGGTTTACTTTGAATCTGCCTTGCCCTGTTTTATGTGGTGCTGGAGACAAAAGCCAGGACTTTGTGCTTCTAAGACAAGCACTCTTTCAACTGAGCTTCAGTCCCAGCAAATACTCTCTGGGTTAGGAGTTGTGAGGGCTTCTCTTGGGTGGGTCTGGTTCTCAAGCTCCTAGTCCTCAGTAATCTTGAGGATCTTCTCCAGAGATGGCTTACTTACATCTCTGGCAAGTCACTGTTGAACTTTGGCAGGAGACACTGTTCACCATGTGATGTTCCCAAAGTGACAGTTTGCTTTACCCAGTGTGAGGGATCAATGCAGAGCCACATTCTCTGTGCCCCGTCTCAGAAGTCTCTCTGCTGGGTCTTTGTTCCCTCCATTAAACATTTGTATTTGTTTATGTGTATGGGTGTTTTTCCCCTGCATGTGTCTATATCGCATGTGTCCTGTGCCCTTGGAGGCCAGAAGACAGTGTCTGAGCCCCTAGAACTGGAGTTACAGATCATTTACCACCAAGTAGGTGTTGCGAGTAAAACCAGGGTCCTCTGGAAGAGTTGCTGGTGCTCCTAACCACTGAGCCCTCTCCCCAGTCCCACGCTCTTGTTGTCTCTGTAATTTGTGACAATGCACACATTGTCCCTGTTACTGTACGAGAGGAGAGGTTAAAGGTGGAAATACAAGGAGCTAATGTGATTTGGGAGTGTCTTGGAATCTGGCAATCATAGTGTCTAATCTTTCTCTTGGTAATCATCTGTTTCTTGGCTTCAAAATAGCATCATGACATTCGAGTGGGCATTCTGTATACATAGCTTCTGATATAAATATCCTGAAAGCATTTGCCAAGGCATTCCTTGTGTCCAAGTAGCCGGCAGTGATATATTATGAAATTGTGTTGATTCTTGATAATTTTTGCTCATCTGAGCATTTGTGTTAATATAGAAACCAGTTAATAGGGTTCCTCCTGAGAGCCACTTCAGGTGGGAAGGTCTTCGGGTCAGAAAGACAAGTAGGTGTGAAAGGAAAAACTACAGATATTAGCAGACATTTTTTAAAGATTTGTTTTTACTTTATGTGTAAAAGTGCTTGCCTATGGCTTTGTACACCGCGTGCATGCAGTGTTTGTGGCGACTACAAGAGGGTGTCAGATCCCCTGGATCTAGGGTCATAGATGGTTGTGAGCCACCAACTGGGAATGAACCCGGGTCCTCTGCAAGATCAGCAAGAGCTCTTAATCACTGGGCCATCTCTCCAGCTTGCTAGCAAGTATTTAATAGTTATATGTACAGGGGCTTAGATTAAATCTCTAAGTTTATTTCTATTTATCCTGTTAAGTCTTATAATATCTATTTCTATGTATTCATTTCCCAAACAGATTTTAAAACCACAGCTTTTTTAAAAGTTCATAGCTGGGAATCTGGAGTTTTCCCTCACCATCCCCCATAGGAAAAAATGCTACGTTGTTCTCTTCTTCTGAATTGAACTTGTATTCCAAGACTAACCCACAGTTAATGAATTAAAAGGCTATTTTTTCTCTTGAAATTTAGAAAGAAATCAGGGCATTACCATTTTGGTATTTAAAGAAACCATGAAGCTACAGTCTGGCGGAATAAAAATCACTTTAAATTGATGTTTAAGCAAAAAGCTTGTATAGTTTTATACAGAGAAGGTGGTCTTGGAAAGCTAGAGAAACTTTGAAAGAAGGTTCTCTGGATTTCATTAGTTTGAATTACGTGTGTATGCATGTGCACGCGTGCTCTTCTCACTGACTAGTGGGCTTTGGTCCTGTGTATTTGTTCAGGTGATTCATTCAGGAGCACAATGTCTTAGTTTTGTTTTCTTGGCAGTTCTCTTTATTTTAATTCTAGTATCCTCCAGGAGAGAGTTTATCTGATGTGTCTCACATGTCCAGGAGTTTACGGCATGATGTCTGATTCGATCACTAATAAAAGTTGCAGTGAACCAGGAGCCTTTAATCCCAGCAGTGTGGCGATTTCTCAGAAAATTAGGAAAAAAACCTTCCTCAAGACCCAGTGATAACCACTTTTGCCAAAGGATGCTCAATCGTGCCACAAGGACATGTGCTCAACTATGTTCATAGCAGCTTTGTTTGTCATAGCCAGAACCTGGAATCAACCTAAATGCCCCTCGACCGAAGAATGGATAAGGAAAATGTGGTACATTTACAAAATGGAGTACTACACAGCAGAAAAAAAAATAATGACAGCTTGAATTTTGCAGGAAAATGGATGGAGCTAGAAAACATTATTTTGAGTGAGGTAACACAGACACAGAAAGACAATTATCACATGTACTCACTCTTGGTGGTTTTTAAACATAAAGCAAAGAAAGCCAGCCTACAAACCACAATTCCAGAGAATTTAGACAATAATGCGGACACTAAGAGAGACTTACATAGATATAATCTATATGGGAAGTAGAAAGTAGAAAAAGACAAAATCTCCTGAGTAAATTGGGAGCATGGGGACCTTGGGGGAGGGTTGAAATGGGGAGGGGAGAGGCAGGGAGGGGAGCAGAGAAAAATGTAGAGCTCAATAAATATCAATAAAAAACAATACCTTTCTTTGTTCTTGAAATTGATTGATGTTATGGTAGACCTTTTCATAACGTTACTGAAGATAAGTAAATATTTGAGCATTCTGTTAATTAGTGTATTATTTTCCCATTGCTGTAACTAAATACTTAACAAAAATAATGTAATAGAAGGATTTATTTTGGCTCCTGGTCAAAGAGAGTTCAGTGTAGTTTATGATAGGGGATGTGGCTGGGATTCTTCACTTCTCAGCTGACAAAGAAACAGAACAGGATATTCTGCCTAGTCTGAAGCCTCAGCCCACTGGAGAACAAGTCTTTTCTCTTTAAATTGCTCTAGAAATGCTTCAGAGACTGGTAGAGGTTGTGCGTCTTCTAGATGATTCCAAACCCAGTCAAGTTGATAGGGAAGGTTTACAGCTATAGTTTGTGGTCTTTTGAGATTAAAAGGAATAAAATTCTAGCAAGAAATAGTTCAGATATTGGGGAGACAGGCCCTTTATAACTGTTAAAACAAAATAATTGAAATATCCTCTGAAAGGTGTCAAGTTTTTATTATTTGTTCTAAGATCTAGCTTTATGCTTAAGATTTTTGCTCGATATATTAACGTGTTGTTGACTTGTGTGTGTGTGTGCGTGTGTATACACATATGTATAGATACAAGAGGTAGATGTATGTGTCTTCCTCATTTTCCACCTCCTTTTTTTGAGGCAGGATCTCTCACTGAGCCTGGAGGCTCATCAGTTTGGCTAAGCTGTTCTGACCACTGGGCTTCAGAGATCTGCCTGTCCGCCTCCCAGCACTGCAGTTAGAGACTTGCATTGCCATGTTCACCTTTTACACAGATCCTGGAGATCCGACTTCGAATGCTCATGCTTGCTTAGTTATCACTTTACCAAATGAACCCGTCCCCAGCTGTGGTCTCTTAATCTTTGTTTTGAGACACGATTTCTCTATGTAGTCCTGTCTGTCCTGGAACTCTCTTCTCTGTAGGCTAGGCTGGGCTTGAACTCAAGAGATTCAACTGTCTGCCTCCCGAGTACATGGACTAAAAGCATGCACCACCATGTCTGGCTTTGTTACTTTCTTTTTTTTAAAAAATAATTGCTTTTAATCAAGTGATGGGCTTACATTAAAGTCAACTTACTTATGAACAGTTATTAAGTGCTCTTTATTATCCTAAGTACATTGGGTTCTACATAGTAGAATCATTCATTTATGCTTGGACAGGAGTTGAGTGATAGGAAACACAGCCTTCACTTCAGAACGCCTCCAGCCATAAGAACAACTTTCACTTAAGAGTATTAAGCACTAGAGACAGAAGCTTGTAATTGAGCTGATGCTGGTGGTGCAGGCCTTCAATCCTGGCATTCAGGAGGTAGATGCAGGTGAATCTTTGAGTTTGTGGCTAACCTGGTCTCCAGATAGAGTTCCAGGATAGCCAGGGCTGCCCAGGGAAACCCTGTCTTGAGAAACAAAAACCAAAAGAAGCAGCAATAGCTTGTAAGTAACTTGGTAGTGTTTTTTCCCTTTTATTCTGTTTCTTGGACCTAGGGAATCAAATTCAGGGCCTTCTGCACTCTGCTACCAAGATACTCCTAACCTAGATTTGATTATTTATTTATTTATTTATTTGCTATTGTAATTTAAAATCTATTTTCTGTAAATAAGCTTTGGAATTTAGTTTCTGTCTTCATATGTGTCTAACTGAATGCATGTGGGTCCCTGGTTCCTGCATGGGATTTGGGAACACCCTGCAGATAGTGGTGGCTGGGGAAAATAGGATCAGCTTCTTCAGAGATACAGGTAAAGCTCTCAGATGAAAAGACCTCAAAACAATATACAAAAGTTGAAGAAAAGACTCCAGGCCACAATCAAGGTATCTCAGCATGAACTACGATTGGTAAAGAAGGGGATTTGTCCAGGTCTGGTAGTGCATTCCTGGGGTAGGTGCATCTCCATGAGTTTAAGGCCAGCCTGTTCTGCATAGTGAGTTCTAGGTCAGCCAGGGCTACAAAGATCATGAGACTGTCTCAACAAAAAGAAAGAAAGAAAATGTGTTTTTAAAGTGCTACACTTCTTAGTACAGGTTGTTTAGTGTTGGTGCACTCAGGGTTCATGTGGCAAGGAGGACTCTTCCCTGGTAGGTTGTGCTGTGGGAAATGCTTTTGTTCATTGTAAAGATTTGTCTTTCATATTGGTTTAATAAAATGCTGATTGGCCAGTAGCCCAACAGGAAGCATAGGTGGGGCAACCAGACTAGGAGAATTCTGGGAAGAGGAGAGGCAGAGAGTCAGTCATTACCCAGACACAGGAAGCAAGATGAGAATGCCTACTGGGAAAAGGTACCAAGCCACATGGCTAAACATACATAAGAATTATGGGTTAGTTTAAGTTGTAAGAGCTAGTTAGTAATAAGCCCGAGCAATAGTCCAACCAGTTTATAATTAATATAAGACTTTGTGTGTTTATTTGGGACTGAATGGCTGTGGGACTGGGCAGGCCAGAAACTTCTGTCTATAAGGTTGAAACAAACAATTAACTTAGGATCCTGGGAGCCTGAGAACTTGGCTCTGCTGCTAGGCTAGAACTTTTGTAAAAACTGCTCCTTGGTGACAGAACCGTGTCATTTAGAAGTAAATTGCCCTTTTCTTTTTTTCCAAATACAGGTTATATATTTGGGGAGGACTCCAGAAGATGCATATAGAACATTAATCTTTGGAGATACAGCTTATATTCCTTTCAGGTAAATGTATAGATCTATTTGTGTAAATGTATAAATCTATAGACCAAATAGACCTACTTGATCTGTTTGGTCAGATCCTTACCAAGAAGTTCTTAGTGGTAATTCTTTATCTTTTTAAATGAATTTTTAATTTTTTTTTTTAACGCCTTGACCACAGTTTTCCCTCCCTCCACTTTTCCCAGTCTCCCCTTCACCAACTACCTCTCAGCCCCACCCCCATCTACTCCTCTATTTCTATTCAGAAAAGAGCAGGCCCCTCATGGTAAAACCCAAACATGGCGTCTCAAGTTGCAGTAAGACTAGGCAGGCGCTTCCTCTCTTATTAAGGCTGGACGAGGCAACCAAGTAGGAGGAAGGGGTTCCAAAGGCTGTCAAGAGTTAGAGACAGCCCTTACTTCCACTGTTGAGAGTCCCACAAGAGGACCAAGCTGTCACATATATGTAGAGGGCATAGGCCAGCCCCATGCAGGCTCCCTGACTATCAGTTCAGTCTCTGTGAGCCTCTATGAGCCCTGGTTAGTTGATTCTGTGGATTTTCTTGACCCCTCTGACTCCTATAATTCTTTCCTCCCTCTTCTGCAGGATTCCCCGAGCTCTGCCTAATGTTTGGCTGTGGGTCTTTGGATATGTTTCTGTCAGTTGCTGGATAAAGCCTATCTGATGTTTCTGATGTTAATTGGGCTTGGCTCCAGTTTATGAGTATAGCAGACTATCATTAGGCATCATTACATTGACTTTTTTTTTCTGCCAGTCGTGTTTGGTTCTATCCTAGGTCTCTGGGCTGTCCAGCCTCCGAATCCTGGCACTCTAGGCAGTGTCCGGTGTGGGCTTCTCCTGGCATGGGTCTCAGACTGGACCAGTCAGTCATTGATTGGCCATTCCCTCAATTTCTGCTCCTTCTTTACCCCAGCATATCTTGTACGCAGGACAAATTGTAGGTCCGTAGTTATGTGGATGGTTGATGTCCCAGTCCCTCCTCTGGAAGTCTTGGCTACAGGAGATGACCTGTTCAGGCTGCATATGCACTATTGCTAGGAGTCTTGGAGTCACCTTGTAGATTTCTTGGGAGTTTTCATTACACTGGGTTTCTCCCTCACCCCAAATGCCCCCCTCCAGTGTCTCTTCCAGTACTCTTTCCTTTCCATCTCCACCAACTTGATCTCTCCTATTCCCATCCCCACCCACCCCAGTCCATTTGTAAAATATATTCTGTTTCCCCTTCCCAGGGAGATCCAGGCGTCTCCCTTTGAGCCCTCCTTATTACTTAGCTTCTTTGGTTGGTTCTGTGGATTTGTAGCATGATTGTCCTTTACTTTATAGCTGATATCACTTATGAAGTGAGCACACACCATGTTTGCCTTTCTGGGTCTGGGTTACCTCACTCAGGATGATGTCTTTTCTAGTTCCATCTTTTTTTTCTGCAAATTTCATGATGTCATTGTCTTTAACAACTGAGTAATACTCCACCTGGTAAATGTACCGCATTTTCTTTATCCATTCTTTGATTGAGGTACATTTAGGTTGTTTGTAGTTTCTGGCTATTACGAATTTAAAGCTGCTATGAACATAGTTGAGCAAGTGTCCTTGTGGTAAGATGGAGCATCCTTTGGGTAGATGCCCAAGAGCTGGGTCTTGAGGTAGATTGAGTCCCAGTTTTCTGAGAAAACGCCATATTGGTTTCCAAAGTGGCTGTACAAGTTTGGACTCTTACCAGCAGTGAGAGAGTGTACCCCTTGCTCCACATCCTCACCAGCATGAGCTGTCACTTGTAGTTCTGATCTTAGTCATTCTTGACAGGTGTAAGATGAAATCTCAGAGTTGTTTTGATTTACGTTTCCCTGATGGCTAAATGTGCTCAATGTTTCTTTAAATGTTTGTCAGCCATTTGAGATTCTTCTGTCGAGAATTTTCTGTTTTAACTTTGTACCCCATTTTTTAATTGAGTTATTTGTTTTTTGTCGTTGTTGAGATACAGTTTTTTTGAGATGCAGTTCGCATTGTCCCTTGATCCTCTTCTTTGCACCTCCGAAATTCTAGGGTTACAGGCATGCACTACCATGCCTGTCCTGTGGTTATTAATAGCTCGCTTTGGTTATCAGATAGAGAACTGGTTCTCAGCTTTGCTGTTGTCTCCTTTACAAACTTAAGCCTCCATTTGTAATGAAGATAGGAACTATGACCTGCAGAGGTTATGCACATAAAAACAAACAAGCAGATTTAGTGCCTGCTCTCACCCACTGTTTGCTCAGTGTTCATAGCCCTTTCTCTTTTTTTAAAGTTGTTGCATATTTGGAATTTGGAAAGGAAACACTAATGTAAACAGACATTGCATACAAACGTGTACATGTGCACATGTATGTGTGCAGCACTTAAGAGTTGAACTCAGGCATTGCACGGGCACACACCACTGAGCCTGAACCCCAGCACAAAACACTAATCTGAATTATACAGCTGAGTCTTACACATGTATGTGTGACTGCCACACTTTTGGGTGTAGAACTTGGCTCTTATTCCCAAAGATTCCCTCTTGCCCTGGAGACTGCTCTTAGGTTACCTTTCCTGCTGTGTCTTAGACCTGTTTGCTTTTGAACTTCCTGTATTTGGAGTCCTCCAGTGTGCATCTTGAGGGGATGGCTCAGTGATTAAAGCAGTTGCTGCACAGGCCTGGAGACCAGGGTTTAGGTTCTCCAGTACCCATGAATGCTGGGTGGGAATGACAGCCTGCCTGTAATTCCTGCCTTGGAAAACAAAGACAGTGTATCCCTAGAGCAAGCTAGGCTAGCAAGGCCAGTCATGTTGGTGGACTCTGGGTTCGCTGAGAGATCTTACCTCAATGAATAAGGTGGACGAGCAATTGAGGATGATTTCTGATGGCTCAGGTCAAGGGTATTCATGAAGCAAGCATGTGTGTTCAGATAGGGGGTGGGTCTTGAATAGAGCAGGCCTTGAGCTACCGTGGTTCTCAGAGAGATCGTGCATCAGATTCTTTGCAAGGTTGAATATGCAAGCCTTTAGCTGGGTTGGAGAATTGTCGATCACATTAAGGAATTAATGATAGTAGTTAATAGTTGCTGTCAAAGTCGTATTACTGCACTTGGAAAGTTTCCTCTCTTCCTATTGATTGATATAGGGCTGGTGTATTTGACTGTCTGTCGGCTAATTGTGCACTTGCTCAGATGTGGAGAGTTACCAGAGGACCTGGGTTCAATTCCCAGTACCCACATGACACTTCACAACAGTCTGCAATTCCAGTTCCAGGGACTCTTATCCCAGTGTGCATAAAATCAAGTTAAATAAATTAAAAAAGAAAAGAATTAGGAAAAAGTTACCCAGTTAAAGTTGTGATATAGCTGTGGGAACAAAATACTTGGGACTGCTTTAGAGATCATTGGTGCATTGACTTCTAGCCAGCTTTGTCTGGGGTGAATATGCTGTAGAACATTAACAGAGTAACACTTTGGGAATTTCAGAGACGCTGCCTACGGAAGCTGCAGTTTCTATATTACACTTCTCGACTGTTTTCACGCAGTAAAGAAGGTGAGTGTCTTGGAGAAGATGAGGCGTTCTGCACAGCTCTGTTAGAATTTCTTCAAAAGAGGGGTGTGAGGTCAGAAGTATTCCATTCCCAGTTAACATTAAAGAGACCCCAAAGCGATAGACAGCTCATTCTGAATTTCTCATTGCTTCTCTGCATGAATGGGATGGAAAAGGCACAGGCAGGAGACAGGCTGGGTTTGTTCGTTAGTTGGTTGAGCACTAGTATAGTGTTGACTGAGGTTTCTGTCCTGCCCAGTTCCCGCAGCCGTTAAAAAAATCACAGAGAGGCCTACATTAATCATAAACTGATTGGCCCAAAGCTCAGGCTTTTTTTATTAATTGATTCTTATAATTTATATCAGCCCACAATTCTTGTCTGCGTTAGCCACGTGTCTTAGTACCTTATTTGTGTTGACCGAGGTTTCTGTCCTGCCCAGTCCTGCAGCCGTTTAGTCCCAAATAAATTCACCGAGGCCTACATTAATTATAAACTGATTAGCCTGTTAGCTCAGGCTTCTTATTAACTAGTTCTTACATTTTACATTAACCTATTATTTTTATCTGTGTTAGCCACGTGGCTTGGTACCTTTTTTGGCTTCCTCAGAGGCTGGGTCACGACTGTAGAGTGAGCTTTCCTCTTTCCACAGTTTTCCTGTTCTCATTGCCCCGCCTGTATTTCCTCCTTGGTTGCCCTGCCTATATTTCCTGCCTGGCTACTGGCCAATCAGCATTTTATTAAAAATAATACAAGTGACAGAATAAAAGATCGTTGTCCCACGGCAGTGTAGCATGTGAGAGGCTAAGGGGTCAACCCCAGCATCACAAAAATAAGGCACAAATAAGAGAGTTAAGTAATTCGGTTCTAGATACAGTATTAGTTTTGAGTGTGTCTGATTTAAAATAAAAAAGTTGAATACTTTTTTCTCCCAAGTTCTGTTTATGTATCTGTAACATAATAGCCGTGGGGCAGAGACTTGCTCAGTGACATTGTTGGGTTAGCATATACAATGTCCTAGGTCCCAGCCCCTGTACCAACAACACAGTAACTTGAGACTCAGTTTTCTTTCCAGGCATTGAACTTTGAGTTCAACATTGTCACAAAGTTTTATATAAAAACAAGTGAGTCACAATCGCTTTCACAGAAAGTTTCAGGGCTGGGGGTATGGCATAGGGCCCAGCAACAAATAAGCGAACAAAAGTCCCATAGCCTTAGAAATCGCTCAGCATGAATTCAGTGATACTTTCTAGGACGTTTCCTGGTGCTTAGTAGAAACTTGGGTAGGACATTGGTTTTTTTTGTTTATACCTTTGTTCTTAAAAAGTTTTCCTTTCGTATTTTAGGCAATGCAGTATGGCTTTTTAAATTTCAACGCATTTAACCTTGATGAATATGAACACTATGAAGTAAGTTCCTGGCTCTTCTCAGACTCCCTGCCCCACACTTCACTGAAGTGCCCTTGATCGGTGTATCTATATTAGTGCACAAAGTAATGCTTTTAATTTGTTGTTACTGTTATTATTTATATGTGTGTATATGATGTACATTGGTGAGCTTGTGAGGTCAGAGGACAACTTAGCAGAGCCAATTTTCTCCTTTCACATCTGCGTGGGTTCTGGGGCCCAACTTGTCATCAGGCTTGTGTGGCAACTGCGTGACCTGTTAAGTCACCCCACTGGCCGGGATGATGTTTTGATGGATATGTGCTTGCGAAACGGGTCCCTGAGTCAAGTTCATTCACACGTGTGTTATCTCTGAAAACATTTAAGATGTAGGAACAACTTGACAGCGGTGACTGGTGGTGGCTCACACCTTTAATCCCAACACTTGGAAGGCAGAGGCAGGTAGATCTCCATGAATTTGAGGCCAGCCTGGTCTACAGAGTTGGTTCCAGGACAGCCTGGGCTGTTACACAGAAAAACCCTGTCTCTTAAAAAAAAAATTCCCAGCACTCAGGAGACAGAGGCAGATTTCTGAGTTTAATAAGTGGTTCCAGGGTGAACAGTTTTTCATTGGTATAGTCTTTGCAATGCTTAGTTTAAATTCTGTTTTTAGTCTTGGTGATTTTCCTGTAGTGGTGGGGATACAGGTTTTGAAGTCCTCAGTGTGGGCACAGAAAGGTAATTAGTTGCTGTGTCTAGTGACCGCCAAAGTATATTTGACTGTTGTTAGAGCCTATTTGTATTGTCTGGACACTTCTGTTTCCAGTTATGAAAACTAAGCACAAATAACCAGGCCTGGTGTCAGACACCTTTAATCCCAGTACTCAGGTAGATCTCTGTATCTTTGAGGCCAGCCTGGTCTCATATAGTGAGTTTCAGGCCAGCCTGTAGTTTGAGGCTACATAGTGACACCCTATCTAAAAACAAAAAGCCCCAAATGTTTTAGATAAAAGAGTGAGCCTTTTGCTGGAATCCGCACGTTAAAAATCCAGGAGCAGAGCTGGGGAGATGACTCAGTAGATAAAATGGTTATTGTGTAAGAGCGAGAACCTGATTTAGATCTCAGCACCCATGAAAGAAGCCCAGTGTGGCAGCAGACATCTTTAATGCCAGCACTGGGGAGGTACAGAGAGCAGTGTCCCTGGGGCCCACTGGTCAACTGTTTTAGTTGATATCGGTAAGCTCCAGATTCGGTGAGAAAACCTGTCTCAAAAAATAAGGTGGTGCAACCCATGTTGGGGTTCTAGCTGAAGATCAGAAAAGCAAAACAACCAAGCCACAGAAAAATCATACCTCTTACAAGGCTGATGGGCTGCAGACTGAGCCCCGAGCCTCTATCCCCTCCCCTTTAGTGCTGGAATTAAAGGCCTATGACTCCCTAGTACTTGCATTAAAGGTGTGAGCCACTACCACCTGGATCTGTTTTTGCATTGATCTTGTTTAGCCCAGGTAGAAACTCTGTCTCCCAAATCCTAGGATTAAAGGTGTGTGACACCACTGCCTGGCCTCTGGTGCCTTAGTTTTACCTTCTGATCTTCAGGTAAGCTTTATTTATTAAAACATAAATAAGTATCACTGTAAGGTGGAGAGGAAGTCGACCTCCGGCCCACACACATACGCACATACACACACATACACACACATACACATTTGCGTACACAAGCACAACACACACTCATGTGGGAATGTGGATTATTTTTACCAGACTGAAGTCTCTTCCAGGAGCTCTGGTCCTGGCCTACCCTATCAGATAAAGAAGATGGAGAAGATGGGGCAGGAGAAAGTATCCAGGCAGGAAAATTCACAGATATCTTTAAGTTATATATCTTTTAACTTAAAGATAAAAAAAAAAACCCAGAAAATCCTCGGTTCTAGATGTCCTCATCCAAACAGATGAGTAAGAGGAAAGCTGTAGTTACTTTGAGGAGAGGAGGCTCTTTAGACCGTACTCCATGCATTCATATCCTAAGTCCATAGGTAATTAGCTTTTGCTGTTGGTTTCTAAAGAGCTTTTATTTAGAAGTCTGAAGTATAATTGAAGTGTTTTGTTGACGATCTGGGCTGTTTTCATGGCAGAGATAGAGCAAATCCTTGGGGTTCGCTCATGGCAACTGTGTCCTCCTTGTGATGCCAGTGAGTAAGCCAGGCAGGCATGGCTGAGACCTGTAATCCCAGCACTTGAAAGAAGAGACAGATGATTCCAGGGGTGGGTCAGACCGGCCTAGTTAGTGTCCGCAAGCTCTGGCTTTAGCAAGAGACCGTGTTCCAACAAATGAAGCAGAGAGTCATTGAACATCAGATGTCAACTTTGGGCTTCCACACATGCGAACATGCACACATACATGTGCACCATATACACTTAAAAATACTTTTTCTAGGTGTATGAAATATTAAAATAGCAGTTGGCACATGAAGTGCGGTGTTTCTTCTACTGTAGTTGAGTGATTTCTCTCTCTCTCGGCACTGATTCTCTCTGTCACGGTCAATTGCCTTTTGTTTCTTTAAAAGTCTGGTTCTGCCAGGCGTGGTGGTGTATGCTTATAATCCCAGCCCTTGGAAGGCAGTGGCAGACAGAGCTCTGTTGAGTTGAAGGGCATCCTTGTCTACATAGCGGGTTGAGACCATCCAAGGTTACAGTAAGAGCAAGGTGGACAGTACCTGAGGAATGGCACCAAGGCTGTCTCTGTCCTCTGCGCACGCACAGCATAAAGTGTTTTCTTGCTTCCCTCTTGTTAGATGGAAGCAGTGGAGACCGTGCTTCTATCTGACACATTCCCTGTTTTTACTCAGGGAGTCAGAATTAAAATTGTTTACATAGCAAGTTACTCATCTGTGTAGGATAATGGGTGGGAGACCTTTTAGAGTCCTCGTACACTAGACACGTTTGCGTCCTTACTAGGAATTAGTTTCCTATCATAAGAATTTTTTCAGATAAAATAACCAGGTAGTTGAAATATAGTAATTGAGGTCAGAGTATGTTTTCTAGGCTGATGACCCAAGCAAAGAAATACTTTTAAAACAAAGTGATTGACACCAGGAAGGTTAGCCACCCCTTGGGAATACCCAAAGCAAGGCACAATAGATTTCTATCTTGTGCTCACTAACAAACAACAACATGCTAACGCCAGTGGCTTGGAACTCTGAGAGTATTGAGAAGGGAGGTGGAAGGAGATGGGGTTCAAAGGTTATTTGTCCTGGTCTTCCTTTGCAGAAAGCAGAAAATGGAGATTTTAACTGGATAATACCAGAGCGGTTTCTTGCCTTCTGTGGACCTCATTCAAGATCGAGGCTTGAAAGTGGTATGCAAAACTATGGAACCATTGTAGCCTTTGGAAATGGAAGCCCAAGCTGGGCATAGTAGAGTGTGCCTGTTCTCTCAGCTGTTTGAGAGCCTGAGTGAGGCAGGAGGAAGAGTCCTGAGTTCTGGTGTGCTGTGGGGTTGGCTGCCGGTATTGCCATGGTCACCTCTGAGAATGACCCAGCCCAGCTTAGAAAGAGAAGAAAGAATTAAGCTAAGCTTGACTCAGTCTGTATGATTTAATCACTCTTGGTGGTTATTGGAGCGCATTGTTTTGCCTGGATGTTAACTTTTTACAACTTTTGTGTTTTACAGTTATAATCAAATCCAGACACTGTTTCCACCCTCTTTCAGGTGAAACTATTTTTCATTCTTTCCTTCCTGCATTTTACAAGATGTGGTGCATTTCTTCGTGTAGGTTACCACCAACACTCTCCTGAGACTTATATTCCGTATTTTAAGAGTCACAATGTAACCACCATTATCCGTCTGAATAAGAGGATGTATGACGCCAAGCGCTTTACGGACGCTGGTTTTGATCACCACGATCTTTTCTTTCCGGATGGCAGCACCCCTGCGGAGGCCATCGTCCAAGAGTTTCTGGATATTTGTGAAAATGTTGAGGGTGCCATTGCAGTGCACTGCAAAGGTAAGCGGCTGGGCTGGGTTAAAGAGCAGTGTACGCGTGGAGATACGCGTCGTATCCGCTTGTGTTACCAGGAGACATACGACACTGTGTTTTTGAAAGAATGGTTTAAAGTTTTTCTATGACATTATCGTGTGTGTGTGCGTACGCGTGCGTGTGTGCGTGAGCACGCGTGTGTGTGTGTTCTCTTACCATATAGTTTCTGGGGATGAAACTCACATCATCAGACTGATAGCAGATTACCAGTGGATCCATCTCACTGGCCAGAAAGAATGATTTTAAAACCCTAAAATCATGAAAAGCATAGTAAATTATTTTCATGAATAAGCCTACAAAGGCTTATCACATTGAAATGTGTGCATTTATTCAAATGTCTGTCGTGTGCCTATGTGGTAAGTCCTTAGGTTGTCAGTGATAGAGCAAGGTCTTACTGCAGCTTGCTGTGTGGAGAATAAGATCTGACAAGGTGTATTTCAGCAGCCGTAGCAGGTTCTCATACTAAATGTTCCGTGAATGACTGTAAATGACACACTGTATGGATATAGTAGAGTTTATTTAACTTTAATGTGAACTGGTTAAGGAGGCAAGGGATATAATCACTAAGAAAAGTTCAATAGCAAGATAAAGAAAAAATAAAGCAACCACCAAATTAATTTCTGGAATTAAAACTGTATTTGTAGTTAGGAGTCGAGCTATAACCCCAACATTCAAATGTTCATTTTGCAGTGGAAGATGACAAGGCATACCAAAAAGTAAAGTGGAAGGGGAGACAGGAAAAGTAGAAAAAATCCACAAAAATACCCTTGAATTGAACAGTGGTGGTGGACACCTTTAATCCCAGTACTTGGGAGGCAGAGGCAGGCAGATCTCAGTGAGTTCGAGGCCAGCCTGGTTTACGAAGAGAGTTCCAGGACAGCTAGGACTATTACATAGAGAAACCCTGACTCAAAAAACAAAACAACAAACCAACCCCCCCTAAAAACAAAACAAAACTATCCTTGACAAGGATCAGATAGTGGATTCTTTAGATGATTTAACACAGCACCCTCAACGGTGCTCATGGTGAAAAGAAAATAAGAGAAAAGGCGGGGGGGGGGGGGAATTGTGAGCAAAATCTAAGTGTCAATAGAAGACAAAAACCACAAAGTGAACCCAAAAAAACAGTTCTGAAAATACATTTAAAAACTTACTGATAGGGGTTGGGGATTTAGCTCAGTGGTAGAGCGCTTACCTAGCAAGCTCAATGCCCTGGGTTCGGTCCTCAGCTTCAGAAAAAAAAAAAGACAAAATAACAAAAAACTTACTGACAGGGTTCCAAAGCAGACTTGCGCAGGCAGAAGAAGCAGGACGGTTAAGAGCAGAACAAAACCATTAAAATGTCACCAGGCAGGGACTGGAGAGATAAGAGCACTGGCCACTCTGGCTGCTCTTCCAAAGGACCTGGGTTCCATTCCCAGGACCCTCATGGCAGTTCACAACTGTCTGAAACTCACGTTCCAGGGGATGTACAGCCTCACACAGACATACATACAGCTAAAGCCCCAATATACATTTGAGAGAGGGGGAAGAACAAGTCACCAGGTCTAGCAGAGTTGTGGGATGGAGCCCATAAGACCAGCTCCATTGTGTGGAGGAAGCTCCAGCAGAGGAGAGGGAGAAAGGAGGCAAACTCTTGGCTTGGAAAATTTTCCCACTTTGATGAAAGACATGATTGTAAACATTCTCCAAACTCAGCAAACTCCAAACGAAACCAACGCAGAAACTCCCGTGAAGATGCATTATAATGAGACTGTCTAAAGACAGACGACAGACACTGGAAGAAGCATGAGAGGAAACTCTAGTTAACCAGATCTTCTGTTAGAAGTTCTGTGGAGACCAGAGGCAGTGAATTGATACTCATCTAATTGCTGAAGGAAAAACCCTACAACCAAGAGTCCTATAAGTCTTCAAAACTCCCTCAAAAATCAGGAGAAACTAAACCACCCTCAGATGGTCCTGTGCTCTGTTGGGTGGAGTGAAAAGACCCCCGCAGGTATTTCTGGTAGAGGTGAAATTGCACGTGGACAGTTAAAGACTAGTGATAGCTTTTGATATTGTCATTATTGTAATATAAATACTGTAACATTGAAAAGATTGGAAACCAGTACAAAAAATCCAGGATTGGTTCTGCACAAAGTCTAACAAAAATCACAAACCTTTAGTTATATTGATGAAGAGAAAGGAGAAAAGGCTCAGATTATTAAATCGAGAAGTGACCATGTGGACACTAACGGAGAGTCTATAGAAATGACAAGAGGACCTGAACTTGGATCTACGTGTAAAAGTTAGGCAAGGCTGAATGTACCTATAATTTCTGCATGGGGCTTGGGGCACACAGGAAGATCGCTGGGCATAGCAGCCTGTCAGCCTAGGTGAAACCAGCAAGCTCTGGGATCACGGAGAGACCATATCTCAAGGGTCTGAGGTTGAAAGTGATAAAGATGACTATGAGCAGTTGCAGAACAGAAAGTTGGGTAATGGAGATGAAGTGGAAAATTCCTGGAAACACAAAGCCTACCAAGACAGAGTTTCCGTGAGACGTAGACAGTGGGTTTAAAGTCTAAAACACAGAGAAGGTTGAAATGAAGTTTCCAGGTGAAGGAAAAACACTGGACCATGCTTATCCCCTGTGAATAACACCGACTCTCAGAGACTTACTCAAAGTTTAGGAGACCACAAGTTGTTGTGTGAGGCTCGGATTGTCTTGCTCTCAAGCACAAACAAAGAAGCCGTAAGGTACTGTCAGTATTGTAAGCATCCTGAACAAAGGTGTTTACCAGCTGAGCTCAGTAATATGTAAATGGATTACAGGGAGCTGGGTCTCTGTTGGTAGAGGGCTTGCTTTGCAAACATGGTCTGCAGCACTGCCTAACCCAAGTGCTGTGGTACGCACTGCAGTCCTAGCGTTGAGGATCAGAATTCAAGATTATCCTCAGCCACATAGTGAGTCTGAGGCCAGTCTGGGGTACAGGAGATAATACAATACAGTAAAATATTATGCACGCTAATAAAGTGTTTGTCCTGGAGTCACAGAAGTAGTGCAACATAAAAAAGTCGGTGTGAATCTCCACGGCAACAGTGAATTCCAAAACCCACATCATCAGCTCTGCTAATACGGGAATGGCATTTGATGGAATTCAGCCCCTCCCTTTTGTGATAAACAAAGTAGGCCCAGAAGGAAAGTGTCTCAACATAATAAAAGCCGTGTTTAAAAAGCCCACAGCCGCTGTCACCCTGTGGGTTGTAAGAGAGGGAAACTGTTCGTGGCTTGCTCTGATCTGGGGTGGTTTTCTTAATATCTGCCTCTGTTCTCTCCCATATAATTCCAGTTCCAAAGCCACTGCCACAGTTTCATGTATTTGCTTCATGGGACTCCATTTCTAAATCGTGGGGATCAGGGAGGGTCCTCTAGAGAGCAAAAGCAATAGCGTGTTTATATATAGCATGGTTTATTAAAAGAAATTGTGGAGTTGGTGAGTCCATCCGTCATCTGTACTATGAGCTGCATGCCTGGAGGCGTGAAGGCAGACCTGCTTTTGGGTGGAAAGAAAGCTAGTCTTTTTGTTCTGTTCAGACTTTGAATGGTTTGGAAGAGGACTGCCCACATTATGGAAAGCAGTGTGCTTGCTAAAAATGGCACCAATTGAAATGCTGGTTTTTAACCAGAAATTCCTTCCAAGATGACACAGACCATAGGAGTTAATCATGATGGGCTCTGTAGGAGGAGAGAAGGCCAGGAGATGACTCAGCATCTAACGTTCTGCCACACCAAGCCTGAGACTGGAGTTCAGATCTCCTTGACACACATAAACGCTGGGTGGTCATGTAGCTCACTGATAGTTACAGCGACAGAAGAGACAAGGATTTCCACACCAGCTAGCCAAACCAGCCATTTGGGTGAGATCTGTCAGGTTCAATTTAGAAAGCCTGCCTTAGTGAGTAAGGCGGGGAGCAATGATGGAAGACTCTTAGACTTCTAACTTAGGGCTTCCTCATGCATGTGCCCCCCCAAAATGCAATCATACATACACACTCACGTGCACATCACATACAGAGACACACACAAAATGGGGGGAAGAAAAGGAAAAGAGTTGAGGGTATATTTAGGGCGGAGTGCTTGTCTAACATGTCCAAGCACCCCTCAGCTAAAGCAGAGCGTGAACAGTTATGAATGCTGAGAAAGTGATACTGTTGGATTTGATAGCGGATGTAAGGCTTGGGCAGAAAACACTTCTTAAAAATTTATTTTTATTTGTGTGCATGTGTGTGGCTCTTGAGCCAGAGAGTGTCTGATCTCCTAGAAATGGAGTTACAGGCAGTTGTAAGCCACCTGGTAGTGGGTGCTGGGAACTGAACCTGGGTCTTGTGTGAGAGCAGGGGTGCTTGTAGTACAAATAACTTTCTTTTTTTATTTTAGACAAAAAGGGGAAGTAGAGTGATATTTTATTTGTGTTTTAATAAATAAAGCTCATCTGAAGATCAGAGTGCAAAGCTAGCCACACCAGTCAGCCATACAGGCCAGGCAGTAGTGGCACACACCTTTAATCCCAGGAGCCACAGTAGTTAGCCACAGAGGCTGGGCAGTGGTGGTACACGCCTCTAATCCCAGCACCAGAGAGGAATATAAGGCGGGAGGAGACAGGAATTCACCCTTTTCAGTCTGAAGATTTCACAGAGGTAAGAGCTCAACGATAGTTTGCTTTTCTGATCTCCAGCTTGCACCCCAGTATCTATCTGTCTCCGGGTTTTTATTGTTTGTGCTGCAAGTGTTCTTTACCATTGGGTCTCCTCTCCACCACCACATTTCTTAAGAATCTTAAGAATCCCTGTTCAGAAAACGAGTATCAGTCTTTGGCTTCACATCGAATCCTCCGGGGATTTTAGAAGGATCCAGTCTCTGTTCCTAGGCTGCATCCTCCTAGGTCTTGAGGATGAAATCTGGTACTGCCCTTTTTACAGACCTCTTAAGACTGACTCAGAAAACCTCTGTGGAGGGAGGCAAAACCCTGGGAAGGCTTTAATATTTTTGCTTTTTTTTTATTCCTCCTGTTCCAAAAATTCTGGAGGATGTGCAACCAGGTTTCATGGATTGTTTGTTTTTCTAGCTGGCCTTGGCCGAACAGGTACTCTGATAGGCTGCTACCTCATGAAGCATTATAGGATGACGGCAGCCGAAAGCATTGCCTGGCTCAGAATCTGTAGACCGGGTTCCGTGATTGGACACCAGCAGCAGTTTCTGGTCATGTAAGTACCCTGGAAGCTTGTCTCCTGTAACAGCAGGAGTGTGAGTAGGGGCGGGGGATGGGAGGGCATCCTTAATGGAAAGCTGTATTTTCTTGTTGTCTAAACACCCTAGGAAACAGTCAAGCCTCTGGCTGGAAGGTGACTATTACCGCCAGAAGTTGAGAGGGCAGGAGAATGGACCCCCCAGAACAGCCTTCTCCAAACAACTCTCGGATATTGACGACATTTCGATAAGTGGGCTTGAGAATCAAGACAATCAAGAGCCAGAGCCGGTAATGGAACCATCCCGATCACGCTGTTGTTATTGCTGTAAATGCTGTTGAGATCCTTGTAGGGCATGGAGAAAACCATAGGTAAAGATAATAAAGTGACCTTGGAGGGCTGCCACCACACAGTTGTGTTAAGATACAACCCTCTCTGGAAGTGTTTGACTGGAAAGAAAGTTGTGTGCTCGTAGTGTCTTACTTCCTAAACACAGATGGAAATGAGCAGTAGGGAGCCATCTTCAGCTGGATCTGGTCACTGCCCCACCCCAGCGTCCCGTCCTCTTAGCTGCTTTAGAGGTTCAAATGGAGAACTTTCAAAGAGCTGCACTTTCAGAGGCAGCAATACTAGGCTAAGGGGTAATGAATGAATGTCCAAACTGTTACAAGTTCTAATACCAAAAGCCTATTATGTATCTTTACTCTTTTACATATGAGGGCTTTGGGTCCAGTGACTCCAAAAGTCAGCTTTGATTGTCATGAAATATATGGCTGATAGTTTGATTTTTGAAAACTCTTGTAGCATTCAGAAGAAACTTAAAGTATGTGTGTTTGCATGTGCGCATGAATACACATACCTCTTTGAGTGCTCACCCATGCCTCTGAGTGTGTTTGTATAAGTTTGCATGTTTCTGTGTGTGTACATGTGTGCATAAATGCATACATGCTTTGTGTGTGTGTGTGTGTGTGCATGCCTGTGTGTGTCTGGATAAGTAGCCACTTTGCTTCAGTAGGAACCTAAGTTAAGAGCTCAGTGTTTTCTTTTTCTGTTGCTGTTGCTTTAATCCACACAGTATAGTGATGATGATGAAATCAGTGGAGTAACACAAGGAGACAAGCTTCGGGCCCTGAAAAGTGGGAGACAGTCCAAAGCCAACACTATCCCCCTCACGTGAGTGGTTTTCCTTCACTGTGCTCATCCTCGTTTATATCGTGTAGGTTCCTAGTGGACGTTTTTCCTGCATTCTTTTCTCCCTAGCTGCACACCTGTGATGCAGTGATCACACGTGTGATTTAAAATCTATAGGTGCTCACCTGGGAAGCGCTCAGCCGTTCACTTTTCTCTGTGTTCTATTGTAAGCCTCAGGAGCCATGATAGGTAAGAAAACGATATTAGCAAAGCTTTTGTCCAGAGACAGTCCGCTGTGACACCTTCAAGAGAGGAATTGCAGATGTCAAGACCAGAATGACAGAGTTGGCCGTAGTTATTAAGATGATTACATGTCAGTCCTCAGTCTGCACACAGTAGGATGGAGTCAGTTGTCATGTGATGTCTTAAAATCATTCTGTCATCTCAGGGTAATGATAAATTCATCCCCAAATTATGTTCTTATAATTTTTTTTTTGGTCTGGAGAATTAGTTTCAAATTGTCGACAGAGATTTAGTACAATAAGAAATTTTATAGTGGGTGTCTTTATCCCCGTGTGGATTCCTTAAGCACTGTGTTAATTTGGCTCCAACTACAGGGAACAAATTGGTGTACAAATACGGGAACTCAAACTATATAGCCTCCTAGCAGCTCTCCACACACCCAGCTGAGCTTTTGAGTCATGTGGGCGCTTACCTTATTAATGCAACTTCTGGTTGGAACTTTTGGGGTGGGATTCTTATTTCTTTCTTTTTTTTTTAAATTAATTTATTTATTATATATACCCTTTTCAGAGAGTGCGCCAGATCTCATTACAGATGGTTGTGAACCACCATGTGGTTGCTGGGAATTGAACTCAGCCAGTGCTCTTACCTCTGAGCCATCTCTCCAGCCCTAGGATTCTTATTTCTAGCAAGCCTCTTTTCCTGCCCCTTACTCCTGGCCTGGTAGGTGGGTGGGGCACGATACCCTTTGAATTGCAAAGCCTAGGAAGCGAATGCTTCTGTAGATTACACACTTTTTGTGCTAAGACTGTCCATTGCCAGTTTAATTTTTAATAGATTGTTTTATTCCGTATTCAGAAGGTAGGGGATACATATTCTGCTTGATCAAAAGTTCTTGTTATCAGCTAGAGAGATGGCTTAGTTGCTTGAGAGTACTTGCTGCTCTTGCCAAGGCCCCAGGTTTGCCTCCCAGCAGTACCCAGATCAAGCAGCACATAATCACCTGTAACTCCAGCTCCAGGGAGCCTCTCCTCTCTGCAGGTGCACACACACGCACACAAATAAAAGATAAATCCTTTTTTTTTTTAAAAAAAAAAACTATTCTTGTTAAATAGAACTTTCATGAAATGTTACCTTCTCCACTCTTTAGATCTCTTTCTTAGGGACACTGAGATTATGTAATTCATAGCCTTGGGTGTATGGAGACTAAAATTTAAAGACCTTTGGAACTGGCAGAAGATGTCAGATGTCCCTCCACTCAGCAGGGTATGAGACTGGGCTAGACGGATGCTGTTCTCAATGAATGAAAGCCACTAGAGGGGTTCGGGTGAGCTCAGTGGGAGGGTGCTTGCAGGGGGCTGGGATTTAATCCTCTTCACTGCTGGAAAAGGAGGAGAGGGAAGGAAGAAAGGGGAGAGGGATTTAGGAAAGACTGGGTGAAAAGACTGGCCTTCTCTGCAGGCATTTGTTTAGTTATACCCTTCCCCCACTGGGATTAAAAAGAACAAAAGAATGGTAGATGCCCAAGCTTTTACTGTTGCTGTGTTTAAAATACTGGAAGGGGGGTGTTATTTAGGCTCAACTCACAGTGTAATTAACCGCGGTGGAAAAGTCAGGGCAGGAGACCTGGTCACATGTCATTTGATGTTTGTGTGCGCTCAGCCAACTTTCTCCTTCTGGGGATGGCACCACTCGAGGAGGGTTCCATTTCAGTTAATCTTAGATAACCCCTCTCAGACACATCTTGCCTCTTGGATGGTTAATCTATATTCCGTCAGGTTGACAGTATTGACCACCAGATGGCCTGTCACTCTGTTTGCCACTAACTTTCTGTGTTAGATCTCCAGGAAAGAATGCACGGAGGCGGGGTTGCAGTTGTATCCTACGTGGTCATAAGGTAGAAGCATACAATCACTTTAGAAAAACCACTTAAATCCAACCGTGCAAAAAAGACAAGTGAACATTTCAACAAAGAAAAGTAACTCTTAAGCTTTGAGTTTTACCAGAGGAACAAATGGAGATCTCTAGTGCAGACACCCCGTTTGCGTGCCACTACCCACTGAGATAACAGTGTAGTCAGTGACTGTGAGTGAGAATAAGGTGGAGGACAGCTGAGAAAGACCCTGGCATTGACCTCTGTCTTCCACACACATCCACACAGGCATGTGCTCACATGTGAATACCTACAGCACACACACAAGAAACTGGGTATGTGGTGCACACTTGTAATCCTAGCACGTTAGCACTTGAAAGGTGGCAGTAGGAAGATCAGAAGTTCAAGGTCACACTCCGCTACATAGTAAAGTCAAGGCCAGCCTGGGCAATAGGAGACTTTGTCTTAAGAAAGAAGGGAAAATTAGGAAAAAGGAAAATTAATATCAAATTTTGGGTGTGTATTAGATACTTTTCCATTGCTATGATACACACCATAACCAAGGCAGCTTACAGAAGGAAATGTGTATTTGGGCTTTTTGTTCCAGGGGGTTGGAGTCCATGAGCATCACAGGGAAGCGACAGCATGCATGGTGGCAGGCCACCTGGGAATAAATAGCAAGAGGCTTAGAAACCTCAAAGCCCACTCCCAGTAACATAGTTTCCCCCATCAAGACCACACCTCCTACAGCTACCCAAACCATCTAACCAACTGCAGACTAAGCACTTAAACTCCCAAGGCTGTGAGGTCCATCTTTTTCAAATCACCTCAGGTTGTGTAAAGAAAACAAGGAACCACACATAGCGTGACCACAGTAGTGAAGTTGATGGTTTCTGGTCAGGTCTGCTTCTGTAATCCCTGCTGTCAAGTCTGCAGATCACCTGGACTTCCAACTAAAACTCAGTTCCCTGTTCATAGCCACGCCTCCTGATCTTGTCAGACGTCTGTGGGTTGTTTCTGCCTCCTTTTCTCCCGGTGCTCAGGTGTAGAGTTTTGTATGAGCATACTGCGTATTTGACTATGGCCAAATATGTGTTGTTAAGTCAGGATGGTGGGGTGGTTATCCAGCCAGACATGGAGTCTAACCATTTGTTCCTGTGTGCTAAACTAAAGTCAGCATTTTTGTCTCAACAGAAATTGGACCACCACCACCACCACCACCCTCCTTTCCCACCCCTTTGCCATCACAGTTGCTGCTTTGGGACTTTTAGGGTATCTCAAAGCCATAGGCAGCTCTGTGTTTTATTACAGGATTTGTTTTGGCTTCCCAATGTGAACATCTGTTCTTTCCCCTTCGCCCTTTCCAGATGTCCCCTAGCTGTGCTGACCTCTGCACTGTGTAGTGTTGCCATCTGGTGGATTGTGTGTGACTACATCCTTCCCACCCTGCTGTTCTGTCTTGATGGCTTCAGAACACAGTAGCCATCCGGACCCTTTGACAGATAGTTTGCTGTGTAAGTTTCTTGTTCCCGTTTCTCTCCTGCCTTCTCCTGTTGTCCAGTGTGGTTTTCAAGGTGCATGTGTTTCTCCTTCTGGCTCTCCTGGCTGTTTTGGTTTGCTTATTTTCCAGGGTTCTCTTTCTGAATCTTTTTCATGAACTGCATGGTGGTAGCAGCAGGGGGTGGGGCGGGGCCTCAATGATCCTTTGAAGCCAAGAATGATGAAAAATGACACCCATTTTTGAAAGTTGTGCTAGTTATTTATATAAGTGGACTTTGAAATAGTTCTCTTCCCTGTAGAAATGTTTAGGTAGTTGGCCTGGTTAGTGTGATCTCCTTTCTACCAGGGTCTGCACACTCCTCTCACGTTCTGTACCTTGAGTGTGTCTCCAGTCAAAAGGGTTTTATCTCCATTCTTATTTTAGCAAAGATTGGGTTTGTAGCATGGAGGCCCAGCGAGGACTGTAGCGTGATTTCTGCCCACGGAGCGTCTCTCTTGAGGTCCCCTGTCTTTGGTGGTAGAGCACACGCGGTCATGTCGCATCCTCCTCTGTGTTGAGTGAGACTAGGAGACAGAGCTGGCTGTCTCCTTCCTGCTCAGGTTTCCACCTTGCAGTCTCTAGACTCTGCCTTCTTCCTTTCTCAAGCGTAGCTAGATTGTCTTTATTAGATTATGTACCCAGGTTTGTAGTCTCTTGAGATCTGTCATCTTCTTTTCAGCAGAGTGTTGTAAAAAACACCCATGTGGAGCACCACAGTTGAGACCCACAGAGGGAGACTTTGTCCCACAGCAACAACACCCCAAATCTGTCTGTTTCCCGTAACCTTTCTTCTGTTCATTCGAAAAATGACTCTTCTTGTCTCAGATTGGACTTAGAAATTACCAAAGCATTCGGAATTCCTTTCTAGGATCTCTTCCAAAGTAAAAGTGCATTGCAACCAACCCTGGTCCTTTGTGGTTCTGTTGAGTGTTTTCATATGACTGAGAAAAATAAAAAATTAATCAGTGCCAATTCTTGAAGATTAAAGAAAACCTACTAAACACATTTTTATTTATGACATTTTCTTGAATATCTTAGGTGAATTTATAGTCTTACATTCACACTCAGGTTTCTATAGAATTTAAATTTTTTTTTTTTTTGCCTCTTCTGTCAACTGAAGAGCGGTGTTGCCTTTTATAGTTCCTCTCAGACCATTCCAAGTGGCCAGGATGTTCTGAGTGGGTGGAGTTGCTGCTAATAATATTTGTCTTCAGGCTCAAATGTCTTCAACTTAAGTGTTGCTTCTGCTGGGGATTTCCTCCTCGGCGTCCTCTGCCAGATAGTCAGGTCACCTGTAACGGGTTGCCACCACACTTCAGGACCTAAGCAGGGCATTCCATTTAGCCTGCCTACTGATTTGAACTTACAAAAGCAAAAGCCTTTCCGTAGCTGATCTTCGTAGCCATCTGTGTGATCTTTGTAGCCACTAGTTCCTGGTCACTTTCTTCCAAAGAGGCTTCATTTGTGGGTGATGGTCCGTTGCTGTGAGCTGGTAAGAGAGCCTTGCCTAGCAACTGTTAAGACTCCATTAGCTGGTTGTCTGGAACCTGAAATCCAGAAAGCTTTTGGTGTTCTATGTCTAGTGCATGCATGGGGGGGCGGTATCGCTAGAGAAATTTGGAGGGTTTTGTGGGGCATCATACAAAAAACTCTGTGGCAGTCAGTGGTCCCTTAGAAAGCTGGCCAGGCGTTTGGAGGCTCAGAGAACACACTGGTCAAACATTTGGTTTTGGTTTTTTGTTTGTTTGTTTGTTTGTTATATTATAAACTTTGGTATGGCTCATCATTTGCTTTTTGTTTTTTAAGACAGGGTTTCTCTGGGTAGTCCTGGAACTTGCTCTGTAGACCAGGCTGGCCTTGAACTCACTGAGATCCACCTCCCTCTGCCTCCCAAGTGCTGGGACTAAAGGGGTGCACCACCAGTGCCCAGCCTTTTTGGGGGATGTGGGTGGGATGAGGGGCGTTGTAGTTCTTCATATTGTAAAGCACTTAAACTTTCAGTTTCAGTTTTAAGAAACCAGGAGCAGATTTCCTGAGCAGGCGGTGCACTGGTTTCTTGGGTTTTTTTTGTGCTAATGATCTTACAGTACGGTAGTTACCCTTGCTTTTGACCTCAAATAATTTGAAATAGAGGAGTGACATTTCAGAAAAATGCAGTCTCATCTTTCTCTTTTGTCAAGAAGCCATAGAGGAGAATCAACTATACACACTGCCCAGAAACCTGGAAAAATCAAACCAAACCTGGTGGGTTTGGTTGCCTTTATGCAAATTCTAGATTCATATCCTTAAGAGAGATAAATAAATGTTTCCTCCTCCATTTGTATTAGCAGAAAGAAATTTTAGCAGTTGGTTGGGAGAAGTAGTATCAGTATTCTGTATAGCCCAGTATGGGCAACTGTGGTGACGACTGAGAGTTTCTTAAGGCGAGGGAGGGGCCTTGAAGGTTTCCAGCACTAGGGGTGATGGATGAGGCCGGGCTGAGTCAGCTCCTCCATCTTACTGTTATACATTATATACACATACTGAAGTGAGTCCTCGTGCCCAATAAATACGCGGGATTATGATGTGCACCCTAAATTGTTACGTCATTCCTTAAAAAGAACTTTCACTAAATCCTATTTTGGGTATCTGGGCTCATGTTGGTTCCTTCCTGAGTCACATTTTTGCGCGCACCTACTGTTTCTACTTAGAATATTTCAGGTCAGTTGTGTGACACGGGCAGATTCAGCCAGGGCCTCCATTGCCTGTGAAGTTGCAGGGCTTTTGGAACAGCAGTGGGTTGTTCTCACTCTGTTGTGAGTCAAGCAGTGAGGTGTTTGGGTGCCTTTACTGCCGGCAGTCCACCATCATCAGAACTTCGGAACCTGTGCTTCATTAGGAGGACCAGTTGTTGTCAATCATCCTGCCCATGACAGGCCTGTGAAGCGGACTCCTCCAGAGCTGAAAGGACTTATTTTTACTCCCTGGAGCTGGTCTCTTGCAGATTGTTATTGGCTCTCCCGACTATAGTTTGACTTAAAAGGAGGGAGCCCACTCTACCCCCAGACAGGGTTTCTCTGTGTAGCCCTGGCTGTCCTGGAATTCACTTTGTAGACCAGACTGGTCTCTAACTCACTGAGATCCACCTGCCTCTGCCTCCTAAGCTGTGATTAAAGGCCTCACCACCACTGCCCGGCTAAGGAGGAAGCTTTAAAGTCAGTGTTTTCTCCTTCCTCTAGCAAACGCTGATGAAGGAAAATGAGTGCGGGTGGTTCTGAAGCAAAGACTGGCCTGCCAACGTCTTTTGGTGTTTTCTGCTATTTTCTCTTCTGACCGTTTAATGAGAATCACTTATGGGGAGCATGCTTTGTGTGTGACCTGCTCTGTTTTGTGATTTTTCCTCCTAGGCAGTCTTCTGTCATAGAAAGGCTTTTAGGTTTTAACTAAGACAAGTTTCACAGCATTTAAGTGATTAACTGAACATTTAGTACATAGTTATGATACAGACAAAACTAAAATTTTGCTTGAACGTTATTTAAATTTTCCATTGGCATATAAAATTATTTGTTATTATATCTGCTTTCTGCTCTGACCAGTGAATATTATGTAGCTGTTTTGCTACGTTTATATTTAGACGTATATTTGAAATACTGGATTTATGACTATTCTGGTTATCTCCAAATAACCTTCAAAGAGAAACGAGATGCTTGGTGTAGTAATGTGCTTCAAGGTTTGTGTGTGTGTGTGTGTGTGTGTAAGTGGCAAATGTTGACTGCACAAAATTCTTCAATTTGCAAAACAAATAATTATATCAAAGTGCAAAATTGCCTTTCTCTGTCAACTATTTAAAAGTTATTTTAGTGACTGTAATCTTACCTTTTTCCAACTGTTTTCAGAGTAATTCTTCAGCCCAGTGTTCAGAGCTGTAAAACCCCTGAACCTAACCTTTCTGGCAGTGCAGGCATTACTAAACGAACCACCAGATCTGCTTCGGGGAAAAGCAGTCTAAAAAGGTGAGAAAAGAGTCCTGCTCTGGAGGGCCCGTTTGTCTCCAGTTTACTCTCTTGGCCCCAGCTTCTGGGGCGGACATGAAGATAGGAAGGTGGAGTTTCTGTGATGAGAACGGAGGCTTCTGTGTTACTGGCTGTCCAGAGGAAATTCCTTGTGTTGCAAGTGCTGTCTCTGGCATGACATGGGGAAGCTGAGGGCGTTGCCCCAGAACTCTTCCAGGGTGCTGCGCCCGTCTTGGAGGAAGCCCCTTCATGTCATGTCTGTCAGGTCCAGCTCAGTGAGTCATAGCAGAGCAATCTCTGGCCACAGCTCTCTCTTCAAGACCTGCCGTGGCTGCTTCCTCTTCTGTCTCCTCAGTTGTTACTCTTTTCATTTATGCTAGGCTCTGTTGAGAAAGTTTTCCACTGTTTCCGGATGTTTGTGTAATTTTTAAGCTGTCCTGAGACCCAGCCTCTGATAAGGGACAGACCACAGGGTCGCTGTTTCCCGCCCATAAGTAGACAGCAGGAGCTTGGGCGCCATCTGCTGGCCGTGGGGCCGCTCCACTTTGAAATGGGGAGCTCTGAGCTTAACCTGAGCCAGACTCTGCATTCTCCTCGCCCACCTCTTTTACAGTCTTGTCCTTCCTCATCACTTACATCGGTGTAAGTTTGCCCTCATGTTGTGTGTCCATCTGGACTGAAACCACGTCCAGACGGCGTGGAGCATGCAGACTGTGCGGGATAGAGAGGTTTGGTTCCTGCGCTGGTGCCCTGCGTGGCTCCTGCTCATTTGTCAGGTTCAGAAGGAAGTTTGTAGTCTCCACACTTTACACCCCCTACCTCCTCTCAGGAGTGTAAATCCATTACAATGCTGCCTTTCTGTGTTTCCACCCTCATCGCACCCCATCGCTGCATTTCCTTCTGTATGGTCCTTTCTTTTTCATTATTTCATCCCATTTTCCTAAGTCTGTCTTGTCCAAGTGACTTTTCAGGTTGCATCTTTGGGAACCATCACTCTTCTGCCACCAAACTGTCCTAACGCCTGTGGCTCGGGGTAACTTGTACCTTGTCATCCTGTTACGTGGTGTGGTGTGGTGCTCGGGGTCCTTCATTACTCATCCAAACCATAAATCAGTGTGTCTGTGACCATCTCACCTGAGGTGGACTTTTGAAGTCTTCGCTGTGAAATCCATGGCCATCTTTCCTGTCTTTGCATCACGACTCTCACGGTCTCGGCCCCTGGGTCCTGTTCCATTGCTCTGGGATTTCATCCTTCATCCACCATCATCTCCAGGAGTCCCGGGATGTTGTCTCTATTTTTAAGTGCTGGCATTTGGATTCCAGTTATATTTCTGTTTGATTAGACCTGCCAGTTGTCTTTTTACTCAGTACTCTTAGCTCATGTCTGTAAAAACTACACACCAAATTCAGATGTGTCTTCTGTTAGCCAAGTGAGGGTCACCTCCCGATCAGAAGCAGTTTTATGGGTGACTTTGTCTTTTCTTTTTCTCGCTCTTCCTTTTTCTCTGAAAGTTGCCAGTGGGTTTGAAACATAACATTGTGGGAGGAAGGGTGAGTCAGGTTGATTTCTGGTGAGCCCAGATCTCCTTACAGACAGGCCAAGCACTCTGAGAAGGTGGGGCTGCCAAAACTAGAAACTGCTTGAGGCGCTGGAGCTTTTCCTGTGACCACATTCTGGCCTTGGAACCACCCAGTAACCCCTCTCTCTCTCTCTCTCTCTCTCTTTCCGTTCTTCCCTCTTCCCCCACAGCCTGGCTCCTTGGAGGGAGAGGAGGAACGCTTTGCGACAAATGCCCGTGCTGGCGTTATGGTACCTTGCCTTGCTCTGCTGCCTGCGCCTGCTTGTGTTTGTTTATTTTGTTTGTTTCTATTGCTTTTTTTTTAAAATGAAATTTGAACTTTCCTCTGCCCTGCCTTCCTCTCGTGTCTGTCTTCATGGTTGGTGGTGTCCTGTCTCTTCCAAAGAGTCAGATGAACCACACCACGTATGCGCTTCTCCGCGTGTCCCTGCTTGTCTCATGTTGCCGCCCTTGTCTTCAGAAACTCCCTCTGGGACGCTTGAAAGTCTTCATGGTAAATCTTTTTCTTTTTTCTCCTCAGTCCAGCCGTTTCAAGGACTAAGACAGTCTTGCGTTAAAAAACCGCTGACCAGCACTCCAGGGAAGACTAGGAACAGAAAACCCCAACAGGAGTTAGCCAATCGCTCTGAAAACAAAACAGACACTGCAAAGGCCTTAGTTTCTCGCCACATAAGAAGTTCATTCAATGAAGAAAATATCACCGGCCTCTCAGCCACGCACTGACTGTAGGGCGTGGCTGAACATTTGAGGGCCCGACTCCCCCTTTGTAATCTCAAGTTGGATGAAAGCTGCTATCGAAAGTTTAGTCTCAGGTGTCAATACCCGGCCCTCCGCCACCAGAGAGCTGTCTGGTGAGCGTGGTACATGTGTGTTCCTGTGATGGCAATCGTGTTCGCTGCTGGCCTTCAGAAGGATCTGATGAAGGTCTCTTGGGTATTTATTTTTTGTTCAGCCTGTGACCGCCGTCTTGCGATTAAAGATGAAAGAAGACGAGCATCTCTCCAGTGGTACCCTCCGTCTAAGACAGGATTTGGTACAATGTTTCACTTTGCTCCTGTTAATACTGTCGTGATGTTCACTGTGTGAAGTACCCAAGCTGCTTGTCTTTCACCAAAGAGTGCTTTAATAACAATCTGTGAAAACTACATTTAAACACTGTTACGTGTTGCTGTGGTTACCAAAACATGCTAAAGAATGTTGATAGAGTGTTTGAACCTTTTCTCAGTTGAAAGGTTATGTAAGTCCTTCCTTGTGTCCTTTAGGATGAAGACTTCAGGGCTGAGCGTTAGATCGCTCAGTCACACGTCAGAATTGTGTTTCCTCCAGTACATTAAAACCAAACAACAATGCTGGTGTTTGATGGCTTTAAAGACAAAATTGTTCACCCTTTGTAGAGTCTTTTCTCTGTGCTGCTGTGGAGTTTTGTTATTTGTATGATTCACAGTTTGATTTTAGCGGCAATTGCTTGCTTCTGGAGTTAGGCTGTTTGTGTAAGAGAACTCACTGTTGCCTTTGGTTAGGGAATACGACTAGAAACTGTAGCGTGCCTTCTCTCTTCACCCCTGCTGGAAGTCAACAGCACCTGTGCCATGAAGCAATTGCAAAAGCCAGAATTTATCTGTTGCCAAAAAGAAAAAGACAGAGCCAATCGTTAGAGAATGCTTTAGAGTTGTCCTGGTTACCTCCACAGCAGAGGAATGCTTTTTATTGACTCTTCCCAGTTTGGAGACTGGAGAAATGCAGTATTGAAAGCCATTGAGAGCCAATGCCCTCCTAAGACAGACGAGTGTCAGGCGAGCAGGCGATCCCACTTGAACAATTGACCTTCTTGTAGATGGAATGAATAAGTTAAAGTCTGGTAAATTAAAAAAAAAAAAGAAAGAAAGAAAGAAAGAAATGGAAAGACATAGGGTCCCCCGTTTCAGTGTTTCTATCCTCTGTGGCACTGGCTGGCATTGAGTTGGGGGCCTAGGGATAGCAATGTAGAATCCACATGAAGAGCCCCTCCCTAGTCAGCTTTTAAACACCAGAGAAAGGCAGTTAAGGTCTAGGTAGGAGGACATTTCGTTTACTTGTAATGCTCAATCAAACTGCACCTGAGTCTAAAATAGCACCCTCGCAGGGAGGTTCTCCCTCCCCTGAGCAAGCCAGGCCTAGTACTTAACCTTACTTCCTTGTGAACCAAGCTGGATTTGCCCTGTGTATCAGGATGGATGAACAGGGCCCGCCCACCGTGACTCATGGTGATTGAGTCTGGGAATAAAACCACTTGGGCGTCAGTGATAACCACAGTGCTTTTTAGAAATTGCCCCTTTGTTTTCAGCTCCAATTGCTACCACTGTGGTGTGGCTCTTGCTAAAATTTCCTCTCTTTCCTGGTTGCTTAGGAAACGTGAGTTGGTGAGGACACATTCCCAGGAAATCCTACTTCGTTCAGATGCTGTGGTGATAATTCTAGGGATGGACAGTCACCAGCACCAACTGGTGGCATCTAGGACACAGGAAGTCTGGGTCTGACTAATGGAAAATCCTTCCTGCTTTGAATTAGTGGGCAGAAGACCCTGTTGCTACAGAGCATAAATCAGTGGCTGTTGGGTGGAGGGGCCCCTTAACTTCAGATGGCTTTGAAAGTCATCAAGTCCTTCTCCAGCAGAATTAGAACTGGGAAGTATGCATATAGGTGAAGGGAAACTCAGAGCTTCCAGAGTTCCAGAGAGTAATCTCTGCAAAGCTGGGCTTCAGGACTTACAGATAGATGAATACAGTTACGAGGCCCAGCTAGAACTCTGTTGCCAAGAGATAGGAAGGATGGGCCCTGAACAGTGGTAGCCGTATTGGTCAAACATGGCCACATGATGCTCTTCCTCAGAACTTTACAGCTTTAACTTGATTCCCCAAACGTAGTCCCTACCCATTGTCCTGCCCCATGCCCTCCCGCCTCTCCCCCACGGGTGGCTTCTACCTCTTGGCTTGGGCCCTGACAGGTCATAGAGGCTTTCTCAAGTGTTCTCATGAGGCTCTTGGAGCGTTTTCGGGTCTAACAGACCTTTCCAGCTATCTGGGTAACTTTGTGCCTGGAACGCTTAGGCCTCCGTTACCTTGAATCGCTGTCGTTTGGTGTGTGTCCTAGAAGTAACAGCTGCTTTCTGCATATATTTTCTGAAAGTTCTTACCGGAGTTTAGAAAGCAGTTAGTCAGAAACCTTAAAAATCTATTTTCTTTAAGATTTCTCTTCCACTGAAATGTCCTAGTAAGGTTAGCGACCGCTCTTGCATTTCTCCTTAAATCTGAGTGTTTCCCATGCCACTGGGTGGAAATAATACTACAGATGTGTTTGATAGGAGTTTGCCTATCCTGTATAAGAAATTACCTCCTTAGTGACCCAGTAGAACTCACTGTGGATGGATGTGTCCGTCAGATTAGAGAACTCACTATGGATGGATGTGTCCGTCAGATTAGAGAACTCACTGTGAATGGATGTGTCCGTCAGATTAGAGAACCGCAGTTCTGCATCCTTCATTTGAAGACTTTGTTGTACGCTCATGTGCAGGTGATTAAGTGAAGTTTTAAAGTGTAACTGACGAATCAGTATTTGATCAATCGTTGTCTTGATATTTTATTAAATTGTATATTTCTAATCATATTTTTTAAAGCTGAGAGAAGTGGTTGGATGTTTATTCTCCTGAAGGTATTTTTAAGACAAAGCTTCACCGTAGCCTGTAAACTTGGCACATACATGTAGTTTTTGATACTTCTTGTTGCATTTGAAAATCTTGTGTATTGTAAAATGGTTTTATACAAAATATTAAATAGTAGAAATTGTATAATTTACAATCATATAATTAAAAATATTAAACAGTTTTTTGACTTAATGCGTCCACTTATTGAGCAAAATCAGTAGATAGTAATTTAAATATAAAATGGATTTGATTTTGTTTTCTCAAGACAGGTTTCTCTGTAGTTTTTGGAGCTTGGCCTGGAACTCACTCTGTAGACTGGGCTGACCTCGAACTCACAGAGATCTGCCTGCCTCTGCTTCCCAAGTGCTGGGATTAAAGGCGTGTGATTTAATTTTTAGCTTGCAAGGGACATCAAAACAAAACACTACAGACTGTGTAGGACAAGTAAAGAAAAATATATTCCCTTAGTGCCGGAAGCGCAAATCTCAAGATCAAGATGTCAGCGGAGTGGGTTTCTCTTGAGGTTGCTGTTCTTGGCTTGCTGATGGACCCTTCTCACTGGACGTCCTCTTTGTCTGCCCATCCCTGGAGTTGTCTTATGAGGTCACCAGTGAGAATGGATTAGGGCCATGGTAGTGGCTTGCCTTCACTTCTTTAAAAGTCCTGCCTCTAGATGTAGCCAGTTGTAAGGTACAGAGGGGTTAGGGCTTCAGGATTCACAGGAGGTGAGTGAGTGAGGGTGCCTGCTATAAAATCATTCCACACTGGACAACCTGGAAGATAAGAGTCAGGAATAGTAGGCGTGGGGCCTGTAGGTCCTGGATCATAGCATGCAGCCTGGCCGCATACCTGGCAAAGCCCTTTATGTCTCAGCTCCCTGGGTTATCTGCTTGTGTGACCCGGGGCCACACGGTCTGTAGTCTCATCTCCACACTGACATTCCTTCCCTAGTGAACCAAATGAAACAGTTCATGCAGAGTGTTCCTCACGACTGGAACACAGGTTTGCGGAGGTTATTTTGTACCTTTTAGCACAAGTGAATGTCTGATAATGTAGCCTGATTTTAGATTTATAGCTCCCTATCCTGGTATCTTTGGTATGTAACCTCATGCATCGGAATGGGGTCAGTTCACATTAACTTTGCAGGAAGGTGGAAATACACCCAAAGCAGGCAAGTCTCTGGGAGTGTCTTCTTCAGAGCCCTGGCGAAGGGAACGCTAAGCAAAAGGGCTACCAAGATGGCCCAACTAGAAGCCACAGAAAGGTGGAAGGAAAGAACTCGACACAACTGTCCTCAGCCCTCTACAGGGTGCACACACTCCCATCCCCAACATACACACAAACATTTCCTTTTAAAGAAGCAAAGCCAGTTTTCACGCCTATGTTGGTAGGAGCATGGTAGGAGCAGGAGAGCCCAGACTGGTTGTGTATAAAACTGGTCTCTGACCACTATCGACTGGGACTGAGTCAATCGATCTGTTTCTACTTCTGTAAGATGGGGATGATAATATTCCTGCTGGATTATATGAGTTAATACCATGAGCCACTCAGGGCAAGTGCTTGGTATGTACTAATACGTATTTTCAATTAAAAAAATATGAAAATATTGCTATAGTGCTTTTCAAATGGATGGTAACAGCTCCCGTTGGTAGCTGTTGAGACATGGATGAGCTGGTTAGTCAGATAGCAGGATATTGACCCCCCGCCCTGCACTGAGGTCATGGATGGGGTCTCTTTTATCCAGATTTGAAGTGTTTTGTTGTTGGTGACTGGCACAGGATGACCCTGTTTCTATCATGTTTGTTGTGGGAGGGAAAAGGACCCTTCTGGGCAATCTGTACAGTCTCTTCCCTCGTTCCCTTTTTGAAGGGACTGGTTCATGTGTGTGGGAGTCCTTAGGTGCTTCCCTGTACCACGCCTGCAGTCCTGCCTTGTTTCTAACGGAGTCTCATCTCTTTGTCAGCCAGTCTGCATGGCCTTGACGAGCCCATGGATGACCAGTGTTCTGTGCAAACGGAATTGGCCAGGTAAGGAGGCACTTGGCCCGGAGGACCGGATCTCATAGGGCTGCCTGCTACCAGTACTCACCAGTGTTCACAGAACAGCACAGTTTTAAACAGCCTCTGGGTAGGAGAAGGCGGGGGAGGAGGTACAGGCTGGGTGGGTGCTGCCTTACTGGGAGCGAGCTTACAGAACAAATCTTTTCAGAGGACAATTCTCCCTTGTATAGGACTCTAGATGATGCTGGGTGTCTGGCAGTCCCACCCACACCTCAGTGCCAGCCAGACTCCCAACCATTGGACAGCCCCCATCCCCTCCTCTCCCATTTCTGCCAACGTCAGGGGATTCTGCTGCCCTGCCCCCAGAATGACTAAGTGCGTATAGAGCTTTTGTTGGAAGCATCAAAGCTGCCGCCCAAGCACTGGATCCTGCTGAAATAGGGGTTCCTTGCCCTTTCTGCTCTGGTCCAAGACCTATGGGAAGGGAAAAGACATCACTTAGAGACAGTGGAAAAGTGGAGCTTCTGTGGCCCAAATTCTAGGGTGAGCTTGGGGTTGTCTAGTCAGCTATTTTCCTGCCTGATCCTAGGTGTCTTCACTGTAACCTGTATCTGTTTTCCCTTGGAGATGGGGCAAGTCTGTGGTCTGACTGGACGACACAGGAAACACTTCAGGCAGGCCTGGAGTTGGCAGCAAGTCCTCCGGCATTGTGGATTGGCAGGACAGGACGGGGAGGGGAGCTAGCGGCGGCCATGGTGTACTTATCGGGAGGGACATTCTGCAAGGGTCTCATTGGTCATGCTTTGCCATGAGCACAATGGCTGGCCCTGGACTAGGGGTAAGAACAGGTTTGAGAACAGCTTAACCATCTCCTCCTTTTCCAGTGATAGCTGGCTGTCTCGGGCTCTAACCTTTCTAGACCGGCTTTTGATATGGCTCAGAGTCCGCAGGGCCGATCCCTCCTGACTACAGTGCTGCGCTCCTCACTGTGAATCTTGTACAATGTAAGCCTATTTTCTCAGGCTTGTACCTCAGCCACCCCGCAAACGTGTCTGCTTCTTTCTTCCAGTATTGCCACTGGGTGTCACGTCGGCTCTGTTGGTGGGTGAGGAGGGTGCCCAGTTGATAGCCCTGGGGTAGCTGCTCAGTTACAAGCCCAGTGGGGCTGTTACCACTTGAGCCCTCTCAGGTCAATGCCTCCCGTGGGCAAAAGACCCTCAACTTCTCCAGCAGCGTGGCTGGTTCCACGGGTACACAGCATGCCGGGGAGAACAACCTGTTTGCCTGTTACCTCAAGGCCTTATGGGATGCTCAGAGAACATCCTCAATAGTGGTCACACCAGTCATGGTTCACTTACCTCATAGGCCGCCTGGTATTATTTCTTCCCTTTCTGCCCTTCCAAAAGCCAATCTGCATTCCTGAGCACTTGGGACTTTATTAAATAAAGAGCCTCCTGTTGCTGTCCCATGAAGCCGTCTGCTAGTGTCTCCGTGGGCCACCAGTACGGTTCTGGGGTTCATCAGGAATGAGCACACAAGTGCCCTTGGTGCCTTTAGTATTTGACAACTCAGGACTGCCTCTCTGTTCACCCTCTTATAAATGTTTCTGTGTCCCCAGCTACAGTTGGCCATCCGCAACTGGGCATTCTTATGAAGAGTGCTTTAAAGGCTTCTGTGGCTCTGCCCTGTTGATTGGACCTGCCAGGCCCACAGGTGGTTCTCTGGTTTGTAAACACCTGTTTTGATTAGGGGCATTCCTGTTACCAAGCCTTGTAGCCTGAGCAAAAGTTCTGGAGCAGAGATGGATGAGGTTGAGGCAGCAGGAGCCACTAGGGCCTTAAGACTGAGCTCTCCCTTGGTTCCTAGTCTACCCCAGTACCTCTCTGATGGTGGTCCTTGGGGTGGCTGAAACAAGAGCGTGCCACAAATACTCCAGGATTCCTATGTCCCACTGAGGTACACATGGTCCTTTGTGTTCCAGTTACAGTGCCTAGAAAGAACACTGGGCTCGGGGAATGGGGCCTTTGTCTGCCTTGGGCTCTTCCCATGGTGGGGACACCCATGCTGTGGGTGGTCTGAGTTGTATTGTTTCCTTTTAATAGTAATTCTGGTGGGTCAGGATATGGTGCCTTGAGGGAGAAATGACGTTAGCACAGACTCTGAGGAAAAGTGTCTTGGTGTGGACTTTAGTCATCAAGAGTTCTATCTGTTTAAGGACGGTTTCATCTATTTAAGGAAAGTTTTGGGTGAACCCGTTTTGTTTTTTTTCTTAATCCTTTCCTGTACCATATAAACATAGGTGACTACAGGACATTGCCCAGCCAATTCAGTGCTCAGAGTCCACTTGGAGTTGTTCCTTGGGTTGTACCTAGGGCCACAGTGGGAGTAGACTGGACCCTGGGAAATTGATTCTCACAGGGATAGTGGGAGGTAGCAGTAGCAGGAGGAAATATGGGCGGACCTTGCCTCTCCTTGTAGTACTGCATGGTAAACCTGCAGTGGGCAGCACATGTTCACAAGAGTGTGGTCAGTTTTCCCACCCTGGGACAGCTGGCTCTTCAGTCTTGCCTGCACATGAGGAACTAAGGCTGACAAGACAGTGTGTGCCTGACCTGCCTGGAAACAGCAAAGACGTTTGCAGAACAGCCTGGCCAAGAGTGCAGACCTGCGGAGGCCCTTGCAGCAGACATCCCTAGCGCAGCAGCAGCTTCTGGTTCCCAAACGCCTTAAGTTGTCACTCATCCAGAGATGGGAAACGATGTGTTGGCACGGCTCATGCCCCAGCAAAGCAAGCAGAATTTCTTTGCCCGGCTATGTTCTATAGCCCTGAAGTCTGAAACCACTTGGTTCAGAAGTCACACACACACACACAGGCCACCCCGGACTGGTCTCCCACTTCTAAGAGACAAGGTTTTGTAGTAATAGGAGCAGCGGGGCTGCGTCCCCAGCACCCCGGCCGCTTCCATGCTAGCTTATGCCCTGAAATAACAACACACAAATTGTATTCATTTAAACGCTGCTTGGCCCTTTAGCTCTAGCCCTTACTGGCTAATTCTCACATATTAATTTAGCCCATTTCTAATCATCTGTGTAGCGCCCCTAGGTGCGCTTACCGGGAAGATTCTAGCCTTTGTCCATCCTGGGTCGGAGCTTCATCGCGTGCATCTGCCTGGGAGCTGGGAGCATGGCGTCTCTGTCTGAGGCATCTTACCTCACTTCCTCTTCCTCCCAGCATTCTGTTCTGTTTACTCCACCCACCTATGTTCTAAGCTATGAGCCCAAGCAGTTTGTTTATTACTTAACCAATGAAATCAACAGATTGATATATGGCACTCCCACATCAAGGTTTCTCTGGTATGACTAATCTGCTTGGGTTTTAAGTTATTGGTCAGAATCACTGGTTGAAAGTGCCCACCTCATGACATGTTTCCCCCAGCCCCTGAAAGGAGCCTGGCAGGCAACTTTGAGCCTGGGTCCTACTTTGGGTATACATCCATGCAGAATGATCTTGCTGATGGCTTTCTCTGCCCTTGACTTGTTTTTTTTTTTTTTGGTTTTTTTTTTTTGGTTTTGTTTTTCGAGACAGGGTTTCTCTGTGGTTTTGGAGCCTGTCCTGGAATTAGCTCTTGTAGACCAGGCTGGTCTCGAACTCACAGAGATCCGCCTGCCTCTGCCTCCCAAGTGCTGGGATTAAAGGCGTGCGCCACCACCGCCCGGCCCTTGACTTGTATTCTGCCATCTTCTCTCGAATACCCAGGCTGTGACCCAAGGTACAAGCAATAATTAAATCAACTAGCCCCATCAAATCAGCAAGGTGTCCATCGTCTGACGTGTGACTCGAGGCAGCATTGCTTCAAGCTTTCCCAGTGTCATTCACAACTCAGATGGGAATGTTCTTAACAGGAAAGGAAGCCTTGCTCTGCTGACCTTCAGAGCCAAGGGAGGCAGAATGACGTCGTGGGGCAGCCCTTAGTACTCACAAGCAGTGTGCCAGCTCCAGGGAAAATGAATAAGACAGTCAGTTCATATATCTTTGTACTCATTTAATAAACATGGGATCAGAAGCAGGAGGACACCCGAAGCGAACATCCTTGGTAGTAACGTATCTAGAGGTTCAACTTTGATTCAACCAAACCCCAAGAGAGTTCAGAGGGAACGCCGACCCTCACTCACACCTGGGTCCAGTTCAGCACCATCTCAGACTATGACCAAGTGGGGAGGACACGGGTCTTGGAGGCGAGGTTCCACCATAAGCACATCTCCACAGCTGTGATACCTTGGCTCGCCCCCCCCCCCCAAGAGGAATCTTCCGATTTTACCAGTGGCTGGGTGGCTTTGCCTTAGTGGGCTTCCAGGTGAGTGACTGACCCGTGAGGTGATTCCTAAACTCCACCAGAGGTGGGAAGAACAACACAGGAACTAGGGGATGGCCCAGAGGAGGAGCCTGCCACGGTGTTCACAGTTGGTTATAAGTCCGTAGTAACAGCGCTGAATTCTGACACTATGTTTTGTTTTGTCTGTTTTAGAGACAGAGGCTCACTCACTATGTAGCTCTGGCTGTCCTGAAACTTGCTCTATAGACCAGGCTGGCCTTGAACTCTGCGCCAACACTGCCAGGTGACATTAGTTTTAAGAAAGAAAAACTATACATTTACCAGGAAGCTTTTCATTTGATTAGTGACTTAAATAACACAGTTTTAAATCATACACCTAACAACCATCTGAACACTAAGTGTGCACAGACATATACCACGAGGTAGTTTAAATCACCACTGAAAGCTAGTACTTCCTCTGCCTCACCGAGTGGTTGTTACTGGTGCGTGATGACAGTTTAAAGTTGGTGTCTGAATAAAAACAACTCGGGAAACTTCTCAGCAGAACTGAACCATTATGGACAATGGTGTGAAAACCAGGCTATGGCTGCTTTAAATGGGCAGCTCCTGAAATGCTGGAGGGCTTGTCTAGACAACTCCCTAAGTCATCTCAATAGGTGGTTCTTCTTTATTTTTATTTTCTTGGATTTTCACAATTCTCTCTGTAGACAAATCTGTCCTCCAAGTGCTGAATTTAAAGGCGTGCACCACCATGCCCAGCGGCTCTGCCATCTGATTACTTTACACTGGACTTCGGTGGCAGAACTGTTAGAATCTGTGTATACATTTGAAACATTATTCCTTACTAAGGTCTCCATCGTTCATCTGTGGGAAGTGCCTGACCTCACGGGACCTGCACTTCACATCCCACAGAGCAAGAAAGTGCAGCCAGTTCACACGACACAGGAAAAGCAACATCTATTGTTCTTAGAGTCTGACTCTTCTCGCGGCAAGGAAAGTCTCCTCATAGTGCTGCTCTGCTGACGGGGAATGGCTGTTAGGCCAGGGCCGGGAAGTCCTCAGGGTCATCCGGGTTGGGAGCGACATCTTGGGTCTAAAGAAAAGAGGTTTTAAAGTCACTTCCCCCACCCAGCTGTGGCCAGCATTAGACCACTTACTGGGTGACACAGGCGGCCACCTCATTTCTACCCCTGACAGCCCAGGGAGGAACCAATGGAGCCACAGTGGAAGGCACAGTGGCCTGAGGGCCACCGTCAGGAGCTGTCTCCTTCTTGCCCTCTGGATCTGACACTTTCTTGTCCCAATATGTAACTGTTTAGGGCTGTAGAGTAGGCTCAGTGGTTAAGAACATTGACTGCTCTTCCAGAGGACCAGGGTTTGATCCCTAACATTCACATGGTAACTCACAGCCATCTGGATCCAATGCCCTCTTCTGGCCTCCAAGGGCACCAGGCATACAGGTGGTAGACACACACATGTAAAGTACTCATATACATACGCATAAAATAAACCAAAAAAGTAACCATTTACTACAGGCTAGGTACCTAAGGTAAGCAAGAATGAATTCACAGTTTCCCACACAGAGCTTAAGTTTCAGGGAGACCTGAAGTCGGGAACTTAAGTCACAGCAAGGTTTTCTGAAGAGTCCTGAGATGAGCCTCAGCATAGGAGCAGGGGACAGATGTGGCACCTGTGTCCTGCACGGGTTTGCGGTTGTTCGCTCAACAGGAGTGGCAGTTACTGTTCACAGAATACATTTGTTTTTACTTCAAGTGTGTGCTTAAAAAGGTCTTGTCTTTGTTTTTTTAAATATTTATTTATTTATTATGTATACAATATTCTGTCTGTATGTCTGCAGGCCAGAAGAGGGCACCAGACCTCATTCCAGATGGTTGTGAGCCACCATGTGGTTGCCGGGAATTGAACTCAGGACCTTTGGAAGAGCAGACAATGCTCTTAACCACTGAGCCATCTCTCCAGCCCTGTGTTTGTGTGCTTAACAAGCTACAGACCCTTCATCCCAGCACGGGAGACTGGGCTGGGACTGGCTATAGCCTCCTGGAGGGAGCAGCACTGATGGGTAATCGCGCAGTAGGGGGACACAGCAGGAAGAAATGGTTCATGAGGGAAGCCTTTGCTCAGAAACCTCGACTGTTGGAGGGCGCTGTGCACAAGGGTGCTTTAGAGGCTGGGGATCTACGCGAGATTGGCAGGGGAAGGCACACAGTCGAGGCTCTGGGGTGCGGCCTGTTGCAGCTGGTCACAAAAGGCCGTCAGGACTTACCACCACTTCTGCTCTGGGGACATAGTTCTCTGTTCTTCTGATCCTTCCTCGGCCTCCTCGGGCATTGCCTCTGGCTCCCCGTCCGGGCCGAGGGAGGTTACCAAAGTTAATCTCCAGCTGGGATGTGATGTCATTGGCAGCTTTCCGGAAGACGTGGGACTCATCCTCATAGTCATCCTTCACCATCTGGAACACAGCCACGGGTCAGGCGGTCACACGCACGGCTGTCTCCACAGACGCACAGCCTGGGCCTAGTAACCAACATTTTTAAAATGCTGCACTGGTGGCCTGTGTGTCCCTGTGGACTTGGAAGACCCTGGATGTGTCCTAGCTAGACACCAGACACTGGTCTAATACAAGCAAAACCACCCAGGCTGCTCTCCTGCCCTCAGCCTCCCAAGTGCTGGGGATATAGGTATGGGATCCTAGTTAGTCTCTGACCAAGCATCTTTGAATTTACTATTCAAGTAGAACCAAAATCCTATTGGGTGTGGTGGCTCATGCCTTTAATCCCAGCACTCAGGAAATAGGCAGGTGAATCTCTGAGTCTTAGGCCATCCTGGTCTACATAGTGAATTTCAAGACAACCAGAACTACATAGTAAGACCCTGTCTTAAAAGGAACAAATAAAAAAATAAATAACCCACTCTGGGCATGTTAAAATGTAAGATTATATTAGCATGTTTCAAGTGTATTTTGAAGGTCAATGAATCAGCTAACATAGTTACATCAAATATTCCGACAGATCTCTGCAGCCAGGGAATATGAATCGGACTCGGCTAGTTTGGTTTCAATAAAGTAAATGTCTTTGGCAGGGCGATGGTGGCGCACGCCTTTAATCCCAGCACTCGGGAGGCAGAGGCAGGCGGATCTCTGTGAGTTCAAGACCAGCCTGGTCTACAAGAGCTAGTTCCAGGACAGGCTCCAAAGCCACAGAGAAACCCAGTCTCGAAAAACCAAAAAAAAAAAAAAAAAGGTAAATGTCTTTGGTCCTAGTTAATCTAGGACATTTTTAGCCAGGATCATTCTTAAAGCAACATGAGCCAAATCTTGGGGTTGGTTTTGGGGTCTTTTGGTTTTTTGAGACAGGGTTTCTCTGTAGCTTTGGAGCCTGTCCTGGAACTAGCTCTTACAGACCAGGCTACCCTCGAAGGTTTTGGTGTCTTAAAAGACCTCCCACCAAAGAAAGTCCTAGGATACTATGTATTCTTTGAGGAACCGGCTCCTATTTTTACCTGTTTCCCAGCCTTAACAGTACTGTGGCTTCACAGGAAGCTACATTTCTAGTGTTCACAACAGAAAAGAACAACAAAAAGACGTGCTGCCTGCTAAGCCAACTTTGGCCTCCTAGGTCTCTGGTAGAACATCTCAGAACTTACCAGTCAAGTGTCTTAGACATTGAGCTGACCAGGAAGGCAGAGTGGATACACTGTGTCGTCAGCAGCCTCCTAAATGAAGTACTCAAGGTAACTGACCAAAGTGCGCATGAAAATCCTCACAGGAATCTGGAGGAGGTGGGCATGGTAAGAGGAAGTGGGTCGTGGGGCTGAGTCCCAGATGGGGACATCATTAGGACATCAGCTCCTTCCTGTCTGTTTCTTGGCCGCAGTGAGCCAAGCATACGGCTTTCTGCCATCTGCTTGCATCTTTGGGTCACACAACCTGAGGCTGAATCAAAACTTTTCTCATTATAAGTGATCTCAGACATTTTGCTACAACACTGGAAATCTAATAGAGAAACACAGAGAAAAATACACAGTGTTCTGAGCTGGAAGTCGGCGAGTCTCCCCAGCGGGGAAGATCGCTCATCACCACAGTCTGGCTTGTGCTGTGACAACAGGAATTTTTTTTAATATTTTTTATTATGTATACAATATTCTGTCTGTGTATATGCCTGCAGGCCAGAAGAGGGCACCAGACCCCATTATAGATGGCTGTGAGCCACCATGTGGTTGCTGGGAATTGAACTCAGAACCTTTGGAAGAGCAGGCAATGCTCTTAACCACTGAGCCATCTCTCCAGCCCTGACAACAGGAATTCTAAACTCTGCACCTGGGTGCTTCAGTGTTCCTTTAACTTCAGTAACAGGAGAAAGTGGTAAGGGATCAGCCTTGTAAACATTATTTACTTATTATAAACATTATTTCCCTGGAGCCTCTCTGTCCAGGCATCTGGTAAAAAGCCCTGTGCTGGGCTGGGGAGATACAGCCACGGTGGTGAGGGTTGAGTGGATCCCAGCACTCGTGTAAAAAGCTGAGCGCATCTGTAACCCCAACAGTGGGGGGCAGAGACAGAATTAGGATTGTTGGAGCTTGTTAGCCAGTCTACTTGAATTGGTGAGTCCGAGGTTCATTGAGACACCTTGTCTCAAAACATGTCTCAAAACAAAAGTGAAGAGTGATAGACACACGAGCAAGTATGTACGTACACACACGTACACACACACACACACACACACACACACACACACACAGAGGATCAGTGCTAGACAGGAACTGTGAAGAATAAGCCTACACAACACAGAGTCCATAATAATGCCCTCAGTACAGCTGGCTGCAGTCTGGTACCTGATAGTGCCATCAGCGATCTAGGAACTTCTCAGCAGTTCCTGGAGTTAGACAGAGGAAGCAGTGCTGTTCAAATACCGTAACAAAGGGATCACAGAATATAGGTGCTGTGGGATGTCTTTCTGTATACTGTGAATATGTGGTCTCATTGGTTGATAAATAAGAGCCAGGAGGGAAATCCAAGCAGAGATACAGGAGAAGAAGGGCAGAGTCTTGGAAATGCCAGCCAGCCAGCAACAAAGGAAGCAAGACATGTAGAAAATGAGAACAAGCCACGAACCACGTGGTAAAGCATAGATAAGAAACACCGGGTAATTTAAATGTTAAGAGCTAGCTGGTAAGAAGGCTTAGCCATCAGCCATGCACTTATAAGTACTAGTAAGCCTCTGAGTATTTTAAAAGCAGCTGCAGGACTGGGCGGAGCAGCAGAAAGCCTCTGTTTACATATAGGTTCCCTGGTCTTGGTTCAACTCACAACTGACCCAGTGGAATGCTCATCTTGAAAGAGGAGTGTGGTGGTGCAAACCTTAGCCTGGCCCTCGGGACACTGAAACATGGGTCAGTGGAGAGTCTGAGGCCAGACCAGGCTACATACTCAAGACTTTGTCTTAAACAAAAGAACCCGAGGGGATGGCGATCTAATCATCAAAATAGTAGCCTTTGAAACAGCTGCTCTGTGCCTCCGAGAGGCCAAGGTGGACGGAACCCTTGGCGCTTGTGTCTTCCTGGCTTACTTTCAAGGCCAGCAGAGAATGCGGTATTCTCCTGTCGACACACCAAGTTCCATTCCTTCCCATCACCTTGGTGAGGCCTGAGCAGAAACAAGAACGTCAGGTGGAGGGGCTGGAGAGATGGCTCAGTGGGTACCAAACCTGATGGCCTCAGTGCTGAGAACCACACGTCTCCTCTGGCCTCCACATCACACTCCCCACACAGATGGTTCTGTTTTCACGTCCTCCAAGAGAGGTCTGATTGTGCCTGATGAGGGCAGCAGTACATATTCCCCCAAGACAGAAGGCTTACTTACATCGTCTCTGTATTTGGACTTGTGAATCACCACTGCCTTGGAAGGAACTGTGGACTCTGGCTTGCGGATGTTGAACTCAGGCTTTGGTCTGGTTTGCTCTTGAAGGTTTTTCCACTCATCCAAGGTCATCTCTTGGACTTGATTTTCCTCTTCTACCTCCAACTCAGGAACTCTGTAAAGGTATATTATCATAATTTTTTTTTGCTGATGGAACTTTTGTAGCACTTTATTAGAAATGTAGTAAGGTGAAAAGTAACCAGACCCTCAGGGTCACATCTGAGTTTTATCTCTTCCATCCTATCCTGCACTACAAACTAAAGGTACCTTCACAGTGGTTTGTGAAAATGACGTCATCACCCCATGTTCTCCCCATCAATTACACCATCATGCACCTTTTCTGAAGGCAGGGGGCAATATGATAATTGGGGAAAAAATAAGAGATGTTGTGGACACAAAGTCATGGAAATCATGGACTGAAGTCTTAAAACAATGGGTCACAAACGTACACTTTTATAAATACCCCTTCGGTTGGTTCAGACTCTCTCCAGGCCCATGCTCCAAACCCTTTTTAGACCTCTTCCTCATTATGCCAGAACTATTTTTGATCACATTATAAGTTTAGGTTTTCTTGTGGCCTCATTATATCTTCATGCTTATTTCCACATTTGTCTGATAACTTCATCATGAGAACCTGTTAAAAATCGTTCATGTTTTACCCTCTTCTATGAGTCAGTTTGGAGTGAGGTTTTTATTGTAGACCTTTTTGGAGCACTGTGGGTGGAGCTTAGGGGTAGCATGTGTTGAGCAAACGTTCTGTCCCCATCCTATCTAAAACAGACTAGGAGATGGCTCGCTCTGGAAGCACCAGTTCCAAGGAATCTTGTGCCCTCGTATGGCTTCCAAAGGAACTGCATTTGCACACACACATGCAGGCAAAATAGACACATTAAAAACCTTTTCAAATGCCCAATATCATTAGTCGTCAGAGAAGGGTGGCAAACCACAAGAAGTTACCCCATTCCACACCTAACAGGACAACTGGTATCAAAAAGGCACTTTAAGGGTTGCAGAGATGGTTCATCAGCAAGAGTACTTGCAGCTCTTGCAGAAGACCTGGGTTTGGGTCTCAGGATTCATGTGGTGGCTTACAACCAGCTGTATTCAAGGGGATCCAACGCTCTTTTCTGGACCCCATGGCACCAGGCACACATATGGTATACATGTATGCAGGCAAAGCACTCATAAAAATAATTCTTTTTTAAGAAGGAAAAAAGTGTCTTTAAAGGCATTTAAAAAGTGTTGACAAGGGTGTCAAAAATATATGGTTAGGGAATTGTGTGTCAATTTAGAAAACAGTCTGGTAGGTGTTCAAATTTTACAGTCAGGTGTGGTGGTTCACGCCTTTAAACCCAGCATTAGGGAGGTAAGGTCAGCTGGACCTCTGTGAGTTCAAGGACAGCTGATCTACAGAGTGAGCCCCAAGACTGCTGAGGCTACATAGCAAATTCTAAGGCAGCCTACATAGAGAGATCTTGTCTCGAAATTTTTTTTTCTGACAGTTCATATATGACCTAGTAATTTCACACCTGAGAGAAATGAGAACATGCATCCATGTGAGACCACACACGAATGTTCACAGTGGTACTACACAGCGCCTCAAACTACAAACTACCAGTGTCTATTGTCTGATGAATAGATAAGGAAAATAAGGGATTAAAAAATAACAAAGGCTGGGCATGGTGGCATATGCCTTTAATGACAGCACTCGGGAGGCAGAGCCAGGTGATTTCTAAGTTTGAGCCCAGCCTGGTCTCCAGAGTGAGTTCCAGGATAGCCACAGCTGTTACACAGAGAAACCCTGTCCCAAAAACAAAGCAAAGCAAAAGTATTAAGGAAGGTCATTAAATGACAGAAATTTGGAAACATGATGAAGAGTGAAATAAGCCAGCATGTCCTCTTTCCTGTGTAAGATCCCACTTATGTGAGTTCTCCAGTGAAGAGGAAAACTCAGAGACCAAAGCAGTCAGGGTAGCAGACGCCCTCCAACGTCAGAACGCTGTGATGAGGAACAATTCAGCTGCTGCGTGAAGCAAGGGAGGAAGTGTCTAACACATCGGTAAACTGGCCAAACTGGAAGAGTAAGTGTGTGTTTTAGGTTGTACATGCAGGATTCAAGCTCTTCCGTCGAGAAGTTCTGAGCCCGAGAGGTGAACTGGAGCTGCACTGTGGCTAATGCTGACAGCCAGAGCCACGGGGAGAGAACATCATTGGCAAGGAATGGAATTTTTAAACCATCAAAAATGGCACATCGCTATGAGATTTCCATGATTTTGAAGTTTGACGGGGCCAAAGAAACAAGAGCTCCTCAACATTGGCCAACATGGTTTCTCCGCTGGCCGCACTGAATTCCCACAGAGGCTTACATTCCGCTGCTCTGCACAGAGCAGCATGGTGGCCAGCCTTGCTTAGCCTCCTCCAGTGTTAGTCCATCCTACCTTGTCTAATATTAGGAAGGCCACTGTGTCTTAATTCTGTCAATTAGAATGATAAAAACTTGCTGGCTTTCAACCTCCGTGCACCTGAACACACACAAGTGTTTACTCCTCTAACAGTGTTTCCTACATAATTCACTTTCCCAGCTCACAGAAATTATGTGTCTGTTTCTTTAGTTAACACTGTCCAAATAGGCACATTAACTATGAGTCCTATATTAAAAACACATTCTTAGTTGTTTTGAGCAGTAAGTTCGCAGCTGTTGCGACTGTCAGTCACCGCCAATTTTACAAGAAGCAAAGATGAGACTGGCAGGTATTTACATGGCAACCAAGCTCTGGCTCCATTCTCGGTGCCCCTCCCTCTCTCCCACTTGTGGATATGAACATAGCCGTGCACACAACACAGTCCTCACAACTCCGTGCTGCGGCAGCTGGTTAGCCCCATTTTACAGATGAGGGCAGATGAAATAACTTGATCAAACTGGTGCAGTCTACTCTGCAGCTGAAGGTGAGTAAGAAGCCAGCAGCAGGGTCAAGAGCAGAATTCAGCAAGCAGGGAAGCAAGCCTACTACGGCTCCCAGTGGGGTGAGGATAAGGTACATTCAGAACACGAAGTAGGGGCCACAAAATGAATCCCGAGAAGGCACAAGAATAGTCAAACTTGAGTGTCCCAGCGAGGCCAGGCCCTGCGGGACTGTACACATCAGGGTAAGAACAGAGAGGGAACAAGAAGCCACTGGAGGGGGTTTCAAGGGGTCGGAGGACATGACACTCAGAGAACCAGTCTAAGAGCCACTCTGGTGCAGTGGGAATGCAGAGGCCATCGGGAGCTGCAGTGACAACCAGAAAACAGGTTAGGTTGTACCGGTGACAGACAGTGAACAGTTAGGGTCTGAGCGCAAGCCTGAATTTGGGGGTGGGAAAGGACTGAAGACAGGGCTTCCCAGGGAGACTTCTTAGCTTCCATTGTGGAAGCTGACAGGTGATAATGCTGTTCCAGCAGACAGACACTGGTGAGGTCAGACGTCTATGGGGAAGCAAGCAGTGCAGTCACCTAAGCGTGCAAAGCAGAGGGGATGCTGGAGAAGGCGTGCAGGAGGCGCACACAGACCTTGAGCTCTTACTGAAGGAGGAAGCCACTGATCTGTATTCTGGTGTCAACACAGGCATGACAATTTAAGCAGCAGGTATGTAAGATACTGTAAAGATTCAGAAAAGGAGAAGAGGCCTAAGGCAAAACCCTCATGAGTCACAAAGGAGATGTTCAAGGCAGAGGGAAACCAGAGCCAGAGAGCAGAGCTCAAATCCGCACAAATCCAGAATGAAGTAGCCATTAAGCCTGGTGACGTGGAGGGAGTGTTCAGAGGGTAATGACAATAGGAGGCAGGTCTGGAGTTAAAAGAATGAGTAAGAGAGGAAATAACCATGGCACAGTGCAAGGCCAGTAGGAGACAACCAGAGCTGGGGAGGAATACATGAACACACTGACAGCTTGAGGGTTTGAGGAAATCCGTGGGAATGGACCCAAAGCTCTAAGAGGTGGGAGAAGAGATGGTCCAGTGTTCTGCACCGAGGAAAAGAGGCTCTGAGGATGGGAAGACCACCAGCTTCCTGTCTGGGGCACTGGATTGCTCAGAGGTGTGGCAACACCAAGGGAAAGTCCTGTCAAGGTTTGGGATGCTGCCCGGTGTGATTGTCCAGAGGGGATGGAGAGATGGCCCAGTGGGTAAAGGTGCTGTACACAAGCCTAGTGACCTGGGATAGATCCTGGAATCCACATAGAGGAGGAAGGAGAGAACAATGTACAAAGCTGTTCTCTGACCTCCACATGCACATGTGATGCATACACAGACATAGTAATAATAAAAGTAAAAACCAAACTAAACAACAAAAACCTTTCAATGGTTCCAATTAGCCCTGCCTTGTGACTTGCTTGGCTATGGATTCCAGGAGGTGGCTTTGCCTTGAGAGACAAAACTAGGATACTGGAGGATCCTACGAGTTCTGTGGCTAGCACCCTAGCTCATTCACAGGGAAAGGAGGCTTAAAGCCTCAGTGTGCTAGGTATGAACCAGAGACCAGTTCTTCATGGAAAAAAAGGAAGACAGGAGAATAAAGGGGACAAAAGCAAAACAGAAGAGGTAAGGGGGCAGAAGATACAATGCTTGAATTTAATCTATTCTCACTTAAAAAAAATCTATCAGATTACTTAACTAGTTTGTTAATAAGATCAACCTAGTATGATATGAGAAAGGGCTCAGCTTTTAAAACCATTAAGGAAAGACTAGAGAGATGGCTCAGTGGGTTAAGAATGCTTGCTCCAGCTGGGTAAGGTGTGTGCACCTTTAATCCCAGCGTTGGGGTGCAGAGAGAAGTGAGGCTGTGTGAGCTCAAGGTCAGTCTGGTCTGAATATTGCATTATAGGACAGCCAGGGCTACACAGAGAGACCCCATCTTCTTTGAGAGTACCTGCACTGCAAACATGAGGACCACAGTGTGAATGTCCAACACCCACCTAAAAATTCCAGGAATGTGGAGTGGAGACAGAAGGATCCTAAGAATTCACTGGCAACCTAGCTTAGCTGAAACAGTGAGCTTTCATTTGTGAGGGACCCCGTCTCAAGGCAACAAGGGACAAAACCACAGAGAAAGACACCCAGTACCCTGCTCTGGCCTCTACATTCACACAAGCAACCTCCCCGCACACACACACACACACATGCTCACATGCACACATGCACATTCTCACACGCACATGCACACAGTGTCCAATCTTGGGAGGGGAAATGTATCATTAAGAATCACTATGAGAGATAACCCATAGGTCTAAGAAGCAGCTGCTTACTTGGCAGGAGACTCCTCATCCAGGGTGCCTTGGGACTCCTCCATCGCTGAGATCTCGTCCATGGGTACAGCTGGCTCCGTGTCACTGAAAAGCAGCAAGAACATTTGTCATACAGTCCGTCATGCCAAGGAAACACAATTTAGGCCTCGTTTCTTAGGGGCATGCCCTTGAAGCGACCATATCCATACTGCAGTGAAAAACAGTAGTAAGGGCTGCTTAAAAATATGTTATTTCCCACTCAGGAGCAGAGGCAGGAAGATCTCTGTGAGTCCAAGGCCAGCCTGGTCTACAAAGCAAGTTCCAGGACAGTCAGGGCTACAAAGAGAAATCCTGCCTTAAAAACAAAAAGTTAGCCGGGCGGTGGTGGCGCACGCCTTTAATCCCAGCACTCGGGAGGCAGAGGCAGGTGGATCTCTGTGAGTTCGAGGCCAGCCTGGTCTACAAGAGCTAGTTCCAGGACAGGCTCCAAAGCCACAGAGAAACCCTGTCTCGAAAAAACCAAAAAAAAAACAAAACAAAAAGTTATTTCCAAAATGTTAGAGATAAATAGAAACATCCATGAATGCTCTAAATTTAAGACCAGACGATAATGATCAGGGGAAAAAAATCCAAACTCTTATAATACTGGAGAATCTATCTTTTCATTTTCTCTTTATATATATATATATTTTTTTGAGTAAATGTCTCACTGTGCAGCCCGGAGTGTCTGAGAGCTCACTGTGTAGACCAGGCTACCCTCAAACTCACATACAAATCTACCTCCCTCTGCAATGGGCTGGGATCCTCCCTCCAAGTGCTGGACTCACAGGTGTACGTTACCAAGCCTGGCAAGAATTCCAGCTTTGGGGGCTGGAGAGATGGTTAAGAGGTCTTGAGTTTAATTCCCAGCAAACACATGGTGGCTCACGGCCATCTATAATGGGATCTGGCGCCCTCTTCTGACATGCAGGTGTACATGCAGATAGACAGAGCACAATATACGTAAAATAAGTAAACCTCAAAAAATGATTTTAAAAAATTATTCTAGCTTTCAATTTTTTTAAAAGCTTATTTTATTTTCTGTATATGTGTGTTTGTCTGCATGCCTGTATGGGTACCATGTGGGCACAGTGCCCACCAAAGATAGAAGAGTTATTCAAAACTTCTGAAACTCCCTTATATGAGCAGCAAGTGCTCAATTTGATACAAGGCTTCATGAACTCCTTATTTGCTACAGATAACCTTGAACGTCAGAACCTGGGATTACAGGTATGCACCATCACTCCCAGTTCATACGGTGCTGGAAACAGACCCAGACTTTTCTGCATGCTAAGCAAAAAAAAAAAATTTTTTTTTTTGAGACAGGGTTTCTCTGTGTAACTTTGGAGCCTGTCCTGGAACTAGCTCTTGTAGACCAGGCTGGCCTCGAACTCACAGAGATCCACCTGCCTCTGCCTCCCAAGTGCTGGGATTAAAGGCATGCACTACCACCACCCGGTTGTGAGTTGTTCTACCTGAGCCACATGTAAAGACCCTGCAAAATACTTTACCAAATAAACAGCTGTAAGAACTTTGGACACTCACAGGGAAATAAAGTACAGGCCTGAGTGTGATGCATATGTCTATAACCCCAGCACTTGGAAAGCTAAGGCAGAAGGATTCACAGTAATCTGGGCCAAATAGTGAGAACCTGTCTCATATATATATATATATATATATATATATATATATATATATATATATATATATATACACATATTCTGAGATGTGCAAGTGTACACACCATATACTTAAGATATATGAGCATATATGTGGCCATCTGTTTGTCAAGTAGAAATTGATGTGGATTGTTGTTTAGGGCGCGCGCACATCTGCAATTGACTGAATCAGGAGAAAGCTTGTAAAAACATAGTTGTTGTGTTGTATTTAGACTCAAAACTATTTTTAAGGTCTATTTGCTTATTTACTTGCTTTATTTATTTGAGACAGAGTCTCATGATGTAGCCCTGGCTGGCCTGGAACTCATTATATAGACCAGGCTAGTCCAGAATTTGTTGAGAGCCTCCTACCTCTGCCTCCCAATCCAAAGCATCTGCCACCATACCCGACCCCCTAAAGGTCTATTATTTTATCTTATTTTAGCTAAGTTAAAAACAGTCTAAGAATCTAAGTACAACACAACAACTATGTTTTAAAAAGCTTTCTCCTGATTCAGTCAATTGCACATATACACACATGCACACACACACACTCCAAACAACAATCCACATCAATTTCTACTTGACAAACAGAACCAGAGAGAACACAGTTTTTAAAAAGCCAAGGTTCAGGGACTCTGGCTCCACTGCAGGCTCTCAGGGAACACGCCCTTGCACCTTACCTAGTGTCTTTACCTGATCCCCAGGAGCGCACACTGCAGACCCCCATGCTGTCCTCCATTCTGTTTGCTCTGAAGAAACAAAGAACAGCCATGTTCCTCATCGGCCTCCAATCAGAAAGCACTACCCCAGTGTCTGCGGAGACAACTCTCACAAAGGGCCTGGGTTTAATTTCCAGTGCTTACATTAGACAGCAACAACTGTCTGTAACTCTGGCATCATCTTTTGGCCTCTACAGGCACGGCACTCATGCATGTCAGCCCACCCCCACAACATACACACAGATGCACGTCATCTTATAGAATGAAACCCTGTTCCACGAGAATGACCGCGCTCGTATTAAGCTGGTCATCAACAGACACAAAAGCTGAAGTAGAAATGTCACAGCAAAGGAGCTTACGCTTTATCATTGCTGCTGTATCTCTCAAAGTCTCGCTTCCCTCTTTGGTCAAAGGAGTCAAAAGCTCTGTTCCCGGGTCCACCTCGGCCTCTGCTCCTCAGGCCTCCTCTGGGGCCTCCGCGTCCTCTCAGTGGCCTGTCTCGGTCAAACCTGTCAACTGGTCTAGGAGAAGACAGGAATGATGAGAAGTGGTGAACTGGACTTAAAAGGTCCGAAGCCTTTTTGAAAAGAACATGCCAACTCTAGAAGGCAGCTATGGTTATAAGTCAGAAAGTATGATGGCTTGACTAAACTAACAGTTCACCACTGAACACAGTACCTGGCACTTCTCTGGGCACTGAACACACAGCACTTTAATGCTCACAGCCACGTTTAATACACAGAACTTCTGTAAAGAGACGAGAACCTGAGGAAGGATCTGCCCCAGGTCACATGGGTATCAGGTAGGGAGTACAGGTCCTTGTTCTTTCTCAACTGGCTTTCACTTGTGAATTCAGTTTCCTCGTTTATATACAATGACTGTGTTAGTTAAATGTAAAGGTTCTTTCCTGTCTTGGTATTAAACACTTAATTTGAAATGGTCTGTGTAAGAAAAATGCTTCATCTTTAAAAATTATCCCTCCAAATCTCTCTTCTAGACATACCCAGAAGGTGATATTTAGAGCTGAAAACTTTAACATACTGAACTTTTTTCTATTCTGTGACCAAAGACAGGGAAGACTAGTGATTTTTAAGATTAATTTATTTATTTTGTTTTTTGAGACAAGGTTCCACTGTGTAAGAGCCTTGTCTGTCCTGAAACTAGCTCTAGACCAAGCTGGCCTCGAACTCACAGAGATCCACCTGCCTCTCTCTGTCTCCCAAGTGCTGGAATTAAAGGAATGTGCCACCACCACCCAGTGACTTACCTTATTTTTATTTATGTGTATGCCTGTGTCAATCTATATGTAAGCAAACATCTCTGTGTGTGCTCTTGGAGGCCAGAGCTGGAATTACAGGCAGTTGTGAGCTCCTGGTACGTAAATGCGCTGTAAACCAAACTCAGTTCCTCTGGAAGAACAGCAGGTGCTCGCCTGCCAAACCTAAAAAGTCTATGTTCAGAGGGTTCGATTAAGTTCACTAAGAGGCCTAAGGAAAAGCTCCTGCTTCACTCAAAGGAATATTTGCGTCCCAGATCCACATACACCAACATGACTATTCTCTGCATCTGATCCTGGGCTCGGTCAACTCCTCACACAAAGGATGTCACTTCTGAAGGAAAACACGTGTTCTGCCTGTATAGAGTCAACATCCTTGTCAACTAACTGAGATCCGAGTCACTCCAACTCTAGTGTTTGTTTTCCATCTCTAAGGGCTGAATTTAGACTCTTTTAAGATAACAAAAATTTTATAATTTTGTCTAGTAACGTGTATCAAGAAATTTGAAGTAAGTGCACTTTAATTCAAATAAGCAAAAGCCAACCTGGATTACAGCCCAGTTTGCAGACTATGCTGTGGGAGATGCTATCCCAGATAAGTGACAAAGCGAGCTGGTAGGTAGCTGTGACAGTGGTTTGTCACTGTGGGTCGACAAGCCTCCCCCATCCCAATTTTATCTGTTTTTATACCATCTCTACCCACTTAACTTTGTACTAAAGCAGATGCAGGTTACAACCTCACCTGGCTTCTAATTCTAGGACTCTACTGAGGAAATGCCTGACACAGAACAAAAGCTGCTTCTGCTCCCATGCATCATTAAAAAGCCTGATGCTGAGCCAAGCACAGGCCCATTAGCACTGAGCAAGTGGCGATGTATGAGACACCCAAATAATGGGTCACTGAGTACACAATTAACCACTGAGTGTACAGTTAACGCATTGTGTGCAGTTAGCACACAACCAAAAACACCGAGCAAACGCTGCTGATCCCATGGGAAACCGTCATGTGTGTCAAGAAGAATAAGGGAATAGAGTGGTCAGGCGTGTGCACTACCATAGGGTCACATGTTTGGATGTTTGCCTCGTAGTTGGTGGAACTGTTTGGGAAGGACTAGAGGTGTGGGAAGGATTAGAAGGTGTGGGCTTGATGAAGGAGGTGTGCCATGGGGGGTGGGCTTTGAGGTTTCAAAAGCTCTCACTAGCCCACTCCTGTCTCAGTTAGCTTGATCTCTACCTCGTGGTTATAGATGAGAAACGAGCTCTCAGCTGCTGCTCCAGAACCATTCTGCCTGCCTGCTGCCATGCTCCCTGGCATGATGGTTAAAGACACACCCACTGAAGTTTTAAGGCCCCTATTAAATGCTTTCTTTTTTCATAAGTTGCCTTGATCATGATATCTTGTCACAGCAACAGAAAACTAATGGGGCTGGAGAGATGGCGCAGAGATTATGAGCACTGGCTGCTCTTCCAGAGGATCTGGATTCAATTCCCAGCACCCACATGGCGGCTCACAACTGTCCGTAACTCCTGCTCCAGGGGCTCAAACATCGTCACACAGACACAGATGCAGGCAAAACACTAATGTACATAAAATACAAATAAATAAATTTTTTTAAAAGTAAAATTTTTAAAAAGAAAGAAAAATAACTAATATGTCACTTTACTACCTCAGTAGATTAACAGATGGAAAAATGTTGATTGGTTTTGTGATTTCACATGTGTTTGTTTATTGTGTGTGCATGAACACACATGTACAACAGTTTACATGAGGAGGTCATGGGACAACTGCTAATCTCATAGTGATTATATCCCTAAACCCAAAATTAGTTTCCTAATCTAACTTCAGAAGAATTTTTAACCTCTTCAATATACTTGTGTGTGTGTGTTTTGTTGGTTATTTTTGTTTTGTTTTGTTTTATAACATGAGAGCTTTTCAGGAGTTGGAGAAATGGTTCAGAGGTTAAGAGTGCTGGCAGTTAAGAGATCTTAAAAATGACCTGGGTTTGATTTCCAGCATCCACATAGTGGCTTATAACCATTTGTAACTCTGCTTCTGGGAGATCTGATACCCCTCTGGCCTCCATGAACACCAGGCACAGATGTGGTACACATACATACACAAAGGCGGAGTCCCACAAACATAAAATAAGGTTTTTTTTGTTTGTTTTTGTTTGTTTTTCTTTTCTTCGAGACAGGGTTTCTCTGTGGCTTTGGAGCCTGTCCTGGAACTAGCTCTGTAGACCAGGCTGGTCTTGAACTCACAGATCTTCCTGCCTCTGCCTCCCGAGTGCTGGGATTAAAGGCGTGCGCCACCATCGCCCGGCTAAAATAAGTTTTTTTAAATGCTTTTTGTATGAACCTTCTGTTCTTTGAGCTTTATGCATGGTAGGCAAATGCTCAACCACTGAGCTGCACCCCAAACCCACAACTTTTTTTGTTGTTTTGTTTTTCAAGACAGGGTTTCTCTGCACAGCCCTGGCTGTCCTGGAACTCCCTCTGTAGACCAGGCTGGCCTTGAACTCAGAGATCTGCCCGCCTCTGCCTCTCAAGTACTGGGATTAAAGCCGTGCACCATCACCTGGCCACAATTAATTTTTAATTGTATAATCATTTCCTATATACTAAGGTATAGGTAAATGGAAGATCCTTCATGTTCTACTGAAGGTAATATGACTTGAGACTTACTTTGGCAAATTATTTGTAGGACTGCCACCACAGAAATGTCACAAAGCCTAGTAGTTATCTGGAAATCTCTGGGGCCCCGGCCACCCTAACTGAGGTACTAAGGTACATACTTTTCATCTGTAAACTTCTCCGCTGCCAAGTCTGCCTGTCTCTCAGTGTCATAGAGTCGATATTCCCTGTAGGGCCTTCGCTCTGCTCTATCAAGCGCGTCTGTCCCCCGGTTGTCATTCCATCCTTGCTGCTCACCTCTTCTGGGAGTCCGCTTCTGGCCTGCGGGGAACCAAAGCAAAGCTCGAGCACAGCATCCACAGCACCACGGTTTCTGCCCAGAATCAAAGTCGCTGGAAAGCAAGGGCTTCAGGGAGAAACAGTCACCGCCTCCCAGTGCCGCGTCTGCTAATTAGAAAACTGCACCATGTCCTGGAAATGCCAGGGTTAGCCCATACCAACTACAGACTTACAGGATTGATGACCATCTTGCCTCAGGTGTGCCACCATGCTTGGCTAGTCTGACATTTTTTCAGTGCCTCTGTGAATGCTGTCAGGTGTCTTTTACTGGATGGATGGCATTTCACAAATACACCTTTACCAAGCCATAGTGATAAAGATTCATCTAAGAAAATTAAAGGATTAAAAACCCTGTACCTCAGACAATACTTTTAGGATCCCATCTGCAGCTGGGCTTGGTGGTGCTTTAATCCCAGCACTCAGGAGGCAGAGGCAGGTGAATCTCTGAGAGTTCCAGGACAGCCAGGACTACACAGAAAAACCCTGTCTTGAAAAACTAAACAAAAACAAAACAAAACAAAAAAGAATCCTAGCTACAAACAAACCAAGGGCAACTAGGGTCTATCTTCTGGCATGAAGACAGGTGTTTGTGGTATGCTTAGAACATCGAGAGATATAAATAGAGCTTTTATTGCAAAAATTTACATTACCAAGAAATCAAAATTGGGTGCTGGAGAGATGGCTCAGTGGGCAAAGTGCTTGTTGTGCAAATTATGAGGACCAGAGTTCAGACACCCAGAACCTAGAGAAAAGCCAAGAGTGATGAAGAATGCCTGTAACACCAACACTAGGGAGGCAGACTAGCCTTAGTCAGCTAGAACAGATACACAGTAGAGTTCTGGCTTTATTGAAAGACCATGTCTCAGGCAGTGGTGGCAAAGGACTTTACTTCCAGCACTTGGGAAGAAGGTGGATCTCTGAGTTCAAGAACAGCCTGGTCTACAGAGAGTCCCAGGACAGTCCCAAGATTACACAGAGAAATCTGGGCTCAGAAAAAGAAAAAAGAATGAAAGAGAGAAAGGGAAAGGAAAGAAAACTATGTCTCTAGGGGGCTGAAGAGATAGATGGCTCAGCTGTTGGGAGCACTGACTACTCTTCCAGAGGTTCTGGGTTCACTTCCCAGCACCCACATGGCAGCTCACAACTGTTGGTAACTCCAGTTTCAAGGGATCCGACACCCTCACACAGACATGTATGCAAGCAAAATACCAATGTACATGAAATAAAATAAGTCATTAAATTTATTTTAAAGGACCCTGACTCAAGAAAATAAGGTGAGGGCTGGAGAGATACCTCAGAGGTTAAGAGCATTCGCTGCTCTTCCAGAGGTCCTGAGTTCAATTCCCAGCAACCACATGGTAGCTCACAGCCATCTGTAACTCCAGTTCTGGGGATCTGACACCCTCTTCTGGCCTCTGTGGGCATTGAAATGCATATACACTGTATATATACACACATGAAGGCAAATATGCTCACACATAAAAGACAAAAAACGATCTTTTCAAGAAAAGAACTATTATTTTTAATCAACTTCTGATTTCCCACTTGCCACTCATATTTTTAACTATGTATCTCCGTTCAGCTACAGAATTGCTGAAGTGCTTATTCTCACTTCTTTCTGCTTCTCTTAGTTATTTCTTTTTTTTTCCGAGACAGGGTTTCTCTGTAGCTTTGGTGCCTGTCCTGGAACTAGCTCTTGTGGACCAGGCTGGCCTCGAACTCAACAGAGATCCGCCTGCCTCTGCCTCCCGAGTGCCGGGATTAAAGGCGTGCGCCACCACCGCCCAGCTTCTCTTAGTTAATCGATTAAGTGTCTTCCAGTGTCCCTACTAAATGTAATTTATTATAATAATGGAATACCTCGCAAACATTACAGTTCTCTAAAATCCCAAAACAAAGGTAACCAGAGAGATTTCCGTGTTCCCCCACAACTTGGTTCTAGGAGATCCAGTTGCAACTGGACCTAGCTTGTTTCTCTGTGCTGAATCAGCAAGGCAGTTGCAGATGCTGTATTTCCCCAGCCCTTTCAATAAGGAGCTGTCAGCTGTCTACAATAAGACTTCCTAAAAGACAGAACTGAATGTGGGCTTACCCACCAGAACCCTGAAAGTCTATGAGAACAAGAATGGAACAGCCGATGACTGAAGAATGAGTTTATTGGACAAGGCTCACCCAAGGCTCATCATTAGACCGACAAGAACACTAGAAATCTGTATTTCCATGGGAAAAATAGTGACTTCTACATCACTGAGATCAGCAACTGTTCTGTTACACAGCAAATGTGCTGAGTATTTGTGCTCACTACACATTCACTCAGGACATTCAAAGTTTGCATTTTTTTTCTTTTTCTTTTTTTCCAAGACAGGGTTTCTTTGTGTAGCCTTGGCTGTCCTAGAACTAGCTCTGTAGACCAGGCTGGCCTGGAACTCACAGAGATCTGCCTACCTCTGCCTCCTGAGTGCTGGGATTAAAGGTGTGCGTCACCACTGCCCGGCTAAATTTAAAAAAAAATTTTGAGTACAGTAAACCATGGTCTTTCAGGTCAGTTAGCACTAACACCTACAGTCACTCTCTGCGGTCCATCAGATACATTTAGAACAGGAGCCTCGGGCATGGTAATCATGCACACTTGGAAAAAGAACCCTCATTTCAAAATTTCCATTCTAACAGCATCAACTAGGTCTCTAAAGCCAGAACCCCTAGACTGTGGACTGACAGAAGAAAGTTCTAAGTCTACTAGCTTACGGTTCCAAGTGAGAGAGTAGATTGCAAAAACAGAAACAGCAATGTGCTGTGTGCACGCGTGTGCCAGTGTGCGCATGGATCCAGAAGCAAGAGTAAACCCTGGTTCATACCCTCTGAGACCAGGCCTCTCTCTGGGGCTCATGGATTCAGACTAGGGATTGAACATGAGGTCCTCATGTTTTTGACCCACACTGTGCTTTCATTACATAAATATATGTATATAATGCATAGTGCTACTGATAATAAAAAACTAAGGGACCCATTTGCTAGCTTCATACATTTCTGAGATTGCTTGGGGGGGGGGTGGATCACTTGCTCATCATGCATCAAACACTGGGTCATCATAACAAAAAATATTTCTAATTTTTAAAGGGCTAAAAAAATCGACATTTTAGCCAGGCGTAGTGGTACATGTCTTTAATCTTGGCACTAGGGAAGCAGAGGCAGGCATATATCTCTTTGAGTTCAAGGCCAGACTGGTCCACAAAGCTAGTTGCAGGACAGCCAGGGCTGTCATACAGAGAAACCCTGTCTCAAAAAACAAACAAACAACAACAATAACAAATCAAAAATTTAACTGGTACTCTTCAAAGGCTAATATATTTTCACTTGATTAAGAAGTAAATAGAGGGGAGGATGGAGGGAGGGTGGCACGTCTTTAATCCCAGCACTCGGGAGGCAGAAACAGGCAGTTCTCTGAGTTTGAGGCCAGCTTGGTCTACGAGCAAGTTCCAGGTCAGACTCCAAAGCTACAGAGAAACGCTGTCTCAAAAAACAAACAAAACAGAAGTAAATAGGCAAAACAGCCTTTCTCTAATCTTTCCCTTCCATTTTTATAAATGCGTTTAAGAGAAACACATAATAAAACTGTACAGTTTAATGCATTTCAATTTTAAAAGAAATCCTACACCCACTGTGGTATCCATCTTCGTTGTAATAATTTTCTGATTCTCAAGCAATGTCTCAAATTAACTTCACAGATTACAGTAAACATTACCTAGCCGAAGCCTCAACCGTAAAGCTAGAGGTTTTCTAGACCGTTTTTCTCAAGCAAGGACAAAGCAATAATGCTCACAGGAATACCTGCCTACCCCGTGGTTAAACTGCACTCCGGTCTCAATACTCCTTCTTGCCAACCCTACATACGGTCATAGTGTTATCACGGGGAAAACGGGGCAAGCAGGCGGCAAGAGCGTGGCTGCAAAAGCCTTGACGCAGCTCAGGTGACAGCCCCGAAGTCTGAAGGAGCCTGCTGTGCACACAAGCACACCCAGCGGAGGGTTGGCCCTTCTGCTAACCAGAAAGCGTAACTTTGAACATTCTGACTGCAAAGGTTAAAGCCGGCTCTCCAAAACCAGTACTGAATCAATTACAGTTACACTCCCCACCTACGCTATCTGTTCCACCTGCAATCAATGCCACAGAAGCTACGAGAGGGAGATAAAGAAAAGGGATAAGGCGCAGAGAAGCCGGGACCCCAAGCTCAGGGTCTGCCGTTCCGGGGCTCCTGCACCCTCGGGTGCCCAGGCCTCCCTGAATCTCGAGGCCCAGAGTCTGGGATCCCTGAAGGCTTCAACTGCGCGTCGCCTACGGAGCTGAATCCCGCAGAGGCCCGCGGGGTGTGTGTGTGAAGGAATGAAGGAGGCAGCCAGGGGCAGATGTCGGGATCTTAGCTTCGCAACCCTCAGCCTGTCAGTCCCCGGACCCTCCATCGAACCTGGACCCCGGGCCTTCTCGTTCATCAAGAACCTCCAGCTCGGTCCACTCCATCCCCGACGCAGAGCGAGTTCATAGGGACAAGGACCCCCAGACCCCACTCGGGAGGATGACTCCCCTACCCCTTCTCGAGGATAAGGGATCCTGGGAGAGTAACCAAGGATCCTCGGTCCATCAAAATTCACTGCCCAACTGTGATGAGCCTACCGGGATTAAGACCCTGGCCTCTATACCGAGACAGGGTGACCTGGAAAAGTGACAACCCAGGAGGGTGGCCCTGGAGGGTCATATCTTGCGAGAGACTGACTCCAGGAAATTTGACTCTGAGGGGGTGACCCTGGAGGGTAGGATATTATAATAACCCACGGGAGGGTTATTAGGGTGATTACCCTGGAGGGTGGCTGCCAGAAGGGTGACCCCGGGCCCTGAGCCCATCAGGACTCCCAGCTCTGACTTGACTCGCCCACGCGGGACCTGTCTCCGCGACCAGAGTCCAGCGGCGGAGGGGGTGAGCTGGGTGCCCACGGCGTACCTGACGGCTGCGAGCCCCCAGGGTTGTCCGGCTGCTGTGCGCTCGCTGCCGCGAGGCTTTTGCGCTCTTTCTGCGACTCCCTGCGGCCGGCCGCGCCGGGTCTGTGTCCTGAGGCCACAGCCGGGCTCCGGCCGCCGCGGTGCCAGACCCCGCTGGCTGCCGCCGCCTCGTCGCGCCGCTTGCGCTGCAGCTGCTGCTGGCGCCGGTGCTCGGCCTCGCGCAGGATGTCGAACGGGTCCGACTCGTCGTCCAGCAGCTGGTGGAAGCGGTTGGCCACGACGCAGCCGAACGTCTCCTGCATCGCGGCGCCCGCGGCGGCCACCGGGCTCCCCAGGGCCCCCTTCATGCCGCCGCCGCTGCGGGCGCCGCGGGCAGCCTAGGCCAGCGAGGCTCAGGGAAGCCGCGGGCGAGGACCCATGCAGCAGCCGCGGCCGCGCTCCCGGCCCGCGGTCGGCTCCGCCCCGCCGGCGCGCGCCAGCCAATCAGCGCTCGCAGACACGCCCCCGGGCCCGGGCGCGCACGACGACTCAATGGGCAGCCGCTGTCTGTGACGTCACGCCCCACCTTATCCTCCCCCCCCCCCCCCGGTCTGTGGGCGTGGTGGTGCGGGACTGGGGCGGAGCTACCACGGGAGGCACCGCGGAGGCAGCTCGCCTTTGCGCAGCACAGCTTGGTGGGAATCCGGTTGCGCCTCGCTGCACTTCACCTAGGTGACCTGGTCACTAGTCTTTCAGGGGCTGCGTGTTCGGGGAATGGCTGTAGACTGAGAGAAAGTGCTTAGAGGAGAGTCAGAGTTCTCAGGAGATGGAAGTATTGCTGGGAACTGAGCCAGTCAGGCTTGCAGAGACTTGAGCTTCTGACAGAGGTGACAGGGGCAAAAGAGCAAACCAAAGAAATAACCCTGCGACCCACTGTGATGAGGTGATGCGTGCAGGCGCGGACAGGGTGAGGTTTAGATAGTGGTTGTTTGCTTTTGAGACAGTCAGTTAAGGCCTGGTTTCTGGTACTCAAATTTCAAACTAGCTGTCAGGCTTGCTAGAAAGTGCCTTTACTTCCTAAGCCATCTCTCTTGTCCTGAAAATTAACTTTGTAAGTTATCATACAAGTAATGGTTCTGTGGTATATGTGTTTATATATGTGTATATATGCATATATATGCTGTTACGCTTTCTTCAAAATTGTTCCCTTCCCTCACTTCTCCATGCCCCACCCCTGCCTTCTGTTCACATGTAAAAGGAATAGTTAAACCCACGCGTTAAAAGGTCTGAGTTTTACTGCTATTCTACTTTCCTGTGCAAAGAAGTCGAAAGTGATTTTTGTCTCAAGTTGTAATCCCCCAGACTTGCCATTCAGGCAGCTGATAGATTCTCAGTAAATACATGTTGAATTGACTAGAGATTTTAAGAAGCTGGTCATTTTCTTTTTTGAATTAAAGAATAATGCCTGCATTTTCTAGCAAAAATTGAAAACAGTTATTGAAATGAAAACGTGTATTATTCTCAAAGGTGCTATTCATAGTGAGCAGAAGGCAGAGGCAACTCAATGAAGTGTGCCACAGCAGCAGCTTGTATTCTGGGCAGAAAAAGAACAAGTGTTGGTACACTCTGCAGCGCAGATGAACCTTGAAACATTGTGCAAAGGGTCAGGTCATGTCAGGAATGGGTAAATCCACATGGTTTAGTTACCTTTGCCTCGCTGCATTCACAATAGCACATTAGATTTGTTTTGGCTCCTAGTATCAGAGGTATCCAGTTCATCATGGCAAGGAAGGCATGGGAAAGCATTCGGTTCATGTCGGGAGCCTGGGGTGGAGGCTGTTCTCATCATGATGGACCAAAAAACCGAGAGCAAAAGAGGAACCAGGCAGGGGTAACTTATCCTCCAAGGACTCATCCATCCAGGCGCTCTCTCCTAAAGACTCCATAGTCTCCCCAGATAACACTACCAGCTGAAGAACAAGTGTTTAAAACCATGACCCCACGTGGGCATTTCAATATTCCAGCTGTATCACTTGAAACAGAAAGCAGGTTAGGAATTTAATTGGAATGCCTTCTTTTCTAGAAACTAAGGTATTCAATGATTTGTTATGTGGTGTAGATTCATGGCATTTAGTTTATTCTGTGAGTGCAATCCTGCTATGGGATAATGGTCTCACACACTGTAAAGATTTGTCACTCATGTAGGTTTAATACAGTGGTGATTGACCAGTAGCCAGGCAGGAAGTATAGGTGGGGCAACCAGAGTAGGAGAATTCTGGGAAGAGAAAAGTCAATCACCAGCCATATGCAGAGGGAGCAAGATGAGAATGCCTTACTGAGAAAAGGTACCGAGTCACATGGCTAACTATAGATAAGAATTATGGGTGGATTTAAGTAATAAGAGCTAGTAAGCAATAAGTCAGAACAATAGGCCAAACAGTTTATAATTAATATAAGCCTCTCTATGTTTATTTGGGACTGAATGGCTGTGGGACTGGGCGGGACAGAAACTTCTGTCTACACAATCCTGAACTACATTTTGTTGTTGTGTTTTGGTTTTTTGAGAGAGATTTCTCTGTGTAGCCCTGGCTGTCCTGGAACTTACTCTTTGGACCAAACTGGCCTCAAACTCAGAGATCCACCTGTGTCTGCCTCTCAAGTGCTGGACTTAAAGGCATTGTGGCACCACCACTGGCTTATATTATTCATTTTGTTGCCCATGTCAGTGCAGCTTTAGACACAGGACCTTTCTCATTGACTCCTGTGTTGCTTTGAGATACATAATGATAGTGTTCCCATACTTTCTGGAAGTAAAGATGATTATTTACTCCTGGAAGCTCTTGTACATTTCCTGGATTGGTCTTGGCATCAGCCATTTCTCCAAAGAGACTTGATTCCTATTACTGATGATTGATTTTAGAGACCAGAAGCTGTGGGAAGGTGATCTCTTTGTAAATATGACATCAAAGGCACAAGCAAGTCACACTTCATCAAATTTAGCTGTTAAGGAAAATGGAAATAAAAGCTACCTGTGACAGCCTGGCACATTTTCTCTGATAACTGGCATTTCTATTATTCCATTGTATTTTTCCCATTTTTACATGTGTGTGGTGTGTATGTTTACATGTGTTTGAGCACGTATGTATGGATGTGTGTGCACCTGTGTGCAAGTGCTTGTGGAGGTAGGTCTGAGGTTGATATTAGGAATTATTCTCATTTCCTCTCCCACCTTATTTATTGAAGTGGAGTGCCTCAGTCAAACCCAGAGCTTGCCGATGTTGCTAGTCTCCCTTAGCCGGCTTCGTTAGGGAAGTCTCCTGGCATGGCTGTAATTTTTAAAGGAAAGCAAAATATACATTAGGAGGATGTGAAGAGGTTTGGACTTTCAGTGTGAGCACTGGAGGAAAGAGCAGGGCAAGTCTTTAAAAAATTAAACTTCAGAGGTTCTAAATGGGCTTCTGCTTCATGCAGACATGTTGGAGGGTGATTTAGAAGATTTAGAAATTAAATAGAATCAGGCAGAAAAGGATTCAGAAATGAAGACATTTGTAACTGTGAGATATGTATAAGTAGATTTGAAACACACATCCAAACAGAAACTTATACACAAATGACGCTGGCATTATTAACAAAAACAACAGCCCAAATTTGGAAGCTACCTAGCACTTATCAGCTGATGGCTGGAAGAACTTTTTAAGGATTTTAACTTTCTCTCTCTCTCTCTCTCTCTCTCTCTCTCTCTCTCTCTCTCTCTCCCTCTCTCTTTCTCTCTCTGTGTGTGTGTGTGTGTGTATCCTTTGGAACTGGAGTTACAGGCTGTTGTGAGCCACCTGGTGTGGGTCCTGGAAATCAAGCTCTGGTCTTCTCTATAGAACTATTTTTCTAGCTGCATTTCTATAACATTATAGTAAATAAAAGAAGCCAGACACAATATGCCAAAGGCAATAGGATTCCACTTATGGAAAATATCAATTATAAAGTTCATACAGACAGAAAGTAAATTAGTGGTTTCCAAGGGGTGGTATCTACATATTACAAAAGCCTCCTGTTTAATTTTTTCAGATTTAAATATTTTGTGTGTGTGAGTTTTTGCCTTCATGTATGTGTGTGCATCATATGAGTACTTGGTACTGGTGGAATCCAAAGAGGGTGGAGGATCCCTCAGAACTAGAGTTGTGGGTAGTCGTGAGTCATTATGTGGGTGCTGAATGCTGAACCAGGATCCTCTTCAAGGACAAGTGCTCTTAACCCCAGAGTCAATGCTCCATCCCTCAAGTCTCCTGTTGTAAATGCAAAATTCCACTTAATAAACTTAAAGCTTTGTGCACCATTGTTACAATCTAGTTTTTAAGCTTTTTCCCTCCACTTCAGAAGATACCTCTGGCCAATCAGTCAACCTTCTTTCTACCTTTAGCACAAGGCAACCACTAATTTTGTGTTCTAGCTCTATTGATTGATAAGTATGTGATTTTGTTAAATATTTTTATTGCTTTTGTGGAGCCCTCACAGTGTCTGTCTTAGTGTTCTCGTGTGTGTCTTAGACACCATGACCACAGCATATCTTTTTCTCTAAAAAGAAAAAAAAAGCATTTAATTGGGGCTTGCTTATAGTTTCAGGAGGTTTATTCTGTTGTCATAGTGGGAAGCATGGTGGCACACAGGCAGACATGGTGCTGGAGAGGTAGTTGAGGGTTCTACATCCTGACCCACAGGCAGTAGGGAAAGAGAGCAACTGGCCCGAGCTTGGGCCTCTGAAAACCTCAAAGCCCACCCCCAGGAACACAGGCGCTCCAACAAAGGCCACACCTCCTAATCCTTCCTAGTAGTACCACTCCCTACTGACCAAGCATCCAAATCTATGAGCCTGTGGGGGCCATTCTCATTCACATCGCCAGAGTGTCCTCATGTATAAGTAGTGTTATTATATTATATTAAACCTACATGAGAAAGATGACCTGATTTGAGCTTATCAAAGAAAGGTGATTCACTCCCTAACCTATTTTTTCAACTGTTGTACATGGACAATGTCATACATGCAAGTAATTCTCAACATCTATCTCTATATAGCTCACATTTATTATTACTATATTTTAGTAGGGAGGGGCCTTGCATGCCACAGTGAGAATGTGGTCTGAGGACAAGTTGCAAGACTCAGTTTTTTCCTTTCCTGCTGTGAGTCCAGGTATTGAACTCAGGTTGTCAGTCTTGGTGGCATAGGTCCTTACTGGCTGAGGCATCTTGCTGATCCCATCTCTATTCGTAGGTAGCAATCAGATTTTTAAATCTTTCTGAGTTGTTCAAGAATGTCTCCCAGGTCCTATTGTCTCTGTTTATTTGTTTGCTTTATTTTTCCTGCTGGCTGTCATGTGGAACTTCTACAGTTTCAGCCACACCAGCCCTGGAAGGTGTGAACAAGGTGCCAGCCAGTCTTCTATTGCCTTCATTCCTCACAGACTGTAGTAGAACACACCCCTGAGTGTGCCAGACTTTACCAAGTGGTTGGACTAATTGCACGAAAGAACTTGAAGTTCCAGGTGAGATTACTAAAACTGGACTTATGTGTTTGAATGCTTAACCATAGGGAGTGGCACTATTAAGAGGTGTAGTCTTATCACAGGAACTGTATCACTGTGGAGGTGGGCTTTGAGGTCAAATACATGCTCAAGCCATGCCCAGTGAGACAGACTCTTTCTGCCTGCTGATCAAGATGTAGAACTCTCAGCTCCTTCTCCAGCACCTTGTCTGCCTGCGTGCTGCCATGTGATAATGGACTAAACCTCTGAAACTGTTATCCACCCGCAATTAAATCTTTTCCTTTGTAAGAATTGCCATGGTTGCTGGGCGGTGGTGGCACACAACTTTTATCCCAGCACTTGGGAGGCAGAGGCAGGTGGATCTCTGTGAGTTTGAGGTCTACAAGGGCTAGTTCCCAAACAGGTTCCAAAGTTACAGAGAAATTCTATCTCAAAAAATGAGGAAAAAAAATATCATCGTGCCTCTTCACAACAGTAGAAACCCTAACCAACACCTCCACAAACAGTGGCTTTCTTTCTTCCTCTCTCCTCCTCTCCTCTGCCCCTCGTTCTACTCCTCCACTCTTCCTTTCTTAGAACAGGGCATTGTAGGGCTGGTGAGATGGGTCGGAGGTTAAGAGCACTGACTGCTCTTCCAGAGGTCCTGAGTAATCACATGGTGGCTCACAACCATCTCTAGTGCCCTCTTCCAGTGTGCAGTCATACATGCAGGTAGAACACTGTATACATAATAAAAATCTTTAAAAACAAAGAAACAAACGAAAACCAAACCGGCGCCTTATATAGCCCAGGTGGCCTCAAACTAGTTTACAGTCAAAGATGGGCTTCCTCTTCAGATCCTCTTGCTCCCAGTTTTGAGTGCTGGAGTTACAGGTTTGGGTCACCTTTCCTGAATCAGGAACTCTTTTCTTGCTATAATTCTTTGCTTCCCTGTCATGGGTTACACTTTACTATGAAAGGACTTCCTAATTAACCCTGCCATACAGGTATCTTCCATCTCTCTCACTCTTTAAATAAGCCTGTTTCCTACACACAGGATCGTGATTCTTTTTAGGATCTGAGTTTTTCCTGGAGCCGTTTAAATCCTCAAGTATGAGTTAGTCCATCTAAATTAGAATAATATCCCAAGGATTGGGGCTGGGATACTGACTACAGTATACTATAGGATACTTCTACAGAAGTTTGCTGTATCATAATGTAAAAGCTGCTTCTTGGGGCTGCAGAGTTGGCTCGGTAGTTAAGAGCATTGACTGCTTTTCCAGAGGATCTGGGTTTCATTCCCAGCCCCCACATGGCAGCTCACAATGGTCTGTAATTCCAGTTCTAGAGGATCTGGCACCCTCACACAGATATCAATGCATATACAAATAAATATATTTTTGTTGTTTTTGGTTTTGGTTTTTGAGATAGGGCTTCTCTATGTAATAACTCTGGCTTTCCTGGAACTTGCTTTGTAGACCAGGTTGGCCTTGAACTCACAGAGATCTTCCTGGCTTTGCCTACTGAGTACTGGGGTTAAAGGCCTGTGCCACTACTGTCAGGCAATATATATATCTATATATCTATATCTATATCTATATCTATATATCTATATCTATATATCTATATCTATATATATCTATATATCTATATCTATATCTATCTATCTATCTATCTATATATATATATATATATATATAAAGGCTTCTTGGGCTGGAGAGATGGCTCAGTGGTTAAGAGCACTGCCTGCTTTTCTAAAGGTTCTGAGTTCAATTCCCAGCAAGCACATGGTGGCTTATAACCATCTGCAATGAGATCTGGTGTTTTCTTCCGGCCTGCAGGCATGCATGCAGGCAGAATACCGTATACACAATAAATAAATAAATCTTTTTAAAAAAGCTTCTTCTTGATCAATGGAATCTGCCTTTGACATTATTTAGTAGATGTTGTAATATGAACAGTGTTTACGATTCCTTCCTGTTATTGTAAAAAAACACTTTGATAAGAAAAAACTTAGGGGAGGAAAAGTTTTCTTTCCTCTGATATTCCCAGGTCACAGTCCATCACTGAGAGAACTAAGGGCGTGAATTCAAGGCAGGAACCTGGAAGCAGGAGACATGGAGGAATGCTGCTTGTTGGCTCACTCAGAGACTCATGTTTGGCTAGCCTTTCTACACAGCCTGAGAACACCTGCCAAGGGAATGGAGCTGCCCACAGTGGGCTGAGCCCTCCTACATCAGTTAACCTAGACAATTTCCCACAGAATTACCCCAGGCAATCTGATCTGGACAATCTTTCAACTGAGTCTCCCTTCTCAGGTGATTCTAGGCTGTGTCACGTTGATAGTTAAAGCTAATTAGAGTAAATAACTTTAGTTCTTTTATCTTCCTCTTCCTTTGCTTTCACACTGTGATCTCTCAGATCTTCCAAGGAAACAAAGTAATCCTGCTGATAGCCTGTAACTTTTTTTTCTTTTTCCTTTTTTAAGGGACAGCCTTGGGAGCCTGTGACTCTTACTGGATGCTTCTTTAGCTGTATTGGACCAGTGCTTGCTTATTCTTCAAAGACTCTTGGCTAAGGTAGGTCATACTCTGTCTAGACAGAGGTCATGATCCTGTAGCTGTAAGTTTATAATTTCTATTTTACTAAACAGCTCACAGATATGGTGGTACTTTGTTAGCCTTTATTGAATGATGCCTCTAAATAGCACCAATATGAACTGTTGACTTCAGAGCAGAAGACTAGAAAATTGCTTTAAAATAGTTTTTTAATCTAGGGATTTGACTAGAATCTGGTAAGGATCAAATAAAATTATTCAGGATTAATGAAAACAAGAGGAGTGTTTGTAGCCTGGGGACTCAATGAATCAAAAGCATATATATATATTTATTGTATATGCTGATGAGCCTGAGTCCGGAAGGGGATGTCAGATGCCCTGGAACTGGAGTTTCAGGCAGTTGTGATCCACCAGACATGGATGCTGGGAAACAAACCAAGGTCCTCTGCAAGAGCATCAAATATGACTGAGTCATCTCTCCAGCCTCCCAGCTTCCATTTTCAAAGCTGCTTCATGTATATTTTCCATGACAGCAAATCACTTTATTTAAAAAATTACTATGTAGCCAGTCAGTGATGGTGCATGCCTTTAGTCCCAACACTTGGGAGGCAGAGGCAGATGGATCTCTTAAGTTCGAGGCCAGTCTGAGTACATAGTGAGTCCCAGAACAGCCAGGGTTACACAGAGAAATTCTGGAAAAAGGACAAAACAACAAACAACAACTACAATAACACCCAGAAATTTAGTGTCAAAAACTTTAAAAATTTTTGTATCAATTGGCGCCCAACGTGGGCTATTTTGCCCCCGACTCAAGCAGGTAGCCCGCTAGCTAACACAGCACCCTCCTGGGTGCTGTTTTTTAGTTCGTGACTTGGGCCCCAGTGCCGAGTCCGAGACACACTGGGCCACATAGGCCCATTCTGCCCCGCCTGCTCGCCAGAGCAATTAACCCCTCCCTGCCTGCCTTGGCTAAGTTTGGAGCGGATCCCACTGCCTGAATTAGCAGAAACTCAAGTACCTGCGGTTTTGCAACACCAAGTGCTGGGATTAAAGGTGTGTGCTACCACTGCCGGGCTGGCCTCAAACTCAGAGATCCGCCTGCGAACCCATGACCCTGAGATTAAGACTCCACAGCTCTCCTCTCTGGAGCAGATGCCTCAGAGAGACACCATGCCCCAGCTCCGACCCAGGATGGACTTAGGCTAGAATCTTCCCGGTAAGACCGGTGCTCACAGATTATTAGGGATGGGTTGATCGGGATATCAGAATTAGCCAGTAAGGGCTAGAGCTAAAGGGCCAAGCAGTGATTAAAAGAATACAGTGTCCGTGTAATTATTTCGGGGCATAAGCTAGCCGAGCAGGCGGCCAGAGTGCTGCAAACACAGCCCCGCCGCTCTTATCACTACAATTAATTAGCAATAAAGTAGACTCGTGCTTCTTTATGCACTACATGTTCAAATTGAAAAACCTTTTTTACTTCCGTTTTGAGACTTGAAGATACATTTAAAAAAGACTTTTATCAGACTTTTTTTTTCCATAGTGGGTGCTGAGGATTGAGTCCAAAACCTTACATATTCCTAGGTGTACCACTAAACCATACTCCCAGGCCCTAGGGACTACAGTTTGAATAATTAGTCAAATAAAATAATGTAATCTGTTTTCTGAGATTTTTGTTTGTTTTTGTTTTTTGAGATGGTTTCTTTGTGTAGCCCTGGAACTCACTGTGTAGCTCAGGCTGGTGTTGAACTTAGAAATCCATCTGCTGCTGCCTCCTGAGTGTCTGGACTAGAGGCACGTGTTGTCACCACCTGGCCTCAGATGGGTTTTAGTCTGTCTTCAGAGTTATTCCACATCATTAGACTGTTTGTTAATTATATCAGATTTCCAGAATATAACCACACTTCATATAGCCCCCTGGGAGCACAGAAGTGAAACCAGAAGCAGCTCTCAAAGTGACTTCAATTCTCCCAGCATCACACTCAGGTGAATCCCCACATTCCTGATATGTTTTTCATTCTCTTGAGGCTGGAAGCCAATGGAATTTCCCGGTTACCCTTGCTCAGGGGTAATTTTTAGAAGCATTAAGTCAGTGTACTGCTTGCTCTGTGATTCATCCTGCATATGGGCATGTTGTGAATGCTACACAGGAACTATTGGCCAGTGTTTAACCGTCGACTCTTGCCAGCCCCTAATTCAAGTGTTCCTGTGGCCATCACTCTTTTCCCTTCCACTATCAAGTGCCAGATAGATGACTTATAGTTCCCTTTCAGGGGATTCCAAAAATTGTACTAAGGCTTTTTTGTTTTTAAATTGTAAAACTTTTTTGTTTCACAATTTTATTACATTAAAGGAAACAAAAGCTGAGCTTTCAGTTTCCAAATTGACTATTAAAATCTCATCTGGATTTGCCCTACACATACAGTAGATACCAGCTCTAGTAGCCAGCCTCCAGGAAAGAAAGAATATATATTTACAATTTTAAATATGTATGGGTGTTATGCTTCCTTTGTGTATATCATATGCATACATTGTCCTAGGAAACCAGAAGAGGGAATCACATGCTGCTACCATGGGTGCTAGAACTCAGGTTCCTGAAGAGCAGCGAGTGCTCTTAACCACGGAGTCATCTGTCTGTCTGCCCAGTTCCTTATTTTTTGAAAGGATATTTTCACTTGTCCCACTTCAAAGATACACATTATTCAGTGTATCCCCTTGAAATATTTTCACTTCTGTTCCCAAGTTACTTTCTCTCCATGAAATCAGATTTGATTTGTGTATCTTGCCATATTTTGTTTATGGCAAAATGTGATTTCTCCACTTAAAAAAAAAATAAAACATGAGACGCACACTATTGGCTGCTTTGATTTGTTAACTTGGGAAGTTCCCTTTAAAGCAAAATAAAACATTGTGGCTAAATTAACTTACGCATAACTTTGCATTAGCAGGTTTAGTTAACGTGTTATTTTGCACACATGATGGAGTTACCAGTTCTATCGCTTGACCACTGGATATTCATTCGATATATATATATAAATCTTTACTGAATTGCTATTAGGATCAGGCTGCCTGGAAAACACAGCGAATGAGTCAGTTACCAGATCTATCCTTTAACCACTTAATTTATTTGTCGATTCAAGTCTTTGAACCGCTACCGGCATCGGACTGCCTGGAAAACACGGCAAGCAAGTGGGCCGGAGCCACGCTTGCACCTTCCAGTGAGGAGGTTGGGCCTTCGATTTGCCACTGTTCGGGCACTGGGTGCTGAGACGGGAAGGGAGCAGAGGGCGAGAGCCGCCTTATGAATGCACGGTCGCTCTGCACCCCACCGCGGTCCCAAGCTTAGTGGCAAGCTCCCGGAGGCGGGGGACGCTGCAGGACTCATTCTTAGCGACGCTGGTCCCAGGACTCCATTAGGCGGGCATGCTGGCGCTCGCCTTAGTCCTAGCAATCCAGAGGCAGGGGAATGTGAGTTCGAGGCCAGCCTGGTCTACACAGTGAGCTCCGGGCCAGCCAGGGTTATGTCGAGAGACTCGGGTGACTCGTCTCGAATACAAAAACCTGTGCCCTGCTGTCGCTGAGCTCGGAGTAGGACCAGGGCCCCGCACGGCCACAGCCCTTTAAACAGGCTCCGCGCGGGAACCACCGCCCAACAGACACAGGCGGGCCCCAGGCGGGCGGGGTTCGGTAGGGTGGGGAGGTGGGGAGCCCTTCCTGCCCAGCAGCGACCTTTACTGGTGTGGGCGGGGCCGAGGGTACTCTGTCCCCGCCCCTTCCCCGCAGCGCTCCAATTATCAGCCTCCTTTTGCAGGGCACACCGGCGGGGGCGGAGCTTCCGACGGGTGTGTCCGGAGGAGGAGCGCGCTCCGACCGACTTTTCGAACGCAGTTGGCCCTCAATACAAAAAAAAAAAAAAAGGGGAGAAAAAAAAATATGAGAGCGGCGGCCAATGACGTGGCAGTAAGGACCCGCGCTCGGACTTGGTTCCGCCTCCTCCGGACGAAACACAGCCTGGGCCCTGCTATTGGCCCGCGAGACCTGTCACTCATTGCGGCGGCCAGCCGCAGGGTCCTCGCGGTGACTGGTTCCGCCCAGGCGCGAAATGTAACGCGGGAAAAGTCGGAGCGGGGGGACCGCAGCGGCAGGTTGTTATTCTCGGGGACTCTGGTCAGCGCCGCCTGCCATGAGCCGGCGGCTGTGAGGCGCCGAGCCGGAGCAGCACGGGGGAGCAATCCGAAGCTCGAGCTGAGAGCGCGAGGGCTGCAGACGGGCCGGTCGGCATGATCCGCGGCGCCCCGGCACCCATGGCGGAGCCGCCGCCGGTCATCTTCTGCCACGACTCCCCGAAGCGTGTGCTGGTGTCAGTCATCAGGACCACGCCGGCAACGCCTCCGTGCAGCGGCAGCAGCAGCGGCGGCGGCGGCGGCGTGGGGGAGCCCGAGCAGCCGCCGCCGCTCGTCCCCACCAGCCCCGGTTTCAGCGACTTCATGGTGTACCCGTGGCGCTGGGGGGAGAACGCGCATAACGTGACGCTCAGCCCGGGGGCGGCGGCTGGCGGCGTCGTGTCGGCTGGGCTGCCCGCGGCCGCTGAGCTCCCGACGCTGCGGGGTGCGCCGCCATCCACCGCTTCGGTGACCGGGGCGTCGGGGGGGGAGGACGAAGAGGAGGCGAGCAGCCCAGACAGCGGCCACCTCAAGGTGAGCGGCGCGGGAGGGCGGGCGGCCGGGGCGCGGGGCAGCCTGGGCCCGTTAACGGTGCGGCTCAGCCGCGGGGCGGGGCTGGGGAGGAGAAGCGGGGCGGCGGGGGCAGTGGCTGACAGGACGCTGACGTCACTGCCGCGCGCCAAAACCGGACCCCTGGGGGCGGGGCGGTCACGTGACGGGCGCGGAGCTAAGGCCGGGCGGAGGGCAGCAGGTGCAGGGGGGTGATGAGGGAGGCTGGCCGAATCCGTGGTCCAGACACCCCGCACCTCAGGCTTCTAGATCTGGGAAGAAAGGTTGTGAGCTCCCGGCTTCAGCCTTCATGGGGGTAGGGGTCGAGGTATCAGTGTAGCCCTGGCTGGCCGGGGACTCCCTAACTAGACCGGGCTGGCCCCGATCTCTCAGAGTTCCACCCCTCTTTACCTTCCGAGTGCTGAGATTCTAGGTTAGCGCCACCATGCCCAATAAATACTTTCTATCCGGAGCAGCTGAGGCTTCAGAGTTTGTTGAACCGTTTTCATTAAGATCGCATAGTTGGCTACTGGGAGTGCTGGTCAAGATTTTGTGGGGAGCCTTCCTTGAGTGTTGGTACAGGGTGACTGCTTGGATGGACCCTGTACTGTGTCTGTGGACTTTAATACTTTACAGTCGTCAGCGCTCGATAAAGGTGCCGGTAAATTTGTGTGTGGAATAAGTATTGATAATACGAGATAGATATCCAAGTTCTATTGGTTGGGTGCCTGAATAACATAGGTTTGCTACAGATGTAGTGAGCAAATCACCTAGCTACAGATGTATCACCTAGTGGATAAAGGGATACTTTGTTTATAAATTGAAACAAGTTTAATCCCATTACTGTCTTTAACTAGAATGTTGAAACTGTTTCGGTGGAGGAAATCAGTCTTTACCTGTGGCATTATTATTGGAGAGCAGTTAAGTTTTAAGACTGCTTTGGCACATTTCAAGTACTGAAACTGCACGTCAGTGCATATCTGAAAGAGCAGTCGAGGTGTTGGTACCTGTGTTGGTGTAGGGAACAGCTGCTGTTGTCGGCTTTAGGTAGTCTCCTAGGATAACATCTTAGGTGCCTTAGGTAGCTGTAATTTTTGTGTTAATGTTTTAGTCTTTCTTAGAACATGCCTTGTAAGGTTAAGCAGTGTAATGACTTACATGCACAAATACTTGTGGAAGGTTTTGTATTTGTGACTTTAATTTTTAATTTTATTACTTTATGTGTATAGATGTTTTTGTTGCATGTATGTCTACACATGTGCATGCCTGGAACTGGAGTCATAGACAGCTATGAGCCACCATGTGGGTGCTGGAAATCTAGATTGAGTCTTCTGGAAAAGTGCTCTTAACCACCGAGCTATCTCTCTACCCATTCCTCCCATGTCTTAATCTTAGCTTTAACTCAATATGTTTTTGGATTATCAAAGAAAAATAGTGTTGTAAATCAATGGTTCTTAACCCTCCTAATGCTGTGACCCTTTAATACAGTTGCTCATGTTGTGAAATTATTTCATTGCTACTTCATATTTGTAATTTCTACTATGAGAAATTGTTATGTGAATATCTGTATTTTCTGATGGTCTTAGGCAACTCCTGTGAAAGGGTTATTTGACCCTCCCCCTAGGGGCCACTACCCATGAGTTGAGAACCACTGTTATAAATAAGTAAAATCATAACTGTGTTCTTTTTTACTTGAGTCAGACTTATCTTTACACAGATCTGTGTAAATGTTCTCACAGTGCATAAACTTGAGTTTTATTTCTGCATCTTCACCTCTTTTAGAGGAAAATATACCAGAAGTAATGTGGAAGTGAAAAAGCTGTTACATATGTATTTTTTTTCTTCTCACAGAATATTTGTAATTTTCAGAAGTAATTTGATTACAGATTCTGTCTTTTTTATTTTCATTAGTGAAGACATCCAAGTGCAGCTCGAGAAATTCATTTAGGATTCTAAACCTGAGAGAAAGTGCTGGAATATGCTTTTATTTGAGAAGGGGACCTTGTCTGGTTTCTGGTCAAGGTGTTGGTTTAAAGAGGGAGTTCAGTGCCCCTTGTGTTACAGTGATGATCTCTGAGTGAGTCATGACGCTTGCCCAAGTCTGTGGGTAGCCGGTGTCAGCAGCTCTTCGCACCGAATGGCTGTGAGCAGTGTTTACTTTCTGTTTGTTGCTATGACTTCTAGGGGCGGTGTTAACATCTGAGTTGTGCACACTCTGTATCAGCTTTCTGTTGCTCTTTTGTGTGTCCCTACCTATGCTGCCTTCCTGAGTGGATAAAGAATATGTCACCTGCTAGCTTGTTTTGGTTCCTGCCTGTCCTGTATTCATTTTTAATATCCAAACATCTAGAGTCTGTAGTCTTATACATAGTTGATTTGTATATAGTAATTTTTGATCATCATCACCTAAAAAATCTATTCTTTTAGCATAGTTGCTACCATTTGTTACATGACATGAAGTGGACACTTTGTAGTATCAGGAGTAAACAACCAGGATGGCATTGCTTTTTCTTTGAATCACCAATAATCTTGACAAGATTTGTCTTTCAGGCTAGGGATACAATTGGTTGCTGATAAACTTGCCTAGAAACATGGTTTTCTTATTTTTAAGACAAAAATGAAAAGGGACTATTCAAATAATACTGGTTATTTTAATATGTGGTTGGGACTGGGGAGGCTGCTCAGGGTGCAAAAAGCATGATGACCTGTGTTCAGATCCCTAGCACCCACGTAAAAGGTGAAACACATCTATCTATGTCCACAGTGATGAATGTAGAAAGACAGGCAGATCCCGGGGCCTCTGGCCAGGTAGCTTAGTAGAAATGGTGAGCTTCAGGTTCAGCTAGAGACCCTGTCTCCAAAAATAAGGTGGAGAGGGATAGAGGACACTTGACACTGGCCTCTGGTTCCCAGATGTGCACACACAGGCATGCACGCAAATATGTGTGGCTAGTAGATACTGCTCATTATTGAGCTACTACCTGTACATGGCAAATATGTTGTATTTGTGCGCCCCTTACAACTGAACATGTCTTATTTTTCTCTAGTAGTAAAGAAAATAGTAGTAGGTTCTTTAATTAATTATTCTTTTTCTTTTTGGTTATTTGAGACGGGTTTTCTGTATAGTCCTGGCTGTCTGGAACTAGCTCTGTACACCAGGCTGGCCTTGAACTCACTAATCTAGAGTACTGGAATTAAAGGTGTGTGCCACCATGCCTGTTGTGAGTTTCTCTCATTCTAGGTTTGAGGCTAAGATTTATGCTTTGGAAACATGTAGGTTTTTACAAGAAAAGCAGTGACAACATCTTCACAGTGCTTATAGCTGTGCATGATACTTGTAGCACTGTTCGGTTTTCATGTAACCTATGAATGTGACAACTTACCTGGAAAATAAAATGAGTTCTTAAAGAAAAACATGTCCTTTTAGATTAGAGGAGATAGTCCAGACTTCCCATGAACACTATTCAGTTCTGTCTTGTTGTTGTTACTGTAATACATTTGTGACACACTGGAATGCTATCAGCTATTTCAATTGTCTTTTGTTTGCTGGTTGGTTTTGAGATAGAGTTTCATTTGTAGCCCAGGCCTCAGACTCACTTGTAATCATCCTGCCTGGACTCCTGAGTGCAGGGATTACAGGTATGTGCCATTATAGTGTCTTGATTTTTTTTTAATTTAATTTTTTTTTCTTTTTGAGGCTTATGTCGTCTTGGTTGGCCTTGAACTTAGAAAAATCCATCTGCCTCTGCCAAGTGCTGGGATTAAAGACTTGAACCTTTTTTTTTTTAAATTAAGGTAAAACTGTATGGCATTAAATTATTAACATTATGAAGTGTACAATTCTGACATTTAGGGTATTGATGGTTGTACAACTTTCAGAACTTCATCACTGTCCCTGCATCCACTGAACAGCGATCCTAGAGCCCCATTTCCCAGCACACACAGAATGACCCTTTCCAATTTGGGAGCTTGTCTTGGGTTGTATTGATGTCTTTAGACCTTCAGATTCCTGACTCAGGAGTTGTAATCTGTTTTCAGTTATATCAAAATGTTTTCTCTTTTGTCTTGTACAGCTTTTGAATATTTAATTCTCTAAGGTTTTTTTCTTTCTTTCCGTTTTTCCATGTGTTGTTAACTTACAGCTTCATTCTTTGTGTCCAGGAAAGGGGTCTAGGATACATTGAGATGTGTTTCACCCTGCTAAGGCAGGGTCTGTCCTCTTTCTTTGTGGTCCTGCTTATTTGCCTTACACACTATTGAAGTCTCCAGATTATTTTGAACTATTTCTTCCATTAATTATGTCATTTTTAATTGTGCATATTAGGGAGTCTATTTGGTGTGAAGTATTTGTAATTATCTTTTTTATGTCCTTTTACTAATATAGTCATGTTTTATCTAAATTAAATCTTGTGGAAAGCATGTAGTTGTCATTGAAAATCTCAGTCTTAGCATTTTAATGGGAGACTTTGCCCTCCTCATTTTCAAAGTAGTTACTGATGAGGAAGGACTTCTTTTTTTTTTTTTTTTAATGTTCATTCAACTTGGTCTGTTTTTCAATTTCTTTATTGATGCCTTGTATGTTGAGCTGACTTTCCCTCATACACCATTTTAATTTCTTTTTTAAACTTCCTGGTGATTGTCCTGAAATTATTAATTCACCTTTTAAATGTATAATAATTTATTTTGAATCCACATTACCTTAGTTTCAGTAGCCTATTAAAACTACACCTGTGCTGTTTTCATTTATGATTATCTCTTTCTAGGGCAGAGGACTGAGATTAAGCTTAGGGCCTCCGGTTTAAGCAAGTGCCTCGACCCTGAGCCACATTCTCAACTGTGGATACGTTTAGCTTACCTACCTGTTTACAGCTGCTAGAGCTTTCACGTTCTTGTGTGTTGAGCTTGATCAGCCCCAGATAGAGCTTCTGACTGGGTTCAGGGTTTTCTGGGACTATGCTCAGTTTTCTGTGTTTTTCGGTGTCCTAACTTTACAAAAAAAAAAAAAAAAACCTTTCTCCCTGATATTTTCCCTCCCACGCTTTTCCTGTGTCTGCTTGCTTTAGCTGAAACCAATAATTTGGTCCAGAAAACAGCAGGTTGTTTTACAAGGTTTATGAGCAATGCCTTCTCGGTAGTTAGTCTTAAATCCTGACAGATATCCAAATTAGGTGAGGCAAAGACAAGTGCCTTGTGTCAGTTCATCAGATGCCCAGTCCAGGTCACAGCAGACAGTTCATGTGGAACAGGGTCTGGTCTGCCGTCTCTGCAAGTGGGGACAAGGGCCACACACTAAGAATATAGACATTTTGAAAGTTGCTACTGGATAAAGAAAGAATGGGTAAGTGAAAATGCTGTAAGGATGTTTGTTGATTCAGTATTTGATGAGATGGTTGCTGGTAGACTATACTAAGTCTGTGACCACTGATTCTAGTTTTCTGTTATCTGTGGAGAGGTGAGCTATTGGAGCCCATTCTTGCTGATGCTACTAAGTTTGTATCATTTTTATTTATATATATATATATATACATATATATATGTATATATATATAAAATTTCATTTTACATTCCAACCCCATTTCTCCTTCCCACCCCTCCTCCCATCCTCCCTCACCTTCCCCCAGCCCACTTCCCCATCCATTTCTCCCAAAGGGTAAGTCCTTCCTTGGTGAGTCAACAAAGCCTGGCCCATTAAGTTGAGATGGCAGAACCAGGCCCCTCCCTCCCCTGCATTATGATTGAGCAGGGCATCCCACCATAGGTAATGGGCTCCAGCAAGCTAGCTCATGAACCAGAGACAGATCCTGGGCCTACTGCCAGGGGCCCCTCAGATAGACCAAGCTACACAATTGTCTCCCACATGCAGAGGGCCTAGTTCGGTCCCATGGAGGCTCCACAGCTGTTGGTCTAGAGTTCATGAGTTCCTACAAACTTGATTCAGCTGTCTCTGTAGATTTCCCCTTCATGATCTTGACTTCCCTTGCTGACATATTCCCTCCTCCCTCTCTTTGACTGGATTCCTGGAGCTTGGCCTGGTATTTGGTTGTGGATCTCTGCATCTGGTTCCTTCAATGACTGAATGAAAGTTCTATGATGACATTCAGGGTATTCGCGAATCTGATTACAGGGAAGGCCAATTCAGGCACCCTCTTCTCTATTGCTAGGGTCATTTTGATGGATTCCTGGGAATTTCCCTAGCACCAGGTCTCCTTAACCCCATAATGGCTCTGTCAAGATCTCCCTTTCATTGTTCTCCCGTTCCATCCTTCCCCCAACTCGACCATCCCGTGTACTGCTTTGATTATAGGAAATTATTAAAGTCTATAAAATGTCAACAGGATGGAATCCGACGTGGTAGACCCAGAGCAGACACTGTCCGGGACTTAATAAATGAAGGAGAACATTCGTCCAGCAGGATCCGCTGTAACATCTGTAACAGGGTGTTTCCGAGGGAGAAATCACTCCAGGCTCACAAAAGGACTCATACAGGTAAGATGACAACATTGTAGAAATGGCTAGAAGTAATACTTGGTTAGTTGGGGGCTCGAACTCACAGAGATCTGCCTGCCTCTGCCTCCTGACTGCTAGGATTAAATGCATGCACCACCATTGCCTGGTTGCATATATAGCTATCATGACTGTAAATGTCTCTGTAAGTAATGTGATATGAAGGGATGTGTCATTGTTTTGAGTCATATTGAAAGACTTGTAATTGGTTAAAGTTTGTCATTTGCAATAAATAATACATTAATTAAAACTGATATTTTTGAACATCTTATCTAGCTTTCATTATGTTGTATGTAGAAATTTAAATGATGCAGAAAGTAAGAATTTCTGCAGGAGACTCCTGTGGTAAATAAATACCACAGGACACTTCATGGGGGGTACAAAGTGCTGCTGAGAGCCTGTGTGAGGATTTGAAAGGGCAGGGAGGATGGTGTGGGTTTGTTTGTTTATGGTTGTTTTTTTTTTTTTTGAGACAGAGTTTTTTGTATAGCCTTGGCTTCCTGGAACTAGCTCTGTAGACCAGGCTGGCCTCTGCTTCCTGAGTGCTGGGATTTAAAGGTGTGCTCCACTATTATCAGTATTTTTAAGGATAAGAAACAGATAAAAAGGCATTGCCTCCTGGCTGGAATGTCTCTTCTGAAGGAAAATAAAGACACTTCTCCAAGTAGCTAATGAATTTGGTGACATTGCCAGCAGAGAAGATATTAGGAACCGTTTAAAAATCAGCAGGCAACTTTCAGTTGTCCAAGGAGCTCAGCAGGGCTTGGGATGGTCTGAGGAATTACTGATACTACAAACACAAAAGCAGTTTTCTGTGCTGGTGCGTCCAGCTTGAGGCACAGTGTATGGAGGCTGGAGATCAGCTAGCAGGCTATTACAGCATCCCCTCTGGTGAGCGAGACCCAGGAAATAGCCACAGACAGCAGAGTTGGAAGTAGTGTATCAATCAGGAAAGCCTCATAGCTGGAGTGTTGAGGAGAAAAGTATACAGAAGCTGAAGATGTTGCTATTAAGGACTATACCCTGGGTTTCTAAATCCTCAAGACCTAGAGGAAGCAGTGTGCTCTGTGGAGGAGGGCTGCTCTTGTGTGTTGGGCATTGCTCACTTGAGTTCTGACCCCTGTAAAGAGGATTGTCCTCCTGTCCCTTCCTCCTCTTGCCTTTCTGCCTCAGGTCTGATATGATGTCTGTCTTCTTAGGTGAGAGACCATATCTGTGTGACTATCCTGATTGTGGAAAAGCCTTTGTTCAGAGTGGGCAGCTGAAAACACATCAACGTCTTCACACCGGAGAGAAGCCTTTTGTCTGCTCAGAAAATGGTATGGTGTTAGAAGTGATATTTTAGAGTAGTTAGAGTAAGGTTTACTTAGATTTTTAGTAACCAACTGGTAGTTTTACTTAGATTTTTTGAGAAGAGAGAATTGTTGAAAAGCTTTTATAAAACATAAATCTACCCCCATGCTATGGATTAAGCTCAGATCTTGGCACATGCTAGACAGGTACTGTATTAACTGGAGTAGATATATATTCTTTTTCTTTTTAAATTTTTATTTAAGTATGTATTTTGAGTATGAGTGCTCTATCTTCACGCATGCCTGCATGCCACAAGAGGGCATCAGATCCCATCATAGATGGTTGAGAGCTGCCATGTGGTTGCTGGGAATTGAACCCAGGACCTCTGGAAGAGCAGCCAGTGCTCTTAACTGCCGAACCATCTCTCCAGCCCCATTGTATATCTTTTCTCAAGTGATCTATTTTTACATCCATCTATTTGTGTGTGTGGTCGGGAGACTACTTGGATTCTAGGGATCAAACTTAGGTTATCAGGATTGGATGCAATTGCCTTTACCCATTGAGCCATCTTGCTGGCCCTTGAAGTGTTATTTTTTTAAATCACAGTGTCCAAAAAAAAAAATTTTTAAAGTGCATAAATTTTCAGTTATATTTCAGTATAGTTCTGTCCTTTTTTGGTGGTTTTATTGATAATTTGCCTACATCTTATAAATGTTTACAGGGTATTTATTTTTAGTTTCCACATATGAGAGGAAACTTCTTTTTCTTTCTGAGACAGGGTCTCACATGTAGCATTGCAGGGCCTGAAACTCACTATGTAGACCAAGCTGGCTTCAAACTCAAAGAAATCTATCTGCCTCTGTCTTCTGAGTGCTAGAATCAAAGGTGTGTAAAACCACAGCTGACATGATAGAAAGCTTAATTTTTTAAATTTATTTTATTTTATGAGCATGTGTTTATCTGTATGCATATATACATACTGTATGTGTTCTTGGTGCCTTCGGGTCAGAGGAGGGCATGGAATCCCATGGATGTGACTATGGAAGTTTGTTTGGTTATAGAATGTATTGAAGCTGAGCATGTTTAGTATGTCTGAGTGTCCAGTTTCTAGTGAGCATTTCTTCTGTGTTTTAAAGGCTGCCTAAGCAGATTCACCCATGCAAACCGCCACTGTCCAAAGCACCCCTATGCCAGGCTGAAGAGAGAAGAGCCAACAGATACACTCAGCAAGCATCAGTCTGCAGACAACAAAGCTGCTGCCGAGTGGCTGGCAAAGTAAGGCTGCGTGTGTTGTCTCCCAGAAAGGTGCCTTTGGGACTTGGGTTCATGTTACATTTTGAGAATTCTCCTCTTATTTTAAATAAATTACTTTTATATGTACTTTACAAAATAGTTCAGATAACTGTTAAATTCCTATAGAGTTGTTAATGGTTCTTGGGATCTATGTGTGATAGAAATGAAATATAATAGTTTGTGTGCTGCCTCAAGAATAGAGTGTCTCATTTTCTTTGTTTCACTTTTGAAAAATATGAAACACTCATGAATTTGCAAGTCATGACAACAAGGAAGTCAGTATTAAAATCTTAGGATGTTTGACTTAAAGACTTGTCTGTTGCAAACATCCTTACAGCTTCTCAGCAGTGCTGCTGTGGCTCCGCCTCCCCCAGCCACAGTGGGCCATTGTTTGTTTTTAGCAGCTGAGAGACTGTTGTTTGGGGCCTGTGCTCTTGACTGGAGCACTCCCTTCTTCCTTTAGCAGGTCTGCTTATCCTGGAACTCGCTCTGTAGCCCAGGCTGGCCTTGAGCTGACAGAGCTGTGCCTGCCTCTGCTTTACATGTGCTGGGATTAAAGACGTGTGCCCAGCTGTTGGTCATATTTCATAGGTTCAGTGTTTAATTCTGCCAAAAGTTAACCATTGTCTTGCCCCCCACCCCCTCAAAAAAGCTGAGCAGTGGTGGCACATGTCTTTAATCCCAGCACTTGTGAGGCAGAGGCAGTTAGATCTCCGGAGTTAGAAAATAAGAAAGGTGGTGTCTAAAGCTCATTCATATATAATCATAGAGGTAGGGGGTTTGTTTGTTTTTTCCTGGTGTTGGGGATTGAACTCAGGGGCTTGATACATGTTATGCAAATGTTCTACCTTTGAGCTGAGCTACAGACACGGCACCACATGGTGTAATGGTGAACAGATGATAGAGCATGGAGTATGAGGGCTGAAACAGCAAGGACTGACTGTAGATGCCTGAGGGAGGAGTCTTCTCCTGAATTTCATGTCCCTGTGCTACCTCTGAATAGTCACAGAAAAGCAATTACTAAAGAACCGCTTTAACAACATTCCATTTTTATTAATATATCTTCACTGGATATTGTAATAGACTTCATTAAATACATAAAAGTCTATCAGATAATATGATCACAGTAATCCCTCCATATCCTTTTCTTCTAGTCACCTTTATTCCCTTGGACATTCTTGTTTCTACTTTACACATAAACGATTTAATGAAACTATATAAAATCTGAGATCCACAAATGAGCGAAAACATGCTATTTGTCTTTAATGTCTACATAATTTTGTTCTTTATGGCTGAATAAAATCCATTATATATGATTTACTGTTGTAAAGGTGGTGGAACCTGGGAGAATGGAGCTGACCAATGAGGCTGACTACAGTCTCATGCAATAGATAACTTATTTAGAGCATCAGACAATTTATACCCCGAGGGCTAAGAGGAGCCATGTGAGGAAAGTGCATGGGGGCAGCACTGACACTCGCAAGTGCTCAGACAATGTGCATCTACAACATTTTCCTCATTTGTTCATCTACTCAGACCTAGGCTGATCCATAATGTGGCTACTGTGAGTGCCGGAGTAAGCCTACAGTACACGGATCCTATGGGATAGCTGAAGTGGCTGAGCTATTTCTATTCCTATCAGTATGTATAATAGGTCTGGTTGAGGCAAGATAGGATCTCAGTGTAATTTTAATTTTCCTGATAGTTAAAGATGTTGAATTTTTTAACATGTTTATTTACTGTTTTTGCTTCATCTTTTGAGAACTACTTTTTAAAAGCATTTATTTTGTGTGTGTGCTCCTGCATGTATGTTTGTGCAGGAGTTCATGAGGGCCTGAAAAGGGCATCAGATTCCCTGGAACTGGAAGTACAGATGGTTGTGAGCTGTCATGTAGGTGCTGGGGACCTAACCCAGGTCTTCTGGGAGAGGAGCTAGTGCTCTTAACTGCTGAGCCATCTCTCCAGCCCCACTAAGAAAATATTTGACAACCTGATATCCACTATGTAAATAATCTGCCTGCCTTTCACACAGGTACTGGGAGATGAGAGAGCAGCGCACGCCCACCCTGAAAGGGAAGCTAGTTCCGAAGGCTGATCAGGAGCAGCAGGACCCGCTGGAGTACCTCCAGTCTGATGGCGAGGACGATGAGAAGAGCGGCGCCCAGCGCCGACTGCAGGAGCAGCGAGAGCGGCTGCATGGGGCCCTGGCGCTCATTGAGCTGGCCAACCTAACAGGGGCGCCACTCCGCCAGTAGCCCCGACACTGACTCTTCACTGTACAAAAGTACTGCCCAGCATACTTAAAAAGTAGATCCTTGGGCATAAGCTAAGCACCTTATTTGCTTATCATAGGCTGCTATTCTGTAGAAACTTATGAAGAATGTTGTTGCCTCAGACATGGGGTGAGAGAGAATTGCACTTTTTTTTTATACAGAAATGGATTTGATGTAAAGTTTAAAATATTTTGTAAATATGGACTGCAGTTACAGGGTAGAAGCTACATGTTGTGGGAAGCTAGGTTTTGCAAGTTTAATGCATTCATTGAAAGCAGTTCTCACAGGAAGCACTTTGTGAATAAGACATTTGTATGAAAAAACAGATTGGTACAAATAGCCAAAGAAGGTTGAAATAGATTATTTATAAGATCATTTTAAACAGTTTTAGTATGTGTGACAGTACTGTAAACACTGAAACAGGGCAGTATGAGACATATGTATAAGATACATATTTTTTAAATTGTAAAATCACATGCCCATTAAGGCTAGAGAAATGGGAGGCCAACTATTTGTAAAGATGCTGTAAGTTATAGACTTGGAAGAAAATAGGTATTTGAGGATCTTGGTAAGGGGCAGTAGTTGAGAGTTTTTTAAATTGGTGAAAAATGAGTCTTATCCCATCTTTCTGGGCTTTTTACTCACTGTAGTGCTGATGCCCAGAAAGCGCTCCTCACCCAGCTTGTGGCCTGGGGACTTTTGCACATTGCTCAGCTGCTGGGCCTGAGTGATTAATTTTGCAAAGTCTAGGTAACCCAGCAACTGGTGCGTGTGTGTGTGTATGTGTGTGTGTACACCAGAGAGATCTTTATGGGTCCTGTATTGAGATTGGCACTTGTGTTTATATTAATAAAAGGGACATCTGCAGGGCTTTTTTGTAGTGGAATGTTTTAGGTCTTTTGATAGTAAACACTAAATTTTAATTGTACTGCTTGTTTAGCATTACTAGCAAATGGGAGCCTCCATATTTATATTTCAGTGCATATTCCCACCTTTCTGCTTCACTTCAGAATAACATGCCAAGCTATTTTGTGTTCACTAAATTGAGCTATCAGTTAAACACTTGAGTAAATATTTGCTACTCTAGTGTGCAGGCTTCTGAGATAGTTTTAACTGTAAGTGTGTTGTCTGGTGGTTCAAAACCATTTTCTCCAAATAGATGAAGTTATTGAATACACGCTGTGTATTTAGGAATGAACAGAGTCCCAGGGCCAGGCAGCCACCTCTTTTATGGAGCCAGGAATCTCTGTCACTTGAGCTTTTGTTCAAAGGGGAATGAAATTAGATACAGAACACGGTGATTTATAGACCCCTTAACTGAAGACTTCAAAGTAACGGGGAAGACGGGCTCCTCAGTGCCTTTTCTCTGAGTTGAGAGAGCACCCGACAAGTTTAGATTACACCGGTAGTTAGACTGTGCGCCTGGAGAGGGAGAGGGGGGTAGCACTGGTATGAAACTGAGGTGGTAGTTACAATAATGTGTGACGAGGACACACTGTAAAAATGGAGTCCTCTGTACAGTCAATTGCAGATCTTTAGGGGCTTTTTGTAATGACAGAATTTATATTTGTAATGGTCTAAGAATTTTATTTGTAGTCTGGTATGTAGACTTTTAACTTGGAGCACTTATAAGTTTGGTAAGAGACCATAGCATCTGAATTTTCTTGGTTTGGGGTTCAACATTGTCTCTAGAACTTTCCCTCAGAAAATGAATGGGAGTATATGGATCAAAGTGCAGCACTCATCAGTATTGGGAAGTTTGGAATCTGATCAGCTCACCTTGAGGACAGCAGTACAGTTTGAAAAATGCAGTTAGCCAGTTCACAGATGATAAAAGGGCTTTGTTTCTCCAGCTGACTTTGTCACCCATGTAGTTATGTTCCCAAGTATTTTTATTTGTATGATTGGACAGTTTAAGAAATTATTCCAACTGCTTACCATTGGCCATGTTTTAAAGGGTATATATATGCTATGTACTTGGACAAAATACATTGACATCTAAAATTTGAGGTGTGTTATGACTGCTTTTTGTTTTAAAAATGTGGTTACATTCAGATTTTTGAAGTGTTTTATGCTTCATATGGCTAAGTTGTAATTTGGCAGAATTAACAGCATATTAATAAACATGCTGTAATTTTAAAAGATGCTTTGAATAAAATTTTATTTTAATTTAAAGCTTAAATGACATGGGTCATTCTTGCAGCTTTTATAATTTATTTCTCTATCAAAAATAAAATAACTGCTATAAAAACAAACCCTAAAAAAATAGAAACACCTCATAACCTGACATCCATTACCTTAGCTCTCTCAGATAGCTTTTCTAAGGTTCAGGGCCTCAAAAAAAAAGGCAAGCATTCTACCACTGAACTACATCATATATCCAGCCTTCAGCATCATATATATATATAGTCAGAATTACTTTTTTTTTTTTTTTTTTTTTTTTTTGCTTTTTGAGACAGGGTTTCTCTGTGGCTTTGGAGCCTGTCCTGGAACTAGCTCTTGTAGACCAGGCTGGCCTCAAACTCACAGAGTTCCACCTGCCTCTGCCTCCCGAGTGCTGGGATTAAAGGCGTGTGCCACCACCACCTGGCCAAATTACTGTTTCTTTAAAACTGGTTTGAAACAGGGTCTCACTTTGTAGCCCTGACTGATGTGGATTTCCCTCTGTAGATCTGTGTGTCTGTGCCTCTTGAATGCTGGGATTAAAAGCTTACCGTATCAATAATGGCTTGGTGTGGATGTTAATTTCCTCACCTCATTCATTATCACAGTGCTAAAATTATGCTGGGGCTGGGGAGATGGCCCAGTGGGCCAAGTGCATGCTGCACAGACGTGAGGACTGGAGTTCGATCCCCAGCACCCACATAAAAGCTGGGCAGGGTGGTGAGGCCTCCAGCTCCAGTGGATCACAGGGGCTCTCTTGCCTATCAGCCAACCTACCCAAAATGGCAGGCTCCAGTTCCCGCTAAAATAGGGCAAGAAGAGATTGAGGAAAGATCCCAGCGTTCCGCCCAGAAGTGGCACACACTTTAGTCCCAGCATTTGGGGGGCAGAGGCAGGCGGATCTCTGAGTTCAAGACCAGATGGATTTCCAGGGCATCAAAGACTACACAGAGAAACCCTGTCTCTAAAAACAACCACGCACACAAAAATCCCAGTGTCAATCTGTAGCCTTCACATGTGCTGGGATGAGTGGGTACATCTCTGTACATGTATGTGTGGGCATACATATACTGATGTTGGGTCTCAAACCTGGGACAAATGGCTGACCGCGGTGCTTTTAACATATCAAGGTGGTCACCAGGCTCTTCCAGCATCCCTCAGTCCTTACCTGTTACAAGGTCCTCCTGGCAGGCACATCCCACCGCCTGCCCTGAACTCTCCCTACCCAGGGACTGGGCCCTTCCCTGTAGCACAAATTCTAACTGTTCTCAATGATAAAAAGCTGGAGTAAAAGCTGGAAAATCAGAGAAGCCTTGCAGCCAGCCACTAGAGAGACCTTTATCTCTACCAGTGCTCAGACCACAGGGGCAATCCTGTCCTCAGACTGCAACTGTCTCCACCAAACCTCAGACTACACTGAGCTCCTGTCTCCTCCCACTTTATATTCCTCTCTCTACCCAGCCATATCAATCCTGTCTCCACCTCCCTGGTGTGGGATCCCAACTGCTTAGATAACCTTTATTTCTCTTTTGGAGAGAATAACCCAGGGTGGCTTTGAGCTAACAGCTCTGCCTCTGTCTCCCTCGTGGGATTTAAGGTATAAGCCATTACTCCCTAGCCTCCAGTGACTTAGCTCTGCACTCTGATCTTCAGGCAACCTTAATTTGTTAAAACACAAGCAAAATATCACTACACTTCTGCCAGCTGCTTCCCCCTATATAATAAACCACTTTGGCCATGCTGGTCCTTTTGGCCTTTTGGTCTCTTGGTCTCCTGTCTCTCCCCTCTTCCTTCTCCACTCTCCTCATATAGCCAGGCTCAGGGTTTTGTTCACTCTGGGACTCCTCCAGATGCCTCTGCCTCTGGCCATATTTTCCCTTTTATCTACAATAAGCCTCTTCCACCACACCTGGGGACAGTCATCTTTTTTTTATTTCTCATTCAATTATATTGGTGTAGTTAATTTTTAGAAAAACAAAACATGGGTGGTGGTGGGTGGGTGGGTGGGTGGGGGAGGTGCATTGCCCTGGGTTTATGTGTGGAGGCCAGGGGATAACTTGGAATGGGCTCTCTCTAACGTGTCGATTCTGGGGACCAGACTTGGGTATCAGGCATGCGTTTTTATCTTCTTTGCTATCTCAAAGGCTCTAGTGTAGTTAAGTATTAATTATTGCCAGCCCTACCCTAAGGCCTTAGAGTAATAGGGAAGGCAGTGAGCCTGCCCTTTTGTGTGTGTGTGGGAGATGGGACGGGATTAGTAACGTGCTGGGCTTAGTACTTCATGTCTGCAAGACTGTAAATGTGACTATGTGGAGAGTGATCAGAAACAACAGATCTTTGGGAGGAAATCAGCCCAAGTGACTATATTCAGAGCTTTCTTTTATGATTTGTTTTATTGTTAATTCTGGCTATGTTTGTGTATATCTGCCCAGGCCAGAAGCTCGGATCTGCACGGATCTGGGGTTATAGGCAGTTTTGAGCTGCCTGGTTTAAGTGCTAGAACAGCCTGGGTTCTCAACAAGAACAACTAGAGGTCCTAACCCCTGCTCCTCTCTCCATAATTCAGATTTTAAAATCTTGCATGCCCCCACATCCGCCTTGGGGGTAATCTAGCCAAAATTTTCAGAGGTAGACCACTTCTCAAAAGTTCCACTCAGCTTGTAATCCAGCTGTTGGCAGACAGTTCGAGCCTTTATACAGTTGGATTTCAGCTTTATTTAAAAGGAAATCTTAAGCATTTCTAAAAGGCTAAAATCTCAGATTTTTAAAATAAATTAGAATTAAAAATATGGGACACTTCATTTGAAATAACACTACAGCCGTTCTGCAGTTCCCAGCCTTGATTCCCAAGAATCAGTGATCCTGCACTGCTGTCCTAGGGATCCTGGGTGAGGGAGGCCTGAAGCATCCACAAGGGAAGCCCAATACTTGACTACCCCTGCTCTGCCGCACCAGTCCTAGGCATTTATGAACGGGAAACAGAAGCTCCACACAAGCGCTTGCCCTTCAATGTGCCTAGAAGTGTTTAGTAATTGTACATTGGGAACGACCAAAATTCCATCATTGGCAAATGGACCGATGTAGTTGGGGGTGCTTCCAAGCACCGAACCATCCGAAAGAAGGTCTAACGCAGTGCCACAGCAGGAGAGAGTTCCAGAGCTCCGTCCGGAAGGGCCTAGGGGAACTCTCACGCTTTAAGAGGATGTTGAGCTATGTTCAGCAAGTCCGGTTTTATCCCATGCTTTTTCAGACCCAGGCCAGCTGGCCTTGGTGAGTTCCCGATAGAACATCCCCATTGTCTCTGTGTGTGGGTGCACCCCTCGCGGTCCTGAGTTCCTTGCTCGTGCTCCCTCTCCTTCTGCTCCTGATTTGGACCTTGAGATTTCTGTCCGGTGCTCCAATGTGGGTCTCTCTCTGAGGACTAAAGAGAACTCAAGAACAATGGCAATGGGTTTTTGATCCTACTGCACCTACTGGCTTTGGGGGAGCCTAGGCAGTTTGGATGCTCACCTTACTAGACCTGGATGGAGGTGGGCGGTCCTTGGACCTCCCACAGGTCAGGGAACCCTGATTGCTCTTCGAGCTGATGAGGGAGGGGGACTTGATCGGGGGAGGGGGAGGGAAATGGGAGGTGGTGGCGGGGAGGAGGCAGAAATCCTTAATAAATAAATAAATTTAAAATAAAAAAATAAATAAAAATAAATAAATAAATTGACAGACACAGATGGAAAAAAAATAAAAGGTAAACATTCCTGAACGTGTAAAGCTCAAAAAAAAATTATCAATAAAATATTTGCAAACCAAAAAAAAAAAAAGAGGATGTTGAGCTTGGATTTTCGTGTATACTTGGATGTATTCATTTGTCAAATACGCATCTCAAATTAGCAGCTCAGGCGCGTCCTGTAGGATGTAAATTACACTTTTTTTTTTTTAAACAAACCAAAGGAAAAAAAAAGCGGAAGCAAATCTCAGCCTTGCTGGAGGTGTGGCCTGAGGGCGGTCCACTGGACCGCGGGCTAAGGCCGGCTTTTCAGCAGTACCCGGTACTGGGCGCTTACGAGGCAAGAGCGCACTAGGGGCGCGGGCCGTCTCGGGGTTCGCGCCCCGGCTCCTCCTGTTCCTGCCGCACCCTCTTCCCGGGCGGCTAGGGGCGGGGACCGCGGGCTGAGTGGCGGCGGGGCGGCGGCCGGCGGAGATGGAGGAGCCTGACGCGGCCCTCCTGCCCTCTCGCCTAGCCAGGCTGCTGTCGGCGCTCTTCTACGGGACGTGCTCCTTCCTCATCGTGTTGGTCAACAAGGCTCTGCTGACCACCTACGGGTGAGGCTGGTTATGCGGGACGCAGGGTGGCCGGGGCCTGGAACCGTCGTCTCTGGTTTGCCTTCACCAAGTCACAACACAACAAAGTCCACTTGCAGTCAGGGGCACAGCACACACCAGCTGAATTTGGAAAGCCGCCGTCTCAGGCTTTAAATAAATACACCAACTGAGAAAACTTAATTTTGAAACAGGCATTCATCAGGTAGCTCACGCTGGCCTTGCTCAAATCCTCGTGGCTGAGCCTCCTTAGTGTTGGCATTACAGGTGTGCAGCAGCATAAACATGTGTATTTTGAGCAAATTATTACTTTTTAATCTTTGTGGTGTTTTTGACACAAGGTTTCGTGCATCCCGGGCTAACTTCGGGACTCCTTAGCAGCTTTCCTGTCCCCCACCTCCGCCGCATAACACCACACCTGTTTTAGACAGTGTAGGGAAGCAGCCCAAGACTTTTCTCTCTAACATCTCCAGCCAGCCGCAAGCAAAACAAACAAAACAAAAGTGTCCCACAGAGTACAGTCTGGACTTGTGATCATCCGTTTATTTGGGTTGATCATCCATTCTCAAATAACCATTACACTTCTGGAGAACCAGAACAAACAGAAGTTTACAAGCTGAGTTTTGGATTAGAGTTGAGTGCACCAGCAACTCTATGCTTCTTTGAATTTATTGTAAAGACTACAATGTCCTATTTAATTCTACTGTGTGGTAGAAACCCTGAGAGAACTGTGGGCTTAAATCCAGCCCCAGGGGTGAGGGCTCTGCCCCCTGGCACTAGTCCATACTTAGCATTTTCCTTAGATGCAAAACCTAGCTGGCTGCAAACCTGGTACTGACCTCACAGGGCCTAAGATGCCACAAGTTGGGGCTCTTTGTAAACTATAGGGCTGCCTTTTTGTTTTATATCTGGGAAAACTCACACCCCATCAGGAACACAGGCTGTAAGGACTACAGATATTGAGCGTCTGTTACGCGCCCACTGTGGACACTGGGAAAGTGGTACGGACCCTGTGAGACATCTTCAAGGGTAGAGAGTAAACAAACAGGTTCAAGAACAGATACGACATCGCCTGTGATTGGAGAGAAGTGAGAGGTCGGTGCCAGGACATCAGGCCAAAGAGAGCGGCAATACCATGACCCCCGGGAGGAGCAGAATGTGAGCAGGACTGGATGGCCGAAGGGAGTGAGCAGGTGCCACGTGATAGGAGAGCTCAGTAGAGCTTTATAGGAGCAGCAGGGGTCAGAGCCTTCATTCATTCACCCAGTGACACTGTGTGCTCAGGGTGTGCCAGCCTTGGTCTCAAGCACATCGGTGAAGTTACCTATGTGAAGAGAAGAGGTAAAAACCCTTAATCTCATACCCTAGTTTGCCAATAATAAACTAGCAACATTTAAAGGGTGTGTGTGTGTGTGTGTAGGTCAGGAGACAACTTTCAGGAGTCAGTTTTCTTCTGCCACTGTGTGGGTCCCAGGGATGGAACTCAGCTTGTTAGGTCTGGCAGCGGTTCCTTTACCCACCAAACCATCTTGCCAGCCTAGCACTCCCATGGTGTGGCTGGCAACTACCTATAACTTCAACTCCAGGGGGTCTGACGACTCTAGGGAGTCTGGCCTCTTCAGTGAATGATATACATTCACAAACACATAAATAAAAATAAATTAAAAAAAAAGTGCCGGGCAGTGATGGCACACACCTTTAATCCCAGAACTCCAGAGGCAGAGACAGGTAGATCTCTATGAGTTTGAGGCCAGCCTGGTCTACAGAGCGAGTTCCAGGACAGTCTCCAAAGCTACAGAGAAACCCTGTCTCGAAAAACCAGTAGTAGTAGTAGTAATAGTAATAATAATATAATAAATAATAAAAATCCCACAAACCCCATGTTGAAAAAGCAGAAATGAACATACACTTAAGCCACTTAATACATATAGTGCATGGTAATAAAGGGAAGGAACTGTCAGGGTGGAGATGAGGCTGTGGCGGTGCTGGCCTAGAATACAATGTGCTGGGTTCAGTCCCTGGCACGCATAGTGGTGGACACCTGTAAAGAATCCCATTGCTTGGGAGGTGGAGGCAGCAAAATCAGAAGTTCAAGGTCATCTGACACACTGAGTCCAAGACCAGCTTGAGCTATAAGAGACCTTGTCTCAAAGTAAAAAAAAAAATGTAAAGGGCTTGGTGAAATGGCTCAGCAGTTAAGAACACTAGCTACTCTTGCAGAGGACCCAGTTTGGTTCCCAGCACCTACAGGTTGGCTCACAACCATCCATAACTCCGGTTCAAGGGGATGCAGTACCCTCTTCTGGCCTTATTGGGTGCATACATTTATGCAGGCAAAACACCTAAACACATAAAAGAAAATAAATATTTTAAAAAATAAGACATTGGCAGGTGGTGGCACACACTTTTGATCCCAGCACTGGGGAGGCAGAGGCAGGTGGAGCTCTGTGAGTTTTGAGGTCAGTTTGGTCTATTAGAGCGAGTTCCAGGACAGCCAGAGCTATTACACGGAGAAACCAACAAATAAATAAAACATCAAAATCTACAATTGAAAACATGAGGGTGTCATGGGCATATTCAGGAGTAATGTTGTTATGTCAGCCAAAGGCTGAGGATAAGTCTGTTTTGCGTTGGAGTTTGTGGGCTTCTGACTGGCTGTGATTTTAATGCCTCTAAGAAACACATTCTTCTTGTTTTCAGCAGGAGCCAATGAACACTGGCCACTGCTCTGAAGACAATGGGTGTCTAATCATTGAGAGATCTCAGACACTGGCCCTTTTGTTTTTAAGATTTTGAGTTCCAGATTAGGGGGTGTGTGTAGCCTAAGTAATCGACTACCACTTAAGTCTGGAGTTTCATAAGTTTCATAAGTATGACTGAGTGGTGGGAAAGATTTCTGTGACTAAAGTTCTTACCTTGGGAAAGCTAAAGCACTTATACTGTTTGTGAATACACCCCACCCCGTTTCTGTAGTGTAATATTATACATCCGGGCTCTGTCAAAATAACATTCATTCTCTCATTTCAAGATTCCTGAAGCACACATTGTTGAGACGGGGATTGGGGTGATTTAGTTACAATGAACCATAGCAACCTGACCCCAGCAATAGCTGTTTGAGCAGATTGTATTCTGGAGGCCAGAAGGAAGAAGTTTTTTCGTTTGTTTTGTTTTTGACAGTTCTTTGATAAGACTGTGGGTGTGGAAGGAGCTCAGGGGACTTCTTCTGTTCCATTTTGAACAGATTCTTTCTGGTTGGGGTACAAGCCTTGTTGTGTGTGGTCTTAGCTTCTTGTTAGTTTAAGTTCATGCTTTTCCTGGCTACTTTATTGACACAAGTTAGAAGTGCTATCATAAACCATAATAGAGAAAATGCCTCCATAAGATTGGCCTCTAGGGTATTGGGATACTCTTTTTTAATATAAAAAACGCTGGCTCTAGGAATTAATATAGGCATATTTTGTTAATTTTATGCTAATAAATTTTTAAAAATATTTATTTATTATGTATACAATATTCTGTCTGTGTGTATGCCTGCAGGCCAGAAGAGGGCACCATACCCCATTAGAGATGGTTGTGAGCCACTATGTGGTTGCTGGGAATTGAACTCAGGACCTTTGGAAGAGCAGGCAATGCTCTTAACCTCTGAGCCATCTCTCTAGCCCCGGTAATAAATTTTAAAAATTAAAATATAATGTAGTTATTTTTAAACTGTTGAATATACATTATAAACTGTGTTTATAACTAGCGAGAGAATGACCAAGATAAGCAGACACCAGCTGCTCTCATTAAGTGACTTGTCGGGAGATTGTGGCTTAAAATGACAGACTGTGTATCAGTGTCTTTCTCACAGAGAATACAGACTGGAAATAACATTCCTTAGTAAGTGATTAAATTTACAACCCCAGTCTCGGCCCACCCATTGTGGTGGTGCCAGTTCTGGCAGGTGGTCCTGGGTGTATAAGAAACTAGGCTGAGGGGCTGGAGAGATGGCTCAGTGGTTAAGAGCATTGCCTGATCTTCCAAAGGTCCTGAGTTCAATTCCTGGCAACTACATAGTGGCTCACAACCATCTGTAACGAGGTCTGGTGCCCTCTTCTGGCCTGCAGACATACACACAGACAGAATATTGTACATAATAAATAAATATTAAAAAAATAATGTTTAAAAAAAAAAGAAACTAGGCTGAGCAAGCCATGGGGAACAAGTCACTAAGCAGGGTCCTTCCATGACTTCTGCTTTACTTCCTGCCCTGACTTCAGTGTAAGATGAAATAAACCCTTCCTTCCCCAAGCTGCTTTTTGCTCACGGTGTTTTATCACAGCAATAGAAACCTTAACTAAGGCAGAAATTTGTATCAGGCCATAGGGCATTGCTGTGACAAACCTGACCATGTGTTTTGGAGAGGGTTGTGGTGGCATTTGAACTTTGTGCTGGAAATTCCTTTGAGTGCTCAGAGCTCAGTAGGCTGTTCTGTGGAAGCTTGGAGGATAAGACGTTGGGAACAATGCAGGCCATGGGTGTCTAGTTTGTGAAGTTTCAGGGAGAAGCAAAGACTCTGTCAGGGCTGTTTATGTGATATTTTTCATTAAGAATCTGTGTTTTTCTGGTCAGCTCTAGCTGACCAGAGAATCAGCTGTGGTTAACAACAGACCACACCCGCTAGCTTGAAATCTTGCTCTGCTGGGACAGTCAGTATTGGCCATCTGGGGCTGGAGAATCAGCTATGATTAAGAAGAGACCAGCATCACTGAAGAAAAATCTGGGAAGTATTTCCTTAAGGCCAGCATGCAGAAGCTGTGGTCCAGAGGGGCCCAAGATTGTACCTTGGGTTAGCAGATGAACTTGTGTGAGAGTTTCCCAGGTTTGTGGTGAGCATCTGTAGCTTGGCACCTAGAGAAGCCAGGGCAGTTCTAATGCTAGATTTACCTGGCAGGAAAGGGATTCTGTGAGCATGTGAACTCAGTGGCTTTCAAGGGCTAGAACAAAAGGAGGCCCGTCTAGGAGTTTGTGTTTTAATAGTCTGGTCAACTGGCCACAGTTGTGATCATAAGGGTTGTACAAGCAGGCTGCTTTTGTGTTTCCCATGAATATTCTTCTCTAGGACATGAAAATTTACTAATGACATCTTATTAAAACATATTGAATCCTAAAGCTGGGTACATCTGTGATATCAGCACTCAGGAGGTGAGGCAGGATGGTCGCTAAGTTTGAGGACCATCTGAACTATATAGGGTGCCCTTGTCTTAAAAAAAAATCAAATTTGTTTTATCCAGTTCAACAAATATTTGTTGAGAACTTGCTGTGTGTATTTGCTTTATGATTCACCAAAGAGTATCTTCAATCAATCTCCACCCTCTCGGACAGGATCTCATTGGAGCTGGCTGATTGGCTATTGTTGCTGACCAGCAAGTTCCAGGAATCCTGTCTCTGCCTCAGTGCTGAGATTACAGGCATGGGTGCATTAGAATTGGGGGCATCTTATTTAACTTTTTGAGGGTTACCTGTTTATCTGCCTGCCTACTTTGTCTAAAGGTTTTTTTTTTTTGTCTGGCTCTAAATATGTGTCTATGTATGTGTCTGTGTACATGTGCTATGGCTTTGGAGATGGAGTGATAGGAGCCGGAGAGCTGCCCACATGGGTGTTGGGAACTGAACTTGGGTCCCTGAGAAGGGCAGAAAGAACTTTTAACCACTGAGCCATGTCTTTAGTCCCTTGTTTTTCTTTCTTCAGAGAAGGGTCTCACTTACTTATTCAGGCTGGCCTTGAACTTGAGATACTTTTACCTAACCTTGCAGTTAGCCAGGTAACAGCCTGCCTGCACCAACAGACTTGATTCTTCTTTGACTTTTAACTTTGATTTAGTTTTCTATGTAGAGGTGTCTTAGTCAGTGTTCCATTGCTGTAAAATGGCAACTCTTATAAAGGAAAGAATTTAATTGGAGCTTGCTTACAGTTTTGGAAGTTTAGTCCATTATCATCATGGTGGGGAACATGGCAGCACACAGGTAAACATGGTGTTGGAGAGATAACTGAGAGTTTTACATCCTGAACCGTAGGCAGAGAGAGACAGAGACTGGGCCTGGCATGGACTTTTGAACCCTCAAAGCCCACCTAGTGACACACTTCCTCCAACAAGGCCACACCCCCTAATCCTTCTAATTCTTTCAAATAGTGCCACTCCCTGGTGACCAAGCATTCAAATATATGAACCTGTGGGGCCATCTTCATTCAAACTACCACACGGGGTCTTCTTGTATATGGCATTTTAAATTTTATTTTATTAACTTTATTTATTGTATTACTCTATTTCTTTCCAGTATACACAATTATGACTAGTTTACCTTCACAGAACAAAGGAAAGCTGGCAAGTTTAGCAACCATCATTTTTTGTTGTTATTTCTGTTTTTTGAGAGAGGGTTTCTCTGTGTGGTGTTGGAACTCACTCTGTAGCCCAGGCTGGCCTTGAACTCACAGAGATCCACCTGCTTCTGCCTCCTGAGTGCTGGTATTAAAGGTGTGCTCCACCACCCAGCAGCAACCATCAGTTTAAAAAAAAATGAAAAAGAAACGGACACAAATTTTTGAAGTTTCCATTGTCTAATGCCTGTAACAGCTCTTTATGTCATTACGGTCTACATATTCTCTTCAACCTTTTTTTATGTTGCTAAACTGATTCATTATTTTATATTTCTTGCAGTTTTCCCTCACCAATTGTTCTTGGAATTGGGCAGGTAAGTTGAAAAAAAAAACCAGTCTTAACTCGCCATTGGTGTTTAGGCTGGCCTTGAACTCACAGAGATCCACCTGCCTCGGCCTCACAAGTGCTTGGATTAAAGATGTGCTCCACACCCGCAAGGCTATTTACTTATTTTTGAGACAAGATCTTACAGTGTATCCCTGGCTGGTCTTGCACTCTTAGAGATCAGCCTGCCTTTGACTCCAGAGTGCTGGGATTAAATCTCCGCCGGGCTGAGATTTATTTTATTTTTAACTATGAATGTTTGTGTGTGTTCATGTGTGGGTATATAAGTGTGAACACAAGAACTCAATGGCCAGAGGTCATAGTTTCCCCTAGAGTTAGAATTCCAGGGAGTTGTGAGTTTCCTGAAGTGGGGACGTGGGTGCTGAGCACTAAACTCAGGTCCCCCAGAAGAGCAGCAGGTGCTACTCCATCTTTCCAGGCCCTGAGAGGAAAAAAATCTTAATTCTGGACTTCTCGAAAAATACACTCTGACTTTTCTTAGGACTTTTTATTAACTTGTATTTATTGTACAAAATAATGAGTCTCATGATATTTTCAGTGTGTATAATGCCTTTTAATCATATTCACCTCCAATACACCCTCTCTCAACTTCTTTCAAAAAGTTTAGGTCTATTTTCATTATCTTTCGATGGGTGCAAGGAGGCGGTACCTTCTCACACCCTTTTGAGACAGGGTCTCTCTATGTAGCTGTTGTTGTCCTGGAATTCCAGCCTCAAACGCACAGAAATCTGCCTGTCTCTCCTTCCTGGGATGAAATGTGAGTGTCACCATGCCTGCCTAGGAGTTTTTCCTTTTTAAAAATTGTTTCCTCTTGCTGGCCTTTAAGGGAAGTTAACAGACCATACACTCCGTTTGTGGAAGTGTGGTCCAGGGTCATCCGGTCAGTCTGGTTACTCTCAGAGGCAATCCTTTGTTTACTCCATGGCTGTTTCTAGAGCCCCTGAGACAATGTATCCAGGTGAGTCCACTCAATGATACATTTTACCTGTTCTGATTCGAACAACTTCTCATCCATGGGTGAGAATCTTAGCTTCCACGAGATCCCTCCCTTCAGCCTGAAAAGTAGATTTTTGGGTTCTGTTTCTGATAAATATGCTCTGATTACACCATTGTATCAGTAAACCTCACACTGTCTTTCCAGATGGTATTTTGCTGTTTCTTTCTCTTCTAGATGGCCACCACCATAATGATACTGTATGTATCCAAGCTAAATAAAATAATCCACTTCCCTGATTTTGACAAGAAAATTCCCGGAAAGGTATGTTTGAAAGATAAAAAACAAACAAATTAAAAAATGAAAAGCAAGCAAACAAACACACAAAAGACCCAATTGGATTAAAGTAGGGATCCATTTCATACACTGTGGATCTTCCTTTCCCCTTATACTCAGTAGAAAGTTGGTTTTCTTTATTTTTCTTCTTTGGAATTGGCTCTTATGTATCATTCCAGGTCAGATTTGAACTCGAAATCCTTTTCTTAAGCCTCGTCAGTGCTGGAAGAAAAATTTGTTATTTTTTACTTTTTTAATTTTTGGTCTTTGAGCCTGAGTTTCTCTGTATAGCCCTGCTGTCCTGGAACTTGCTCTGTAGACCAGGCTGGCCTTGAACTCACAGATCTGCCTGCCTCTGCCTCCCGAGTGCTGGACTAAAGGTGTGTTCCATTACCACCTGTATGAGAAAGTTTTTAATAAATATTTTATACATAAATATCTATTTGTATAACTCAATGAAGATGCAGACAGGCTGAGCTGGGCTTGTGAGATCTGTAAGTGTGTAAAGTGCTTGCTGAGGAAGTGTGAGACCTGAGCTTGGATCCCTTGCACCTGTGTAAAGCCTTACCTCAGCACGGCTGCATCGAGGTAGGAGGCAGAGAAAAAATGTGAACGTAGGTGTTTAACAACACAAATGCTCTTAGTTTTTAAAGCCTGTGTTTTGCGAACTCTTTGGCTAAGGGCCGGACTCACTGTTTATTGTACCGTGAAAGAAGCCCTGTGTGACACACAAATGAGTCAGTGCGGTCATGTTATGATAAAGCTTTATATAAATAAGCATGGGCCAGATTTGCCCTGGGTCCTAGCTTACTGACTTACGTTTTCAGATTTTATTTTTAGTTTTTTTTTTGTTGTTGTTTTTTGACACAGTTTACTGTGTAACAGAGCTCTGATTTGATTTGTAGACCAGTCTGGCCTTGAACTCACCTGTCTCTGCCACCCTAGTGTTGGGACTAATGGTGTTTGACAGCACTCCTGGCTTGCATTTTCACTTTAACCTGATATAAGCTAGAGTTAAGAATACAGTTTGATACATTGAATAAATGTACAAGTACACATGGAAGCCGCATTGAAGGATCTGTCTTCCTACTGGGAATATGGAGTGGAAGTAATTTTTAACAACTGGCTGCAGGGGGCCAGGCTTGAGACAGACATTAAATTCTTAGAGTAACCCTTTGATGGATGATATGAAGTAGCTAATGGTAGTGTTTGGATTAACAGGTTTAACTGGTGTTTCTTAAGAAACCCTTGAATAGCTTCTTCATATATATTTACAGTTGATAATCATAGGATATTAGGTCAGATACTAATATATCTATTATAAAGATATATTATATTAAATATATATTAAAGGTAGATGGCTTTCAAAGGGACTAAATATAGCCCAAGATAATTTGTCTCTTGCATTTTAATTCTCCATAACCTTGAAGTTTCCCTATTAGTCCTTCTAGAATCTTCCACACAAGTGAAGTTTCTCCTGTCTTCCTCTCCCACCTTCCTCCGTCTCCATCTCCCTACCTTCCCCAACCCTTTTGGGAACTTCAGTCCACAGTGTGTACAATAAGGAGCGTTAATGATGCTTTATTAGACATGTTTTTTTTTGTCTTTTTTTGTATGTAGGTTCAAGTTATCCAATCAAAATTACTCCCCGAGAAGCTAATTTTCATGTCTTTTACCTTCTTTGCTGTGTAGCTCATGTTGATAGAAATGGCATCTTTGGTCTCAAAGTAAGGGCTTAAATATTTCATCATGAAGCAGGGCTCTGTGGGTTTTTGGGGGCCGTGCCATTTACTCTTTGCTGTATAATGTAATGGCTCAAAACGGTAATCTTTTTATTGTCTTTCATACTGATTGAGGAGTCTTCGCAAGGCTTGGCCAAGCAGTTTTGACTTAAGGCCCTCCTTTCCTTGTGGACACAAGGAGAACTGTGTTAATTATGAGCGTGGTTAGCGCAGGTGGGAGGTGGCACCCATCTGTCTCTTGCTGTCTAAGAACTCTACATACATACATAAATACATACATACACACACACACACACACATAAGGAAAGCATGCAAACGAAGTTCTAACGGCATCTTTTCCCTTTTATTGAAGCTCTTTCCTCTGCCTCTTCTCTACGTTGGAAACCATATCAGTGGCCTATCAAGCACCAGTAAATTAAGGTACAGTTCAAGATGACAGTGGGGAGGGGTATCCATCACCTCTGGTGGTGCAAACGCTGGGTTTGGTTTTCTAGATTTTGCTTGGGGTGATGTCCTAGTCTGCTCTCTGTTTCTGTGATAAACGCTATGGCCCAAACTAGTGTGGGCAGGAAAGGGTTTATTTTAGCTTCCAGGTTACCTTCGGTTGGGGGAAGGCAGGGCAGGAATTGGAGCAGAGACCACAAGGTAGTGCTGCTTACTTGCACGCTTCCCCACTTTCTCCGGCTTGCTCTCTGCCCAGGGTGGACTGGGTCCTACATCCATTAACAATCACGAAAATGCCACACAGCCGTCCCCACAAGGCCTTCTGATGGAGGCAGTTTTTCACTCACAGTCCCTCTTCCCAGGTAGGTCGGTTTGAATCACAGGTATCACGTGGGAAACATTAGTATTTAACAATTTGAGAAAGTATAGCTTTGAGTTTAATTAGAAACACCTTTAGGAAAGTTTAAAAAGCTTATGCTTTTCTTGATGGTCATGTCTCAACATAAGTATGAGGTCTGTGTTTGTCAGGTAGAGAAAAGGTGATCATCTGGGGTGGATTTGTTTATACGCATATGACCATGGTAACTTTTCATCGTAGTTGTATAGAAACAGGAATATCCTGTCAGACTTGGCACAGATCACGTTTGGGGTAAGGAAAAAATGAATGTCAGACAATAGGTTTAAGTATGGACTACACTTGACATGTTTGCATCTGTGTTTATTTCACCATGCTTTGATTAATCTTATTAAAAGCTACTGTAGAAAATGAAAATCATTTATAGAAAGGTCACACTATCAAACTACTAACCAGAAACTGTGATCTGAAATCTACAGAAACAAGACTCGTGTGCAAGCTGATTGATGGTGTGTGTGTGCGTGTGTGTGCAGGGGTGGGTGGGAATTGTGAGGAGGGTTGATCATCAGCCCGACTAACGTAAGCAACAAGCCTTGGGCACTGTCTAGGTTAAGACAGTCTGAGAGCGGCTGGGGAATAGTTTTGGTTAGGTTGCCCTTCCCTGGCCTGGGGTCCTAGACGCTGTGCCTGGGGAAGCCGAGGTGAGTACCAGCCTTCCTTGTTCTGCTGCCTGATTATCATACGATCTGCCACTTTCTTCCCATCATGATGGACTGTGCTCTTGAACTGTGAGCCAGAAGCAAACCCTCCTTCCTTAAGTTGCTTTTGTAAAGGGAAAGAACTCTTCATGGGAGAGATGTGTTTTCCTCTATCACTCTTTGTCTTATTTCCCTGAGTCTAGAGGTCACTGATTGGCCAGACCAGCTGGCGATCAAGTCCCAGGGATCCTCCTGTCTCTGTCCCTAGTGCTGTGTTTATAGATGTCCATACCCGCGCATGCTAGAGAACCAGACGGGGGAGTCTCATGTTTTTATGGCAGACAGTGTACTTTGAAACACCAAAATTTTAAAGTCTTTCTAATTTAGATAAAGTATATATAATACAAAGTTTATCTCTGTATCTGTTTTAAATGTACAATTCAAGTGCATTAATTATATTTACATGTGTGTGTAATCCCAGCATTTGGGAGGCTGAAGCACTGTAGCGGCGTAAATGAATACAGACAGATTGTAAAAAATATACACAGCTTTAATGGGGAAAGTAGACTTACAGTACCACGGTTCCCACGGAGAACAGGAAGAAGAAGGGAAGGGTGGGCCCACACCCGGCAGATTTATAGGTAAACATTAGCCCGAGGTGAACCTGCCCCCAATGGGCTGGGCTTAACCCTACAAAGCATGATTGCTGAGCCTTCCAGGCCAGACTTGCTACATAATGATTTTGAGGCTAGACTCTATCTCTTAAAAAGTATATGCACAGTGTAACCACCACCATTATTTATTTCAGAACCTTTTTCATCATCCCAAACAGAAACTCTGAGTCCACTAAACAATAATCCTCTTAGTTAGTCTCAATTTCTCAGTCTCTTGATGTGGGAATTCCCCTCTGTATGCTGTGAATATGTTTTACTACCATTGATTAATATACAAAGCTACTTTGGCCTATAGCAAGGCAGAAAATAGCCAAGCTGGGAAAAGATATATATGCAGAGAGAGAGGGAGAGAGAGAGAGGGAGAGAGAGAGAGAGAGAGAGAGAGAGAAAGAGAATACAGAGTTAGAGAGACGCCATGTAGCTGCCAGAGGAGACAGATGCCAGAGAATCTTACTGGTAAACCACGAGTCTTGTGGTAAAATAGAAAATAATAAAAATGGGTTAATTTAAGATGTAAGAGCTAGCTAGAAGTACGCTTAAGCTATTGGCCAAACAGTGTTGTAATTAATACAGTTTCTGTGTGATTTTTAGGGTCTGGGAAGCTGGGAACGAACAAGCAGTCTCCACCCACAGTCTCTGGATCTCTTCCTTTCTCTTTCCCTCTCCGTCCCTCCTCCCCTCCCTCTCCCTCTCTTATGTGTTGCGTGCATGTGAGTTTGCATGTGGTATGTGTGCCCACGAGGAGGCCAGAGGGGGATGTTGGGTTTCCTCTGTTACTCTCCATCTTATTCCCTTGAGACAGGGTCTCTCAATGAATTGGAAGTTCACCTTGTTGGTGAGGCTAGTTGACTAGCAAGCTTCTGGCATCTACTGGTCTCTTCCTCCCAATACCGAGGTTACAGGCATATACGAACATGCTTAACTTCATATGTAGATGCTGGGGATTTGAACTCAGGTCCTCATGATAGTACAGAAAGGGCTCTCTTGCCCACTGAGCGATCTCCTTAGCCCCCAGCTACTGGTAATCTCTGCTTTATGTTCTGCACCTATAGCTTTGCCTTCTCTGGGTAGATACAAACAATTGTCCAGTTTTGGGGGGTGAGGATCTGGATTATTTCCATAGCATCGTGTCTTCAGAGTTCATCCATGGTAGAGTGCCTCTGACTTCCATTTCTTTTAAGAGTTGAATTATAGTCCATTTATATGTGCGTCCTGCTGATAAACATAAAACATCAAAGTTTTAAATTTTAATTATTTCTACTTTAGATATTGTTTCTATATTGTTTTTATTTTTGTAGTTCTGGGGATTGAACTCCTGGCCTTGCATATGCTACAGAGGTGCTCTACCACTGAGCTACATTCCTGTGCATCCTTTCTTTTGCTGACTATGTTGTTGGTATTATATCTGAGAAGGCTTGCTTGATCCAGGATCGTGAGCATTCTCTCTTATACAGCTTTAGTTCCTGCACTTAAGTCCTTGTTATATTTCATGTCAGATAATAAATATATAAGGTCGATGTCGTGTGTGTGTGTGTGTGTGTGTGTGTGTGTGTGTGTAGTGTGATGTGTGTAGGAATTCAGTTTCATTCTTTCATGGGAGTTATAGATAGATGTCCTAGCACCGTCCTTTGGAAAGTTATATCTTTCTTCCATTGTGTTATCTTACAACCCTTGGTAAAATCAATCTATTGATCTGGGAGAGGTGTTGCATGCCTGTAATTGTACTATTTAGGAGGCAGAGGCAGGAGACCACAAGTTCTGTGCCAGCCTGGACTGCATTTGTCTGCTTCACATGTCTAGAGTAGGCAAGTTTACAAAGATGGGGCACAGGATAGATAACCAGTAGCTTGGAGCTAAGGGATAAGGAATTGCTGTTGAGAAGGTTCTAAGACCCTGCTCAGGGGAATGGAGCTTCGGAAATCAATTATAGGAATGAGTATGCAACAAAGACAATAAAAAGAAACAAGATAATTGCAAGCCTTTATTTTCTGTCCTTCAATTCTATTCCATTAATTACATATATATTATTAAATCAGTAATAGGTAGTCTTGGTTTCTGTAGCTTGTAGTAAATCTTGAAGTTGGGAAATGTGAGTGCACCTACTTTGCTAACTTTATTTTTAAAACATTCAGAAATCCCCCTCTCTCTCTGTCTCTCTCTCTGCACATGGAGGTCGAAAGACAACTTTTAGGAACTGGTCCTCTTCTTCGGCTAATCTGTGTCATGAGATTAAACTCAGGTTATTAGGCTTAGCAGAGGATGTCTTTACCAGCCAAGCTGTCCCACCAGCCCCCAACTTGGTTATCTTTTAAAATATATATTTTAAAATAATTGATTTTATTTTTAATTATGTGTGTACGTGTGTGTGTGGTGTGTGCATGAGTTTGTGCGTTTGAGTGCAAGTGCCCATGAAGAACAAAAGAGAGTGTCAGATCCCCTGGAACTGGAGTTATAGGTGGTTGTGAGCCTCCAAGTGGGTGTTGGGAACTGAAATTGTGTCTCTGCAAGAGCAGCGAGTGCTCTTAACCACTGAGCCATCTCTCTAGCCCCTTGACTTTGTTATCCTTCAACATGGTTTGGCTCTCTGGGGCCCTTGAATTTCTATATTTATTTTGGAATTAACTTGCCAGTTTCTGTAGGAAAAAGAAAGCCAGATAAGATTTGACAGATTTTGTGTTGAATCAGTTTGCCAAAGTGGCAGGAAATTATTCAATCCCTGTTTTATGACTTAATATGATTTGTTAATGGTAAATATTACAATGAATGTTAACTCATTTATATTTAATTTGGAAAATGACCTTAATTAAAAACGTTTACCATATTTAAAACAAAATAGCAGCTGACACTATGTGCCTGACGTTAGGGTTGGATCTTTTCTGACAGCTTGCCAATGTTCACTGTGCTCAGGAAATTCACAATTCCACTGACTTTACTTCTGGAAGCCGTCATCCTCGGGTGAGTCTGCTTTTCCTTCAATCCTTCATTATGTTTCCGACATACTGTGTTTATTCGTGTGAGTGGGCAGTGTGTTCACATATATGACATGTGGGAGTGCGAGGCTATGTGTGTGCATGTGGAAGACATGTGTTGATGTCCTGTATTTTTCTTTTTCTTTTTAAGAATTTATTTATTTACTATGTATACAGTATTGTATCTGCCTGCACAACAGAAGAGGGCACCAGGTCTCATTACAGAGGGTTGTGAGCCACCATATAGTTGCTGGGAACTGAACTCAGGACCTTTGGAAGGGCAGTCAGTGCTCTTAACCACTGAGCCATCTCTCCAGCCCTGACCTGTATTTTTCTCTATTGCTCTCTGCTATTGTTTGAGACAGGGTCTCTCACTGGCCTTGGAGTTCACCTACTGACTAGGTGGGCTGGCCAGCAAGCTCCCGGATCTGTCTGTCTCTGCCACCTAGGTTTGTGCTATTCTGCCTAGATTTTCATGAGTCCTGGACCTCTGAACTCAGATTGTCAGGCTTGATGCTTGTTTGACAAAACTTTACCCACTGAGCCGTCTCCCCAGTCCCTCTCACCTTGGGGTCCTCTTTCTGAGTAACTGCTTAGAATTACTGCTTGCAGCAGCTTAAGGAACTATTATTTGTTCATTTAAAAGGAGTCAGCTGTACCCACAATTCCCTAAAATATTAACGAGGGCTATTTAAATGTTTGTTTTTGCAGCAGACTAATAGCATGCTTGTAGTAGAGAGTTATAATAGAATTAGCAACCACGCTTAAGCAGATATGAACCTGTGTGCTGAACTGGAGAGGACGAAAAGAGACAAAGAACTGCCCACAGACAGGAAGGGCAGGCAGGAGAGCAAGGGACAGGGTTCTGATGCTCCACGACATGAGGTCAGAATAAATTAACTTTACAAATGTTGATATAGATCTTTCTCACGGGGACACCCAGGCTGACCCATGCAAACTTTGATTTTGCAGTAAAGACTGTACGGCTGTGAAGTTTAGTTACAATGTTGTGAGCCTTGCTATGGACCTAATCTTTGAATGTGCCGTAGATGCTCCTGCAAACTAAACGCACAGCAGCCCCTCTTCTTTATTTCACCCCAGCATCCTTCCAGGGAGAACAGAAAAATCACATGATTAGGTTAAGGAAACAGCTTAAGAAATAACTAAATTTAGCCTGACTTACACTTCTAGCACCTTCTCTGTATAAAGATGTTAAGTTTTAGCCACAAAGTCACTAAATTTGTTTTCAGGTTGGTTTTTGTTTGTTTGTTTTCTGTTTTTTTAAACATAAAATCCATATTTTAATTCTTTCTCCCCACCCCCTTTCTTCTTTCTTGACTACAGGAAACAGTATTCCTTGAACATCATCCTCAGCGTTTTGGCTATTGTGCTTGGGGCTTTCATAGCAGCCGGGTGAGACTTGGCATTCCCTGCCGCTCGGTGGCTTCTCTGTGTCTTTGACAGTAGGCAGTGCTGTCCGAGAGATTTTCCTTTTCCATCTGACTGCAGCTGGGTTGGGCAGCTAAGAGACAAATCTGTTGAGTTAGTGGCATCCCCATGTGTCCCTCATCAGAAAGTGGGTCCCACATTGTCCGGAAATGCTTCTGAGAACTCGTGCAGGCATGTCTAACTGTGGCCCATGGGGGTACGGCCCAATACACCTTAAACTATTATGAGACTTTTTTGGTGATTTTTTTCCCTTTGTAACTCAATTGTGTGAGTCTTGAGTGTAAATTCTGTAAATGACAATGTCCTGTTATAAGAAAGCATCACTGGGTATTAACGCAGCTACACTTGACAAAGGGGAGTTTACTTCTGTCATTGAATGCCCTTCAAGTTTTATTTGAAGTGTTCTTAGGCATTTGCTTTAAAATAACAGATTTGGGCTTGAGGTGTTACTCAGTGGTACAATGTGTACTTAGTGTATACTAGGGCCCATGTTCACTCCACAGTGCCCAATACACACACACACACACACACACACACACACACACACACACACACACGCCTAAAACAAGCCAACAGGTTTATAAACCCAATTATTGCTGTTTTATTGTTCTGTGATGACTGATAGACTGTGGTCATTACATATGCTGATATATTTCAGAACAGGTCAATGCTAATTAGCTCAGATTTCCTACCTGACGTAATTCATCATTCATGATTAATATGTAGAGACGGAGCAGGAGGAGATGACTCTGTCTGTCCTTCTAGGCGTGTAATCCCACACCATGTTAAAAAAAAAAGAAGCCGGAAGTGGTAACACACGCCTGTATCCCAGTACTGACCTGTAGAGACAGGCAGTCTCTGAGACTCACTTGGCCAGCTAATGTATCCAAAATCGCGAGTATAAGGTTCAGTGAAGGGACCCTGTGTCAAAAACTGAGGTGGAACGTGACCAAGGAAGACATGTGAGTGACATCAGCCTCTGGCCTCCACACACACCAGTGTACATACGTGCATGTGTGTCAGCACACACTTGTGTGCATGTACATTCTTCAGTCTTTGGTGAGGAGTGGCCAGCGTAGAACCTGAATGAGTCCAGCTGATTTTGAACACATTGATCATTGTTTCTAATATCATCTTACTTTTGCCCAAGCGGCAGCTTGGAGCAGCAATCCTGACTTTCCCTTCCTCAGGCACCCACCAGATGGATGCCTTCCTGAGGAGCGACATCCAGGGCCCTGAGCCACAGGACACCTGTGACACCAACTTCTGCCCTCCTAGTGAAGTTTCCTCTGCCCCCCACACCAGCTTTGCCCGTTTTTGCGCTCCAGAAAGAGTACTCCATAGGATGCAGTGGCAGGTCAAGCACTTAACAGTTTAATTAGAGCAAGTGAGAAATCAGGCTGTACTCCTCCTAGCAGATCGATGGCTTCTCCCTGTACTTCCCATGTGTCTACCCCAGGGTGAGCCTTTCCAAGAAGGGGCATGCTTTTACCCAGAATTCAGTCTGTTACAAGTAGAGAAAGATAGCCCATTGGCCAAGTGGACCCAGGTTCAGTTCCCAGCACCTACATGGTGGCGGACAACGATCCATAACTCCAGTTCCAAGGGATCTGATACCCTCTCTTTGGGTACCAGGGACACACATGGTACACATACATGCATGCAAGCAAAATACGCATATAAAAATGTTTAATACAGAAAGTTGCAAGAGTATGTATGGGGTTTCTCACCCCCAAAGGTGAAAAGTTTACTGGAGGAAAGGGTACCAGCACTCTGCATGCTTCTTGGTGAGGAAGTTCCCGAAATAACTTCTACTTGACCAAGCTCGTTTGCCTGCTACCGCCCATTGTCATTTATATCCTGCTTTGGGGACCGTAGCTATCTGTCTGGGGTTGGCCATTACCAGTATCTTCATGTTGTAACCATCAGCCAACCATCACTGTCATCTTCCATCCTGTTTCAGGTCCCCGAGCAGACCCAACTATTGTTCCATGTGTCCTGTTTTTGGTGCCTGTTGATCAATCCCTTCCAGCACAACTTCCTGTCTACTGAAGCTAGCCAACCCCTGTGCCAATAGTCCCTCAGAAGTAGTTGGGATGAGCTAGGTTCACCTGCTGTAATAAGCAGGCCCAACAGTTTACTGTTTCCAAACATCAGCTATACACTTCCCTGATAGTAAACCTACTGCAGAAAGTGCTTATGAGTGAGTTCTGTTTACCGAACCCAGGCACCCAGCCACGAGGTCCCTACCTCAGGCTTCCTTGGAGACCTAGGAAGGAAAGGGGGTTATTTCTGCCCTGGCTCATAAAACTTTTGCCCAAAAGTGACGTATCTCATTCACCCAGGGAAGCCACATGGCTGGGAATGTTGAAAGAGAATGTCTAGGAATGGACCAAATGACAGCCACATTCAGCTGACCCTGAATATGCGTTATTTTCTACAAAATAACATTTTGCATTCCTCATACACTTTGTTCTTATTTCCGGTTCAGTAAGGATGGGTAAGAGTGGGGTGGGCCATACATCAGGGATTACGCGTGCCACTATTGGGCATTCTTGCCCCCAGAGGAGACAGGACTCTGCAATCTAAAGCTCTCCCAGGAAGTGCCTTTTCCTCATGCCTCTAGAAGCCTGGCTTTTCTTGCTCATTCAAAATTAGAGTTTAGTTGTTTCATTAAAATATTTTGTACATATGTGATGTATTCACATGTGTATGGGCGTGTGTATGTTCGCTTGTGTGTGTACAGCCCAGAGGTCAACATTGTTCCTCAGGAGTTGTCCACTTCATTTCTTGAGACAGATTTCCTCACTGACTTGGAATTTGCTGAGTCATTTAGGTTGGCTGGCAAGCCCTAGAGATCCACTTGTCTCCCCTTCTCAGCAATAAGAGTATAATCAACAGAGTTTTAAATGTGGAGTCTGAGGTTGAATTAGGGTCCTTGTGTTTATCTGACAAATGTTTTGCCCATAGAACTACCTGTCCAGCCCCCAAAGAAAAGCCTATAGACAAGTTGAATTTAATAGTTCTATTGTCCAGTGGAATCTTTTGCAAATCTAGTAGTCCACAGAACCAGCACAGATTCAGCTCCCTCCAGCAATTCCTACAGGAAGCATTTATGAACAGGAAGCTGCCAAAGTGACATAGCCAAAATGATTAGCCAAAACATGCTGCTTTGGCATCAGGGTTGTTCTGAAGTTAGAGGTAATTGAGAACCAAGAGATGCAAGGTTTTGCTGTCCTTTGTCCCTGACAGCTGGGTATAGTCTCTCTGTGGAAATGGCCAGCAAGAGCAGCCGCTTCTGCTGCTGGACACAGAGTGGACACTGAGATTAAGTCTGCATAATTCAACTCTAAAATAACTTCTCCCTGCCACTGCTTCCTCCTGTGTTTCCTGCTAGGTCACGGTTTGGCTCTGGACATTGAAACCCTTTTTTCCTTTGTTAATATGTTATATAAATCTCAGTATCCAACAGCTTTGAGTTTCATTTTTCCGTGAATTACTGTGCATGAAAAATAGTAACACGATTTGTGTTCTTTTTCACTTGTCCATTCCATTAGCAGTTCACAACCATGAGAAGCAATGTTACTTACCTCTAGTATTATCTACCACAAAGGGGTATTGTCTGAGTCGCAGACCCTCCAGGGTGAATGTAGTGAAATATTGTTAACTAAGTAACCAGCTAGCGAGTTAACTAAATTCATAAGCTCCAAGTATTCATCCTAAGAGGGTATGTGAAAGGCTTGACTTCGACAGTCTAGAGCATGAATTATGACCTGGGTCTGGGGCAGGAAGGAAGTGCAGGTGGGTGAATCACATTACATATCCATTATAGTTGTCTGCCTCATCCGTAGGTCATATTCCCTCATGTTTTTATGTTGATGCTATTTATTTATGGGAGTTGCTGAGGTTCTGGAAGAAAGGAGCCCTGGAAGGCTTGCATAGGCACACAGGTCCTTGCTTCACCTTTTGGCAGACACGGCACTTCCCCAGCTGTCCGACATGGGCTGTACCCTGGGGATGGCCCTGCTTAGAATAAGCAGGGATTCTGGTGAGTGGGCAAAATGTGCCCTCGGGGCAGTCACGGCTCACCAGTTATTGTGCCAACCTGTCAGCTAGCAAATAAAGGATTTTGCAGTTAAGACAGTTCAGTCCCTGGTCCTGAGCGAAGTGTAATTACAGCGGAGGTCAGCTGATGAGATGTCCCATTCTCTCTCCTCTGGGAGGAATCAGAGGCGGTAACAACGCACTACGTGTGTGTGTGTGTGTGTGTGTGTGTGTGTGTGTGTGTGTGTGTGTGTGGTTTCCCCAGAAAAGATGGCACCAGCACCGCACACAGATCTAGCTAGACGAAGGACAAGCAGCCAGGCTCTGAGGCCGTGGTGAGAGTGTCTTATAACGGCCTCCCCTTCCTGTTCTCCCTGCCAGCTCTGACCTTGCATTCAACTTGGAAGGCTACATTTTTGTGTTCTTGAATGATATCTTCACAGCAGCAAATGGAGTTTATACCAAACAGAAAATGGACCCGAAGGTACCAGACTTCCCTCCTGCAGCTTTTTGCCTGTGCCATCTGGCTCCTGAAATGACATGAAAAATGAAAATGAACATGTTCAGTTGGCATGCAACTTGATGCGCACCCTGCGATCTAGAAACTACTAATTTCTCCTTACTTACCTTGTGTGTTATTATTAACCTTGTTAGTCTCGGCACTGTAAAAGTTTGGTTGAAAATTAGATAAGGAGAAAAAGATGTTACTAGTTTACATATACAATCAGAATATACACACATACATGCATGTAAATATGCACGTACATGTACACACACGCATGTATACACATACATAGACACATACATATTTACGCACATACATACATGTACATATGTACATACACAATACATGAATACATATATTTGAAAAGCAAATTCATTTTTTAAAACAGCATCATTAATGACCATGATAAATTCAGAAGAGGCCATTCCAGCTTTAAGCCTTCATTTCTCCAAACCTGTTTCCTCATCAAGAAGTGAGATGGCCGGATGGTCATTTGTCATGTCCTCCAATGGCAGCCACCTCTTCTGATTGCAAGCTGTAGGGGCTGCCTGTTGTGCTGCCCCCAGCTCTCACCAAGCCCCAGCTGTGACCGGAAGTGGTCTGGGGTGGGTCAGGCATATGGGTCTTTGTTCTGTGCTCTTTGTGCTTTGTGAGGGAGTTCTCTCTGACTGATGGGTGCTTTTCTGTGAGCTATTTTTAAAATCTGTATGCCCATTTGTTCCCTTGAATGGTGACAGTTTTACAACGACGGGTTCTTTGCCTTCCTGAAAATACAATATGTCACCCTGTTTTTGGCAGAGAAGTGGGTGGCCACTTTAGTAGAAGCAAATACGGAAGGCTGCCATTCTTTAATGGATGGAGCAGATGTTGGGAAGGAGTTGGTTAGCATTTTAAATTTCCATTATCTCGTTTCAGATTTCCTATTTTGAATAACGGGCTTAAGAGCAGAGTGTTAGAGATGAGTAGAACATCAGAGGCGTTCTGTTTCCATCCGTTACATATGTAGTTGGTGTGGAAAGAATGTTTATTCTGAAGTTACAACACAGTAAAATGTTACATTTTACCAGACATTGGCCAAATGTCTCCCAGCACAGAGCCAGCCTGATACACATTCTAACTTTGCATAAATAGACAAACTGGCCCAGGGGATATGATGTATCTCTAAAGTTGAGTGCAGTTTTCTTATCCTCATAGGAGCTGGGGAAATACGGAGTGCTTTTCTACAATGCCTGTTTCATGATCATCCCCACCGTCATTATTAGCGTCTCTACTGGAGACTTCCAGCAGGTGAGAATGGCCCATGTGAAGAACATGGTTAAGGTAGGGGAGGCTGAGCTATGACGTCTGCTAGGGTGAGTGTACTCAAGGCATCTTTGACATTATTGTGTTTTCACTCTATAGGCTAATTGAGAGGTAACCCTATTGTTGGTGAAGAGATATCAGTAGTTTATTAAGTCCTTATGGTCTAGGAGACGATCATCTGCTGGTATGGTGCTGGAATGCCCATTGTTTGCCCCGTCTGGCCTCTTCCGTTTCAGATTCTGGAGACTTAGACAGAACTCTTTGAACTGAGAAATTGCCAGACCTTGAAACTGCAGATGGACCAAAAACCTTTGTAGAATTCTTATTAAGATGAAAATCATAATCAGAAAAATATATTTAAAGTCATAAGAACAATATCTAGAGCTGAGGATATAGCTCAATGGTAGTCATTGGCTAGCATGCATAAGGCTGTGGGTTTGATCTTCACTGCTACAGAGGGAAGGGGGAATTGAGAGATTCTCTCTAAAGTGATAAAATGCTAAAGCTATAATGTTAAAATACAACTCTTTTGGGTTGGTGAGATAGCTTAGCAGGTGAAGGCACTGTTGTCAAGTCTGATGCCCTGAGTCACCCCAGGACCCACATTACAGACAGAGAGAGCTGACACTGTGAATTATCCCCTAACTACCATCATGTGCTGTGTGTCTGCCCTACACCACACCACACACAAACACATGTAATAGGAGACTTAAAATAAAACATGAGTACACATTAAGTATTGTATGACAAGAGATGATCAGAGATGCAGGATGTAGACTGTAATTAGTAATGAACATCTAAAAGAAGAGATGACCTGTTTTTACTCTGTAACGGTTGTAATGTCCACTGAACTGTACTAAGATTGTTCAGCCGGTCACTTGGGGCCATGGCTGAATCGGTTTTAGAATTTGAACCAAATATGATAAAGAAGAAAATTCATGCACATTGGCATAAAGTTTGAGTTAAATACATTGAAAGCTGACGGACAGCACGGAGTGAAATCTTTACTCCCCTTTATTGGAGGAAGAAGAAGGGAGCAGACTGAGAGAGATGGAAAGGCCAAAGTTTTGGTGACTCACTGTTCTGGGAAGTGAGTCCTGGACTTCGGACTTGTATAGTTAGTAGATTATTAACTGTGCTTTGATTCTGCTTCTGGGAAATAAAGTTAGAGACAAAAGCCCCTGTGTTAATAAACCAGGTCCTTGGAAGAGACTCCTTTGGCCTTCTGTACAGTAGGGCCAAAATACACATAATGTGTTGCAACTGATGAAGAGGGATTTAAAAATGGACTTTTTTTTTCTGGTTTAAAACCCCCCCAAAGTGCAAAACAAAAAAGTTCATAATCTAGAATTCTTTGTAAATGCTGTTTTTTTAAATGTCACCAGTATAGATTCAGTCTTAAAAAAATAAAATAAAACTAACATATATTAAAGTGTAGGTTGGTGGAGAATCTATATATTAAGGAATATTACTAAATAATCGCTCCTGGGTTTGTGATATCAGGAGTAAATAATTTTTATTTACTGTTCACATAAATACTTCTAGATCCTGGTTTTTAATTTATTACATTTATTATTATTATTATTTATATGTGTGTGTATGTGTGAGTGTGCACTCATGCCCTGGTACACATAGGAAATCAGAGAACCTATTTTTTTTATTTGTAAGTAAAAATAAAATCTTTTTATAATGGAAACTTTCAACATATACAAAAATTTGGAAAGTAGTATAATAAACCCTTGTTTAAATCATTATCAATATTCACTGCATGTCTCTTTCCTAGGAGAAATGGGTAATTATTAATAATACATCAACTGCATCAAAGGTAAAACTGTGCCAACTGGGTTTGAACCGAACTGTCACTAATCTCACCACGGATCTTTCATTCCAGGCTACTGAATTCAGCCACTGGAAGAACGTCTTATTTATCATTCAGTTTCTTCTCTCCTGTCTTTTGGGGTAAGAAGCTGCACATGAGCAGAGGAATTGGTTAATAGTATCTCTTGACAAGTCAGATCTAAATATGTCCTCTGTCTGTCTGCCTGCTCTGCCAGAACCCTGTTTCCTGTGTTTCTCTTGACCCTCTCTGGACAGTACACCCAACCCCATTGCACACACATTAGTAGAAGATGTTTTAAAAATGTGTCTGGGCTGGAAGTACAGACTTTATATTCTTGTTGGTCCAAACATTTCAGTGTCACAGCTATTAATGGAGGTCAGACAGAGTGCTAGGTCCCCTGGGACTGGAGGTACAGGTGTTGTGAGTCCCCGCATGGGTAGTAACACCTGAACCCAGGTCCTCTACAAGAGCAGCCAGTGCTCTTAACCAGTGAGCCATCTCTCCAGCTTCCGTTAACTCTTTCTTTAACTTTGTTGGATTTAGTAATTATCCTGTTGATGGAGTTCTTAATTTATTATTATTATTGTTATTATTATTAGTACTGTGTGTGTATGTGTGTGATGTGTATGTAAGTGTCCATATACCCACTGTGGAGGTTTAGTCCTGGTTTTGCCATTTACTAGCTCTGGATAAGCTGCTTAGCCTTGTCTTTTCATGAGGCTAGGATATTCATACTACAAGATTTAATTATAAAGCAGACTTGGGACTTACTAAACACACAGAAAGGACTCAGTATGAAATGCTAAACTGTGCCCTGTGGGTGTGCCTAAAGTTCCATCACCTGAGAGGTGGTGGCCAGAGATTCCCAGAGTTTATGGCCAGACTGAGCTAGAAGGAGGAGAAGAAAACAAAAAAGAAAAGAAACATTCTTGTGGTTGCTAATATCCCTTTCTTGGTTTCGTTTTGGCCTTTTTTGAGAGTAGGTCTTATGTTATCCCAGGCTTGTGTTCTGGCTGTCCTGACTTTGCCTCCTGAGTGTTGGGACCACAGGATCACACCACTATGCTCTCCTGTTGAAATCGCTGAGTTTGGTTGTCTGCTTTCCCCAGATTGTCATGGTTTTTCTACTCTTTCATGTACTTTGCCCTCTTTTGTTAAGTTTGATTCCAAAACTGTGAGAAGAAAGCTCCAGCTTTGACGTACTAGATTTTCGAATTTCTGTTTCCTTGAGGATGCTTAGTTAAAAGTTGTCACAATCAGCTGTTTTGCTTCTCCACAACCTCAAAAGTGACTCTTCAGACCACTGGCCACTGACTAGGGCTGTCCACTCAGTAGGCATCTCAGGTTCAGTGTCAGATGCATCCCAGGGCAGGACCCAGAGAGCCAGCTCCAGCGTCTTAGTTGATTTCACCACTTTCAAGTCTGTTTTCCAAACTTCTTTTTCTCAACCACCAGACCTTTATTGAACTTATAATTAAAAAATATTACATTAAAATTTTACTTTACATTTAACATTTACTTATTCATTGTGTGCATGTGTGTGTATGTGTGTGTGTGTGTATGTCTGTGCATGTGTGTGTGTCTGTGTGAGTGTGTATAAGTGTGTGCACATACCCATATGTTGCCTTCGTATGAAGGTGGAGTTTATTCTCTTCTTTCACCATATCCATCCCAGGGATTGAACATAGGCTTTATCTGCTGAGCCGTCCCACTGGACTTTACGACATTTTGAATAAACTTGTTACAAAGCCAGTAGAATGTTGAAAGGGTAGGTGTTTAATTTCCCTTTGAGTTATGGTGAGGTTGCACTAATCCTCTGGAAACTTCAGTGTGTGGTTAAGGGTTTTCTCATAGGCTGTCGGGGCTGAGTGCTTCAGGAAGGTGAGATGGACCATGGAGCTCAAATGATCAGTGCATGCAAGGTGAAAAGCAGGCTGAGCCACAGGCTGGCAGCCTCAACTTGAAAAAGGCCACTCTGCCAAGAGATTACAGGTTTTAGTTCATTCCTTTAGCCGCGGGTACCGGTTTCCTGTCTTTCAAATGGATTATCCTAATCTATTTCCAAACTGTCGCAGGACCTTTGATCTCCCAGAGGAACAATATGCTCTATAATAGAAAGACAAATGCATCAGACCTCCCTACTCAGAGTGCCCAGAGTTGTTCGGCTCCTCCCCCTGCCTCTCTCTCTCACACTTCTGCTTTTTGAATTTTCAGCCTGTACTTCTAAAGAGGCAGCTCAGAAGGATGGGTTCTGAGGATAGCTTGCACACAGGACGCAGGTATCTGCATGGTCTCTTGATAAGGCAGATTTTTTTCTTTTCTTTTGTTTTTGTTTTTTGAGACAGGGTTTCTCTGTGTAAACCTGGCTGTCCTGGAACTCGCTCTGTAGACCAGGCTGGCCTCAAACTCACAGATATATCCACCTGCCTCTGCCTCCTGAGTGCTGGGATTAAAGGTGTGCGCCACCTGATGATGCATGAGGCTGATGAGGCAGATCTTTTTTTATTCTTCTTTCTTTCTTTCTTCCTCCCTTCCTCCCTTCCTTCCTTCCTTCCTTCCTTCCTTCCTTTCTTTCTTTCTTTCTTTCTTTCTTTCTTTCTTTCTTTCTTTCTTTCTTTCTGTCTACCTACCTATTATTGTTTCTGTTGAGCTATATATTTTCCTCCACTCCCCTCCTTTCCTCCCTCTCCCCTCCTCCCTTCTCCCGTGACCCAGGCAGACCTTAACAGAACATCAAAGCTTCAGAAAGGCACACCATGGTCAGCCTGTTTCCTTGGCCTCTTTAGCACATTTTAGAGTCTTCCTAGAGCAGGAGAGCCGGGATTATTTGAAATTCTTTGAACTGCAGAGAATAATGCACTTAGGTTCCCAGTAGAAAAACCAAATTCAAACCTAGATTTCCCTACCATACACTCACCACACAGGTCGCTTCTGCAACCTAGGAAGCCCTAGGGATTTCTCCTCACAAGCGTGTAAGTTGTTCTTCAGAGGATACCCAGCTGGTGTCCTCCGGTTCAGTTCAGTTCTGACAGATTTACCTAGAGGTAGTGCCAGATCCTGGCCCACGCTGGAATCCAGCTCTCTCTCTCTCTCTCTCTCTCTCTCTCTCTCTCTCTCTCTCTCTCTCTCTCTCTCTCCTTCCCTCCCTCCCTCCCTCCCTCCCTCCCTCCCTCTCTCCCTCTCTCCCTCTCTCCCTCTCTTTCTCCTCCCCCTCTCCTCCCCACCTCTCTCTCTTCCTGTCTTCCCCGCTCCACATTGTGTGTGCCACCCCACAACCATGTATGTGGCCCAAATACAAAGGTCAGAACCGTTCCAGAATGTACGTTCTCCAAAGTTGTCCACCTTGTTCCTTAGAGACAGGGTCTCTTACTGGCCTGGAAGTCACCGACTCAGCTAGAGTGGCTGGCCATCAAGCCCTAGGGATCCACCCATTTCCCAGTGCTGAGGTTATAAGTACACTACCAAGCCCAGCTTCCCCCCACACCCCCACACAAGTTTTAGAGATAGGACCCAGGTCCTTGAGCACTGTACCAACTGAGTTGTCTCCCAGCCCATAAGTCAAGGACTTCCAGAGCATTGGCTAAAACTGGGGTTCTCTTAACACCTTCTTCGGGTCCAAGCCATTAGCTAGAACAGCTCTCAAAACTCATAAAGAAAACACCAGATACCCTGAAGCTTGTTACAAAGGATATTTTAAGGGATACAGATGAGCAGATAGAGGCAAAAATGCAGAGAGACTTGGGAGGGTCAATCATGGAGGTGGGGTACACCTGGTGAATGCAGGGTTCATCCTTGCTTCTCGGTTGCCACGGCACAGGCAGGATTGCAATGTGCACCGTGGTGTGGAAATGCAGTTGACAGACAAGCCATGCCTGGAAGGCCTTTCTGTTCAGATGTTCCCCACACTCTCTCTGGAGCTTCCTTTCTTCTAGGTGTGGGACCCCCTTCAGAAATGGGGTTTTTATGATCCCAGATAAGTCAGAGAGTTTCTTTAGGGTCAGCTCCAAGACAGAAGGAGGAGAAAGATGGAAGTATAAGCCTCCTCTCAGGAGAGGAGGAGGAGGAGAGATTCTGGTTTCTATGACCTACTTGTGACTGTGGGTATTGAGCGTGGAATCAAAGATGAGGAGACACTCTTCTCCCTGCTGTGACCCGCTGTTGGTGGCAGGAGAGCAAGGCGGCTGTCACCCGGCGTCTGTAGTAAAGCAGAAAGAGATGAATAATGGTGACGGCCCTGCTCCTTTATATGCAGTCTGGGACTGAAGCCTAAGGGATTGTGCTGCTCACATCCAGGGTGGGTCTTCCCTTCCGCTAAAGTTAAACCTTTCTGGAAATTCCCTCGCAGAAATGTCCGGTAGCACCGTTCTGTGCTGATCCTAAGTTTAGTCATATTGACAGGATTGATCCGTTACATCCACCTGCAGGTGTGTAAATTGGCTTTTCTGGTCTAAACATGTGCACTACACTCGTGTATGTGTCGGTTTGTGTTGTATGGAACTCAGAAATAAGTCGATGAAGAAATACAAGCAGAAAGCGAGTGATGTGATCTGCTATGTGTGCTGGATAGTTTTATCTGACCCAACACAAGCTACAGTTATCTGAGTGGAGGGACCTCAACTGAGAAAATGCTTCCGTGAGGTCTGGCTGTAGGGCATTTTCTTAACTAGTGATTGACGGGGGAGGACCCATCATTGTGGGTGGTGCCATCTCTGGGCTGGTGGTCCTGGGTTCGATAAGAAAGCAGGTTGAGCAAGCCAGTAAGCAACACTCCTCCATGGCGTCTGCATCAGCTCCTGCCTCCGAGTTCCTGTCCTGTTTGTGTTCCTGTCCTGACTTCTTTCAGTGATGAACAGAGCTGTGGAAGTGTGAGCTGAATAAACCCTTGCTTCCCAAGTATCTTTGGTCATGGTGTTTTATCACAGCAATAATAACTCTAAGTAAATCACCATGTAGGAATTAATGAAGGCTCTTTTAGATCAAGGGCTTGGTCTTTTCCAATGCCCTAGAAGTGTTTCTTTAAAAATAATTTATAGTGTGTGTGTGTGTGTGTGTGTAGACATGCACATGTGTGTACGTGAGTCTGAAGCCAGTGGTTGACATCAGGTATCTCCTCCATCTCTCTCCACCTTGCTTGTTGACAAAGGGTCTCCCACTGAACCTAGAGTTCCCTGATTTGGCTATACTGGGTGACCAGCAAGCCCAAAGACCCTCTTTCCATCTCCTGGTCCTGGGATTACATGCGTGAACCATTATTCCTGACTTTTTGTGCTCAAGATCTCAACACAAGCCCTCATTCTTGCCTAGCAAACCCTTTACAAGCTGAGTCCCATTTAAAAATAATTTCTAAAGCAAGCAAACAAACAAATGAAAAACCAAAACTGGGTGCTGGTAGCACACACCTTCAATCCTAGCTCGGGAGGCAGAGGCAAGTGGGACCTCTGTGAGTTCAAGGCCAGGGCCAGCCTGGTCTACCTAGCGAGTGAGTTCCAGGACAGTTAGAGCAGCACAGAGAAACCCTGGCTTGAAAAACAAAAAAGAAACAGAATTCTCCTTTTCTGAGGACATCTAGTGGGCATATTGAGAAGTGCAGCCTCTCTAACTCAGGAAGGACTAGGGTTCATTACCAGCAACTCCAGTTTGTTAGCCAGAGGTCCCCGCCTAGTGGGCATATTGAGAAGTGCAGCCTCTCTAACTGTTAGGAAGGACTGGAGTTCTTTACCAGCAACTGCAGTTTGTTAGCCAGAGATCTCCACCTCTAGCTCAGTGAAGTGGTGAGTGAATGTCCTGGCTGCCCAGACTCCTGGCAGATGGGTAATGGCATCTCGGGTCTCCATCTACTGAGTCAGCAGGCGGGCCAAGGTGTTTTCTAGAGTGGCCTGACAAAACTAATAACACTTCTATCAAAATGACATTTTTACAGGCATGGTGTTGCATGCCCTTAATCCAAGTACTTGGAAAACAGAGGCAGGATCTCTCTGAATTTAAGGCCAGCCTTGTCTACCCAGTAAGTTCCACGCCAGCTGGGGCTACATAGTGAGACCTGCTCTGTCTCATAAATAAATAAATAAATAAAAATAAAATAAAAAAAACATAAAAATTCAGTGGATCAGCAAAAACAAAGACAAAATACTTCCCTTAACATAAACAAAAGCCTCTTGACAATAGAAATAACTGAGAAGGGGGTAGTGGGAGTGGAATATGATCAAAATACGCTGTATACCATATGAAGATCTCATAATGAAACGTGGAATTGATACATGTTGATAAAAACCCCTTTTCTTCCCCTCTCTTGTGGACACACGGAATGAGAAATGTAGGACACCTAATCAGGTTTGGCTTATGCACACCTGAGCCTATTGTGAAAAAAAAAAAACCCTAATGATGGATATCTAAATGCAGGTTCTAGAACCGTCACGACAGCCGGAAAAGGTCGGCGCTCATGCTGTTTTTCTCCTGCCCTCAGGTTTCTGCTGATGTACGCCACAGTTCTTTGTAGCTATTACAACTCAGCTCTGACCACAGCAGTGGTTGGAGCTATCAAGGTAAGTAATGAAGCCTTGCACTGGACACTTGGGTGGGGAACAGATGGAAGCTGTGTGTGGAAAGCCGTTTGTGCTGTGGACAGAGACGTAGCAAATGTGGAGGCTTGTGACTCCCTCAGGGGGTCTGTGTGACCCCTCTGCTGATCTGGCATGTGAGTGAGGTTGCTAACTCAAAAAGGTAAGAGACTATTGCTTTAAAATTGGAATCAGGTGAGGGCATACTTTGAGGAAAAACAAGTAACAACTGGAAAGAAAAATAATCCAAATACCCGTGATCACTTTGTTGTCTAGAATTTGGTTGGCTGGGAGAACCTGCCCTCTGAGAAGACAAGCTCTCCCGAAGGAAGTTTTCAGTGATACCTTTGCTCTGTGATAAAGCAATGAACTTGGACTGGTAGATTGTTGCAAACGTGTCTGTATATGCTTGTGTGCGTTTGAAAACACACGCTCTTGAATAGAACGTGGTCTGAATTCCAGTCCACTCTTTCCTGTTCACACAGGCTCCGAGAGTGAGTGGGCAAATCTTACCTACTCCATCCAGTGGCTTCCTCAAGTAACTTTCACTGAGTTCTGCTTAGTTTAGCTGACTGCCCTGTCCAGGTTGGGGGTGATGGGGATAAGATATCCGGTGCAGTGATGGAATGAAGACGGGAGCTGGCATGCTGACTGCAACGCCACTCTCCCAGCTTTTGCCTGGAGTGCGGAAGGGATGAACAGTGCAGTTTTCGGTTACTACATTTTAGTTGACTTCATCTATTCCTAAAGCTGTATGTCATTAGGACTTCCATGCAAGCCTCTGTGCAAAGTAACCCACGAGTCTGGCTTCAGGCTTTGCACGTCTGCATTTCTGCTGAAGTTCCATTCAGTGATGAGCCCCCTTTCTTTGCAGAATGTATCGGTTGCCTACATTGGGATGTTGGTTGGTGGAGACTACATTTTCTCTCTCCTAAACTTTATAGGGTTAAATATTTGGTAAGTGAACTCACAGTAAAGTGATGGACTTAACATGATTACCAGGTATATAAATAGGTGAAAAAGCAAAGAGAAAGGTTCTGTTTGTCACGCTGGGGATGGAACCAGGGCCACGTGCGTGCCAGTCAAGTGCTCTGCCAACAAGCCACACCCCTGCTCCAGGCTCTTTGTGTTTGTAGACATCGTTTTCATGTGCTCTCTGGGGGACACTTGTCACAAAGAACCTCAGGACTGAGGTTTCCTCCTGCCGTGTGGGTCTCATTATCTGGTGGCTTTTGAAGTGCTGTAGCCTGAGGATGCTGGCGGGACTGTGATGCTTCTTAACACAGTTTTGGGTTCTGGACATGGGTATCATATGCAGAATCATTGCATATATACTTTATTTAATAAAAATTGAGCACTTGCTTTCTTCTCCTGTCCCAAATGTTTGTAGAGAATAAATTCTCAATCTATAGCCCTGTGAGGGAAAAACCCAGAGATCCTAATAGTTGTGTGCAAATTAAGCTGATTGCAATTATAAAAACATTGACAGCCTCTGTGGGATTTTCACCTTCTCCCCTCTCTTCAGCATGGCAGGTGGTTTAAGATACTCCTTTTTAACACTGAACAGCCAGTTAAAACCTAAACAACCCACGGATGAAGAAAGCATCCCTCTGGATCTGAAGAGCTAGACTGGAAGGCAGAGTTGCAGGCCTAGGCAGGAGAGGTCAGCCCCAGCAGGTGTGGACAACCCGGAGATCCCATAGCGGGGACAGTCACCTGCTTGGTTAGAGCACAAACAGGATTGTTTGCGAAACACAAAGAAAGCTACCTCATGTGTCTCTGCACAAGGAGCCAAAGGATCCCAAGACACACAGCACAGAACCTTCCCCAACCAAGTGAAGCAAATCCAGCCACGGGGCCCTACACTGTGTGCTGAGGGGGATGTTTCAAGGGTGACTTTGCTTATCAGCACCTTGGCCTTAATTTCAAAGGTCCCAGCCAAAGCAAGTGCCAGAGAGAACTTTTATTGTTGTTGTTGAAACATCTCTTTATTTTCATAAAAATAAACCAGTTTTGATTTACACAATGCTGGTATGTTGTCTTCCAAGTCATCAAGGTGAAATAAAAAGCCGTTTCTATTTATGCCTCACAGTGTGATTGCGTTATGGTAGAAAATACAGTTGGTTGTTCAATGCCTAGGAATACTCCTGGGGCAAAGGTGATGGCCCAGTGATAGGGAGTGCTCACAGTACAGACGTGAGACTCTGAGAGAGAGAGAGAGAGAGAGAGAGAGAGAGAGAGAGAGAGAGAGAGAGAGAGAGAGAGAGGTGGAGAACGGGTGAGGAAGACTCCCATCATCACCTTCGTGTCTCCATACACACATGTACGTGTGTGCACAACATGTCCACACACATTTATCCCTCCCTACGTACGCATTACTCCACCTTGAAGGAACAAGGAAATACCCACTTTAGGACAAATGTTGGGAAAACTTGGCAAAAACCAAAAAAGTCCTCAGTACATCCCTTTATTCTTGGACATTTGAGTGTATGGTCCCCAGTTGGGTGGCCTTACTGGAGGAAGTGTGTCACTAGGGTGGGCTTTGAGGTTTCAAAGGCTCCGGCCATTTCAGGTTTGCTCTCTGAGCTTCCTGTTGGCAGTGTGATGAGCTCTCAGCCGTTCCTGCCATCATGTCTGCTGCCTGCTACCATGGCTCCCTGCCGTGATGACCTGTCTGGAACTGAAGGCCCAAGTAAACTTTTTCTTCTTTTAGTTGCCTTAGTCATGTTTCTGTTGTTTGAGTCTTGTTGTTTGTTTGTTTTTTAATCAAAGCAACAGAGAAGGGGCTGATGCAAGTGGCTAATCTGTCTCGTTCTGCCCAGTGCTTCCCCCAGGTGTATTCAATATAGTACAAATAATAAAAACCCAGAGACAGCTATTGGGGTTCAACCTGAAGATCAGAAAAGCAAAAAGCAAAGCAGCCAGCCACGAGAGGGACCTTTTACCTCTGCCAAATCTTCAGACCAAAAGGGCAAGATTCTGTCTCCACAAATACTCAAATTACACACTCCACTGAGTTCCTATCTCTTCCCCTTTATGTTTCTCTCTCTGCCCAGCCATATTGCTCCTGTCTCCACCTTCCTGGTGCTGGGATTACAGGTGTGTGATACCAAGTGCTGGGATCACCTTTGTGTGAGTTCTGTTTCTCTTTCAGACAGATTCAATCTCGTGTAGCCCAGGGTAGCCTTGAACTCACAGAGATCCATCTGCCTCTGTCTCCTGAGTCCTGGGATTAAAGGTGTGTGCCACCACTCCCTGGCCTGTAGGGCTGACTAGTGTGGCTGCTTTGCCCTCTGATCTTCAGGCAAGCTTCATATATTAAAACCCAAATAATATGTCACTACAGTTCAAGGGAATTTGAAAGTTACAATGTGTGTGACTTTACTGAATTAACTCCCCAGCCCCACTGGCAACAACTAAGTTTGTAGAAGCGGAGCCAGAGGTAGTAGCAACTGAGGGAATATGCTTCCAACTACTAAATACAGTTGTTGTGGTAGGTGTGTATATACATGTGCCATGACTGTGGGCATCAGAAGACAACTTTGTGGAGCTAGCTTTAAAAGCCATTCCCCTTCCTGTGGGTTCTAAGGATTGAACTTGGATCAAGTGCCTTCTCCCACTGCCCTCTTGTCAGCCCAAGGACAGGATCTCACTGTGTAGTCTGGTCCCGTTGGAGTGACAAACACACTGGCAGAGGCAATTTCATGGAGAAAGGGTTTGTTTGGCTGACAGGTGTAGGGTGCACTCCACTGTGATGGGCAAGTCTTTTTTTTTTTTGACTATTAAAAGTTATTTTATTGCTTCATACAATAAAATTAATTAAACTCTTAATTAAAAGTTTGCTATCAATAGAAGCCTTTGGATTCTTTCCCTACTCAGGAACAATGGGGAAGAAACCATCACAGTCCCAGCTTATCTGACTTGCAGAAATGAATCACAACACAAGTTCTGTCTGACGTCAGCAACACAGCTTTCTCAAGTGTTTGCAAGAGCCCAGGTGCATTGCGTTCCCCAAATAAGCATTATTGCAACACAGTTCGGCTGCATAGGTGAAGACCACGTTAGGAACCAGATCTACAAGGATTTCCTAATGAGAGCAGGTGGCTGTTGATAGTCTAAATAGATTCAATAATTAGCTAAACATTTTTAGAACTTTAAGGGCACCTCACAAGGGATTTCAGTAATGTTTAAAGGACAATTCCTTTGAATGCCTGTTAAGGAATTTCTTCATTTACATTCTCCTAATGGGGGGAACATATTTTTAAAACAACACACTATAGGAAAGACTATTTTTTTTAAAAAAAATTACCTTCTGCATTTTACAAATGTCCCTAAAACAGTTAGGGATTTTATCTATTTACCTAGTTGCTTCTTGAGTAAAGCTTAAAAAATGTACACAAGGGACTAACATGTAGCTACTTGATATGTAGCTTTTCATACCAAAATTAAGTGATAATGTGTTTTATCTTCAACACCACATCTGGTTGTATACTTTAAATACATTATGTGTCCTAAATAAGGCAAACATATCTTTTGGTCTGAAATCGATGGGCAAGTCTTGATGACAAGAGTTGAGTTGGTCATGGACCCATAGTCAAGGGGCAGAAAGTCGTGGATGGAGGTGCTCAGCTGGCTTTCTCCTTTTTACAAAGTCTGGCACCCCAGCCCATGGAATTGTCACCCGCATTCAGAGTGGGTCTCCCCAAATTAATTAACCTAATCTAGATGACCCCACAGGTATGCTCAGAAGCTTGTCCCAGACAGTTCTAGATCTTGTCAAGTTGAGGGTGTTGACCGTCACAATACCCCATTTGCCTATTCTCTCAGCCATTGATCCCCTTGGGGTGTTTCTATCTTTAGGATTTTGGTGATTGGTGACACTCTAAATACAGAAGTACAAATATGTCTTCAAAACCCTGATCTCAGATGCACATTCATAATCACAGCACTCTGGAGGTTGAGGCCAGCCTGGGGGCACAGCAACACCCTGCCTCAAAAAGTAGAAGGTCACGCTTTCAATTATGTTTGGATTTATACACAGTAGTGGAATTCTAGTTAATTTGTTTTCAAGACAAGTTTTCTCTGTATAGCTCTGGTTGTTCCGGAATTCGTACTGTAGTCTAGGCTAGCCTCAAACTCAGAGATCTGCCTGCCTCGACCTCCTGAGTCCTGGGTTTAAACTTAAAGATCTGCCCGCCTCAACCTCCTGAGTCCTGGGATTAAAGGTGTGTGTCACTAGGCCCAGCTCTAGTTTTAATTTTTTAGGATCTGATACATTGTACTCTTTTCACAGTTACTGTGAAGTTTCTCATCTTTCACAAAACACATTTTGGCTTTGTTTTTCAGTAGTAACCATCCTGATGGATTTTTGGCTTGGACCTTTAATGTCCTATTTCTTCTGTTTCTGTTCAGGAAGGGGCAGGCCTCCCGTGGGTGTCAACAAAGCAGAATCATTAGGTCATACTTCAAAAATCTTTACTTTACAAAATTGGAAAATCTAAAAGAAATGGACAACTTTCTTAATAGGTACCACATACCAAAATTAAATCAAGATCAGATAAACATGAATAGACTTATAAACCCTAAGGAAATAGAACCAGTCATTAAAGGGCTCCCAACCAAAAAGAAAAGCCCAGGGCCAGATGGTTTCAGGGCAGAATTCTACCAGAATTTTGATGAAGAGCTAATACCTTTATTCTTCAAATGGTTCCTCACAATAGAAACAGAAGGAGCATTGCTAAATTATTTTTATGAGTCACCCTGATACTCAAACCATACAAAGACTCAACAAAGAGAATTGTAAACCAATTTCCCTCATGAACATTGATGCTAAAATACTCAATAAAATACTAGCAAACCAAATCCAAGAACACACCAAAAAGATCACCCACCATGATCAAGTAGGTTTCATCCCAAAGATACAATAAATGTCAGTCATGTACCCCTTTTTGTTTCTGATTTTGTTTATTTGGGTATTCTCTCTCTGGACATTTCCTGGATGTTTTGTGTTAGAATTATTTTTTTTTGGATTTAGCAGTTTTTTTTGACTAATGAATTTATTCCTTGATCATATCTTCAGTGCCTCAGATCTCTCTGTCTTTTAGTTAGTTTGGATAAGGGTTTTGTTTATCTGTTGACTTTCTCAAAGAACCAACTCTGTTCCATTGATTCTCTGTGTTGTTCTCCTTTTTTCTATTTTATCAATTTCAGTCCTGAGTTTATTTCCTGCTGTCCTCTCCTCTGGGGTGCTTTTTCTTCCTTTTGTTCTAGAGTTTTCAGGGGTGCTGTTAAGTCACTAGTGTGAGATTTCTCTAAATTCTTTATTCAGGCACTTAGTGCTATGAACTTTCCTCTTACCACTTCTTATGTGTGTTCTGTAAGCTTCTTGTAGCTTTACGGGCATGTCCTTCTTTAGGTTGAGAAAGCTTTCTTCTATGATTTTGTGAATACATTTTCTGTGCCTTTGAGTTGGGATTCTTCTCCTTCTTCTATCTCTGTTATTCTTATATTTGGTCTTTTCATGGTGTCTCAGATTTCCTGGATGTTTTGTGTTAGAAATTTTTTGGATTTAGCAGTTTCTTTGACTAACGAATTTATTCCTCGATCATATCTTCAGTGTCTGCGATCCTCTCTTCCATCTCTTGTATTCCATTGGCAATGCTTGCGTCTGTATTTCTTGTTCACTTGCCCAGATTTTTCATTTCCAGAATTTGGTTTATGTTTTCTTTATTGCTTCTGTTTAAATTTTCAAGTTTTTTTTGGGGGGGGAGGGGGGGTTTCGAGACAGGGTTTCTCTGTGTAACAGTTCTAGCTGTCCTGGAACTAGCTCTTGTACAACAGGCTAGCCTTGAACTCACAGAAATCTGCCTGCCTCTGCCTCCTGAGTGCTGGGATTAAAGGTGTGCACTACCACCGCCCAGCTCAATTTTCGAGGCTTGAACCATTTCCTTTGCCTGTTTGATTGCGTGTGTGTGTTTTACTTTATTTAAGAGACAGTTTTTTTTTTGTCTTTTCTTCAGTTTCTTTATGTGGACCTGGACGGTTTCAAAGTCAGAGATCTGGCTGCCTTTGACTCCCTTGTTGAGATTAAAGGAGTGCACTACCAGGCCTAGCTTTCCATTTCTTAATAATGTTGTTTCTTTTATTTCTTTGTTTTGTTTGTTTTTTGTTTTGAGACAAGGTCACCTGTAATCAAGGATGGTTGAATTTATGATCCTTCTGCTTCCATCACTCAAGCTGGGATTACGGTTATGTACACTGAGCCTGGCTTCTGTGGTGCTGGGATTACAGTTACAGACACTGAGTCTGGTTTCTGTGGTGCTGGAATTACGGTTATGGACACTGAGCCTGGCTTCTGTGGTCCTGGGATTATGGTTATGGACACCAAGCCCAGCTTCTGTGGTGCTGGGATTACAGTTATGGACACTGAGCCTGGCTTCTGTGGTGCTGGGGTTACGGTTATGTACACCGAGCCTGGCTTCTGTGGTGCTATCAAAACCAGACTTCAAGTGTTAGCCAGGCGCTCTTCCGACTGAACTGCACTCATCCCTGCCCCTGCTTACTTTTTAAGGCTTCGAGACTATGACATAGGGGCTTCCAGACTGTTGTTAGGGAAACCTCTGGCATCCCTTCTGAAGCCAAAGACCAGAAATCACTCACTCAGCAAATAAGTGAAAACAGCTTTTCTGTTTTAGACGCTGTTTTCCTTATCTTGAAGTTTTATTTTTGGATTTCGTTCAGAAATGATTTTAAGACTTTGCCTTGTCTTCCACATATGGCCAGCAGAGGGCACCCTAAGAACAGCATTTGTATCAGGATGGCCCGTAGCCATTTTCACTCTAGGAAGGCCTGTAGCAGATGAGAGTGCCAATCAGGGTTCTGAATTAAGGTTAGGTGGGGTGTTGGATGCAGGAGGTGGTACCAGCTAGACACCTGTGCGGATGAACCTCGATCTGTGGCCACTTCTGTGAGGCATTTTCTGATCCCCAGAACCCACAGCAGAAAGAGCAAACTGACTCCTAAAAGTGGTCTTCTGACCTCTGTGTGGGCATAGACACCGCACTGTCCCCAGAGATGCTTGGGCCGTTTCTTTTGGCCATCAGGTATTAAAACAATGGTCTCTGAGGAATTGAAGTCCCCCAGGAATCACATGTTGGGGAAGGAAAGGGCCGGAGCTTGTTTTCCAGGAAGATTTCCAACGTACGCGGGAAAGCTCTCTGAGACGTTGTTCTGAGCGCTGGGCAGGAGTGGTAGCCTCTGACAGTTAGACCACCTTGCAGGGCAGACTAGAGCCCAGACAATGGTGGACGGAGGGTGAGCAGGGTCCTACTTGATCAGGATGCCTTACTGACATGTAACTCTTGCTCACTATTTCAAACTAAGCCTGCTGGGGACTGAGGTCAGCCCACGGACTGTCAATCAAACCAAAGGTACTGAGCACGGAGACAGACTCCACACTGGGGAGACAATGGGCAATTTCATTTGATGTTTCTCTGAGTTTGTTTTATGCCTTTCTCCCTTTGACTGATTTTAATTTGTCCTCACTGGATACTGCAGCAGCAGAGTTGGCCCCACCCCTCACTATAGGCATAGGCCTCACCTGGGCAGCACCTTAAAGCTGACCCTGTAGTTGGGATGCAGGTGGCTGGCCCTACGGGGCTGAGAGCAGGAGAGCTGGCCCTGATGATGTGAGTGTGGGGGACCCGGATCTACGGGCCCGAGAGCAGGAAAACTAGCCTTGCTTCTTTCTGCAGGCTGCATTGGGTGAGCTAGCCAAGGCTGGAGAGCTCACCCAGGTAGTGATGATGAGGAAAAGCTGGTGGGCTGACCAACTCAGCTACAACCAGGGCCCAGAACCAGGGCTATGAGTTGGTCCACCCCACCATCCTCTAAATCTATGAACCATGAAGCATGTGGAGCAATGGAGCATGTGAGGGGAAAAGCCTACAGATACAAAACATTAGGATCTCCCTGACACGGGTCCACAGCAGGATACCAAGAGAAGCTCCAATGAGAACCCATCATCGATGATGTAGCAAAATCAGAGACCTCCAGCCAGATCCATGACCCAAGACAATGAACCCCTGCAAGTAAAATGAACGGGCTAAAGGGTGAACTGTGTGATTCGATGGGTCTCACTACAGCTTCCATGACAAGATTCATCTTTTGTTTGGTTTGGTTTTTGATTTTTCTTCTAAGTCTAATTTTGATCGAGAGGTTGTAAGGGCAGAGGGTGGGGAGATACAGTAGAATCGAAATGCATGATATGAAATCCACAAAGAATCAAAAAAATTTTTTAAAAAAGATAAATAAAAAAGAAATAGGAAAGTCACTTGGAGACTAGAGATGGAGGGGCCATTTAATACCATAAGGCACAGTGAAAAGCAGGAGCCATGTTGGTGTGCATGCCTATAATCCCAGCTGTTCCAGAGGTTAAAAGAACAATACAGAATATCAGAGAAACAATTCTTTGAAAAGATAAAATTGGAAAACTCTTAGGCAAGTTAAACAAAAGAGAGAAGACCTCAATTTTTTTAAATTAGACATAAAATAAGAATATTAATAGATACCACTGAAATCTAGAGGATTATTAAAAATGTATATCCTGATAAATTGTAAAACCTAGGAAAAATGGATATTTTTTTTGACACATGTGACTCAAAAGAATATAAGCAACCCCAAAATGATAGTGAGCCTTGAAACTGGAGGAGCAATAGTCTCCCAATAAAGACAATCAAAGTACTTGGCAGATTAATTGCTGAACTGTACCAGATCTCCAATGAAGAGCTAGACCTTCTCATACTATCCCACAAAACTGGAAGGGAAGGAAGGAAGTTACAGCCACTCTGATGGCAGAACTGGGTGATGATATCACACACAGAGAGAGCTACAGACAATTTCCTTGATAAACACAGATGCAAAATCCTCAGTAAAACACCAGCAACTCAAGTTAAATAACAGAAGAAAAAGCTAAAACCCCAGGAGCGAGGTGGTTTCACTCCAGGGATGCTGGAATAACAAGTGAGTTAATGTAATACAGTCTAAAAGCAGAATAAAGACAAGTTACATAACCATCTCAATGGATATAAAAAAGGTTTTGACAAAATTCAGCATCCTTCACGATTGAAAACTCTGAAGTAATCTCCCCATGATAACACTTGTCTGTGAAAAGCCAGCAGTGACTTTTATACCAAATGGGGAAAATGGACTGGTTTCTCCTGAACCTGTGACAAGAAAGGATATCTGGTCTGCTCACTAATTTGGTGACCTCAGTAAGATCCTGAGCTGCGTTCTTGTAGCTTCCTTCCTTTCTTCCTCTTTCTTTCTCTCCCTCCTTCCTTTCTTCTTCCCTTCTTTTATTCCTTCCTTTCATTTTCTTTTATCTTTTTCTTTTCAGACAGTTTTAAGTAGCCCAGACTTGTCTTGAATTCACAATGTAGCCAGTGACAACCTTGAGCTTCTGATGACAATTGGGGTAGTCACCAATCTATGAGTAGAGCAGAATATTGTTAGGCGCCATTATGTTGGCATTTTTCCTCCAATTGTGTTTGGTTCTATTCTAGGTCTCTGGGCCATTCAGTTTCTAGATCCTAGCACTCCAGGCCGTGGCTGGGTGGGCTCACTCTTGTGGTCTCAGGCTGGACCAGTCATTTCCCACAGTCTCTGAGCCACCCTTACCCTGGTCCCTTCTCCCCTACACATCCTATAGGCAGGACAGAGTGTGGGTTAAAGGGTTGTATGGCTCAGTTGGCGTACCAATACCTCCACTGTAAGACTTGCCTTTCTAGTCATCTCTTTCAGTACTCTCCCCTCCTCCTTCCAAGCCAACCCCTCATGTTCCTATCCCCACCTGCCCCCAGTACGCCCATGAGATCTCTCTATTTCCCCTTCCCAGGGAGAACCATGTGTCTCCCCCACTTGGACCCCCCTTGTTACCCAGCCTCTCTGGGTCTATGGATTGTAACATGGCCTTTCTTCACTTTACAGTTAATATCAGCTTATAAGTGAGTACATACCATGTTTGTTTTTCTGGGTCTGGGTTACCTCATCCAGAATGATTTTTTCCTAGTTCCACTCATTTGCCTTCAGTTTTCTTGATGTCATTTTTTTTTTAACAGCTGAGGAATACTCCATTGTGTAAATGTACCACATTTTCTTTATCCATTCATCAGTTGAGGGACATCTACATTGTTTTCAGGTTCTGGCTATTATGAGCAAAACTGCTATGAACATAGTTGAGCAACTGTCCTTGTGATATGATTGAGAATTCTTTGGGTGTATGACCAAGAGTGGCATAGCTAGGTCTTGAGGTAGATCGATTCCCAATTTTCTGAGAAACTTCCATATTTATCTCCAAAGTGTGGGCCCCATTTCTTAAAAGTTCTATCACCTCCCACATCACTAACACCATGGGGATCAGGCCTTTAATACAGAGACCCTTGGAGACCAACTCATAAAACCAAGGCTCTTTGGAGACTTCAGACCCTAGTATCCCTGCCATGTTACCTTTCTCTGGGCTTTGCTTTTCTGCAAGTCTACTGTCTCTTTCACTCAGAAACTCCACTGTCACAAAAGCCCAAGCATGCTGTAAAGATATTATGAAGAATACTTTATTCAAAAGCTTGTGAATCACAAGGTTACATAGAGAAGTTACTCTAATCTTGAGGAACACACCCAGTGCCTCCCGGAAGGAGATCTGGCAAGTCCCCAGGCCGCCTGTCCTGGGAGGCACACAAGGGGCAAGGGCCAGGTCCCAGCAGCATCTCCAGCAAGACAGCCACGGAGAGACCATGGAGCAGCTCTTCGTTTTTGTGGGGCAGCTTGTGTGCCTGCTCTGCCTGCTGAAGTGTGTAAGGCTTTCCCGGTACCTCTTGCTGAGCTTCTGGAAGGTTTTACCAGGGTCTTTCCTGCGATCGATGGGACAATGGGCAGGTAAGAAGACCCCTAAGTCGTACTGATTTGATTGCTCCTGTTTCTTATTCTTGTGTCTCAGAACGCTTCTGAGACTTCACATAAATGCAATGGCGTGGCTAGACAGCCCGAGTGGAATTAGAACTATCTGAACATCAAGGCATGGGTCAGGAGATGGTGGAGGGAGACTGCCCCTCAGTTCTCACCCATGTGTCTGCTACTTTGCTAGATTTTCTTCTTACTGGAGTTTTTCTGGTAATACAAATAATAAATAAGGCAGAAATACCTGTCTCTTCATCTACAGATTTCTAAACCCCGGACTGGTGTGCATCCGTTTGCTAAAGGGTATTTCAAAAAATTTGAGGTGCAAATGTTAATTTATTTTTTATACATCCCATGCCCTTCTCCACTAAACTTGTCAACTTTGCAAACTTTGTCATAAGTGTTTGTTAAATGACTATATGGGAAATTGTTTAGAATGAACCCGTGAGTTTCTAATTGATGCTTCTTATGCTTACACTGTGTGTGCACACATATATGGTGTGTGCACATGTGTTTGTTGCCTCTAGTAACCTTACTAAGCTGCCTGGGCTTGTGTGCTCTAGATCCGAATATCAAATGCCGTGCACAATCAAATGCCTATGTGCCTGGAGCTACCAGACATCTCAACAAGCACTGCCCATGTAGACCCTCTAAGAACCCTCCCCCAAAAGCAGTTAAAATGGAGCCAGAGACTCTGCGGCTTCAAAGTGAAAAATATAATCTTAGCTCGTTTGGGAGTCAAGAATGCATAATGTTATCATGAACAAATATGTAATGTCTTCAGGCACAGGCCAGCCAGCGGGGGAAAATATTTCAAGGAGGGGACAACCCCCCCTCCAGTTATAAGGCTGGAAAACACACAGAGAGAATATCATGAGATCCATGCTCAATAAACTTAATAGATTTTTTTGTTGGCATTTTTTAAAGCATGTCCTTCAATTGCTGGTGCCAAGGGCAGTCGCAGGTGTAGTGAATTGTGGCATTCTGTCTCCAATTTTAGGAAGGAAGGATGTAAAGGCATTTGAGATTGTTGGGTACTAGCAGATAGTGGTATTGAGGATTAGCTGTCTAAAGTCGTTGGGTTTCTGCACCCCTCATTCCTGTGTCCTTTTTGCTAGGTTCCCTATCTTCCACAGGCATTGAAGGCTGCTGTCCTCTGGGGTGAAGGAAGGGAGGGTCCAGACTTCACTTGTCAGACAGAACACTGAGGTGTTCTTAGGGTAACCACTGGGCAGGGTGAAGCAATGACGGTTCACTTGCTTGCCCTGGAGGTGCTAAGGCTTGTGCTACCCCACACATTAAGAAACCTGGATAAAATACTTATTGATTTAGGCTTTGCTGCATTTCAGAGTGTGTTTTCTAGATACACGGATCCCTCTGAAAATGACACACACAACCCCTCACACCCCAAACAGACAGAAAAACCCTTCACATCAGGAGTTCTGTAAGGAGGGGGGGCAAAGCTGGAGTGAGAAAACATGGCTTTGTGGTATTGAGAGTTCTAGACTGAGTTGTACAGGAGACTGTAGGGGGGAGAGAGAGAGAGAGAGAGAGAGAGAGAGAGAGAGAGACAGAGAGAGAGAGAGACAGAGAGAGAGAGAGACAGAGACAGAGAGAGAGAGAGAGAGAGAGCATTCTGTTGCTTCAAGTCTGTCGCTGTTTCTTGCAGTGATCACCGGAGCAGGAGATGGCATCGGGAAAGCCTATGCATTTGAGGTGAGGTGGCCGCTTTTTTTTTTTTTTGTGGTTTGGATTTTGGAGATCAGGTCTTACTATGTCTCACTGGCTGATCTCAACTGGATCTCCTGCCTTGGTTTTCTAAATAGCTGGGACTCAGGTGAATTCCACCAGCCTAGCTTTGAAGCTTTCTCCCTTGTTGTCATGGGACACCCACCCCACTCATCACTTTCCTGTGTATAAAAGTCATAGACATTCATTTAAGAAGTATACTACCTTTAATGTGAGAGCCCAATAAAAACATCTCACCCTTTAGAAACTTAAAATAGTTTTACATGCATTTGTGTGTGCAGAAGAGGAGCTGGTGTTACAGGTGGTTCTGAGCCACCACTGTGGTGTTGGGAACCAAACTCTGGTCTTCTGGAAGGGCAGCAAGTGCTGAGTCATCTCTCCAGTCTCTTCTCTAACACAAGCAGACCAGTGGCTGTGCCTCCAGTTAGACTTTAGGGACTTATGGGGCATTTGACGTTTTAGGGTTGCAATTGTGCCATGGTGTTTAGATATTTACCTTTAAAAATGTAAACTCAGCCTAGTGTGGTGGTACAGGTCTTTAATCCTAACACTTGGGAGGCAGAGGCAGGAGGCTAGCCTGGGCTACAGAGCAAGTTCCAGGATAGCCAGGGCTACATAGTGAGACCCTGTCTCTAAATAAATAAATAAATGGATAATCCCTTTTATTTATTCCATAGAAAGAGGTAACATGCTGATTCAAAGATTATTGTGTGTGCTAGATGAGTCATGTATAGCTTCTGTTTCAAAGCACTGGGGAGGCAGAGACAGGGAATTCCCTTTGGACAAGCTGACTAACTAGACCAGACAATCAGTGGGGGTTGGGTTCAGCAAGAGATGCCTCCCCCATAAATAAAGTGAATGATTGAGGAAGACACCCCATGTAAACTTAAGCCCTCCATAAACATGCTAGCCTGACACACTTGTGAGCTCATGCATATTTAACACCCACGCATACCACACATGTACAAAAAAAAGTATTCAAGTCTTTATAGAGAGTATTATAAACCTCCAATGAGAGGAACGAGTCCTCCTGAACAAGGGAGACAGAAAGATACTCAGACTTTTCAGTTTCTCCTAAATGTCTTTCAAATTCCAGGTTATATATATATATATATATATATATATATATATATATATATATATATATATATATATATATAAATGTGATAGTTATTAGCATTTTCTTTTATAAAAAGATTTCCTTAAATTTTATTTACTTATTTTTTCACGTGTGTGTGTGTGTGCACGCCATGGCATGCATGTAGAGGTCAGAGGACAACTGCAGAGTCAATTTTCTCCTCCACCAAATGGGTCCTGCAGATGGAACTCAGGTCATCAAGCTTGCTGCCAAGTCTTTTCTCTCTGAGCCATCTGCCTAGCCCTCCACAATATCATCTGGAAGTGGCAGTGTAATACTCTCTCAATGAAGGTCTGTAGCTCAGCCGTGTTTTTCTCACTAAAAAGGTTTAGGTTAACCTCCTATTTTTTCCTCATTCTCTATAAACTTGGAAACACCTCTCTCAGTGACTGTGGAGACTGTGGGCACAGTAAAGTAAAGGCTCCCACGGTCTCAGTGAGTTGTAGAGATTTATATTAAACTCTGAAGTCCTAGCTGGTCCCAGCCGTCACACAAATGTTGCCATAGGCTGGGTAGCCCAGACAACGCATTCCTCACAGCTCTGGAGACTCGAAGGCCACATGCTGAGTGCTCAGTCCTCCTGCTGGATTACAGACAAAGAGCGTCTCAGTGGGTCCCCAGAAACAAGCTCTCTGGGCATATCTCAGGGCACTAACCCCACAACACAGGCTCCACCCTCAGGAACTGGTCTACAGCATGTTGTACATTACATGCTGAAAATTACACCTTTGGCTGTTTTCCCAGTAAGGGTTAGGATTTTGTTTGTTTGTTTGTTTCCTTTTTTATTTGTTTTTTTTTCAAGACAGTGTTTCTCTGTGTAGCCTTGCCTGTCCTAGAACTAGTTTTGTAGACCAGGCTAGCCTCAAACTCACACCTGCCTCTGCCTCCCAAATGCTGGGATTAAAGATGTGAGCCACCGCTGCCCAGCTAAAGGATTTTTTGTTTTGTTTTATTTTGAGACAGGGTCTCACTAGATATCCCTGACTGTCCTAGAACCCACTTTGTAGACCAGGCTGGCCTTGAACTCATGGTTCAAGCCTCTGTGCCTATCGGAAAATGTGTGACCTCTGGTTGTTTGCCCAGGTCTGTTTGATCAGATGTAAAGAGTTCTTCATTCTTACCCTAGTTCATATATAAGGATGTCCTCACAAGCATTGGCTGGCCCTTGATAGATGATGAGTGGTCATATTTGAGTGTGTAGAATAGGAAGAGGGCTCAGCAATTTCTTTTGAAAGCGGTATGTCTTTTGCTATCAAAACTAGGGAAGACAGGGCTTGCAAGATGCCAAGCCTGGAAACCTGAGTTCAATCCTACTATGATGGAAGGAAAGAATCAAGTCCAGCAGGTTCTTCAATGATCTTCACACATGCTCTCTCTCTCTCTCTCTCTCTCTCTCTCTCTCTCTCTCACGCACGCACACACGCATGTAACCCTTCTCTTCCCCACACACAATACCATACCACAACACCCCCCCCCCAATATAAAGGATGCCTTCTCACTGCTACAGCCTGGAGCTTGACTTTCCCTTCAAGGCCCATTTACAGCTCGTGGTGCTGCTGGGAGGCTGTGGAGCCTCTAGAAGGGAGCTAGGCTCTGAGATGTGTTCATAATTCCCGGCTACCCTGAAGGGAGCAGCTTTCCCCTGCTGAGTTCAGTCACTGAGAGTCCATAACAAAGGGGTCATGGCCACCGACAGGAACTTCGTTGACCTTGGGTTCAATAAACCCTGCTGCTTTTTAAGTTGTTTGTCACAGTGATAGAAAACTGACTGAGGTCTGTGGCTGTCGCAGGGTTCTATTGCTGTGAAGAGACATCGTGACCATGACAGCTCTTATAAAGGAAAACCTTTAATTGGGACTAGCTCACAGTTAAGAGGTTCTGGCCATTATCAGCACGGCAGCACACAGGCAAACATGGTGTCAGAGAAGGAGCTGAGAGTCCTACATCAGGATGCACAGGCAGCAGGAGGTGACTGCCACACTGGGCGTGGCTTGAGCATCTGAGACCTCAAAGCTGTCCCCTGTGACCACTTCCTCCAACAAGGCCACATCTCCTAATAGTGTCACTCCTATGGGCTTGTGGGGTCCATTTCAAACCACAACAGTGGCTTAAAACTCTGGGCTATTGGGATTCTTTCGGACTTCTCCTTCTTTCCTTTACTCCACATAGACCTGACTTTGTTTCTTGGTACTTAGAGGAGATCCCAAGTCAAACGCTGCCTGAGCCATTCATTTCTTTACCATCTTTTAAAGAAAGGTTCATGAACTGGGGGCTGGATGGGCTGGGTGGGGTTGGCAATCCTCCCTCCGATAGGATCTTTCGATTCTGACCAAGGGATGCATCCTCCTGGGGCTTCTGAGTCACCAGAGAGTTCTCCTGTGAGCCTTGGGTCCTGACATTCTGTTCCGTCCTTGACTAATTCTTGTTTTTTTCTTCTGTACAAACTTTTTAATATTTCCTCGTGTTCTTTTAAAAAGTTAATAAATTTTTTCCCCTAGGCTTGTAACTTTTCTTCATGCAGGCTTTTCTTTGTTCCAGAGTCTATTCTCTCCTGCTGACTGCTGCTCCAGAGACAGGGGTTCAGTCTCGGGTGGTCAGGACTCCATGGCTGAGAACTGGTCAGATATGTGGGTATCTGGAGCTTGCCTCTGACCATCACTACTGCCCCCTTCCCCTCCCGTTGTCGTCGTCTTCTTCTTCTTCTTCTTCTTCTTCTTCTTCTTCTTCTTCTTCTTCTTCTTCTTCTTCTTCTTCTTCTTCTTCTTCTTTTCTCCTTCTCCTTCTCCTTCTCCTTCTCCTTCTCCTCCTCCTCCTCCTCCTCCTCCTCCTCCTCCTCTTCTTCTTTTCTTCTTCTTCTTCTTCTTCTTCTTCTTCTTCTTCTTCTTCTTCTTCTTCTTCTTCTTCTTCTTCTCTTCTTCTTCTTCTTCTTCTTCTTCTTCTTCTTCTTCTTCTTCTTCTCCTCCTCCTCCTCCTCCTCCTCCTCCTCCTCCTCCTCCTCCTCCTCCTCCTCCTCCTCCTCCTCTTCTTCTTCTTCTTCTTCTTCTTCTTCTTCTTCTTCTTCTTCTTCTTCTTCTTTTCTTCTTCTTCTTCTCCTTCTCCTTCTTTTTCTTCTTCTGACAGGGTTTCTCTGTGTAACAGGCTGTTCTGGAACTTGTTTTGTAGACCAGGCTGGCATATCACAGATATCCACCTGCCTCTGTCCCCCGAGTGCTGGAATTAAAGGCTGCTGATCTCTTCTTTTTTACTTTTGCTTTTATTTTTTATTTTTAAAGTTTTTTTTTAAATTTATCTTTTTAAAATTTAAAAACTTTTTTCATTTTACATACCAGTCCCAGTTTCCCCTCCCTCCCTCTTCCTGCTCCTCCCACTTCCCCCCTTCCCATCTACTCCTCAGAGAGGGGAAGGCCTCCCATGGGGAGTTAACAAAGTCTGGCACATCAAGTTGAGGCAGGACCAAGGTCTTCCCCCTGTATCTAGGCTGAGCAAGGTATCCCTCCATAGGGAATGGGCTCCAAAAAGCCAGTTCATGCATTAGGGATAAATACTGGTTCCACTGATGGTGGCCCCACAAACTGCCCAAGCCATACAATTGTCACCCACATTCACAGGGCCTAGTTCAGTCCTATGCAGGTTCCCCAGCTGTCAGTCCAAAGTCAATGAGCTCCCACTAGCTCATGCTGGTCTCTTCTTAATCACTTCTTAATCACTTAATATAATGTCTTAGCCCAGCACCAAATATCCCAGCAAGACAAAGTTTTGATTTAGTAATTCAGGTATCTTGTTAATCACAGCTGACTCTTCAGCCCCAGCTAACCAGAACCACAGAATCTTAATTTGAAATAACAAATGACCCTGGCAGAGTCTTTAAAGTTCCTTCTGGAACCTCACAAGCCAGGCCTCCGTCCTCTGCACTGCTCTCAACGTTCTTACCTTCCAAGTTCCCACAGAACGTCCCACAGAGCTTTAACACTTCATGGTTCTTCTAGCCCAAAGTTCCAAAGTTCTTCCACAATCCTCCCAAAAACATGGTCAGGTTTGACAGTCACAGCAATACCCACTCCTGGTATCAATTTGTCTAAGTCAGGGTTTCTATTGCTTCAATGAAAAACCACAACCAGAAAGCAGGTTGGGGAAGGAAGGGTTTATTCAGCTTACACTTCCATAGTGCTGGTCATCACCAAAGGAAGTCAGGGCAGGAACTCAAACAGGGCAGGATCCTGAAGGCAGGAGCTGATGCAGAGGTCATGGAGGGATGCTGCTTATTGGCTGGCTTGCTTCCCCATGGTCTGCTCAGCGTAAATTCTTACAGAACCCAGGACCATCTGCCCAGGGATGATACCACCCACCATGGACTGGGCCCCTCGCACTGATCACTAATTAAGAAAATGCTTTACAGCTGAATCTCATGGAGACAGTTCCTAAACGAGGCTCCTTCCTCTCTGGCGACTCTAGCTTGTGTCAGCTGACAGTCAAAACCAGCCAGAAAAGCCCTCATTCTTCTAAGCTCATCCACTGAGTGAAACGTGGCTTATGCAGAAGTAGTGGTGTAGCGCTCCATGTTCGTAATTCTACTGCCCTGGAAGTGGAGGCAGGAGGAGCAGGAATTCAAGAACATCATTTTGAGTGTGAGGCTAGCCTGGGCTACACATGACCCTGCCCCCGCTCCACCAAACAGATAGGACTTTTCCCCTGGAACTTTTTGTTTTTCATGTTCCCACAAGGACTCTTTAAGGCACTTTAAAAAATATTTATTTTTAATTGTGTATGTATGCATGCCACACGTGTGTTTGTAAGCACCGCACAGTGTGGTACCTGAGGAGGCCAAAAGAGGGGTCAGATCCCCTGGAGTCACAATTGTGAATTGCTTACTGTGTGGTATTGGGAACTGACTTCAGAATCTCTCCAGTTCCCTTGTGAAGTATTTTTATCCTTCAAAATCTTGTCAGAGAACCACAAAGAAAAGAAAAAGAAAAAAAGAAAAAAAAAGTGGGCAGTGGTGGCACATGCCTTTAATCCCAGCAGTAGGGAGGCAGAGGCAGGCAGATCTCTGAGTTTGAGGCCAGCCTGGTCTACAGAGAGCATTCCAGGATAGCCAGGGGTACACAAAGAAATCCTGTCTCAAAAAACAAAACAACAACATAAAACAAAAGAAAAATCCCATAAAATCTTGTCAGAGAACTCTAAATATTGGCATCTAAGTATCTTTTTCTTACTCAAATTTCTTTTTATGTTGGGTAAATTTTTTTTTTAACTACGTCCTGGACATTTCTGGTAAAATGTCATGAGACTATGGGTCTTACTCAAATCTGTTTGTGTGGTTTATACTGACGGCACATTAGCAGCTGGGGAAGGGACCCAGGTTTTCTACTTGGCCCCCACTAAGGCCTCTGCCTCCTTGCTACTGCTGGTGGTTTGCCGGTCAGAGCTAATATTAAGTAACCTAACCAGATGTGTTTCATCTCCAGTAAACCTTTTTTTTTTTTTTTTTGGCTGAGGCCATAGTACTTTTTCTAATTTCTAAGGTGTGTACTTGAGATAGAGTAGTTATTGAAATTACCTGGAGCAAGTGAGAAGGAAACAAGGAACACACAACAAACCCGCTTAGGAGTTTATTCATGGAGGGGTGGAGAGAGAGAGAGAGAGAGAGAGAGAGAGAGAGAGAGAGAGAAGGAGAGAGAGAAGGAGAGAGAGAGGAGAGAGAGAGCAAGAGAGAGACAGAGAGGAAAGAGGAGAGAGGGAGAGAAGAGAGAGAGAGCGAGAGAGAGACAGAGAGGAGAGAGGGAGAGAAGAGCGAGAGAGGAGAGAGAGGGGCAAAGGAGGAGGGAGGGAGAGAGTGCTGAAGATGGTACTTCTAGCCTTTAAGGGCTGCCTAGCGCAGGAGCACAGGGGATGACATGTTACATCATATGCAGATGACGGAGCTCACGCATGTGGGCAAGAGTTCACACAGCTGCATCATACGTAGGTGATGCAACCAACCATACTGCATGTGGGACAAACCTGGTGGCCATGGAACCCAGAAGTGTCAGCCATATTGTGACTGAATCGTAACAGTTATTACCTGTGTGGGGTGTGTGTGTGGGTGTATGTATGTGTACATGAATGTGCTGACCCATGTGAGTATGCGTGGAGGTTAGAGGTTGGTATCATTGTCTTCCCTATTACCATACATATCATTGCTTTTGTTTCCTTACACCGTATATTGGTGTTGATCTTGCCATGTTTGGATGCCAAAATATAACATAGGAATAACAGGCTTGGGGCCGGAGAGACAGCTCAGTGGTTAAGAACACTGGCTGCTCACAGCACCCACATGGTGGCTCACAACTGTCTGTAATTCCATCTGCAAGGGATCTAACACCTCCTTCTGGCTCTATGGGTATCCTATGCTTATGATGCACTTATAGACGGCAAACACCCATGCACATAAAATAAAATACAAAAATTAAATCAAAGAAACTGGGTTTGATGATACATTGACAGTTATTATTACTCTAGCAAAAAGCAGTTGGAATCTGAAATGTTGCATTCCAACTGTTATGAAGTGTTATTTTTCCTACCCGAAGTCTCTCTGATCTTGATAACTGTGTCTCCTCTAATGGTGTCCCTGAAATAAGTAAAATGTTACTTGTCTGTTTATTTATTTATTCGTTTGAGGCAAGGTCTCTCTTTGCACCTGGAGCTACCTAGCTAGTCCTGAAGATTCAACTGTCTCTGCCTCCCCAGCTCGCGGGTTACAGATGTACATCGCTATCGCCATGCGGCCTGGGGTTGGGTATTCAGGTCCCTGGGCTTGCACAGCCAGGCACCTTACCCACAAGCCTTTTTCCAGCCCTGCCTACGCACTCTGTCCTTAGACGTCCCCTTTTCTGATCCTTTAATCAGAGAAAGTGAGCTTCCTTGGGATTTGGTTCACATTTCTGATTTATACGCCGCTCCGTCTTAATTAAAGAACTGGACGTTTCAAGGGAGTGCTTAAAGGCAGGAACGGGGGAACGCGCTTCTCTGGCTTTCCGGAAGCCTATTCTGTGCTCATTTAAGTTTAATCCGCATTCACCTTTAAAGTGGTAGGGGAGGCTTTGCCTCCTGTCCAAGGAATTTCAAGTATCAACCAAAGCAGGTGGGAAACAAAACAAAACAAAACAAAAAATACTTTCGGAAGGGGCTAGGCTGGGAGGCAGAGGGTGGGCTCTGTCTGCACCTCTGTGGCTCTCTGTCTGCACCTGAATTCCAGCTCTGTCTTCTATTCTCTCCCACACAGAAGCAGCCCTGTCTTATTCCCACCCCCGCGTGTAGATTAGCAGCCACAAGCACCTTCCTTGACCCAGGCTCCCATTCAGTCCTGCAGTCGCTGCAGAGATCCGGGACTGGTGGGCAGTGCATTATGGGAAAGGCCTTGCTGGGGGCTTAACTCTCTGAAAAGGGGCTGAAGACCCGCATATGGGGCCTGTCAGCCCCGACTTTCTCAAAATAAGATTGAGTCCTGCTTGAGCACACAAAGGGGACAATGCTGCCCAGACTTCGGCCCAGACCACTTCACATGCCGCCTGGAAACTCTCTCCAGAAAAAGGCGCCACCAAGGAGAGGCTGGAGCCCACAGGCAAAGAGCACCCTTTGTGCTGGAAATGCAAATTGTTTTCCATTTAATGGACAACTTCCCCTCCAGGAAGCTGATGAAGTGAACGGGGAGACAAAAGTCCTTCATTCTTAAGTCACATTTGTGACAGATTCTGGCGGGGGTGGGGACTCCACGGCACCCTCAGCCCAGAATTGCCACCACTCTGGGTTTTGGGTTTTTCCCCCTAATTAATATTTTATTTTTGTCAATATATTTTATAGTTAAAACTGCTTGGTGAAATCTTACTTTAAATTGCATTTCCCAGAGGGGTGGTAATGATTCTGGGTGTTTTTGGTCTAAAGAGATATAAAGGAAACAATAGGAAAAACTCAAATACATTAAATAAAAAAGAATAAATCTTTTTTTTAAAAAGAAAACTCTTAGTTATGTGTAGAAGCAGATGTTGAGAATATGGCTGGCAGTAGGAAAGGGCCTTGATAACGTTCAGAGGGCTCTAAGTGATGGGTGCTTTCCCGGGTAGAACTCTATCTAATTAGCGTCCTTCCTTCTGGTCCTCACGGGCAGTCTGCTCTGGGTAAAGGGAAAAGGAGAGAAACCACTGCACTTGCTCATCTTTTCTTGGGCAGAGAAGACTGCGACTTTCTGTCTAACCCTATGCCCAGAAGGGGGATCTAGCATCATTAGGACTGCTAGTGTCTGAATTTACCCTGTAATTTAGCTTCTGCCCATTGAGCAACAGCGAGGGCTCTCTGTCTCTAAATCTTGCTCTCAACTTCCCTTTATTGCTGTTTTTTTTTTTTTGAGACAAGGGCTTCTCTGTGTGTGTAGTCCTGGTTGTCCTGAAATTCACTCTGTAGACCAGGCTGGCTTCCAACGTGGAGATCTGCCTGCTTCTGCTTCCTTAGTGCTGGGATTAAAGGCATGTGCCACCACTGCCTGGCTCAACTTGGGGACTCGTTTCCTTCAGAAGGCTGGGTATTTCAGTCAGTGAGTTGACAGAGGCAGACAGATAACATGCAAAAGGACACAGATTTCAAACCATCCTAAGCCATCCGTGTGTGAGACTCATGAGGGGCCAAAATGGCTGGACTCTATGTAGGGCAAAAGGAGATAGGGACTGGACCTTTGGGGAGAAGGGAGGTGGTACAGGAGATGCATATTCCTGGTTGTCAATCTATTCGAGGTGATACAGATGAGAATCTCTCAGGTAGCAGTCATCGTGGTCCCCCTGGGCAAGAGTCGCATTGCAATCTGTTTGGGCGTGTAACAAGAAAAGCCTCTGCCTGCATTCTATGTTTCATCTATGAATATTTACGTGGGGTATTTGACTATTCTCTTTTTGGGGGCTGTGATTCCAGCACAGATATTCGGACAGCCCTGCTCTCCATAACAGTTCTCAGGGTGGATTATCTCAAGGAAGTCTCATGTCTGGTGCCAGCCTTCAGGGATGGTCATTAAGTTGACTTTAGTTGTTCTTGTGGTGGGGTGCATGCATGTGTGTGTGTCTGTGTATGTTTGTGTGTCTGTGTGACAGTGTTAGCCAAGTGTACCTTATCAGGAAGCCTGCCAGCTAGGTTGGTATTGAACTTCAGCATTGGACTCCACTGCCAACTTGTTATGAGACTGATATGACCTGACGGTACCCAAGATAAGCCGAGGTCCCTATTCACCAAACTATAGCCTTAAATAGTATAGAGTTGGCTTGTGGTCACATTGATGCATATTTTGGTTGTTAATGGCCAGAGAATCCCAGAAACAAAAAACACTATGCAAAGTCATTTATTTTCATTCCTTTTTATCTGAACAGTTGGGGGCTACTCCCCCCACAGTGTGGCAGATGAGAACAGTACCATTCTGGAGGCCATGTTCCTGGTGGCTGCAGGAGATGGTGTCCTGTTAGCACTCAACTCTAGCATCCCCTGTGTCCCGATGTAGCCATGCTTTCCTCAGTCCACAGACACCTGTGCTTTCCCATAGGTCTGCCTCTGACTCTTAGAGGACACGCACGTCAGTTAACAGCATCCGTGAGAACAAACTGCTGAGTCATGGGCTGTGCTTCCTGATGATCAGCTGGACTAAATGACGGTGTTTGTCTTCTAGAGAATCTGAGGTGTCAAGGTTGTAGGCACTGCATGAAAAGAGAGAACTTGGCCTCCTTTTTATTCTTTTAAAGGATTATGCAATTTTGAAATGATTGTTTTTTTTTTTTTTAAATGTTTGGTAGAATTTACCCAGAAGATAATCTGTGCCTGGAATTCTTTCTGTGGGACAGTTTAAATCACTTGTTTTTAATCTTTATTGCCTTATTATTAACACTCGGGTTTTATCGTTTTTTTTTTTTCTTTTGAAACAGGGTCTCTTGCTGTCTCCTGCTCCATATGCCAGCCTAGCTGGCCTGCGAGCTTCTGGGCTTTGCCTTTCTCCACCACCCATCTCCAGTTTGCTGTAGGAGCAATGTTAGAGATGTGTGCTGCCTGGTCTGGCTTTGCACGTTCCTACTGATCCAAACCCAGGTCCCCATGCTTGCAGGGCAATGGTTTTACCCACAGCACCGTCTTTTCAGCCTTGTTTTATTTTACTATGTTCTTTTTTGATGCAAAAATTAAAAATAACTAAAACAAGGGGACAGGTTCTTGTTGAATAGCCCAGGGTATACTTGAATTAAGGCAGGGTTTTGCTCCACAGCTCAGCCTAGCCCCACACTTGCAGCAACCCCCCCTGCTCCCTTACGTGCTGGGATTTGCAGGCGTATGCACCACACCTGGCTAGAACTGTCTAATTGCCTGCCCCTTTCCAAAGAAATCAAGAATACCTTCCCTTTCTGAGAACACTGTGTGTGTGTGCACTTAACACAGCTTTAAGAAACAGCCTTTCTGGTTTTCTCTCAATCCTCTGAGGATGGCAGCCTCTCTTCCCTGCTAGTCTCTTCCCCTTTGCTGGACCCTCTGCCTGGCAGGTTTGCTGCCTCCCACAGATGTTCCTGGGTCAGCTGTTGAGGGCTGAGGAGTCTGCCCTGCATACTGTTGTGCAGGTCCTTGTGCTCTTTGGAGGAGAGGTGTTTTGGAGTCTTTCCTCACTTCCTGCCTGGTTTTGGCTGTTAAGGCTCATCTCTTTGTACACATGCCCTGAACTCAGTTCTGAGGGAGAGAAGGGCACTTGGGCTAATGACTTTAGGAAAAGCTAGGACCCAGTCCTCTTTATCTGGCTTCTTTGCCCCAGCTGTGGTGCTGGTGTGGCCTGAGAGTTTAAAATGTTCAGGGGCTTAGATAACAACTTCATTGGTTATTTCAAAACAGGAGAGAGGATTCTGAATATTCAAACACAAGTGAGTGATCTGTATCTGAGATGCCAGATATGCCAGGCCACAGAGTGATCCTTACACATTGTGCACACACACTGAAATGTCACATTAAAATTACTACGTGCCAATTAAAAAAAGAACATGTTATCTATATATAAGTCTATGTATATAAAACATGTATAGTGTAAACTTTTAAGTTAAAGTTCTAAATTATGTTTATGCGCTGGGGAAAGGGTGTGTGCACCTGAGTGCAGGTGCCTGCAGATGATCCCCTAGAGCTGGAGAGGAGATTCAGGACTTCTGGAAGAGCAGCAAGTGCTTCTAACATTTGAGCGTTTCCTTCAGCTCTTACCAGGATTTTCAGAGACAGCGTTCAGAGGATGAACTCTTGCTTCATATTGGTATGGATTCATAAGAGGAAGCTTATTATTTTTGTGGTTTCTGTACTCTGTTTCCTTACCAAATGTCTATTGCTTCGTCCAGCAATTAAAATCTCCAGCTGAGCTGGTGTATTTTTATCCCCTGTTGTGTTACCTCTTCCGTGTAAAGCTTTTCGTCTAGGTAACCAGGACTAGGACTGTGTGTCTCCAGCAGGAGTCAGCCTTTCACAATGTCTGTTTCTAATAATATTTAATTGTTTCAATGCTGATTTTGATGGACTTACTAGAGCTGTCTTTTTCTTTTGGTTTGTCTTTATTGCTTTCATTTGCTCTTGTTGCTATAACACAAACACTCCAAAGTTAGGCAATTTTCTATCCTGAACCCTGAAGCTCTCTAGGGTCTCCAGCTGTCATTGGTGTTCTGATAGACACTTAGTATTTAGAATATTCCAAGATTCTCAGGGGGTAGGGATGAGGGACCAAGACCGAAGAAGGAGCAGGAGATGTTCCTGGAATTTCTGTCTCATGTGGAATGATGCTCTTATCCTCTCCTGCACGGGAAAGAGACTCTTACCGTTCCCAATGTGCAGGAAGTTGCAAGGCCTGGAAGCTCTTACTAGCTAGGTACAAGAAGTGAATGTATAATTTGTACCACAATAGCACAAATATTGGCTTTTTTCTCTTTCTCAAATCATCTTATGATGTGTTGTCTATTATATCTTAGCGTGTGTGTTCAGGTGAATGTGCATACTCGTGTGTATGCATGTGCATGTGGAAGCCAGAGACTTATGCTGAGTGTCTCCTTTACTCTTTCCACCTGTTTTACTTTGAAGACAGGGTCTCTTCTTGCTGAACCTGAAACTCACTAACTGACTAGACATGTTATCTCCTGGAATAGTTCTGTTTCCATCTCCCCTGCACTGAGTTTATTGGTCGTGCTGCATCTGGCATTTTTTTGGTTTTGTTTTGTTTTTGTTTTTCGAGACAGGGTTTCTCTGTGGCTTTGGAGCTCTTGTAGACCAGGCTGGTCTCAAACTCACAGAGATCCACCTGCCTCTGCCTCCCGAGTGCTGGGATTAAAGACATGTGCCATCACCGCCCAGTGCTGCATCTGGATTTTTACATGGGCACTGAGGCTTGGACTCGAGTCTTCACGTTTGTGTGACAAGCACTTGAGCATCCTGCTAGGCCCAGTGATATCTCCTCTATCTTAGCACCTCTCTTGAAACATCCACCCTCATAACTAACTTACTACCTGAGGAAGACGTAAGGAAGATGAAAAGGTTTTTGAAAACACACTCACATTTGTTTCACCAATACCAGGTAAACACCTCTGAGACAGGTATGGATGAAAAGCTGCAAAAGTCAAAGGACTTTATCAGGCACTTATGAATTTCAGTTTGGGAAAATGGATTTGGATAGTTTCCCATCAGTGTTCCAAAGAAGAAAGGAGGAGGAGGAGGTTCATGCTGAGTGACTGAGGAATTGTTTTATTGCAAGGGAGTAGCACTCAACCTGGTGGAACTGCAGAAAGTGCAGCAGGAGCCATGGAGCCCAAGGAAGATAAGGAAACGAGTGCATACTATTAGTGAAAATACCCAGACAGAGTCCGGTTAGTCTCTGATGCACACCTTGAGTCTCTGGGTGCCATGTAGATCTAGGAGATGCTTTGTCAGAGGGGAACCAGAGCTCACAGCATTGGGCAGCCTGGCATTGCCTGTAAGCCCTGCTACACTGATAGTCACCCAGTAACACTTCAAAAGTGTGGAGGGATAGCCCAGTCATAAGTGTTTGCATTGCTGAGGTTGATTCCCAGTGCATACATGAAAAGCCAGGTGATCTGATGCCTGCTTGTGATCTCAGCACTAGAGTGGTGAGGGTAGTTAAACCTTGGGGCTTGCCTGCCAACAAGTTAAGCCTAGTGGATAAGTTCCAGTCCAGTTAGAGTCTCTATCAAAAAGTAAGGTTTGCAGCCCCCAGACTTTACAGTTGGCTACAGGGAGCCCCACCATTTCTAAGGAGGGACTCCCAGATGATGATCCTGCCAAGACTTCTCACAGTGACTCTTGCCATATAATGGGCACACAGCGACACTTATAACAGCTACAGTGTTGGCTTCAGCCTTACCCACAATGGCTGTTCACTCACAGCACAGGAACCTCCATCACAGGAGGAAGCAGGAGACTTGTGGTGCAGTCAGGGACAGAAGGACCTTCTACACAACTAAGGCCTCCCATCTGCTTAGCATCTTTCTGTTTTTTCCATTCCTGCCTGCAGCTGGCCAAACATGGACTCAACGTTGTACTTATCAGCCGGACACTGGAAAAGCTACAGGCCATTGCAGAGGAGATTGGTGAGTGATCCCACACAGCAAGGCGGGTGTGTATGCATGGAACTGGTCAAACATGGCACTGTCCTGCCTGTTCATGCCATGTCTGTTGTGGGAAGCCTGGGCTGCCACCCGCCCGCTGTATACAGAAGGGCCCAGTAGACAAAGGGAAGGACAAGGTATAAGGCATAGGCTGTCACCCTGAATTCTGTAGCCTGGATAAAGGAAAGGTTTTCTCTGGGCCTTTACCCTCAGAATCAGCCCTGCTCAGCCAGAGCCCTAGCTGCCTCTTAGCTTTCGTCCCTTTCTTCGAAGCCAGAAATAGTGTCTGTTATTTGTTTCTATGTTCATAATTCTTATTTTTAGATATTAAATTTTAATAATTACATAGTTAATAATTAAGTAAAGTATCAAGGCAAAGGTATGAATCTTTAATTATGAAGGCTTTTTAAATCACAGCAGGCTGTCCTGGGTCAGCCTTGTTTCTTTGGGGGAGGTTCAGAATAGAAGAAGGTTGTGGAGGTGGGGGCTGTGCGATCAAACTGTGGAGGCTCCCTGCCCTTGAACCGGTGAATTTGACTTTTGTTTGGCATCTGGATATTAGAAGTCATTCCGATTAGGACCAAGGCATTCTTGAGTGTCTTCCTCGTGGTGTTAAATGTGCTTTTTGTCACGTTATAGGAAAGCAAGTCCTGCCTTGTATTTAAAGAATCCTTGACTCTTATGTTAGGTCTCTTGATTGCTTGATCAGAGGAGCTGAGTCTAGACTCAAAGTCAAGGTTCTTCTGAGAGAGACTGGGACACCTCTACCTGCAGCTGTCACCACTACCTATAAAGGCCTTCCCCGGGCAAGTGAGCGCAAAACCACAGAGAAGGCGCTAAACTTGAAGAATAGGTTCTGTGGACAAGTTAGTCCACTAACTTGTCCTCAATTTGCTGCTCTGGAAAATGGGAAGAAGAGTGTCTGCTCCCTCAGGATTGTGGGGGACAAGCTGCCATGTATGTAGATTCTGGAGCATAGGACTCCTGTGTCTATGCTGAGGGGACCTTAGTCTGCTGAGTTATGAAAGCATCCGAGGGTGTGCACAGTCCTCCTCCAGGGGCTCAAACCTGAGTTTGTGTCAATCACCTGGTGGCTTATGTAGGCCAGTCTGGCTCAGGCCAGTATGTCCGAACCAGTAGGTCTGGGGTAGAGGCAGATCTGGGTCTCTAACAAGATTCCTGATGATTTTGATATGACTTTGAGAAACACAGTCCCAACTCTCTTTTAGATATTTCATTGTAATTTTTAATTGTGTTTATGTGTGTATGTCTGTGTTGGTGTGTGCAAGTGCCTATCAGATCCCCTGAAGCCAGAGTTACAGGAGTTGTAAGCCACCTAATGTTTGTGCTAGAAACCAGCCTGGGGTCTTCCATAAAAACAGAAAGTACTCTTAAGTGTTGGACCATCTCTCCAGTCCTACAAAATCTATTGTATTGCTGTGGACTTTATGGTCAAGAGGGATGATTGTACTCAGGCTTACTAGAAACACCTGTGGTCTCTCATACAGAGGGGACCACTGAAAGCCGTGTGAAGATTGTGCAAGCAGATTTTACCAAAGAAGACATTTATGACCATATTAAAGAAAAACTTAAAGGTTTAGAAATTGGAATTTTAGGTAAGTATATTAAAAATGAAAATCTTGATTTTCCATGTAAATATGATAATCACCTCAGTGACTATTGAAGCCCCTTTTGGGAGTGGCCTGGTGAGATGGCTTGAGCATAAAGACACCTGTCATCAAGTCTGATGACCTGAGTTCAATCCTAGTGATCCATTTGTGGATGGCAATAACAGAGTTCTTCAAGTTGTTTCTTCTCCGGCACCTTATATATCATGTGCATTAGTGCACACCTGTAATCCAAACCCTCAGGAGGTGGAGGAAAGAGATCAGAAGTTCTTACCCTTAGGTGTATGGTTAAAAACTCTCGTATCACCGGACAGTGGTGGTGCACACCTTTAATCCCAGCACTCGGGAGGCAGAGGCAGGCGGATCTCTGTGAATTCGAGGCCAGCCTGGTCTACAAGAGCTAGCTCCAAGACAGGCTCCAAAGCTACAGAGAAACCCTGTCTCTAGAAAAAAAACTCTCCTATCACAAGTTCTAATGTTTTTACATTCTAAATGGACGTGTGTGCGTGTGTGTGTGTCTGTCTGTGTCTGTGTACATATGGAGGCCACTGGTCAATGTCAGATATCTTCTTCTATTATTCCCATCCTTATATTTTGAGTCCTTCCCTCCTTTTTTCCTCCCTTTCTCCCTCTCTTTCTTCTTTCTTTTCTTTTTAAAAAAGATTTATTTATTTATTATGTATGCAGTGTTCTGTCTACATGTATGCCTGCACACCAGAAGAGGGCACCAGATCTCATTATAGATGATTATGAGCCACCATGTGGTTGCTGGGAATTGAACTCAGGTCCTCTGGAAGAGCAGTCAGTGCTCCTAACCACTGAGTCATCTCCCCAGGCCCCTTTCTTTCTTTTCTATTTTAACTCAGGTCCAGGTGTTTGTGCGGCTGTCACTTTGTTCGTTGGGTCACCTCCCTGACCTGCATTCCCTTGTTGTTATTAAATCATGTTGCAATGAGCACCCATACACAGAAATCATTTTGTGCATGTTTCTGTAGAAAGATTTCCTATCTGTTCTGACGTCCTTTACCTCTCTCTGTCAGTCAACAATGTTGGAATGCTCCCCAGCCTGCTCCCAAGCCGTTTCCTGAACACTCCCGGTGAGATCCAGGTGAGCTTTTCCTTGTCCTGTCTGCTTTTGTCTCTCAGACAGGTATGGACCCCTGGCTTGATCATCAGGATTCAGGGAAGAGAGACAAGAACCAGGTCAGGGCAGACTCTGCTGCGTGGTGGCTGTCTTGATATTTTTCTTCTCACCCTAGAACTTGACACAAAGGGTGTGCTTTTTCATCTCTGCTCATCAAAAACTTCCTAACCACCTATGAGTCTATTCCATCCTGAGTTTTCAAGGCTACTCTCCTTCTGCCACTGCTCACATACGGGCAGGACTGCAGAACAATGCCACTGAGCCTCAGCTAGGAGCCAGAATGCAGGCTGAGCATGTAATGGGGTTATTGGGACTCAGCTTTTGCGCATTGAGTGCTTGGTTAGCACCAGCTTATTCCCAGGACAATTCTCCTAGGACTGGACTGACTTCTGTCTGTGGTTATCTATTGCAGAGTCTCATCCACTGCAACATCACGTCGGTAGTCAAGGTACGTGATGAACACGTGTGCTAACACATCAAAACACAGAGGCTGAAACATTCCTCGAACTGAAACTAAACTGCTCTTAGCCACAGTCTGTCCACTGTTCTCATCTGGAAAACAGAGATAGGTTCATTCTCTCCAGTATATAAACCCTATTTTTGCATTCAGAATGCACTAGGCCTGAAGATACTAATATTTCCTCAGGACTTCAAAGCAATTCCCTAAAAGTTAATATTTTAATAAATGTTTAGTAGTCTCTAAGAGAAGGACATTTATTATGTCAGAAATGATAGAGGGCTGGGTTTTCTAGGTGTTTGTTGTTCAGTATTTTTTGAATTGAGCTCAAAGTTATCTATGGACTAGGCTCTTTTTAAAAAAACATTTAATTGATTATTTTACTATTTTTAAATTATGTGTGTATCTGTATTCCTGCATGTGAGTAGGTGCACTGAATGCCATCTGTGTCAGCTCCCCTGGAGCTGGAGTTCCAGGCAGTTGTGAGCTGCCTGACATGGGTTCTGGAGGAGCAGTGCAGGCTCTTAACCTCTGAGGGCAGACTCCAGCCCAATAATCCCTTGTAATTTGTGGTTTAGTTATCTGGGGTCAGTCCTGGTTCCAGAATGCTAGAAGGAAGATTGTCTACTTTAAGAAAGAGGCTAGAGAATAGTCTAGGTTTGCCATCTGCCTAGGTTGCTTGCTGTGGCTTCTAGCCAGATTCTCAGGTTGCCAGAACCGCCTCTAAGGTTGCCAATAACTTTCAAGGTCCTCTGGGAAGATTAAGCTTCCCCAACTTCCTCCAAGGACCCTGTTGATTGCTACTTAGTTTCTTTTTCAAGGCTTAACCCTGGCCTTCTCTTCTAGATGACACAGCTTGTTCTGAAGCGCATGGAGTCAAGGTAAGGCCTGTCAGGAGAAGCAGAGAGCAACGTGGCTTCCTGCCCTGGCAGCCACTGCTTGGGGACTTGGTGGTGGTGGAGGGAGCACATCAAGCTGTTGCTTCAGTTGGTGGCTAAAACCTCTGAAGAGAGAACACAGTGATTATCGGGGGGAAGGCCAGGCCAGTGTTTCACATACATGTGTGTATGTGAAGGTCAAGTGTAACATGTTTTAGAAGGAGATTGAGAACAGCTGTTTGAAAACACATTGGCTTTCAAAGAAAATTAACTTATGTTGAACATAAAAGACGCAAGTTGGCCTCAGATCAAGACTATGTCCTTTTTTATTGTGAATTCCATCTTCTGTCAGAATGAGTACCCCATTCCCCTGGAAACTGCCTGCCCCCAGTCTCTCTAATAGTCCATATTTGGGGCACCCTAGTACAACACTCATGAGGGGCTGGTTTTCATCACCCATTATTCATTAAGAGCAAATAGTTGATAGTTTATTTTTTCTAGAGTAAGAAGGGGGTAGCTTTGTATTCTGATTTGCGGTGTCTTGCAACCCCACTCCAGGCATCTAACTGGGAATATTAAAGATAATCGAATTTTATCCAGCAAAAGGGAGGCTGAGGTAGGAGGATCACCACAAATTCAAGACCAACCTGGGTTCCATAGTAAGGCCGAGGCTAGCCTGGATGATATAGCAACATAAATATGTCTCAATAAACGAAATAAACAAAACCAACTAAATTTCGAGAGGTATAAGCAAGAGCCCTGAAGAACACAGGGATGTTGGAGTGAGCACAACCCATTTAAGATGGATCCCACCACATGACACCATCCCTATGAGCCCAAAGGGTTCCAGAGCATGTGGTCCCATGGAGACTGGAAAGTCCCTTCCTCCTTTCCTGTCTGAGCCAGTTTGGGTTTTCGTAGCTTGGCAGGGAAACGATTGCCCTAGCAGAGCAATGGACCAAGCCCTCCATGTCTGCAGAGAGTGACGTCACCGTGCAGTGTCCTCCTTGAGATCATGGGGGATGTTTCCTCACAGTTCTCGCAAAACCAGCCCTTGTGAGCCACGGAAGCCTGGAGGGTGGGTTCTGACAGCCCCAGCCCTCAGGTGTGTTTGCTGCAGTGGGATGGGACAGCCAACAGTGCTGCCTTTGCTCCTTTGCCTTACAGGCAGAAAGGCCTCATCTTGAACATTTCTTCTGGGGCAGCCCTTTGTCCCTGGCCTCTGTATGCCCTGTACTCAGCTTCCAAGGTGAGTGACAAGCCATCGGGGTATCTTCCTCCTCCTCCAAGCAGGAAGTGTCTGTGATTCTCTTGGGAACCTGAGGGGTCCTGTCTATAAGGGCAGGAGGAAACAAACTCCAGAACTGAGGTTTTTTCTCTCTTACTGCAGGCTTTTGTGTGTACGTTCTCCAAGGCCCTGCATGTGGAATACAGAGCTAAAGGAATCATTATCCAGGTGAGGCAGACAGTGTGGGAACTCCCGAGAGGGAACCAGCTGGCTGGCTGGTGGTCCATCATCCCTTGCAATGCTGGCTGGTGGTCCATCATCCCTTGCAATGCAGGTTGTATGTATGAAGATGGTCTAGTGATTCTGCTGGGCTCCCCTGACCAAGACCAGGCCAAGTGCTGTCTCTACAACCCCTCCTGCTGCTGGGATTTCTGCTGGCCTCCCTTCATGCTGGTGTTGGTTGAGGAAGGGAATTGCATATGGATGTGTTTGCTCAAAGATGCTGTGGGGGCTGGGGATGTAGCTCAGTTGGTTGAAGGCCTGCCTAACACACACAGAGCCCCGAGTTTTATCTAAGGCACTGCATAAAAATGGGTATGGAGGTGCATGCCCATGATCTCAGCATTCAGCAGGTGGAGGCAGGAGGTTCAGGAGTTCCAGCTGGTCCTTACTACACGGAAAGTGTAAGGTTAGCCTGAGCTGTCTGGGGAAGCATGCTGTGGACCCTTTGCTGCGTGGTATGTATGTTGTGTGAGCAGGTATGTATGTTGTGAGCCGGCATGTACATGTGTGAGCAGGTATGTATGTGTGTGATCGGGTATGTAATTAAATTTGATTTCCAAAGGAACGTGAATAAATCTGTCGAGACAGAGTTTTACTAGTAGCCTAGTTGGCCTTGGACTGCCAATTCCATCGCTCAGCCTTAGATTAAAGGTCTGTGCCGCCACTTCTGACTGATTGACTCTCTAGTGTAAGTCCATTCAATGCAATACTCGGGACAAAAATTATGCTGAGTGATTTATGCTTGGCTGGACTTCAATTCTGAGTTCCTTTTATTTGTGTGTGCAGTGCTGGGACGCGAACTCTGGGCCTCATGCAGGCGCTCGGCTTCTGAGCTTATCCCCAGTCCTGAACTTCAGCTTTAACTGCTGCCTTGCACTTTGTTTGCTGAGTCTCCCAGTTGCCGTGTGTGCTCTGAATGGCGTTTGAGCCCCTTGCAATGAACAGTTTAGGCCTCTTGAGCAACCAAACCTCCTGCTCTCCAGCTTCATGCCAACTTTGCATCTTTTATCAAGGACCTTAGAGTGTTTCACAGGCAGAAAGGAGCTGGAATGGATGGTGGAGTGTGCATTCACACCTCAGTCTCCGATGGCCTTTACAGTGCTGTGTCCTGCTCTTTATCTTTCTCTGCAGGTGCTGACCCCTTATGCTGTCTCAACCCCAATGACAAAGCATCTAAATACCAACATGGTGACCAAGACTGCGGAAGAGTTTGTTAAAGAGTCCTTGAAATACGTCACGATTGGGGATGAAACCTGTGGCTGTCTTGCTCATGAAATCTTGGTAATCAATGACTTCTTTTTAAGCAAGGGAGGAAGGGTGTGTGTTTTCTTTCACCACAAGCTCACAGAGCCAGCCAGCTGCAGTACAGCCGGGGAAAGCAGTAGGAGATAGTAGTAAGAACTGAGGCCAATGCCCTCAGCCTATAAACAACCATGAGACTCCACTTCTCCACTTAGAATGACCCCACTTAGCGGCTCCTGGGAGTTCTTGGGTAGGAAAAACAGGAACACCTGGCTCTTCCATGCAGCGGCCTCTGCCTCCCTTGGCTCTGTGTTTCAGTAAAGTTGAGCCTCTAAAGGAATGCTTTTCCTTAGCTATGGGAAAGCTAGCTAAGGAAAAGGGAAGGAAACAGGGAAGGAAAGCCACTGAGGAGATGGGGTTTCAGGAAGAAATAGCCAATGCTCCATAGGACAACAAAGAGGTGTGGTGGGGTGGTCAGCCCATGAGTGATTTAACAAGTCCTTCAGAAGGCATTTAAAGGGACAGCCCGGGTGTCTAAGAAGTTCCCCATTGCAAAGTGTCGCAAGATCTTGATAGTAGTCAGAAAAAGTCATCCTCCAATGACTGACTCCAAGGACTGGCTGAGGTATAATTTCTTCGCTTTGCTCAGATACTCCTATTTTTCTGTTCAGGCAATGCTGCTGAACCTGATCCCTTCCAGAATCTTCTACAGCGACACCTTCCAAAAATTCTTCCTGACAGGCTACTCAGATTATCTGAAGCGCAACACCAGCAACAGATAGAGGGAGTGGGGGATGGGGATGGGGGTGGGAGGTGGGGGTTTAAAAGGGTATAGTTTCTATAAAAGGGAGGCTTAGCATTAAAGGCAACACTAAAAAAAAAAAAACAAACCCTGTAAAGGTAATAAATGTGCTGAAAAGAAACTTCCAAGTCTCATTGAGAAGCATCTCACCTAAAGGGTCACTTTAGAACTCTGTGTAGAAATCAAAACTCAAACAATACCTGGGGCTGCTAAACTTTGCCAGGACCTCTGTGGGTACAGAGCATGGTTTTTAAAATATGGCTTCTTGCAGGTCCACGAGACTGGGTCAGAGAATGAGTTGGGGCAACAGTTGTCTCAAGCCAGTATCCTGTCTTTCCCAACTCCCTTTCTTTTACCGTGAGAGCACCGGGTGCTATCTGTTTCATTCATAGTAGGTTCTGTAAGGCTGTGCCGGTAAGGATAAAAACGCAGAAGGAGGTTTTAAGATATCGCTCTGAGGCTAGGGAGATGGGTCTGTGGATAAAACACAAAAAGTGGGGTTCGAATGCATACAACCCACACCAAAGCCAGGGTGGCTTGGTAGCCTGTCCATAACTCCAACACTCAGGAGGCTGAGACAGGGGATCCCTGGGGAAGCTGTACAGTTATAGGAGCCAGAACTGGTGAGGTCTGAGCTCAGCAGGAGACCCTACTTCAGTAAATAAAGTGAAGTATTGAGGACATTTATGTCCATAGGATTGCTTGCATACCCACATGTGCATATGTACGCTCACCATATACATACACATGGGAAAATGTCCTAAAACAAACACACGTCTGGGCATGGTGCTGCAGGTCAGGACACAAGTGGGAGCACCTCCACAAGTCTGAGGTTAGACTGGTCTGTGTGGCAAGTTCCCAACCAGCCAGAGATACATATCGTTACCTCTCTAGTTGGAGATGCATCTGGGAAAGCGGAACCTAAAAATGGAGGCAGACTAAAGTCTCATGCAATGGTTAACTTTATTCAGAGCTTTGGACAATTTGTACTGTAAGGGTTAAGTGAAACCTTTGCTTTTGTGGGACAGTCGATGCTGGTCAGCCAGAGCTGAAGAGTCAGCTGAGTGTGATAGAGACCAGCACAACTGAAGAACCTTCTAGAAAATACTCCCTCAGGGCTAGCACACAAACTGTGGTCCAGAGGACCCAAAGCTGCACTCCGTGCTGGCAACTGAATTGGAGATGTGTTAAGAGTCCCTACCCCCTGCCCCCCACACAGGGTCATGGTTCCGACATTATGGAAGCTGCAAGCTTGAAAGCGGTCACGCAGACCATTTGAGGCTGACCATGAGGTGGGGTCAGAGTCCCCGAGGAGAGGAGAGGTAGACATTGTTAGAATGCAGCCTCAGTTAGTGGAGACCCCAGCATTTGGAGATGTCAGGACTGTTAGATGACCACAGGGACAGTAGCGGATAAGCAGTGTGTGACCTGTAGGCAGAGCCAGAGAAGGGGACCTGCCCAAGCTCTTTGAAGCCCAGGGCGGTGGTGGCACACGCCTTTAATCCCAGCACTCGGGAGGCAGAGGCAGGCAGATCTCTGTGAGTTCGAGACCAGCCTGGTCTACAAGAGCTAGTTCCAGGACAGGCTCCAAAACCACAGAGAAACCCTGTCTCGAAAAACCAAAAAAAAAAAAAAAAAAAAAAAAGATTGTGTGTGAGTCCCAGACGTAGGACACTGCACTTTTTACAGAGTTAAATTTTGGGTTTCCGGGATAGGCACCAAAGCTACAGAGAAACCCTATCTCGAAAAAAAAAAAAAAATTTGGGTTTGCTCTGATCTGCCCATGGTCTTCCCTGTTGATATAAGAAACTATTGGATTTGTTGACTTTTTTATTTTAAAAGAGTCCACAGTTAAGAAACTGGATTTTTTTAATCACTGAGTTTTTTGTTTTTAAAGACTGTGAGACTTTTAAAGTTATTATGTTTTTGTGTTGTGATAGTAACATGATATCCTGGGTTATGGCTTAATAGTGATGCATCTGTGTGTCAAATTGACAAGAGATTAATTGTGTTATTTAGGTTTTTTCTTTTGTCAGTTTGACACAAGCTGGAGTCACCTGATAAGAGGGAACTTCGCTGAGGATTTGCCTCCATCATGCTGGCTAGTGTGCATTTCTGTAAAGCATTTTCTCCATTAATTATTGACGTGGAAGAGACTAGCCTACTGGGGTTGATACCACCCTTGGACACATGGCCTGTGTTATATAAGAAGACAGGCTGAGAAAGCCACAAAAAACAAGCTAGCAAGCATTTTTCCTCCATAGTCACTGCTTCAGTTCCTGCCTCCAGGTTCCTGCCTCCAGGTCCTGTTCTGGCTACCTGTAATGCTGGGGTATGGCCCGGAAATTGTAAGATGAAACAAACCCCTTCTTCCCCTAAGATTTGGTCAGTGTTTTATCACAGCTATGGAAAAGCACGCTTAGTAGGGTTTAGGTAAGAGTTCCCAAAGACTCATGTTAAAAAGTTGGTCCCCAGCCTGTGGTGCTATTGGGAAGCCATAGGGTCTTTAGGAGGCAGGGCTTTGGTGGAGGAGGTGTGGATTGAAGGGATTGTGGGACACTAGTCTCTTCTTACCTTTCCCTTTGCTGTGAAAGGGTGTGGTTCCTTCCCTGGTTACACACACCCTGTGGTGTTCTGTCTGGCCATAGGCCTAAAACAATGGGGCCATTTTATGTAGGAATGGAAAGACAAGCCCAAATGAGCCTCTCCTTAGTGGGCTATCTCAGGTGTTAAACCTCTCCTTCTTAGTGGGCTATCTCAGGAGTTAAGCCTCTCCTTCTTAGAGAGCTATCTCAGGTGTTAAGCCTCTCCTTCTTAGTGGGCTATCTCAGGCATTAAACCTCTCCTTCTTAGTGGGCTATCTCAGGTGTTAAACCTCTCCTTCTTAGTGGGCTATCTCAGGAGTTAAGCCTCTCCTTCTTAGAGAGCTATCTCAGGTGTTAAGCCTCTCCTTTTTAGTGGGCTATCTCAGGCGTTAAACCTCTCCTTCTTGGTGGGCTATTTCAGGTGCTAAACCTCTTCTTAGTGGGCTATCTCAGGAGTTACGTTATGTCACAGTGACAGAGTTAGGACAACATGGTGTTGTGGTCTGTAAGTTATATTAGGCCATAAACGTAAGGATGCGGGAACACATGTTCTCGAGGCTGCAGGTTGCACCTACCTGCTTGGGAAACAGAGAACTTCATTTCAAAGACAATTAGCCAGTGCTAGCCAAATCTGTGCCCCAAATACAAGGGCATCTACATTTGTAAAAAAAATATTACAAGAGCTTAAATCACACTCAAATCACACACATTAATAGTGGAAAACTTCAACTGTCATCAGTGGACGGGTTGTTCAGCAAGAAACTAAAAAGAGAAAGGATGGAACTCACAGACATTATGACTCAAATGGACCTAACAGGTATCTACATTTCATCCAAACACAAAATAATATACCTTCTAGATGACTTTTTAGCTTTAACATTTAACAGATGACACAGCATGACCTGACCTTGTACGCACACCACTTTGTTGCCGTTAATATCTAAACTCTAACAGCTTGCACGCTACACTTTTCAGGTTTGGAATATGTGATTCAAGGACTGGGAGGATGCCTCTACGGGTAAAGCTCTTGCTTTGTAGGCAAGAAGACCCAAGTTAAGGTCCCTAGCACCCATGCAAAACCCTGGGTGTGTGCATCTGTAGCCCCAGAAAAGGGGGCAAAGACCGATGTGTCCCCGGAACTCATGGAGAGGAATTGAGAACGAGATGGGTATTGACTGCTGTCTTCCCCAGGAACACACCCAGGAGCACACACACAAACATGCATGCAATCATAAACCACACAGGCACACACAGAGTATACAATTCAGTGTTTCTAGTGCATTCAGAGTAGTGTAACCACCATCACAACTAGTTCTAGAACATTTTTCGTGGCCCCGCACTGAAACGCCACACCCGTTAACAGTCACCTTTCACTCCATGCCTGTTTGACACACCCTGACCAAGGCAAACACTAATGTGTTTCATTTCTTTATTTGATCACACTATTGAAAAAAATACAGGGTCATGATTTATATCCCAGGCTGGTCCCAAACTCTCCATCCTCCTGCCTCAGCCTCGTGAGTGCTGTGATTACTGGCGTGTTCCACAGCATGGCGCTGGCTATTCTGAAAAGTCAATATAACTGGCTTTTGTCATTGCATACTTTCACGCAGCATAATATTTTAAAGGCTCGTCCATGATGGACCATGTACCAGTACCTCTTTCTTTTTTTACTTCTTAGCTCATGAGTTGATGGACATTCAGCTTGCTCCTGATTTCAGTGCTCTGAGGGAGGTTGCTCAGAACATTGATAGACACTAACAGACTAATAATGTTTTTCACTTCTGTTGGATATATCCCAACCAGCGAACTTTAGGGCCATATGGCAGCTCCACAATTAGCCTTCAGTGTAACTGCCAGACCATTGTTCAAATGAGCTGAGCTGGGTTCATTTCCACCCGTGGACATGAAGGGTCCAGTTCTTCAACCTCCTAACCAATACCCATTATTTCTCTCTTCTGAAGGGCGAGGGTGGGGAGAGGGAGGAGAAGGAGACAGGTGATCAGAGAAGAGGTTCACAATCCTGGCCTTATTTCCTTGAGACAGGGTTGCTTACTGAACCTGGAGATAGGCTGGCACACAGCAAACACAGAAATCCTCCTGCCTTCACTTTCTACAGCTTTGGGTCACAGACACATGTAGCTATGCCCAACTTCTTTTTTTTTTAAAACGTGGGTGCTAGGATCTGCACTCAGGTCCCTCCTGCTTGTACAACAAGGGTCTTGCACACTGAGCAGCCTCTCTTCAGGCTGCTTGCCTTTTGTCAGTAGACTCTGTGAAAGATTTCATTGCTTGCTGGTGTTTGCAGAGCTTACTTCACATTGCATAATTCTAGATGCGGAGGAAGCTACAGAGCTTCAGCTGGCCAGCAACTGCTTTTGTCCACACCTGGCATGTGCTGTAGACACAGATACCTCGTCTTATCACTGCATTGAGAGAGTTAGGTGTCACAGCGGGTTCAGTTCAGTCGTATGTAATTGTACGACAGAGGCTTTAGGCGAATCTTTAGGTGAATCTTTAAACACTGAGATTGCTTCTCTTTTTATCAGTGACCTATGTGTCTCTACACTTTACACTGGTCGTTTCCCCAGAATAAGGATCCCTAGATGGGAATGTCTGAACAGGTGTGCCATCCCCAAACACTACCACTATCCCAGAATGCTCTGAGTTGTTTCCTTCTCGGATAGTTGAAATCATGCAGTGTGGACCATTTTATGTCAGACTTCTCTTTCTTGGCTTCACATCTGTGAGACTTGTCCACAGAACTGCATTCATGTCTTTTTCTTGTTGAATCTATTTCATACACAACTGTACCCAACTCATTTTCTTTTCTCCTCTTGATAGGTGTTTGGCTCCCCAGTGTGGGGCAGGCTGCTATGAACATGCTTGCCTAAGAATTCTGTGGACATATGTTTTCATTTCTTTTAGGTTTATCCTTGGGAATGGATTTACTGGGTCAAAGGGTTGGTACATTAAACATTTTATTTTAACTTAAAACATACAAAATTGCGTTCTTTTAGCAAATCTTTTGATGTAGGGCCAAGTCCTTTCCTTCCCTTCTGGATTCACTACCTGGAACCACAGCGTGCCTTTCTTCCCTAAATCACACCCCTAGTGTGTGTCAGCTGTGACATACAGCTTTGAATTCTTTTTTTAAAAAATATTGATTTATTATGGATACAATATTCTGTTTGCATATATGCCTGCAGGCTAGAAGAGGACACCAGACCTTATTAAAGATGGTTGTAAGCCACCATGTAGTTGCTGGGAATCAAACTCAGGTCCTTTGGAAGAGCATACAATGCTCTTAACTGCTGAGCCATCTCTCCAGCCCCCTGACTTTGAATTCTTTAAGCTAGAATGAGAACCCAGTGGCATTTAAAAGCAACCAAAATGCGTCTGAGTTTTCAAAAATCCCCTCAACAATCTTCTACAGGCGCCATGGCCACAGATTCTGTACCTAACCCTAGGGGATAAATGCTTTCTCTTTTATAGCTTTATATTTGACCTTTGGATCTATGGTCTATTTTAAGTTGCTTTTTGTACAATCAGCCCAGTGTAAGCTGAAGTTCATGCTCCATTATTTAACACTATTTGCCAAGAAGACTGTCTTTGCTCAGTGAGACACCACTTTGTCAGCGTTTGCAGCATACCATGTAGATCTGCTTCCCAACATTTTGTTCATTTACTCTGGCTTTTGTAGGCCTGTCACTATGGTGACCCTTAAAGATCAGTGATGCCACTGGGCGGTGGTGGTGCATGACTTTAATCCCAGCACTTGGGAGGCAGAGGCAGGTGGATCCCTGTGAGTTCGAATCCAGCCTGGTCTACAGAGTGTGTTCCAGCAGCCAGGGCTGTTACACAGAAAAACCCTGTCTCAAAAAACACAAAACAAAACAATAACAACAACAACAATAAAAATCAGTGATGCCGTTCTTCCAACTTCTTTTGTGCTCAGAATTGGGTAGGTGTTTTAGTTACTTTTCTTCTTCATCCAATCTTTATATTTAGCTTGTTTGTGACTACAAAGCCTGTTGGGATTCTGGTTGGAACAGTGTTGAAATTTCTAGATCTGTTTGAGAACTTCTATCTTCCTTAGGTTAAGTCTTAACTACCCATATGCCTGACACATCTCTCTTTAGTCATTCAGATCTCTTTTGTTTGTTTCAAGTTTTATTGTTTTCAAAGTATGAATTTTGTGCAGGGTTCTTAGATTTGTGTCTTCTTCTTTCCTTCTGCTCTTCCTTCCTTCTTCCTTTCCTTCCCAGAAAATGATTAATGATTCTGTGTGTTTGTGTTTAAGATTTATTTTAGTTTTTATATTTTTTATTTTAATATATTTAAAATTAAAATATAATTATATCATTTTCCTCTTCCCCTACCCTCTCTTCAGCCCCTCTCATGTTTTTATACGGCTATTAACTGGACGTTTTTCTTTTGCTCAGTTCTCACTTGCTTGTTGGACAGTGATATAAACTCTGGAGTACTAGCTTAGCTGTTGTTTACACTTAACGAGCCCTATTCTTTTCATTTTAATTTATGATATTTCAGTGAGTCTGGAGAACGATGCTCTGCTCAGGGAATGGCAGTGTTTGTAACTGCCCCTCCCGCCCAGGCCAAGGAAGTAAAGGAAATGAGCAGGTTCCGTTTCAGCAATAAAACTTCACTCTGTCACCAGAGACTCTCACCCAGAGTCCAAGACCCAGTTTTAAAAACACCGAGGTTGCACATTTGTTTGTACAAGTAACGTACAAATGAAATTTCCTTCTTTTAAAATATACAAATGCCCAGGAATATGCCTGTGAGCCCAGATCATGATTCAAACCATAGATGCTGAACTTTCAAAGTTCTGGGGAAAGTAGAATAATTGCTTGGGAGGCGCTCAAGAAAGAATTGGCCAGGATGGCTCTGAATGTCTGTTAGTGTGAGGGTTCTCTAGGGCAGCAATTGGAGGTCAATCTCCCCTCATCGGTAGCCTCCTGGAAGTACTGGGAAGAACTGCTTTGCCATGGTTGCCAACAGCCCAGCTTGTTGGCTGCTGCCTGCGAGAATTTTCTTGTCTGCTCTGACTGCCATTTGCCTTCATTTCCTACAAGTTCAGTCTTCCAGAGGTGGGTGGTGCTGTGTCAATGGGTTGATCTAGGGGCTTCCAGGGCCTCCCAGGGTTTTTCAGCATTGTTGGTTTGTGGACAGAGAACATTTCTTTTCCCCCCATATACACTGTATTTCTCTTCTAAGCTCTTCATGAGCACAGTTCATAGCATACAGTAAGTGTTAGCAGCAGCTATTCAAACACTTGTAATCAGTTTTATGAAGTCTCTGGTGGGAATCAACATAAAGTTCCACAGGACTCTGGTCATTCTTTCTAATCCCAGGGACTCCAAGTCTGGTTCAGACACTGGCCCTTATGATGTGCAGGGTGCTCCACTCCTGTTTCCCCCGTCACACATTCTGGAATTGTGGAAATGAACTTGGGGCTCTGTAGCAGGTTTTTTGGACCACCAGCCCCCCAATCATGACACGGAGACTTATCATTAAACTTAGGCTTGTTTTTAACTAGCTCTTATAACTTAACCTATTTCTATTAATCTACATGCGGTCACATGGCTCTCAGCTTTTACCTCTCCTCTTGCATGTCCTATTTCTTCTGCATCCAGCTGGCGACCCACCTTCCTTCGAGACCTCTCTGTTCTCAGAAGTTCTGCCTAATCTCTTCCTGTGTAGTTATTGGCCATTCAGCTTGTTATTAAACTAATCACAGTGACACAGCTTCACACAGTGGAAAGGAATATTCTACAAGACTCCACCCTGCTTCACCTGGATGATGAGCTACCAGGGGTGGGTGGGGGTTGGTGTATGTGTGAGTGCCCCTGCCTTTCCCAACAGGCAGTACTGTGTTGAATTCAGTCTCCCCAAGAACCACTGGTCTCTCTCTAGTCATCACCAGCTAGAAGAATGAATCCTTCTCAAGATCTCCAGGTATGCAACTTTTCCAGAGGAGTACTACAAATTATCCAAATCCATTGTGGTCACTGAGCTGAGCTGGCTGCTGTGGTGCCTTCCCTGCAGGCAGAGGGCAACACTGGCATGTGAGAGCTTCTCCTGGGCTGCAAATAGACACTAGTCTTCTTCAGAGAGTCAGCTCCGGAGTCCACCTTATGTGGAAGGTGAGCCTTCTCTTCTGCAGATCTTTCTTGTTGACTATTTACAGAATTTGGGGCTACATTATGTCACCCTCAAACTGAAGCCCTAACCTCCAGCGCTTCAGAATAACTACATACAGAGAGAATGTCTTCAGAGATGTTTTGTGGGAGATGTGGCTCCATCTGGCTGGTGTCCTTATGAGAAGAGAGTGTCAGGGCACACTGAGACATCAGAACTCTGTGCACACAGGAACAGAAGTAGTACTGTCTGCAAGCTAAAGGAGAAGCCTCCAAATCACAAAAAAATGCATAGCTATTTTTGCTTGTTTATTTTTGAATATTTTTTTCTATAAGATTTATTTGATAGATAAAATTATATTTCAAGTCAGATGTTGTACACACCTGTCATCCCAGGACTTGGAAGGCAGAGGCAGGAGGATCATGAGTCCGAGGTCATTTTTGACTACAGTTTTAGCATGAATTCTAATTGGTCTTAATAATAAAAACTCAGAGTCAGTTATCAGGGGGTGAAAGTCGAAGGGTCAGAAGTAGAGTGGCCAGTCACTAGAGAGTTCTTACCTCTACCAATGCTCAGACCAAAGGGACGATCTTGTCTCTTCCTTCTTTATATTCCTCTCTCTGCCCAGCCCTATCACTCCTGTCTCCATCTCCTCAGTGCTAGGGTTAAAGGCATGGGATCCCAAGTGCTGGGATCACCTTTGTGTGAGTTCTTTTTCTCTTTTAGATTGGATCAGTTTCATGTAGTCCAGGCTAGCCTTGAACTAACAGAGATCCATCTGTCCCCTGAGTCCTGTGATTAAAGGTGTGAGCCACCACTGCCTGGCCTCTAGTGGCTTAGCTCTGCATTCTGATCTTCAGGCAAGCTTTATTTGTTAAAACAGAAACAAAATGTCACTATATACAGCTAGCTTCAGGCCAGGCTGGGCATATGAGACTCTATCAATAAAATTGAGAGAGGGTGGAGAGAGGCAGATAGAAGGAGAGGGAGAGAGACACACACAGAGATAGAGAAGTACTCTTAAATAAAAAAGCATAAATGGAAAAAATGATTGCAAAAAATTTGTGCATGTCTCTTGAATGTGCATATTATGTAATTAGCAGAGTATTGCTATTATACATGGCAGCCATGGTCTGGTCACAAATGAACGCAAATGAAGGAGTAAGACAATGTTACCCTACTTTGCAGGAACACCATTTTAGCAGTGAGGGATTTTTTTTTCTTAAAAATAAGTGTGTGTGTGTGTGTGTGTGTGTGTGTGTGTGTGTTGATATGTGCCACAGTCCGCTTGTGGAAACCAGAGGAGAGTCAGTTCTCTCCTGTCATAGGTGGGCTCCAGGAATTGAATTCAAGTTTCTAGGTTTCTGTGACAAGTGCCTTTCCCCACTGGGCCATATTACCGCTCCCAAAAAGCTTTCAAGGATTAAAAACTAACCCTGCCCATACTCTTATTGCCGTAAAAACATACCATGACCACAGCAAATCTTTTTTTTTAAAAGATTTTTATTTATTATGTATACAGTGTTCTGTCTCCATATATGCCTACTTTCCAGAGAGGGCACCAGATCTCATCACAGATGGCTGTGAGCCACCATGTGGTTGCTGGGAATTGACCTCAGGACCTCAGGAAGAGCAGTCAGTACTCTTAACCTCTGAGCCATCTCTCCAGCCCCACAGCAAATCTTATAAAGAAAATATTTAATTGGGGTGGCTCACTTACAGTTTCAGAGGTCCAGTCTATTATCATCATGGTGGCAGGCATAGCAGCATACAGGCAGATGCAGTGCTGGAGTAACTGAAAGTCCTACATCTTGCAGGCAGCAGGAAGTTGATTGACACTCTGGGTGGTATCCTGAGCATAGGAAACCTCAAAGCCTGCTCCCACAGTGACACACTTCTTCCAACAAGGCCATACCCATTCCAACAAGGCCACCCTGATAGTGCCACTCCCTATGAAGTTATGGGGGCCAACTACATTCAAACTACCATACCCACTAACCTAGGTCAGGAAGGACTGTACGAGTACTTTGAAGGTGCAATGAGCGTTGAAATTTTCTTTTAAAATTAATTTCTAGGGCTAGAAAGATGGCTCAGACTTCAGAACAGTTTCTGCTCTTGCAGAGGACTGGAATTCGGTTCCCAACACACATATGGTGGCTCACAACTGTTGCAGGAACTCCTTCAGCCAATAGCCTTTAAGATCTGGTCCAGTTGGGCATGGTCTCATGTACTATAAGTGTACACTCATTCCTAGACACCCAGACCCAAATAATCACACAGAAATAATATTAATTACAACAACTTTTGGCCTACTAGCTCAGGCTTCTTATTAACTAACTCTTACATCTTAAATTAACCTATTTCTATTAATCAATGTATCACCACGAGACTATGGCCTACTGGAAATAGGCAGCAACATAGCATCTCCCTGACTCTGCCTACCCTCTTTCTGTATTTTCTTTCTTTTTTTAAATTTTATTTATTTATTTATTTATTTTTAATTTATTTATTTATTAAGGATTTCTGCCTCCTCCCCGCCACCGCCTCCCATTTTCCTCCCCCTCCCCCGATCAAGTCACCCTCCCTCATCTGCTCGAAGAGCAATCAGGGTTCCCTGACCTATGGGAAGCCCAAGGACCGCCCACCTCTATCCAGGTCTAGTAAGGTGAGCATCCAAACTGCCTAGGCTCCCCCAAAGCCAGTACGTGCAGTAGGATCAAAAACCCACTGCGATTGTTCTTGAGTTCCCATTCTTCCTCATTGTCCGCTATGTTCAGCTAGTCCAAATTTATCCCATGCTTTTTCAGAACCAGGCCAGCTGGCCTTGGTGAGTTCCCGATAGAACATCCCCATTGTCTCAGTGTGTGGGTGCACCCCTTGTGGTCCTAGTTCCTTGCTCGTGCTTCGTCTCCTTCTGCTCCTGATTTGGACCTTGAGATTTCTGTCCGGTGCTCCAATGTGGGTCTCTGTCTCTGTCTCCTTTCATCGCCTGATGAAGGTTAATATTCAGGAGGATGCCTATGTGTTTGTCTTTGGATTCACCTTCTTATTTAGCTTCTCTAGGAACATGAATTATAAGCTCAATGTCCTTTATTTATGGCTAGAAACCAAATATGAGTGAGTATATCCCATGTTCCTCTTTTTGGGTCTGGCTTACCTCACTCAGGATAGTGTTTTCTATTTCCATCCATTTGTATGCAAAATTCAAGAAGTCCTTGTTTTTTACTGCTGAGTAATACTCTAATATGTATATATTCCATACTTTCTTCATCCATTCTTCCGTTGAAGGGCATCTAGGTTGTTTCCAGGTTCTGGCTATTACAAACAATGCTGCTATGAACATAGTTGAGCATATACTTTTGTTGTATGATAGGGCCTCTCTTGGGTATATTCCTAAGAGTGGTATTGCTGGATCCAGGGGTAGGTTGATCCCGAATTTCCTGAGAAACCGAAACACTGCTTTCCAGAGTGGTTGCACAAGTTTGCATTCCCACCAGCAATGGGTGAGTGTACCCCTTTCTCCACAACCTCTCCAGCAAAGGCTATCATTGATGTTTTTTATTTTAGCCATTCTGACAGGTGTAAGATGGTATCTTAAAGTTGTCTTGATTTGCATTTCCCTGATCGCTAAGGAAGTTGAGCATGACCTTAAGTGTCTTTTGGCCATTTGAAGTTCTTCTGTTGAGAATTCTCTGTTCAGCTCAGGGCCCCATTTTATAATTGGGTTGATTAGCCTTTTACGGTCTAGTTTCTTGATTTCTTTATATATTTTGGAGATCAGACCTTTGTCAGTTGCGGGGTTGGTGAAAATCTTCTCCCAGTAAGTGGGTTGCCTTTTTGTCTTAGTGACAGTGTCCTTTGCTTTACAGAAGCTTCTCAGTCTCAGGAGGTCCCATTTATTCAATGATGCCCTTAGTGTCTGTGCTGCTGGGGTTATATGTAGGAAGTGGTCTCCTGTGCCCATGTGCTGTAGAGTACTTCCCACTTTCTCTTCTATCAGGTTCAGTGTGTTCGGACTGATATTGAGGTCTTTAATCCATTTGGACTTGAGTTTTGTGCATGGTGTTTCTATATTCTTTCATCCTGGCTATATTCTGTCCTGCCATAGCCTGAAGCAGCTTTTTTATTAACCAATGGCAATAAAACATATGCATAGAATACAGAGGGATCTATCTAAATAAAAAGGAAGGTTTTAACTTTAACATAGTAAAGTTACATATAACAAAACAGTTATCAAGCAAGAATTACAGTTACAATATTTAGTCTATTTGTATTTGGCAAATTAAGGGAAATACTCTACCATCTATCCTACCTTTGTGAGTTTAAAGTTTTAATCTAATTTATCTTTTATTATAACTAAGGAGAACTATATCTATCTGTCTTCAACTCTTCAAAGACCCCTGGTGCATATAATATTACCTAAGTAATCAGGAAGTGCATTGTAAGCAACTTCCAAAACTCTAAAATTAACAGAGACATCTCTCTGCCTGAACAGTCACCCAAAGTTCTTCTGTAATGTTGGGGCATCCATCTTCAGCCTACAGGCCCATAGTATCCAGCAGACTTTTCCATGAAGCAAGAACCTTCAAAGACAGTTTGGCCTATATTGGCAGTTTGTCAGTCACTTTCTTCTGTGTCCTGCAGAATGTCTGGCAATTTTCTCTGTGAAGCAGGAACCCTGAAGGACCATCCCATCTTTTAGAAAGCTTAGCAGTCACTTTTCTGTGGGTCTTGCATGTCCAGTTCATATAGCATACCATCAAGCAGTCCAGGCAAGAACAGTTTCTTGCCCACATGGCTAGCAATCTTCATAAGTGTTGACCTAGGTTTCTGTCCTGCCGGGTCCTGCAGTCATTCAGTCCCAAAGAATCACACAGAGGTCTACATCAATTATAAACTGATTGGCCCAGTATCTCAGGCTCTTCTTATTAACTAATTCTTATAACTCATATTAGTTCATAATTCTTGTCTATGTTGGCCACGTGACTTGGTACCTTTTTCAGCGAGGTAGTCACATCTTGCTTCCTCTGTGACTGGGTCACGACTGCAGAGTGAAGCCTCCCTCTTCCCAGAATTCTCATAGCCCTGCCTCTATTTCTTGCCTGGTTTCCCTGCCTCTACTTCCTGCTTGGCTTCTGGCCAGTCAGCGTTCATTTAAAATATAAGTGACAGGGTATATACAGACCATTGTCCCACAGCACATAAGGAACCTCTTCGATGCCCAACATTTTCTTGAAGTAATTGGTGCTGCCAGAAGCAGACACATCTCACTTTTGAGAAAAGTATAAGTTCTTAAAACATTTTAAATGCCATATTCTATAGGTCTTTGAAGTGTTGAAGATTATCTAACTGAAATATATCTCTATATATCTAGAAAACCTAACATGACTACAAGTTTGGCTATTATAAATGACTATTTATTAATTCATAATTTTAATTATATATTACATTTTAAATGAGCTTCACAAATACCTTAAACAAGAGAAGAAATACATATACACAACGAAACAAAATTGACCTTAATTCTGTATCAATAGACCAAAGTCCATACCAATGTAAAGTATTCATCTCTATATCATATCCCCCCTTTTTTTAAAAAAAGAGATTGACTGTGACCATTAACGATTTATACTCAATCCCTTTTAAATAAAAACAAACATTTATAGGCAATTATTTTGGGAATTTGGGTGTAGTTTTCTCTAAACTGCTTTCTGCTTTTTGTGGGGTGAAGTATTTTTAGGGTTCACAGATAACTTTAGGAGGGTCTTGTCCCATCAAACCACATTAGCCTGGAAGAAATCCACAGGTTCTCATTTTCTGTGGAAATAAAAGCAGAACCTCTTTTCCAAAGCAACATATCCTTAGACGCAAATTTTGAAGTCAAGATACCTTTATGTTGGTTTAACTTAGCAGCCCCCAGAAACAAATGTCTCTCTGAAGTCAAAAAATTCAAAGAAAACACAATAATATGCATAATCCAGACTCTCTGTGTATTTTCCATCTTTACATGGCTCAGTTTTCTTTACTCTTTTAATTTATGATTGTCTGTACTCTTTTATATTACTTTTACTGTCTCTTTAAAGACTTTACTTTAAAAAAAACTGTCTATACTCTTTTCCCTCTCTCTCCCAAGACTATGCATATTTTTAAACACACCGTGTCTCACTTAGAGGTCTTTTATGTCTGAATCTGTCCTATTGTGTATCTGAAATCCTTTTCTGACCAGGAGCATTTTAAAATGGTAAGCAGTGTGGTTGCAGCAGCCCTGGATGCTGGCTCCACTGTGGCGGACTTCTCGACCAGCGACGGAAGAATGACCACCACACCAGGATTCCACTCAGATCACGCTTTACTGGAGTGCCCTTGATTGATGGGGAGCAGGAAAGGAGGGGGCAGGAAAACGAGGGACAGGGAGCAAAGGGGCAGGGAGCACAGGGGAGAGGCAGCAGGAAGCGAAGGGAAGGGGGTGCACTTAGGCAGCCGCTTAAATAGGGAATTGGCACACGGGTCGCCCTGTGATTGGCTGCCACCAACAGCTGACACCAGACCGCATAGGGATAGGCTCAAGAATCTACATCCACCGTGCATGCGGGAAGCGGGGAGCGCAGCTCTCAAAGCCATAGCCAAATATGGAGTTGTTTGTAACAAACAAGACAGGATGTCAGCGCCATCTTGTAATGGCAATCCTGTCCGGCTCACTACACTCCACCTCTCTTGGTCTTTCAATATGGTGGAGGTACATTTACTGCCAGCTCTGGAACTGCCGGGTGGGAGCTGTGCTCTCCACCTCAACTCTGGGAAGCACCGTGAAGCATATAAACCCTTTCTAAATCTGAGAAAAAGCTGAATCTGCCATGCAGTGTTGGGAGCTGTGAACCCCCAGATCCTGAATTTCTTGTAAACAACTTGTTTTCCCCTGATCTGAGTGCCTACAGCTGCTCTGAGCACGAGACCCTCAGGAGTTCCTGATGGCAGGAGAGTGGTTTCTGGTGCGTTTGACTGGGGCATGGCTATCCCTGTATAAGCTGCCCCAGGACACAATAAAGGGGGCACTCTTGGGGCATTCCTGTATCAAGGATGACTCGTGTCTCTGTCTGTGAGTCTTTGTGTGTTTCAATCTCCAGCCCCTAGCCCAGTTCACAAACTGTATGGGCACATACAGCACAGACGGGCGTGATGCGCCGCAATGCAGTGCACTGCCTGGCCTGGAAATGTCTCTGTGTATGGCGGCAGGAATCAGCCATGCTTTCCTTCCTGTGCACGCCTAGCAGACGCGATCCAGCTGCTTTCTTAGGAGGGGATGCTTAGTGGCAGGCATGTTCTCGGTTACATTCCTCCTAACCCGGAGCAGGCATACAAGCACCTGAACCCAAAGTGTGTGGCTTGCCACACAGGTTAGCCCCAAATATATTGCCACCATTTTGTAGTCAGAGACTGTTCATTTGTTCCTGGCCATCCAGGAACAATAATCACACAGAAACAATATTAATTACAACACTGTTTGGCCTACTAGCTCAGGTTTCTTATTAACTAACTCATATCTTAAATTAGTCCATTTCTATTAATCAATGTATCACCACAAGGTTATGGCCTACTGGTAAAGTTCCTGCGTCTGCCTCCTTTGGCAGCAACATTGTCTCCCTGACTACTTATTCTTCCTCTATATTCTTCCATCCTGGCTCTATTCTGCCCTGCCACGGCCAAAACAGTTTCTTACTAACCAGTGATAATAAAACATATTCATAGCATACAGAGGGGAATTCCACATCCATTAGTGCAGATGAAAAGCATGTGTGCCCCCTTTTTCTGCTGGATTCCGTTCCAGTTCCCAGCACATGCAGAGGACTGTGAGATTTCCCCGAAATAAATAAACTTTGTTCTACTCCATTCCGGCTATTGTGGAACTCTTTGATACTACTACACACAACCTTTTCTAACTCAAGTTCCAGGCATACACAGGGTGCACTTACAAACATGTAGGCAAACACTTAGACACATAGAAAATATTAAGTCTTTAAAAATTAATTTGTTAGCTTGCAGTGTGATGGATACCATATGGCATTTTCATACGTACATGTTGTTATACATACGTGTTGTTATACATACATGTTGTTATACATACGTGTTGTTATACATACGTGTTGTTATACATACGTGTTGTTATACATACGTGTTGTTATACATACGTGTTGTTATACTTCATTGTTTTTCACTCCTCCACTGCCATCACATGTATACATGATTCTGTTTAAGCCACTCAATCTGTGGTATTTTGTCACAGGAGCACCCAGCCCAGCCTGTTTCTCAGCAGTTGAGGAACTCACTAAAGCTTGACGCTTGACAGGGTGCTGGCATCCAGAGTAGTGGTTTACCTGAACTGATCCCCCAGCTTCTGACTCCTCCCACGGCCATAAGATGAAACCAGTGTGGATGCAGCAGAAGCGGCTGAGGGTCTTGCTATGCCAAAGCAAAGGTACTACAGGAAGCCACCCCTGAGAACACACCATGCTGAGACAGCTGGACTTTATGAGATTAAGATGATGGCTGGATTCTTCCTTAAGAGGCAGAATTCAGAAGCATTCAGCATGGGTCTGAAATGTGGGCCAGTGATGGGGACAATCTGGAGGAGAAGCCCATATGTAGGGTTGTTTTCTCTACCTGGGACAGCGTGTAATTGTTCTCCCTGGTGGCCAGCAGCTCAGAGGGTGTGGTGACTGATGGTGACAAGAATTTCACTGACAGAGAGATGACTTACTTCTGAAGAAGAAAAATGACCTCAAGGCATATAATTTACATACAGTCATCTGGGTGGCAGCAGAGTGTAGATGGGCCTTTTTTGGAACTGTGCATTTATTGGGTAGCTAAGGTTTGCGGATGCAGCACTTTAGAAAGGCTGACATTCCCAAGCTGAGTTCCAATGTTTCCATGGTTTGGTCTTAGATGAAAGGAAACCTTTGATCCAGAGGGAAGCCTGGTCTGGCTTCTGAACTCTGGCACGTTGGAAATACTCCCGAGGTTCTAGTAAAGCATGCTACCCTTCAAGGGGCAGCTGGATGGCAAGCCCACCCCATGCACAGCCATCAGCTACCAGGGGCTTCCTGCAGATCTGCCACCATCTGCCCTCTCTGAGGAGGCTTTCTACAGGCTCACTGGACTTTGAAGAGTTGATGCTCAGCTCCATCTTTCATGGCCGTGAAGCTTGGCTCCGCTTCAACTGCTTTTGCAGTTTCTGTGTTCAAGGAAAATGCAAATGTAACGACTGTTTTAGGAAATGCTCATAAAGTCAGCATGCAAGCAAGGGATGGCACATACCCTCTTACCCTCTTCATCTTCCTACTTCCTCCACGACACACGCAGCCCAACCTCAGGCCAGCTGCTGACCCAAGGCACTGACTCCAGAAGATCAGCAGGGCTGAACAGATGTGGTATTCAGGATGTGGGGTGTGGAGAGACCAGAGACTACTCCACTGAGCACAGCACAGCCTCTGCAGACTGGGGGCCCAGGAAAGCCAGGAGACACAGAGCTGAGAGCACTGTGATGGAAATGGGCCACTTGGGGGAGCCTGGAAAGGACCTTGCAGAGCTCCAGCCTGGGCTCAGCTGAAGGACAGATTCTGTCCTTGGGTTTCTGCCCAGTCCCAGACCTTGAGCTACACACAGATGGGGCTGGGATGTCTGGGTGCCTAACAGCACAATAAGGTGGGCGAGATTCCAGAGCCTGACCCTGCCAGATTGAAGAGCAGCAGAAGGGACTATGTTTTGAAGATACCTCAATCCACTTCCTTATTATTTATCTATTCGTTTAGTATGTGCATAGACACAGGCACATGTGGAGGTCAGAGGCAACTTTTGGGAGCTAATTCTCTCCTACCATGTGGGTCCTGGGAATTGACTTCAGACTTTGCCACAAGCACCTTTACTCACTAAACCATCTCGCAGGTCCAGTGAAACTAGGCAGTCATTCTTGCTCTCCGTTGCACTGTGTGTCCTGTAGTTATTAACAGTTGCCACACGTGCGGCCTTTACAAAAGTCCTGTGTCACACGCAGCACAGGTTTTAATTCTTTGTCTTCTTTGCTGCTCAAACAGCCTCTCAGTACTTACCCAGCACTGCAGACTAGCTTCCGACTCAAGATGTAAGAACACCAACCAGATGCTCAGAATCCACCTTCTACCTATATTTAGGGAAGGCAGAAACTAGAGTTTAATTTCTACAATGTGTTAGGAGCGGAGGAACCTGTTCAGTGAGCAGCACTTGTGAGTTTAGTCTTTTAGTGACCACCAGAGGGCAGTGTGGCTCCGTGCAAGCGCTAGTGACACTGAGAGCAAGCCTGCTTCCAGTTCATTCCGAGATTGCAAGGCCAGGGGGAATTTGGATTCATTGACAAAGAGTGGGGTGTGTGTGTGTGTGTGTGTGTGTGTGTGTGTCTGTGTGTCTGTGTGTCTGTGTGTCTGTGTGTCTTGTCTGTGTGTCTGTGTGTCTGTGTAAAGACAGGGGTCCAATGAAGCCTGGGCTGGCCTCAAACTTGCTGTATATCCAAGGATGGCCTTGAACTTCTGATCTTCTGGACTCTTCCTCTGGAGTGTTGCTACTGCAGATGTTCAAGCCATGCCCTGCTCACATGGTGTGGGGGTCAAACACCGTGTTTTTGTGCCTGCTAGCTACATACCTCACCCACTGAGCTCCATCTGCAGTCCCAAATGCTGAAACTTTGGTCCTTGGTTAGTTAGGTCTATGGAGTGGAGCCCACAAACACAGAGGGTGACTATGGTCAGGTTGGAGGGATGCCCACATCATTCTAATGATAATTTAGTCTTGGGGAATTTGTGGGTTTTTATCCCCTATAAGAAGCTACTATCAAAGGCTTGTCCAGCCCAGTAGGAGCTGCCCACTTCTGGTAAATTTAGGCAGACTTCTAAGGTTCACTTTGCCCTGGACATGGAGGTTGGGGTTTTGCGACAGGTCTGTCCAGATGTAGCCCTGTCAATCTTCAGGAGACATTTTGGTCATGACCTCCTGGCCTCTTGGAGAGGGGCACTAACAGTGCTTTCCCTCTGGGTGGGGGGAACCCACTGAGGGGTAACTCAGACCCAGGGTGGGTGGCCAGCTGGAGCTTTCCTCTGAAGAGAAACACATGTGGTTCTGGCTTCTGTTGACTCAGCTCTGGGAACACCCGCCCCTCCCAGGGAGCGTGGAGGCCTTGGCTGCTGGAGGTGACCTGCAGGCTTTATCAGTGTTTCTCTTTCAGCAAAATCCCAGAGTTTGAGCTTGGTGTCTGGGACTCTGACAGCCTGGAGGGTAAGCAGCTATGCTTTTGTTCCTCACCCTTCCTTGGCAGTGGGAGGCTCTGAAGAACGGCAGAACTATCATCAGGGCTAAACAGAAATCTCTGAAGGGCTGGAGAGAGGTTTCACAGGTTAAGTTGTTCTTCTAGAAGACCCACTTTCTGTTCCCAGGACCTGTGTGGGACAGCTCACCACTACCTGTAACTCCAGCTCCAGAGGATCCCATATCCTCTCTGCCTTCTGTGGATCAACATACATGTTCATGCACAGACACTGTGGAGAATAAATGGATTTCAGGTTAGCCACCCTTGTCTAGAATACTCCATTAGCTTTCCCATGGGCTCCAGGGCAAGTTCTCTGCTTTCTCCTGGTCTTCTCGTCCCTTTGTGACCTGGCTGGCTTTTTGACTTATATAACTTCCCCTATGACATTAACGCCAGAAGCTTGGGAGTGTGTGACATCACCGAACAAAGGAGACAAATTGCAACCATAATGAATGTGTGCTTGGATGCCAACACTTGAGCTACGCTCTTCCACATACAGATCTGTTGAATATTGCAGCTCTTCCCTCCCTCCTCCTCCCTCCCAGGCACTGGCCTCCTGCGTGCTTCACGGACCTGCTCAGCTTGTCTCCTCCTCAGGGCCTTTGTATCTTACTACACTATCTGGAACATTCCTGCCCCAAATTCCACACGGCAGTCACTACTTATCATTCAGGTCTCCGCTCAAAGCATAGCAACAGTAGAAAAACCCTCTTTCCTGGCTGTCATGGGAGATGGTTTCTCTCCTGCCTCACAGTTTTCTTTCTTTCAAAGCTCTGGCATTTTCTGAAAAGTTCTTCTTTCCACATTGGTCAATTTTTTTTTTTTTACTCCTGCTGCTCCCATTCCTTGACCAGCTGTGATCCAGGAGGCAACAATGTCAATTTTCTCAGTTCGGGATTCCCCAGTGTGCACAGCATTTTCAGAGCTTGGCTAATCAGAAACCATTTGTACATGAGGCTCACTGCACTCTAACTGTATTATATCTCTTCTCCTTCCTATAACCAAATACCTGATAAGAATCAACTTAACGAAGGGGGCATTTATTTTACCCAACAGTTGGAGGGAATATCATCATTGTAGTGGGGAGGAGGGCCGGAACTAGAAAACTCAAGTCAACTCAAGGCAACCCCTGACCCCTTCAAGACCACTTCCTCCAGCAAGGCTCCACCTCCTGAAGGTCTCACAGCCTTCCAAAACAGCACACTAACCAGGGACCAAATATCAAAACGTATGTGCCTACGGGGGACATTTCGTATCCAAATAACTACACAAACCAAGATAGGCAAGAGGATGGTAAGGTTCACCACAGTGATGTCACCCGGACGCTGTGATGGGCCCTGGTGGGCTGGAGGACATCATTTCCAGGTGCCCTCACTTGTCTAGAGGCAGGGCCACAGGACACATGATTCAGGAAAGAACGACATCATGGAAAATAAGAGGGGTAAAGGAGTCGGGGCCAGTGTTGTGGGGCATACTGAAGCCTCTATTTATCCTGGCCCACAGAGTGAAGAACACAGATGACCCAGCTTTTGCAACAGAGATGACTGGGAACCAACCCGCTAGGGCTGGATCTGGGAAATCGAACCCAGTAGTCAGGAATGAGTATTTTTTCAGCTGTTTTTGTTTTTTGAGCCATCTTGCAGCTGAGGGTGACCTTGAACTTTTGTTTTTCCCACCTCCATGGCCTAAGTGATAGAACTACAGGTATGTGCCTCCACACTTGCTGTGTGTACGGCTGAGGTTCACCCAGGGCTCTGTGCTGGCCAGGCAAGCATCCTACCAACCGCATGCCTCCTGAGCTTAAATAGATGTGTGTGCTTGTCTTCATGGTCCTGGGGTTGACACCTATACTATAACCAGCCCTATCTAGTTCTTTCATTTTTGTTGTTTATTTCTAGTTGTTACTGTTTGTGGGTGCTGGGGTTTGGACTCAGAGCTTCGTGCTTGCTAAGCATATTCTGTTTTACCCAATTATTATTATTGACTCTCTTTTTTAGGTCAGCTTTATTTATTTTATTTTAAGCTATTTTTTGTACATAGTAACAAGATTGTCCCTGACTTCGTTTTTACCAGCTGGGAGCTCTTACAGGTAAGCCTGTACTTCTTTCTTTTTGTAACACAGGAGAGATGGATATGATTGGGATAACTTGCTCATGTCTCCACTCTCAGCCCAATCATAGAAGGCAGAGGATGTTTTTCTCACGGCCAATGCCTATGTCACATATGTTACAAGGAGGCCGCTTGTTTGTTTCCCAGCCACCCAGCAGCTCAGACCTGAAATAATCACCCAGAAACTATATTATTTAAAACACTGCTTGGCCCATTAGCTCTAGCTTCTTATTGACTAACACTTATATCTTAATTTAACCCATTTCTAGTAATCTGCCTGTCGCCACATGGCTGGGATTACCGGGTAAAGTTCCTAGTGCCTGTCTCCAGTGGGGCTCCATGGCTTCTCTTTGACTCCACCTCCTTTCTCCCAGCATTCAGTTTAGTTTTCTCTGCCTAGCTAAGTTCTGCCCTGCCATAGGTCCAAAGCAGTTTCTTTATTCATTAATGGTAATCACAGCACACAGAGGGGATCCCCACATCATACATGCCTACCTGGCCTGCAGGTGGGGCTCATTCTTTGCAGGGCTCTCCACTCATGAGATCCTTTATCTTGGGTGCTTTCTTTCTCTCCCCCTTTTTTTCTTTTCATGTGTGTGTGGTGTGTACTCCGTTGGCATGTATGTGGGGGCATATGTGTGTCGAGGCCCAGGGTTGATATCAAGAATCTTTTTTGATTGGTCTTCCATATTATTCTTTGAGGTGGGGGTCTCTCAGTTACACCTAGATCTCACAGATGTGGATGGTCTATTTGTCAGTCTCTGCCTTTTCTGAGTCTAGGATTACGGGCAGTCTGTTACAACCTCTGGCATTTATGTGGTTTCGGGGGACCCAGACCCTGGTCTCTCGCTTGTGGGGCAAGAGCTCCAACCACTAACCATGTCCCCACTCCCATACCACATTTTGCTCTCATTGTGTCTCTAGTTATTTTTAGAAGTTTCTTCACTAGAAGGGAATTGACTGAGGGTTGGAACCAGGTACCATTCTTAGGAGGGCATCTGTACTTACCGTGTCTCTGACACCTGAGGCCACTCTCCACCTGGAATGCTTTGAACTGAAGCCACATCTCCAGGGATGTGTTTGGTTGCAGCTTTTTTTTCCTGTCTCAGTCTCCTGAGTGGAGGGTGAGGCAGCCTTTGGGTGGATACTTGTGTTGAATTTCTCTCCTTGGGTGGTCCCTAGCTATCATCATCTTCTTCCCCGATGCTCCAGAAGGTTGTGAAAATTGAGGCTCACATGTGCCAAGTTCTGTTAACACCTCCAGGGCAGAAGGGTTTCAGATCTCAGAAATCTCTCCCTTCACTTAGGCTTGGCCTGATAAGCATCAGAATTTTTTTTCTTGATGCTTTTTAGCAGGTAAAGAAATTTTGTTTTAGTATCTCAGGTGCCTTTCCTGGGAAGTTGGTTTAAATCACATCTTGTGGTGGGCCCAGAAGCCTAGCAGCTCTGTCTGAGGCTTTCACACTGGAGACCACTGTTACAGATTTGGTCTGCCACTTGGCATATGCCAGGAGTCAAAGTTAAGTTGCCATGCATGGGCTCCTAAGCCCCCCAGCCTCTCTTCCTGCCTGTCAGTCACGACTGACCCAGGACCCGGATAACGTCTATGTCTAGCAGTTTGGGATGAGAAGTTATTTGGGATGGGTACTTCTGGGAAAAGATTTCTCTTTTCTTTCTCTCCCAGCTTTGACATTTCTTATGGGTTATTTCAAGGACCTTTTAGACAAAACCCAAGAAGGGGAATGTTGCTTTTCTTGGGCGAGAAACAAACTTAAAACAAAGGATTTTAACCTCGACTTTTTAAAAAAGACTCTGAAAAGCACCTTTCTCTCAATCTAGCTTTAAACAAAACTTAATGAGGTCACATATCCCGTCTCCCACAGGCATGATGTCATTTTTTTAAAATTTAAATTTTAACTAATTTGTTTTCTTTAAATGTTATGTGTATGGGTGTTTTGCTGTATGTAGGTCTGTGCACCATGTGTGTGCCTGGTGCCTGTGGAGGCCGGAAGAGGACAATGCACCCCCTAGAACTGATGTTACAGACAGTTGTGACCTTCCATGTAGGTGCAAGGAACAGAATCCAGATTCTCTGGAAGAGCAGCCATTGCTCGTAGCCACCGAGTCATCTCCCCAGCCCTGTGATGTCATTGCTATCATGTGAAGGGTCTCATGTTCACACTCCTGGAGCCATGGAGTCAGCCCAGGGTTCTTTATAAAGTGTGAGCAGGGGTGTGTGTGTGTGTGTGTGTGTGAGCATGGCAGCATCTACTACTGTCATCAGGGCACGTGGTCCACCTAGCCCCTTATCATAGTCTTGGCTGGAGATGCTATAGACAAGTGGCTTTCAACCTTTCTAATGCTGTGATCCTTTAACACAGATCCTTATGTTGTGGTGACGATAGAATTATTTCATTACTACCTCATGACTGTAACTTTCCACTGTTACGGATCATGTGTATATCTGAGATTCAGGACCTCCCACGTGTGACCCACAGTGTACCTCTGCTGTACACTGTGGTGGATGCTGATCAAGACTCAGAACTCACAAATGACCTGTCCTTCACTGCGCTTTGTACATTTCACAGATGTGTAAATCTGGCGTGATCACTCTACCTCACTGTGTGGCTACAGAGACCAAACGTTATGAGGGAGCTCTACATAGCTGCCTCAGGGAACCACACGTTTAAAACACCCAGCAGGGGCGACAAGAGCAGCGTGACTGAGAACAGAGCAAATAAGGAAACACGGACAGACACATCTTCCAATCAGGCGGAAACAACTGAAAACAGCACGGGCATTCAGCCCTGTCGGACAGTCTTTTTTTTTTTTTTTAATTTATTTATTTATTAAAGATTTCTGTCTCTTCCCCGCCACCGCCTCCCATTTCCCTCCCCCTCCCCCAATTAAGTCTCCCCCCAGCCCGAAAAGCAATCAGGGTTCCCTGTCCTGTGGGAAGTCCAAGGAACCCCCACCTCCATCCAGGTCTAGTAAGTTGAGCATCCAAACTGCCTAGGCTCCCACAAAGCCAGTGCGTGCAGTAGGATCAGAAACCCATTGCCATTGTTCTTGAGTTCTCAGTAGTCCTCATTGTCCGCTATGTTCAGAGAGTCCGGTTTTATCCCAGGCTTTTCCAGACCCAGGCCAGCTGGCCTTGGTGAGTTCCCGATAGTCTTGCTGGAATCTCCAGCCCCTGGAAGGCTTGGGATCTGAGAGATCTTGGAATCTCTCACTCTGTATTTCTTTGTGTCAGTTTCTTTATTATTCTAATTCTCCTGTCCTACTTCTAACTCCTCCTGACTTCTTTCCTCCTGCCTAAAAACTTTTTTCTCTAGGAGCCTTGAGTGATAAAGAAATTATAAGAGTTGCTTCTCATTGGTCAAAAGCACATTCCTAGAGCAAGCAATAGGAAGCTGAGCTATTGTCATGGCAACACAAGGCTCCAAGATTATAGCAGTAAGACCAGACTGAGGGGGGCCACAGTGCCCAGTGGCAGACTTGAGAGATAGGTCTGTTATCAGCAGACTGGCAAGCAAAGAATTGGCATGCTTTTTTAAGGGCGCTTTGTGTAGTAACCTTGGTTGGACATCTGTGGCTCTGACCTTGTGCATAGCTGTAAAATTTTAAACTTATGATCTGTTTACAAAAAGCCTTTAGTCTAGTTTGAACTTGCTCTGAGGTAAAAGCGAGCTAATTATGTGCAGTTTGTATTAGATTAAGAAGAAATTGATTTTTTGTATTTTAGTCTGAGTAAAAAGGAACAAAGCAGGCTTTTAAGTGTCTACAGTCTGCATGGGACAAATAGATCCCATGAATCATGTCCTAATATATATTCTATATATCAAAATTATGCAGCCAAATGAACAGTCATCTTCCTGAGCACCCACAGATATATGTGCCCATAAGACTGAGATGTAATCATGAGATTATACATACACATCACATGAGATTTCACGCTACAGTGCAGGTATTGGGGAGACACCTAGCTGATTTAGCAAAAGTGAGCAACAGTTTCCAGAGTCGATGGTCCTACAGATCTCATCTGGACAGGATTGACCTCCGTTAGATAATCACTTCTCTGCTGGATTGACATCTGGACACCAGTTGTCACTTGCTGTAACTCTCATGGCCTCTGACAGACCAGACTGGCCTTGAACTCACAGAGATCTGACTGCCTCTGCCTCTTAAGTTCTGGGATTAAAAGTGTGAACCACCATGCCCAGCTCATCCTGGTATATATTTTAAATCATTTCTTGATTGCTTATTATATCTGATACCATATAAATATGTTACAAATTGTCTCCATACTATATTGTTTAGTGAATAGCATCTGACCATTGCTAATAAAAATGCTACCAACCATGGGCCTCTCGCTGTAATTAGCCTGTTAGGGATGAACGTATTTTTAAAAGATATTGTGTCCTTTATTTTGACTATCAGACTAGTGAACCAATGGACCTCATGAAACCGGAATTCTTTCAGGAATTTCATGCTGGCAGAAGAGGAATCTGAAACCCTATGATATCCAGAGGAGAATAGATATGTATATCCCCAGCCCTCTATTTAAAAATTAAATCTCAAGGATTTAACAAAACTCTAGGAGCAAAGCCCAAGACAGAGAGAAGCAGAAAAATCACAGGTCATGGCTGATGGGAGGATTCACGAAGTTCCTCAACCATGAGCTTCAGGTGCTGACTAGCCCTGTTCCAATGGAGTTTCTTGCACCACAGACTATTAACCTTTGAAACAGCAGCTGAGTGCCCAGTGTGCCGGGACTCTTTGTACACAGTCTTGTCTAATCCACACATCGACCCTCAAGTGGGTCTGCAAGAGAACAGAGCCAGAAGGAGAGCAGCTCCACCTCTGTCTTCTCCATAGCTTTTATTTTGTGTTCTCTCTCCTTGAATAACAAGCTAGATGCAGTAACTTTACTCTGGTAAGTGGCTCCTTCCTTCTTCCCTCGGCAAGGGCCTTGTGGGGGCTGGTACTGAACCCTCCTACCTGGTGCCTTCTGACCACAGCACCCACAGAGAAGCCTGGCCACTCCCTCCCCTGCCTCCCTCACATCCACACACTAAAGACTTCATTATTAATGATTACCACACTAGAGGCCAATGGCAGTGGTGTGCGTGACGAGCCCGGGGCGGGGGGGCATACCTTACGCTGTTTTCTGTTCCTGCCAAGCCCAGAGGTTATGCACTCTCACCTGTTCTACAGAGAGAAAGGAGAAAAGCGAGATGCTACTTGGTGAAAATCACACAGCCAGGTCCCTGATTCCTGACTCTCAGCCCCAGACAGTGGGCTCTCCTAATCTGCCCAGAGCTGTGTCCCCCAGGGTTTTCTGATTTGGTGTGGCCTTTCCCCGTGCTGAAGGTCAGTGTAGCGGGTCTCAGTGACGCTTAGGGAAGATTTCCTTATCCGTACCTGATACCTCAAGCCCTATCCCATCTTCGGGGGCAGAATTGCTCGTGGTTCTGCCATATGGACATGGAGGCCAGAGGCCAATCTTGGGTGTTGTCCCTCAGACAGTGTTAACCTTGTTTTCTGAGACAGGGTCTCTCGCTTGTCCTTGCACACCCTGGATAGGCTGGGCCGGCTTTCCAGTGAGCCCTAGGTATATTCCTGTCTGTCTCCCCAGTGCTGGGAATGCAATCATACATTACTATTCTCAGCTTTTACGTGGATGCCAGGGTTTGAACTTGAATCCTCAAGGTTGTGTGGCAAACTCTTGACTGAGACATTTCCCCAGCCCCATGGGAGACCCTTTGAAAAAATCTTCAGTTGAGTCCCCGGCTGCAGGCTTTGGATGTGAGACATAGCCAGCCCTGTGGAAATTTTCTCTTTCAAACCTGCCTGTAGATTGTAACCACGCACACTCCAAATATTTCAGAGGTAACTTCCTTCTTGATCTCATCATTTACTAAGGCTTCTAAGTATTTTAAGACGTGATGACAGGGTACACTTTCTCTCTATAATATCCTCCCTTATATTTGCTAGTCATTAATTTTAAAGACAGCATTGGGCTTCGGATATGTGTGCCTATTTTTTGTCTGCTATGAAATTTAGGCCTTTTGTGTGTGTGTGTGTGTGTGTGTGTGTCCTGGAGGCATGGAAGACAAGACTATGGGGTAGTTTAGGGTTCAGGTGGTTGAGCCTAGCCTGCATATTGTGTGTGTGTGTACATGTGTGTGTGAGTGTTTGTGCATATGTGTGTATGCCTGAGTATAGAAGCCAGAGGTTGACAGCAGTGTCTTCCTAATTGCTTCCCCATGTCCCCCGTCCCCTTTTTATCTTAAAGACCAAGTCTCTCACTTAACTTAGTGCTTGTTGATTTACTAGATTAGTTAGTGAACTCCAGAGATTTGCCTGTCTGTTTATCTTGACTAATGGGATTGTGTCTACCTCACCTGGTTTTTTACATAGGTGCTGAAGATCTGAACTCGGGTTCTCATGCTTGTATTTTACCAACATCTTCCAGGCTTTACTTGGGGTGTGTATTAAATAAAGGTAGGAGCTGGGGAAACACAAAATGGCCTAAGACTTTTACATTGAGAAGGAAGGAGGAAAAAGTAAGTAAGTCCCTAAACATAAGAGACTGTTATTACGTTTCCTGGTTGCCCAGACCCAAATAATCACACAGAAACTATATTAATTACAACACTGTTCAACCAATGACTCATGCATATTTTTAGCTAGCTCTTACATCTTGAATTAATCCATTTCTATTAATCTGTGTATTGCCACGAGGCTGTGACTTACCAGAAAGTTTCCAGTTCCTTCTCCTTCGGTAGTTACGTGGCATCTCCCTGACTTCACCTACTCTCTTTCTGTATTCTTACGGCCTGGCTATATTCTGCCACAGGCCGAAGCAGTTTCTTTATTAACCAATGGTAATAAAACATATCCACAGCATGCAGAGGGGAGTCTCACATCAGAAGGGAAGGAAGGAGAGAAGGATAACGAGCACCATATTAGTCTTAAATGAGAGCTTTATTGCAAAGCAAGTATTTTCTCTTTCCAGCTACTTAGCACTCATGTGTCCTAGCTTACGCCACTAAAGCCCTCAGCGTGGCAAGCTGGCATCCTGGGCAGGCATGCGGAAACCCTGGAGCAGCCCTGCAACCCCCACCCTGTGGCAGGAGGAACATTTGCCATGTGATACACACAGCCATGTGTGTTTGTGTAAACAGCACGTGTGCCCAGCTCGTCTGGGAACAACCTGCTGGGCGTGCTGAGCTGTGAGTGGATCACTAAATCAGACACAGGCTTCTCGGAGCCACGTTTGGATGAGGCCAACCTGCACTCTGGGTAACTGATGACAAGGTGGAAAATGTGAGATCTGGTTGTCAGGGCCAAGGCGGGCATCTCAAGGGAAGCTCACTAGGAAGAAGAGGGGCTCTTAGCAACCACATCATGGAGGCCAAAGGGAAACTAATCCAAGCATGGGCCCATCTCAGCATCCCCAGCCTCCTGCTGTGAGGAGGACTCAGGTGAGCCTGAAACGGCTCAGTGAATCAGAAATCTTTTATTCCCACCAAGATAGGCACAGATGTAAAAACTTGCTTTTTTGCAATCTATTGTTAGAGAGATTAGATTCAGTATGATGATAAACAGTCACGTACAAGGCTGAGAACTGTTCGTTAAATAACTTAGGAGCACACTCTGCCTGATCCTTCATCTTGCCGAGTCTCCAGCTCTTTGGCTCCTCTATGGTGGTGGGGAAGGTTAGAGACCCCCTCCCCCCGTGTGTGTGTGTTCTGTGAAGGTGTGCATGGTGTAGACACAGAGGCCAGAGGAGGGTGTTTGGTTTTCTCTCACACTCTCTACCCTATCCTCCTGAGATAATTTCTCACCGAACTCAGAACTAGTGGACGCCGGTAAACTCCAGCAATTCTCCTGCCTCTGCCCCTCACAGGGTCATAGGCACACATGTAGCAACACCCAGTTTTTCATGTGGGTGCTAGGGGTCTGAGCTCAGGTCCTGACATGTGAGTAAAAGAGTTCTTACACTGAGCCATATTCCCCAGCCTGAGACTTTCTTGTCCAGGACTTGAGGTTTTGTTCAATTCTGCCCCAAACCCAGCCTATCTTAAATACCCTCTGTGATCCCAGGCCTGGTGCTACACTTACGTAAAAGCCCGATTATCACAATAAGCTTGAATCAGACATCCTCTCGGTTGTCTTTCAATTTTATAGCTTCAAGGGCATCTTTTCCAGCCTCCAGATACCACACAATGTGTGTGAGAAGGCATGATGGCCACAGGAATGTGTTCACCTGTGTGTCAGGATAAACTGGATTTGCTGCATAAACAACCGGGCGCCAAATCTCAGTGATTTACAAGAATGTAAGATGTTGCATCTCAACATTCAAGAGTCAGAGACAGGAGGATCGCAACTCCAGGCTAGCTGGGAAAGAAGGCAGGAAGGAAAGAAGGAAGGCAGGAAGGGAAGAAGGAAGGCAGGAAGACAGGAAAGAAGGCAGGCAGGAAGGAAAGAGTCAGGAAGACAGAAAGGAAGGAAGGCAGGTAGGAAGGCAGGAAGGCAGGCTGGTTGCTGTTCTGCTCCAGGTAAAGTCGGCTTGGGATCTAGGCTTCTGGAATGACTTTCCTGGAACTTGATGTGACAGAGGAAGAGATACATGGTCAGGCACATGTTGTCTTTGACAGCTTCTGCCTGGAGATAGCGTAGCTCAGATTTGTGCACATTCTGTGGTTCAAAGCAGTCACTAGGTCTTGGTTGTGTTCAGTGGGAAGGGAACACGTAGCCTTTCTTGGAGGAGGTCTGTTCAGGTCTGGATGCTCAGGGACAATAAGAGGTTTGGTGCTAGAAAGGGTCCATCTGTCTATTCTTGTCTGGCTTTAAATTAATGGATGAGACTCTATATAATAATTTTTTTTTCCAAGAGAAAGCCTAAAGTTGATTATTTCATTGTGGGCGGTGCCCCAGGCCTGGCATTTGTGTTCTCTTTAGGATTCTGTGGGGGTGGGGCGGGGATAACGTGTGAAGAACATTCTTACAGTCTTTGAAGCCCAGTCACACAGAAAAGTTCCAGCTCAGGCCTAGGCCTGCCCATCCTGAGCCAAACCACACTCTCCTTGCAGGACCTGGAGAGTCCTCCCCCTCTGTGTACCCTGGGTGGCCCAGCCCTCTGGAGGCATCTGCCTCAGGAGAGTAGAGGCCCCTAAGTCCCATCTGGATCCCAGAGCCCAACCATCTTGGTGGAGGCTGCCCAGGGTGTCAGTCAAACTAAAGAATATTCTTTTAGTACTGAATAACCATGTAGGGCTGGCAGGGCTCCCTCCGCCTGACAGATGGTGAACACATGCCTGGGACGGCCGGGCTGCACATCAATCTCTCTCTGCTGCTTTCAGCACGTCCTCCCAGCCGGGATCCTTCTTAGCTTGGCTTGTGATTGCCGTATAGAGTCCCTGTCTGAGGCCCGGTGTGTGGGGAGAGACGTCTCCAAGGAAGAGCAGGAAGTCTGGGCATTGGTATCCTATGCGATCGGACAGGTGGTCTACTCTTTCCCTGAGGAGAGCTAGCTTTGCTCTTAGCCCCCCTCACAGTTCCTGTGCGGGACAGGGGGATTTGGAAATCACTCTGGCTACCGGGAACCATTTTGGGTTTCTAAGATTACAGCTGGCTTGTTATTGCTAGGCTTCGTCTACATTTTGAATCTCAAAACCAATCCTTCAAAACAAGTCTTTGAAGAAGTTAAAGGCATGTTGGAAAAGGCAGCATGAAGAAGCTCTTGTGATTAATAGGAGAGGGGATTTGGGGGAGTCTGGTCCATCCTGGAGACCCTCAGTCGTAGGCAGAACTACTGGGCAGAGTCTTAGCATCAGGCTGCCCTGATCCGTTCTCTCTTGTTATCATTATTGAAAAGTTATCCATGGACCAACAGCTTGCAGATTTCTACTTCTGCCTTACAGATCCAAAGCTACCCTTTCTAACTAATTCCCTTCTGGGTGTCCCTATCAGGTACAGTGTGTATAGTGTGTATAGTGTGTCCATCCGAACTTCCCACATCCTCAGCCAAGACCAAGATCTTTTCTTAGAGCCTATATTTTTTCTTTTATTATTATTATTAATATATAATTTATTTATTATGTATACAATGTTTTTGTCTGAAGATCAGAAGAGGGCACCAGATCTGTTACAGATGGTTGTGGGCCACCATGTGATTGCTGGGAATTGAACTCAGGACCTCTGGAAGAGCAGTCAGTGCTCTTAACCTCTGAGCCATCTCTCCAGCCCTGAGCCTGTATTTTTTCTGCCATTCTTTACCAAATTACTCACTGACCTCCCCCACTGGCCCTGCAGGGACCTGGGAATTAATTTTGGTTTTCTCTTTCCTTTCCTCAATCCACTCTATACTTCACCCATTCCCCAGAAAATTCTTCCTGATTCTCCTTAGACATCCTTCTTCACTTCTCTCTGCCTTCATGGCAGCTAGTTCCCTGTAACCTTCTATTATTTTCATCCCTGGACTATTAAAACACCCCCTACTCTCGTCTTATCTTCTGTATCCATCCTCCGCTCGGCTGCCACTGAGATCTTCCCACAGAAACTGGACCATGGCTGTAGGAGGGATGGCCATTCTTCAGGCACTAGAGAGCCAAGCTCACCTCACTGTCCGCATGAACAGGTCCATGGCTGTATCCGCTAGCTGTTGCCGTGGCAAATAACATGGGACCAACAGCTTATGAGGAGGAAGGTTTGCTTTGGCTTCCTGGACACAAGGCTTCACCCTTGTGGTGGCATAGCGCACCACGAACAGAACATGTAGAAGAGAAGCCGCTCACCTCATAGCAGCTTGGAAGCAGAGAGAGAGGCAGGAGATGCATGGGCCCCATTGTACTCATTCTTGCCCCATTTTGGTCCACCAGGCCCCATTTCTCTAGGACCTGCCAGCAGCACTGGCTGCTTGGAGTCCCCCAATTTTATGTTGTTGGAGTTTTTACTCTTTTGGATCTTTCCTCTTTTGGCTTTTTTGGGGGGCCACCACCCAGCTCCCAAATAATTCACTCACGGAGGCTTATTCTTAAGTTATTTATGACTGGCCTTGGCTTGGTTTTTGGTTTTTGTTTTGTTTTGGTCAGGCTTTCTTAGTGTAACCCGTCTACCTTTTGCCTCTCAGCTTTTTCCTTTTCTTATTTCTGTATATCTTACTTTCATTCTTATTCCTTGGCTGACGGCTGGGTGGCTGGGTGGCTGGGTGACTGGGTGGCTGGGTGACTGGGTGGTTGGGTGACTGGGTGGCTGGGTGGCTGGGTGGCTGGGTGACTGGGTGGCTGGGTGACTGGGTGGCTGGGTGACTGGGTGGTTGGGTGACTGGGTGGCTGGGTGACTGGGTGACTGGGTGGCTGGGTGGCTGGGTGGCTGGGTGGTTGGGTGACTGGGTGACTGGGTGGCTGGGTGGCTGGGTGGCTGGGTGGCTGGGTGGCTGGGTGGCTGGCCCTTGATCCCTTGACATTCTCCTTCCCCGTTCTCTCATTGCTCCTCCTCTTCCTCCTTTCTCCTCCTTTTTAACCTCTCTGCCTGCCAGCCCTGCCTATCCTTGCTCCTGCCTCGCTATTGGTCATTCAGCTCTTTCTTAGGACCATCAGGTGTTTTACACAGGCAAAGAACCACAGCTTCACAGAGTTAAACAAATGCAGCATAAACAAAAGCAGCACATCTTTACATTGTTAAACAAATGTTCCACAGCATAAACAAAAGTATCACACCTTAGAATGATATTCCCCATCATTTCCAAGCGCCAGGGACTCTGAATACCTTTCCCTATTGGCTGGACTGTGTTTACACAGCTTTCCACCTCATCAACTCTCTTTGGTCATTAGGTCTCTGCTTAAAAGTTTGTGGCTTGCAGCAAATGGTGAACGGAAGGTTCTACAAGCCGGGATAGATGACAGACTCTGGCCAAGGCAGAATAAGGAGTCAAAGGCTATGCTTTGGGCATAGACTGGTATTAGCTGACTGTACTGAAATGTAGAAATACTTGGGGAAGTCGACCTATTAGAAAGATGCTACAATCTCAAGGTGAGGGTTTAAAACAAGGGTAGAGCTGGGCGGTGGTGGCGCACACCTTTAATCCCAGCCCTTGGGAGGCAGAGACAGGTGGAGCTCTGTGAGTGTGAGGCCAGTCTGGTCTACAAGAGCTAGTTCCAGGATAGCCAGGGCTGTTACAGAGATACCCTAACTCGAAAAACTAACCAACCAACCAACCAACCAAAACAAAAACCAACAACAACAACAAAAAAAAAAAAACCCAAAAAAACAAAAACAAAAAAGAAGGGTAGAACTGGGGAAGTGGCCAAAGGGAGCTGGGACCAGTGGTAGGAACTGGCCCACCTCCCACTGTCTTAAGAAACTATCTGGGGCCACAGAGAAAATACCCTAGCAAATGCCTTTCTTCTGGCCCTGCTTGCTGGCACAGGGAGGATCCTCCCCCAGGTCTGGCATTTCCAGTCTAGATTAGTCTATAGGACTGTTTTGCATTTTACATCTGTAGTTCCTGCTGGCTGGGCAGCCTTCCTTGCCATTGCTTAAGTTACTCTGGTGTCTTGCATATGTACTTGTAGAAAAAGAATCTTCAAGATCAGAAGGTGTCCAAGTTTCTCCAGAAATGCATCTGTAAGATTCCCCACTGAGAGAGAGAGTTGAGCGGCCCGGGAACCCGAGCTCCCAGGGGCACCCACAGTGGGAACATCCCAAGGCCATCTGTCTCACATCACAGCCAAGTCAAAAAAACTTCCAGAAAATGGTGTGAATTACTGCTAACCAAAAATAGTAATGATGGGGGAAGAGACCCAAAGCTGGGCCCGCCCACCATATGCCTCCTCACACAGAGAACTGTTAGAGGGGCCTATTTTCACATTATTGACAGCAGATTTTTTTCTCAGGAAGGGACATTCTCACTCAACCTACTCTCTGCCTTTTGTATGTTCGGTTGTTTACCATCCGAAAGAGCAGCAAATCCACTTCAGGTCTGCACAGAGGTGGGGACAATCTTCTTTCCTTCTCAGCTTGGACTGAGGCAACCAGGGGAGGTTGTGTTGCTTTACACATCGAACACACAGAACCACATTCAGCAGGGAGTGAAAAAGAATACTAACACTGAGAAATAGAACGGGGGCTTCCAGGAAGAAACGGAGATGCTGGATGGGTCGGGGAAACTTGTAGTTGCGTTCAGGAGGGGCCTCAGTTGGTAAAGTGCTTTCTGTACAAGCATAAGGACCTGGGTTTGAGTTCCCAGCATCCATATAGAATCTGGGACAGTAGCATGTTTGTAAGGCTTATAGTGCTGGGGGTAGCGGGTAGAGGCAGGCAGATCCCTGGAACCCACTGGCCAGCCAGCCGAGGTCCAGGGCCAGTGGGAGACTCTCTCTGAAAACAAGATGGAGAGAGACCGAGGCAGATAGCCAGTACCGACTTCTGGCCTCCACATTACACATGCGCACACATATGCACCTGCACACGTATCCACACCCCAAATACATGGACACAAAGAAAAATAAATAATTACAGAAGGAGAAGGGGTGAAAAAGGAGAGGATAGCAGGTATGGAAGAATATACTCTAAGTATATTATACACATGCATGAAAATGCCCTTATGCAACCCAGTATAATAAAGTAAAATAATTTTTTTTTGGTAGAAGAAAAGCATGTGGTCATTTACTGTTGTCTGGACCATGATCCACTTAAACGGTTATAGAAATGCAAGTTTAGGGAGTTCCGACTTTGATGAAGAAACCACAGCTAGATGCTTGGGGAACAAAAAGAAAACCAGGCTCAGTGGCACCGCATTTCCCCTCATGGTAGAGAGACCATGATTTATTACTCCACACGGCACATGTGCAAACCCGGGGTGCATTCACATTGGAGCAGATCATTTTAATTTACATAATACATCTTCAAGTCAAGATTTGCCACCAAGAGGATCAAAGGAGAGAAAGATGGAATTCATCCATCCATGGCTCTGTGCTTTCTCGTCTCAGGGCTCATTCGGGTGGGATTTGGAGGTAACAGGAGGGACGCAGGGTTTGGAATAAAATTCTCCATATAGGTCCTGCTCTCCCTGTGTGTATCCTTTTCAGTGACTCACAGTGTTTTATGTAGGGGACTGTGTACTGCCTTTGTGGAAGACTCCAGTTGGATTCCCAGTACTCATATGAGATGGCTCACAGCTGCCTGTAATTCCAGTTCCAGGGAATCCAACCCCCTCTTCTGACCTCTGTGGGCACCTGCACATGTGTATGCATACACACAGACACAAGCAATGCACATAAATAAAAATAAAATTTAAAATATTTTATCCATTGTTTTTGTTGATGCCTATTTAGTGGATAACAGGTACTCTTCTTTTGTTGGTTTTCTGAGACAGGGTCTCTCTTTTGAGCCTGTCCTGGAACTAGCTCCTGTAGACCAGCCTGGCCTCGAACTCACAGAGATCTGCCTGTCTCTGCCTCCTGAGTGATGGGATTAATGATGTGCCTACCCGGCAACATGTACTCTTTTAAAGAGGGTGTAACAAACTGTAAATTACTCCCCCACTCCTTCACAACCCAACAAACCTTTGCAGTCAGTGGCTTTGCTCTCTTACCAGATATGACCCACACATGAACGTGTGTGTGTTGGCATGTGTTTATGCCAAAGAACAGAGTGGTTTTCCGCTGTTCTGCCCCTTTAAGTATTCACCTATACATATTTCTGATTTCACTGACACTAACTCTTAAGTGGGTGCTATAGTTTGGATGTGTTTTGTCACTAATAAAACTCCTGGGTGATACAGTTGTCAACAAAGCTGTGTTTGGGAGGCAGGGCCTTGAGAGATGGATTGATGGATTTCTCTTTAAGTCTGATTAGTTCTCACAAGAATAGATTTGCTATCATGAGAGCGGCTGTTATAAAGCAAATATGCCCTCTTCAGAGTTCTCTGGCTTCCCATCATGTGATACCCTGGTTCTCCCCCTTTCTGCCCTGCATTTATCATCAGATTCTGGTGGATACTGGCAAGATAGACCTGTTTACTATATAAGTTACTGGTCTCCGGTACTCTGTTATAGAAACAGAAAATGGGTTAAGACTAAGCTAAGCCCAGCCATGGCATCTCTTCTGTATTTCTGTCTTAGCTCCAAAGCTCAGGCAGGCAGCATGAAGCCAGTTTGCTGTGCCTGCTGCATAGTCCCGCTGTTGATTGGAAAGAGTGGGTTACCTTGTATTTTCCTTTTCTTTCAGCCTTTCTCTCCAGCCTCTATCAGCTTCCATTCCCGCATTTACTTGGTGTATCTCTTTGGCCCATCCTTGGCTTCATGACTATTTTTGTCCTTTCTCTCTTACACACACACTCTCTCTCTCTTTCTCTCTCTCTCTCTTTCAACATGCCCCCTAGGAGCTATTATTGTTCCCTCTGGCATGTTTTCATTTCTTTCTGGCAATTTCCTTCTCCCTCAAGAATTAGTCTGGCTTTGCACGAAGCAGCCCCCTTCAGCTAGTGATTGACACAAGATGCATTTCCTGGCTTCAAAAGCTCTTTCTTTTTGGGGAGCTGCATCCATGAAGGAGAGCTTGGAGATGACCTTATTTCCGGTATACAGGGAAGCATCGCCCCGCCATAGGGCGGGCCGTTCAGCACTGTGATAGAAGGAGGCCAAACGCACTTGTCTAGAGTGCCGGGGAGTCACCAGTCAGGCTAAGCTAGGATTCAGCATCCTCTTCCCCACATTAGCCAACAAGGAACAGCTGCCGATGAGAGAGACCGCAAAGTCACGGGAGTAAAGACAAGGCATGACGGGAGATGCGAAGGGAATGGGTGTTAGCACCAGTAGAAGACTCTGAAAAAGGTCAGATCACCAAAGGACATCACAGCAGATGATTAATAAGAAGTGCAGGAGACGGCAGGAGGAAGGGTGCCCTCTCTTTCTGTCTTCGCTCTGACTTGGATTCAGACATTGGCACAAGCGCCCTTGTGGACCCAGGGCTTGAGAGCAGTGTGCGCCAGAGGAGTGTGGTTGGCGATTGGAAGAGGGGACAAAGCAGGCTCCCTGGACAGAAACGTGAAAACGCCAAGGCCGGGCGCACCAGGGAACTTCTCTCTTCCTTAGTATGCTGGATTTTGTCAACTTGACACGGCATCTGGAAGAGGCAACCACAATTGAGAAAATATCTCTATGAGACTGGCCTGTGAACATGTCTGTGGGAGCATTTTTTTGATCAATTATTGAGGTGGGAGGGCCTGGCCCACTATGGATAGAGGGGCCGTACAGAGAGGTGCACGCGTGACTGTTCCTTGAGGCATGGCCTGAGCCCTCCACCCAGTGACGTCTTCTCAAATGAGGCTCATTACTCTGACTCTCTTCACCCCACCCTACCGCCTTTGTCCTTTATACTTCTCAAATACTTAATGTGCCGTTTTCCTTGCTATTCGAGTTAAATTTTTAAAAATGTGTTTCAATGGTGGAGACTGAAGCCAGTACTTCAATAAAGTACAGAATTTGTGCATACTACGCAAATGCCCACCCCTGAGTCATGGCTCCGGCTCTGACTATGCATCTTACAAGTACGCTGCCTTCCTGTGTTGGAACGAACACTCCACCAGGGCAGAGAACTTTAGTCCATTTAAAAGTTCCCCCATTTTAGTCCTGCATATTTCCACGGCTTCCGACAAGGCCAGGCATCCAGGAGGGGCTCTTTAGCCAGTTGTTGAATGAATAAATGAATGAATGAAGATAGTTAACAGTAGACATTTTGTGATATAACCTACAACAATGATGTTCTCTTATACCGGGCTGGCCTCAAATTTGCTATGTAGCTGGGGATGGCCTTGATCTTCCTGCCTTCACCTCTTTAATTGGAAGATTACAGGCATGTACTACACAGTTGGTTTATAGAGTTGTCTTAGTTTGGGTTTTTTATTGCCGTGGAAAGACACCATGACTACGGCAACTCTTTAGCGGTGGTGGCGCACGCCTTTAATCCTAGCACTCGGGAGGCAGAGGCAGGCGGATCTCTGTGAGTTCGAGACCAGCCTGGTCTACAAGAGCTAGTTCTAGGACAGGCTCCAAAACCACAGAGAAACCCTGTCTCGAAAAACCAAAAAAAAAAAAAAAAAAGAACAATATTTAATTGTAGTGGCTCGCTTATAGTTCAGAGGTTCGGTCCATTATCAGCACAGAGGGAAGCGTGGAGGGATGCGGGCAGACATGGTGCTGGAGCTTAGAGTCCTTACATCTTCATAGGTAAGTGACAGGAAGTAATCTAACAGTCACACTGAAGGATGTCTGAGCAAAAAGAAAGACCTCAAAGCCTGACCCCACAGTGGCACACTTCCTCCAACAAAGCTATACCTCTGAATAATGCCACTGCCTTTGGGGTCATTTTCTTTCAAACCACCACAACAGTCCTGGCCTTGAAACTCAGAGCTTCCTGAATGCTAGGCAGCCACTCCACCTAAGGCTTAACAATTTGGCCAAGGAGCCTGGTGGTGGTGGTATGGACCTCTTTAATCGCAGCAGTTGGGAGGCAGAGCAAGTTCCAGTACAGTCAGGGCTACAGAGAAACCCTTCTCAAAAATAAAATAAAATAAAATAAATAAATAGGAAAAAAAAGAATCTGGCCTAAGGCTGGGGAGCCGGCTCAGCCAATAAGAGCAACGATCTGAGCTCAGTCCCTACAACCCATATTGAAACAAAATCTGGGCACTGTGGCCCGAGACCTAAGGATCTCACTGAGTGCCATGTCAGTCCCAACTCCCAGACCTTTCCTAAGCCCAGCTCTGCACCTGTCCCCAGCCCCTGCACCAACACACGCACAAACAGTACAGGCAGCAGCTGGTGTACTTTCCGACTCCGCGTCTGGTGTGAGGGGGCTCGAGCATACCCTTCCCCAGAGAGGAAGCTGCACGGGGAAAGGTTAAGGACCTTGTGTAGATTCCCAGGGAGCTGTTGTCTCCTGCGCTCTGGCATGTGGTTCCATTTATTATTTCTCTTTATAGCCCCAGGGTCATAAAATTAGAGAGTGGTGGCCTCATGCAGTTTCCCAGATTTCCACGTCATGTTTGGATATGCACGGAGCTCCTGATCAATGTTACTGTGTGGCTGCAAGGACTGCAGCTAAGGATCATGGAGGTCGGTGGAAAATGGCTTGGTGGTGGGGGAAGGGGAGGGGAACAAAACAAAGTCAGACGTTGTAGAGCAAACCTATGCTTATGTGAAGAAAGGGTTAGTGGTTTCAGTCAAATTTGTACCTTGAATATCCTTTGTATGAGAAATGTGTATGCCAGGTCACCCTGCACCCACCCTCAAGCCTGAGACCACCCAAGGAGAGTCTCAATGAGGGAAGTGTTAGTCTCCAGCAATCTGGGAGCTGGGACCAGCAGAGGCATCTGCCCTGCTGGCTTGCTTACCTACCTGTTTGAGCATGAGCTGGCCTGCAAGGGGGAAGCCATCTCCTGCTCTGTCCCACACAGCCTTCCCCTCCCTCAGTCAAGGAGCAGGTTGTTTGCCTCCCATCCCGGTCCTAAAGGACAGGGAATGGTTCTCTTTGAAGTGGGAAAACTCAAGAAGGGCTAACCACCAAACAGCACCAAAAGTTTCTTTTGTTGTCCTTCCAAACCAGGGCTCTGACAGAAAATAAAGAGAGAGAAAGAAAAACAAACAAATAAACACTCCCCTTCAGATGCCATAGTGAGCATGTTTCCAAAACACACAGTGTGGAGGAAAATACCTGTTTTCACTGCAGTGCCAGCAAACAGATAATGTGTGACACGCTCCCTCGGGTGATCACCAGGTATACGTAGCCTTGTGGAACATACACAAGAACCCGGGGAAGGAGTCAGGCCCCTAACAGAGCTGAAGAGAGAGGCCTCGCCAGCTCTAGACTATGCTAATTCCCATCTGAGTGTAGCAGACTTTGGGCTTATAGCCTTGACTCCAGGCAGCTTGTTCTCTCTGAAGCTAGGTGTCCCCACTTGATATAAATGGCTACTTCCCCAAAGGAGCCCTTGTTCCTAAGTGGGAGCGACTTTTTCCCTCAGGGGAAGTTTATGTGTGTTGGGGTACACACATGTGTGTACATGTGCATGTGTGCATTCAAGTGGAGGCCAAAGGTCCATCTCAGGTCTCTTCCTCAGTCCCTCTCCATCTTGTTTTTTGAGACAGGGTCCCTCACTTTTCCTTGTCAGCTACCTAGCCATCAAGCCCCATGGACCTGTCTGTCTTTGCCTTTCCAGTGCTGGGATTGTAAATCTCCACCAACATCCTCTACTCCTGAACGTGGTTCCGGGATCTAAGATCAGGTGTGTCATGAGCACTTTCCTGACTGGATCATCTCTCCAGCCAGGATGTTGACTTCTGAGGTTAAGGAACTTTCAGGGCCAGCAAAACGTACTCGCAGTGTACCTGTTGTGCAAGCCTAGTGACCTGAGTTTGGTCCCTGGAAACCAAGGTAGAAGGAGAGAATGGACTCCTAAAAGCTGTCCTGTCATCTCCATGCCCACTGTGATGCACCCCCCCATCCATCACACACACCCCTGCACGCAGACTGACAGACACATCACACACACCCCTGCACGCAGACTGACAGACACATCACACACACCCCTGCACGCAGACTGACAGACACACACAGACAAATATACGCACAATAACAATAAATTAAAATTTAAAAAATAATTAATGATTTAAAAAAGAGAAACTTCCTTAGGTGAGCCTGTCATTTGAGCTCAATGTCTCGAGAAGCCTGCGTGGAACCGTGAGCACCAACTGCGTGCATCTTTTTCCAGCTCCGGTTTGGTGACATCTGCGAGTATTTATACCACAGCAGTGGGCAAATGCTGCAAACATGTCCTTCATTTTAAGAATGTATCAAACATTTTCCAGAACTCCTGGGTCTGAGCCATCGTAGTCAGTCAGGAGTCCTGGTGCAGTGACCTCCAGGCTAGAGATCACAGGATACACAGCCGTAAGGTGGACAGATCCTCTGGTGATGTGGGGGTATGGCTCAGTGGTAGAGCATCTGACTGCACAATCCTCTGGCGGGCCACAGGTTCCATCTAGAGCAGACAACAGCCAGAAGACCCAGCTGACTCCTATTATATGGGAACACAGACCCGGTGGTAACATCTTCTGATAGTTTTCAGGAGAAGCTAAGATCCAGAATTTTATATGAAACCTCAATTTTAAAATGCTGGCAACATGTTTTAAGAAAACATCGAACCCATCCTCAAGCCAAAAGAAACACATCTGTTGGCAGCATTGGCTCTGGGCTGCCAGCTTGTGATTCCTGCGTGGACTTGATGAGCTCTGCCGCCTTCTGTCATTGTTCCTTGTCCTGGTTGTCCTTGTGCTTGTCAAGTCCTGGCACACAGGACTCTTCTTCACGCCCACCCTGAGTCTCCCGTTACTCTCCTACTCTGTCCCTCTCTTCAAGAGCCTGTTTATGGGTTTGGTGTAATTCCTGCATGTGTTTTACTCTCCTGGTAGCCTGAAAGTTCCCTGGAGATAAAAATCTATGTCCTGGACAATAGATACTCACTAGTAAATTTGAAAACTATCCAGCCAGAGAGACAAAGCTTAGATGAGACACTTCAGAGGCCTGATGACAGCCTTGGACAGACATCACATCGTTGCAACATTCATGAGACACACTCAAGGGAAGACTTCATTGTCCTAAACATGTTGATGTATGTAAATGGGGTTTCCTGAGTCAGCTTTGTGGTCCAAAGAGGGAGCTTCCCCGTAGGATTGTGGTTGGCCACATTCTGAATGAATAGTATATGAACACGTTCCTCCTCACTTAAGCTCTACCTAATCAAAATAAAAGCTCTTGTGAGCTCTGGTGTATTTACATGTGTGTATGAGTGCAGGTATGTATATATATGTGTACAAACATGTATGCATGCTCACGGGTGTGTAGAGGTCAGAAGACCATGTTGGGTATCTTCCTCAATCTCTTTCTTTTTAAAAACATATTTTATTTATTAATTTTATGTGTAGGGGTTATGTGTACACAATGGTAGAGCTCAAAGGACCGCTTTCAGGGGTTAGTTCTCACCTTCAACCATGTGGGTCAAACTCAGGTTGTCAGACTTGGGGCGGTAAGCTTTAGCAGCTGAACCATCTTGCTGGCCCCTCCACCATGTTTTTTAAGACGAGGTCTCTCACTGAACCTGGAGCTCACTTAATTAGCTGGGATAGCTGGCTAGTGAGCTCCAGGAACCTGTCTATCTGCCTCCACGGTACTGGGATCACGAATACAAGCCACCAAGCCCTTCAGTTACTTTCTTTTATTGTTTTTAAACAACACAAATTTAAATAGTGAATTTTTGTGATCTTTGAAAGACTTATTATTCTATGGGGACAGTCATTGTCTACCTGTAATATTATGTAAATTTTGTGTCTCATAAGACAGTCCATAAGGCACCTGTGTAGTGGGAAGGGACAGGTTTTTATCACCGGAATCCAGTCCCTCCCTTTGACAGAGCAGGGACCTGAGGTCCAGAGAGATATGATGGGTCCCTAGAGGTCCACAGGCCATCACAAAGCATGTCCCAGGTGCCATAGAAAGAAACTGCAAGTACTGCATCCCCATCCTTGGTTGCCAGCTTCAGTACTGCACTGGTTACAGGATGCCAGGGTCACTGGAGCTGTGTGTTTAGGTACCACAAAAGTGTTTCAAGGTTTTTTATTTTCCTTTTTTCCCATGAAAGTCGTCTTTCCTCCAGGTATTTGGAGGTGGCCTGTCTCAGAGAATCCTCACTACTCACCTTGGACAGCCTACTTCTAGCTGCTGATTGTCCAGGGGAAAGAAACCAAAAGGAGATTTGGAGGTAGCCCAGGTTGCCTACTACTTATGCTCAGGGTTGATCTGGGACCTCCGAACTCCCTGATTTTATTCCACTGAGAAGGGATCCTGATTCTAAGGAAGAGGTTTGAAAGGAGACCCAAACCCTGGTGGAGGTGATTGTCTATGTGGTAATAACAGAATGCTTTCTTACTCATGAGCCTGTGCTGTTTACCAGGCAGATCAATTGGTATGATTTAATCTAATCTGCCTTCCTTCCCTTTGTCCCTCTTCTCCTTCCAGTCCCTGGCAAAGTATGCTTGCTTGGCCTGATGGTAAATCAGCTCTTCAGTTTGCTAGTACCAAAGTCTTGTATCTCCTTAACATGGAGCCTCCAAAGCTCTTTTCAAAATTTCAGACTTGCTGTTTGCAAAGTACCATCTGATTCAGCTAAGGTTCCAAGAAGACACTCACACCTGACTGCCAACCAAGAAGACTGCTGGCCTGTGTCTGGTGGAGCCCTTGCTGTTCCCAAGGGCTCAGGGCTGCTGTCACCTTGTTGGGTGGGATCTGGTCATGATGGAGTCAGAGATACAACTCTACTCTTGCCCAGGCCAATGGCAAGATGGCACTCTTTAAGTATACACTTCATTTATTTAATATATTTATATTACATTGTAATATTAATCATTATAAATAAATATAAAATTAGTATATTTTCAATAAACATTTTCCCTTTTTTGTTTTCATGTGTGGTGTGTGTGTGTGTGTGTGTGTGCACATATGCACACAGTAGGCGAATGTGCATGTAGAGCCCAGGGATGTGTTAGAAATGTCAGGAATCTTCTTAATTGTTTCACCTTATGCACCGAGGCAGAGTCTGTCAATCAAACCCATAGCTCATTGATATGGCTAGTCTTGCTAACTCGCTTGCTATGGGGAGCCCCTGTCTTTGATGGAATTTGAGGCTATAATTACAGGTGGGCCATCAGGTTCACTCGGCATTTATGTGGGTTCTGGGGATTTGAACTCTGGTCCTCCTGTTTGTATGGCGAGTACTATAACCACTGAGCAATCATCCCAGGCCACGGTATATTGTTATGTATAAGCATTTTTGTATGCACATCTCTCTGGAGAAGATCCCATTACAAAATTCACTGGTTTTTCTTGTTCTTGAGATGGTTAAGAACTTGGACTGGTGAGGAGAGCCACATATGAATATGACTGTGTTTCTACACATTATATATACAGTGATCCATATCTATATATGAGCATGAATATGTTTCTGTGCATTATATATGTGTATATATACATATTGTTTATATACGCACACACACATATACACACATATTGTTTCGTGTGTGTGTGTGTCTGCATGGTTCTTGAACATACCTTGACATATGAATATGTGTGAGTATTTATCAGATAGCTCTGCCTGTGTGGGTGAGGGCCTGAAATCTGGAAGTACTGACCTTGGAGACGTCTCTGAGTCTCTCGAGTGCTGCTACAGAGTCCTGTGGTAGGACTGAGACTCTGGTTATGTCCCCATATCTCTAACTTAACGCCCAAATGTCTTATTACTTGACTGTTGTTCCCTAGACCCGAGTGAATACCTTGTGCCTTGTCCGGGAAACACCCTGTGTCTGTTCTCATCAGGCAGCAGACCTGGTGCAATAGGGAACCTACCCAACTGGGGAGACGATGCCAACACAGTTTGGGGAGCCACAGTTCTCAGGAAAGCACCTGGATGAACTGTCTTTGTCCCTTCATTCTCAGGATTCAGGAATGAACACATGTTGTCATGAAGGCCTCTGTGGCCTTGCTACAGAACTATGATGCTGTCTACAAATTGAGCTATAGGAACAAGATTCTTTATAATCGCAAGAAAGACTTGTTCTACCAAATCAGTTGGTAAGTGACAGGAGAATTGAATCCAGTCATGAACCTGAGATCCCTCTGCTGTTGTTGTCTTTTGCTTGGCCTGTTTATCTGGTGCCTGGGGATACCAGGTCTGGAACACAGGGTCAGGAAACACAGCGGGAGGAAGCCAGGATGAATTGAAATGCTTTAGCACATCGAGTAGATAGGATTAATAAAACCAGACCTTCTGGAGATCTTTACCTTTGGCTGTGCTTAGACCAGTGACCATTCCAGTTTTTCTGAGTTCTAAACCTTGCCTGTGCAATCCAGTCCACAGCCTCCTCTGGTGGTCACTGGCAGGAACATGACTGACCTGGACTTTTCATTCAGTCAGCCTGCGTTTACCATCACGCAGGCACTAGCTCTCATCTATGTTAACAGATTTCAAACGCTCTCTCCACAGCAGGGACATGGCTTCCACACCAAAGCTTTCACACTAAAACAGACATGCGGACTGCAAAACCGCCTGAGCCTGTCCAATCAGAACCCTCCAGGAGACTCTGACACACCCTAAAGATGGAGAATAACTGTTCCAAGTGTGAGGAATGAAAACATGAACGGAGCTTCTAGGTTTGGCCTTCAGGGCCACGTCGCATGGTAAGAATCATAAAACAAGGTGACACTCTCCTGCCTAAACGCACACATATATACACACACCTATTTAATTTTTCCAGCTATTGAAAATGAGGCTACATTAAAATGATGAATTTATGTTTGGTGAAATGTCACTATGTCCCTTGAAGCCAGGCCACATATTAGGAAATTCTGGAGTTGTTCAACTATGATGTAATGTTAAAATTCTACTGTGATCAAGTCTAACGGCCTGGAGACTTTGTTATCAATGGTGCATAACTTGATTCGGTTTCCTTTCTGGCTGCAGAGTATTTCAGATAAAATACTCTGATAAAAGGCCATCATTGAGAGGAAGTCAAGGCAGTGGGAATCTGAAGTAGCTGCTCACATGACCTCCACAGTCAAGAGCAGAGAGCAATGAGCTAACAACGTAAGCATGCTCACTTTTCACACTCTGTGTAAGCCAGGATGCTCTACCCAGAGAATGGAGCCACCCACAGTGGGCAGATTTCCCACCGATGAAGACTATCTCCCATAGGCCAACAGAATTTAAGCAGTCCCTCACTGAGACTCTCTTCCCTGGTGATTATCGATTGTGCCAATTTGACAATGAAAACTCAGCATCAAATAACTACAGTGGAGTCTGCCATGGAGTTTAGCTGCTAGGAAATGCTGTCCTCATGGTATTGCTCCTGTCTGAAGACCAGGCGCATATCTGAAAATGCCTTGTATCAATTCCAAGGCTGTGACCGGAGGTTGAGGCGTTCAGTTGGCAAAGTGCTTGCCCAGTATGCAGGAAGCTCTGGGTTCTGTTTCCAGTACGCCATAAAACTTGGTGTAGCATCGAACGTCCATCAGTATTTCCAGTCCTCTAGAGGTAGAGGCGGAAGGATCAGGAGTTCAAGGTCATCTCCAGCTTTTTAGGCTAGCCTGGACTAAACATGTTTTGGTTTTTTTGGTTCTTTTTATAACACAGTCAGATTTGTGTTGCTTTTTTTCCTCCTTTTCATCTTACTCCTTCCTATTTTTCCTCCCCCATCTTCCATCCCTCCCATCTCATCTTCCCTCCTCCCCATCCTTCTTTTCTCCCATTTTACTTCTTTTTCTTTTCTTCTCTCTTACATTATGTAAAAATTTTCTAATGCAATGGGGCCTTGTCTTTCATCAGCCACCTGTTTAAATCTATTTCATATGCTTGGTTTCTTTCATAGAAAAGAGACGATGAAGGAACTGGGCCACCATATAAACATTCAACGCCTGTCATGGTGAAACATCCTTCATACTTACTGACTGTCTAGCTGCCCAAGATATGCTTTTGCAGATAGAAGACCAAGGCTGGGAGCACTGGAGTAGCTTGACCTAAATCTAAGTGGGAAGTGACTGAAGAATTGGGGGAACTGAGCCCAGAGTTTATTCCTCCTAGATCATGCCTGGTGCTTACCAGGTGACGCCATGGGCTTAGCTCATTGCACCTGTGTCTGTGGAGCACTGGGTCTGGTGATAAGTTTATCTCATGCCTCTTTTCATTTGGATGTTGCCTCCTGCTCTGTCTGTTCATGGATTCGGTCAAAATACACTGCAGAGGAGGCTCTGAAGATGGAACCAGATATTTGCGCACACATAGAACTTCCAACAGTAGAATCTCAGAAGTCTCATGGGAGTGGGACATGGAAGTCTCTAGGTCATTTAGTGTGGTGTCAGAGCCAGTACGTAAACACTCCCCACTGATGCCGCCAGAGTTTGTGTTCAGGGTTCCGATGAAGGGACATTCCAACATCAGGTATACTAGCAATTGGAACAGCTGCCATCTTCAGGCTAAAAGTCTGGAATTTCTGTTTGAACAGACAAAAGTCACATGTGTTTCAAACAGGGCGTTTTATATGCTAAGTTGAGTATTCTTGAGAAACAGACTTTGTACTGGTGGGTCACTGAGGGTTTCCAGAACAATCAGAGTACTTCATGGGATACACATACATCACCAGAACCCACAAAATACACAATACCCCGAGTGATCCTGGCATGACCTGGGTCCTTGGGGTTGTGATAACACGCCACTATGGGTTTCTCTATGGTAACAGATGCTCTGCTCCGGAGTGGGATGGTGATGGGGAGGAGCTGTATGTGTTGGGGCAAGAATACTCTGTATTATACTCCATTGTTCTATCAACTTAAAACTGCTCTAACAATAAAGTCTATTAACAGAATCGCACTTACCCTTAGAGAATGGAAAAATTGTTTTAAAAACAAATTTCTCCCAATCCGTGTGTCACATCTGGCTATATATTTGGGAAATTATTGGAAGAATTTGCATATTGGTCTGACATTGTAACTGGCCTAGCAAAAAATGAAGATAAGCTAAAGAAACATTTGTCTCCAAAGCTGACATCAGACTATTGAAACAATGTATCCCAAAGAAGTGGGACTTTCTCCTGGAGTCTCATGCAGGGAGGAGGAAAAGGCACCAGCCAGACAGGGAAATTGTGTCCTGGGGAAAGATTTCAGGCAGTTCTAATAACTTGTCAGAATACCTTGCAGACCGAAGCCCAGACACTGATGGGACAGTGGTGGGCGGGACCACACCTTCCTTGACTGGCACGGCTTGGATGTGTACATCCTTGGATCTCTATTTAAATGTTGGTCTCACTTCTGGATCCCAAAGATGGACTTGAGGTTGCCGGATCTTTGTCCTTTGTCCCTCTTCCCACTGTGGTTACGCTGAATAAATCTGTTTTCTGCTTTCCACTTTTAATTTGGCTCTTTGTATTGGCTTGCTGAGAATGACTGGCCAGACCTGACTAGGCTGGGACTCCCGCATCCCATAACAACATTACTTCTGAAAGCGCAGCTGACCATTCAGTTAGGCACATGCAGCAGGAGCAAAGGCGGAGTGGTTCCTGGAGCTGTGCAAGTGGCCAGAGAAAGACACTGAGAAAACTAAAAGAATGAAAACAACCAAACACACAACCCTCCCTCAACTTTGCATCATAAATACAATAAAATCTGGTCAGCAATTCCCGATTCAAGACATTGCTCATCTGGTAGGAAAATACACGAATACAGGACAAGTCAAACAAACACCAAACCTAACAAGGACCTTGTTTGACTTAATTTCAGTGAGGTCTGAGATTTCCCACATCACCTGATTGTTCGTGGGTGACCTGTGGGGTTTGGAATCAGGATGTAAGTTGCTGACTGGGGAGCCCCACACAGACACCTCAGCCCTGTGCTCTGCAGTTGGAAAGGTCTCTTGGACCCATCTGGTCCCTCTGCAAACAGTCCCTGATTGTTTGCTTTTCCAGTGACCTTCTGTTTATTCAAGCCTTTTCTCTTCCTTCTGAGAGAGAAGGCTTAACCTTTTCTTCTTTTTTTGTTATGGTCTGCGTTTCTTTATTACCATTGCAGCTGAGAAGAATAAAAACTCTGAAGACAAAATAAAAGAAAGCAGAGCCCAGGAGAAAGCCTGGGGAGGAGGCAACATTTGCCTGTTGGTGTGTCTGGGTGCGGCTGGCAGCACACACATTCCTGGGCAGCTGTGGTACTTGAAAACACAGGCTGTCATTTCCCCTGCATGGAGGCATAAACCTCCCAGCAATGTGTGTGGCCTCTGTGAAGACACAGCGTCTGTCCCATTCAGGAACAGCCCTCACTCCACTGGGCCCCATGGCAGGCAGGATGTTTGCTGTTTAAATAAATAAACTGATCAGAGGCTTACTGGCTGTGAAGGCTCCCTGCCCTCCCTCCCACAAGGCAGGTCCCGAAGCAGAGACAAGGCCCACCAACAGAAAGGAGTCACCAATGCCACCCACTGTGACTCACCCTTCTCCTGGTCCCTGACCAAATGGTGCCAGGCAGCCAGTCGTTGTGGTCAGCGCTTGGCTATTGGAGGCAGCTGAGTGTGTCATTGAATCTACTGTGACCAGGCCTTCCTAGAAATGCTAGGGACAGAGGGGAGAGGGAGGCCCCTTCAGGGCCCCATTGTCTCCTTCTTTTGCCTAGGTGCTTTGTCTCCTTGTACCCCTTTTCAGAGAGGAAGTTGAGTAGCTTATCTTGATCTTTCATTGGCTTCCCTTCCTGCCTACCTATTGATCAAAATCCAGGAATCTCAGTCTTTCGGATGCAAGCTTTAGCCCCAAAGGAAACCATGTCAAAAATACAAATTCTGCCAGGAACCAGCTCATGAACAGGCTCAACTGTTCATACCTGTCTTTCCAGAGTCTCCACACACAATGTTGAGCAGCTAGACCACAGTCGAGAGTCGGATTCTGTGGGGTCTATGTACCAGGGGCTCCCTAGAAGTCCTGTCTGTCCAGGTGCTCAATAACTTCTTATAGACGAACAGAAGACAAAGGTGGGGAAGCCAACACGTTTGATTGGCATGCTTCACTTTTTCTTTTCTAAAGTTTTCTCTCTCCTGCCCCAGGCAGCCCTTCAGGGTTGTTGCTGGAACAGCAGTGGCTCTTGGCTACCTATGGATGAGTGTCTCCTGCTGTGATGGTTCTAAAGGGACAAATATTAAAAAGTAGGAAAATATGGCATCTTAGCTCTACATAACTGAGATAATTAGAACCAGAAGTTGTGTTTTCAGCTTGGGTCAGTGTGGATACTGGAAGCTGCTGGCAAGTATAAAGAAGGAATGGGAGCTGGGCATGATGGTGCACGCCTCTAATCCCAGCACTCAGGAGGCAGAGGCAGGAGGATCTCTGTGAGTTCCAGGCCAGCCTGGTCTGCAAAGCAAATTCCAGGATAGATGGCCAGGACTATTACACAGAGAAACCATGTCTTGAAAAACCAAAAAAGAAAAAGAAAGGAATGGGTTACTGGACAACCCATCAGGATGGGGGCTTTTACATGATTGCTTCATAGAGTTTGTGAGATCAGAGTCTGGGTCAGGAAGCTGTTCATGGAGCACCTACCCACTGCCCTGGGCACGGGGGTCTTGCAGAGGAGATGAATAGATACAGTCATTTCCCATGACAGACTAAGATCTTTGTGTTCTGTTGGGGGCAGGGGGTGTCTCTGACTATTCTGGGGACAGGAATGGAGGGACAGGGAAGGAAAGACATTGAAGTGGCTCAGAGCTAGGCTGGCAGTTGGGGACAGAGACTATAGGGAGGGGAAGGAGACTTCTCTAATACAAAGTCACAACCAGGTGTACTTCAGAGCACCTGAATATTTAAGGTCAGCTTGTATCTCTTCAAGGCCGCTGATGAAAATGGTTAAAGTTGGCTCAGGAATACCCGTCAGCCCTTATTTGGGATGTAGTAACCTGACAGTGGAAACTGGACTGGGATTGGGAAAAGAGCTCCCCACATGCAGACAGCATCGGAATTGTGGTCCTGCAGCGCGATGTCGGTTTGGCTTTCCTGAAGACTCAGGCATTAACAGCTTGGCTCCTTGCATGGTGCCAGTGAAAGGCGGTAGACATTTTAGAGGGGGCCTCGCAGGGGAAAGTTAGGTCATGGGGGACAAGCCCTCAACCCTTAGAGTGGATAATGGGACCCTGGATCCTTCTCCTCTTTGCTTTTGTTATGAAGTTGGCGGTTTTGCTCTACAACACATTCCTTAACCATGTGGTGCCTTAACGGGCCGAAAGCTGTAGAACAACTAATCAAGAAGTGGAACTCTCAAAATTGTGAGCTGAAATGAACCTTTCTCTATACTAACTTAATTACCTCAGACACCCATGTCAACAGTAGAAGACAATATCTCAACTAGCTAGAAATCCCATATATATTAGAACAAACTATCTTTTTTCATTACACACACCAAACCCAGTTCCCACTACCTCCCCTCCTCCCATTCCATCCACCTTACCTCTCCCCCCCCCCCCCGCCATGCACTCCTCAGAGAGGGTAAGGCACATTGCTTTGGGGAAGGTCCAAGGCCCTCCCTACTATATCTCTGCTGAGCAAGGTATCCATCCAAAGAGAATGAGTTCCCAAAAAGCTGGGATAAATCCTGGTGCCACCGCCAGTAGCCCCACAGTCTGCCCCAGTCATACAACTGTCACCCACATTCAGAGGGTCTAGTTTGGTCCTATGCTGGTTCCTTTCCTGTCTGGTTGGAGTTGGTGAAGTATTTTTAATTAAATAATTATTTTCTATTTTATTTTATGTGAATCGGCGTTTTGCTTGTACATCTGTGCACCATTTGCATACCTGATGTCTGAGGGGATTAAAAAAAGGTATCAGATCCCCTGGAACTGGAGTTAAAGATAGTTATGAGCTACCATGTGGGTGCTGGAAATTGAACCCAAGTTCTCTAGAAGAATATCCAGTGCTCTTAAATTGAAAGACCCCAGCTTAGCTTCTGTAATACCATTTTGCAAGGCTTTCACACAAACAAGTGTAAGTTCAAGGTAAAGTCGGTACTCCTAGGCGGCCAAAACAGGATATCTATGGTCAGATATCAGGCCTAGGAGGGGAACGAAAAGTTCTGGGAAAATTACATGTGCCCTAGATAGAACCAAGTCAGCTATTATCATATCTTCATGTCCCTGAGAAGCTTGTCCCCAAGTGAACCCATCGCCCCATCGGAAATGACCAATGGAATCCCTGTAACCATGCATGCTTCTGCCGTCCATTTCCATATAAAAGACCCCCTGCCCAGCCTGAGGGCATGCAAGTCCTCCAAAGAGACTCTGACACCCGCAGGTACCTGTGTACTCTCAATAAAAAAAAACCTCTTGCAGTTTGCAGCCAGTGGTCTCGGATTGTTCCTTGAGTTTGGGGGTCTTCTCCTGAGGGAAGGTCCTCTCTGAGCCATCTCTCTAGCCCTAGGGTATTTGTTTTTTTTTTTTTTTTGTGAGTTCCTAGCACTTGGGACATTTTGCTGTCTGAACAGCACATTTCAGTAGCTAAGTGGGTTAGAGTCAATGAACTCCAGGCTGAATTTTTTTTAATTTATTTATTTATTAAGGATTTCTGCCTCCTCCCTGCCACCACCTCCCATTTCCCTCCCCCTCCCCCGATCAAGTCACCCTCCCTCATCTGCTCGAAGAGCAATCAGGGTTCCCTGACCTGTGGGAAGCTCAAGGACCTCCCACCTCTATCCAGGTCTAGTAAGGTGAGCATCCAAACTGCCTAGGCTCCCCCAAAGCCAGTACGTGCAGTAGGATCAAAAACCCACTGCGATTGTTCTTGAGTTCCCATTCTTCCTCATTGTCTGCTATGTTCAGCTAGTCCAAATTTATCCCATGCTTTTTCAGACCCAGGCCAGCTGGCCTTGGTGAGTTCCGGATAGAACATCCCCATTGTCTCAGTGTGTGGGTGCACCCCTCGCGGGCCTGAGTTCCTTGCTCGTGCTTCGTCTCTTTCTGCTCCTGATTTGGACCTTGAGATTTCTGTCCGGTGCTCCAATGTGGGTCTCTGTCTCTGTCTCCTTTCATCGCCTGATGAAGGTTAATATTCAGGAGGATGCCTATGTGTTTGTCTTTGGATTCACCTTCTTATTTAGCTTCTCTAGGAACATGAATTATGAGCTCAATGTCCTTTATTTATGGCTAGAAACCAAATATGAGTGAGTCCATCCCATGTTCTTCTTTTTGGGTCTGGCTTACCTCACTCAGGATAGTGTTTTCTATTTCCATCCATTTGTATGCAAAATTCAAGAAGTCCTTGTTTTTTACTGCTGAGTAATACTCTAATATGTATATATTCCATACTTTCTTCATACATTCTTCCGTTGAAGGGCATCTAGGTTGTTTCCAGGTTCTGGCTATTACAAACAATGCTGCTATGAACATAGTTGAGCATATACTTTTGTTGTATGATAGGGCCTCTCTTGGGTATATTCCCAAGAGTGGTATTGCTGGGTCCAGGGGTAGGTTGATCCCGAATTTCCTGAGAAACCGAAACACTGCTTTCCAGAGTGGTTGCACAAGTTTGCATTCCCACCAGCAATGGGTGAGTGTACCCCTTTCTCCACAACCTCTCCAGCAAAGTGTTTTTTATTTTAGCCATTCTGACAGGTGTAAGATGATATCTTAAAGTTGTCTTGATTTGCATTTCCCTGATCGCTAAGGAAGTTGAGCATGACCTTAAGTGTCTTTTGGCCATTTGAAGTTCTTCTGTTGAGAATTCTCTGTTCAGCTCAGTGCCCCATTTTATAATTGGGTTGATTAGCCTTTTACGGTCTAGTTTCTTGATTTCTTTATATATTTTGGAGATCAAACCTTTGTCAGTTGCGGGGTTGGTGAAAATCTTCTCCCAGTAAGTGAGTTGCCTTTTTGTCTTAGTGACAGTGTCCTTTGCTTTACAGAAGCTTCTCAGTCTCAGGAGGTCCCATTTATTCAATGATGCTCTTAGTGTCTGTGCTGCTGGGGTTATACGTAGGAAGTGGTCTCCTGTGCCCATGTGTTGTAGAGTACTTCCCACTTTCTCTTCTATCAGGTTCAGTGTGTTTGGACTGATATTGAGGTCTTTAATCCATTTGGACTTGAGTTTTGTGCATGGTGATAGATATGGATCTATTTTCATTCTTCTACAGATTGACATCCAGTTTTGCCAGCACAATTTGTTGAAGATGCTCTCTTTTTTCCATTGTATACTTTTAGCTCCTTTATTGAAAATCAGGTGTTCATAGGTTTGTGGGTTAAAGTCAGGGTCTTCTATTCGATTCCATTGGTCGACTTCTCTGTTTTTATGCCAATACCAAGCCGTTTTCAATACTGTAGCTCTGTAATAGAGTTTGAAGTCAGGGATGGTAATGCCTCCAGACAATCCTTTATTGTATAAGATTGTTTTGGCTATCCTGGGTTTTTTGTTTTTCCATATAAAGTTGATTATTGTCTTCTCCAGATCTGTGACGAATTTTGTGATGGGATTTTGATGGGGATTGCATTGAATCTATAGATTGCTTTTGGTAGAATTGCCATTTTTACTATGTTGATCCTCCCAATCCAAGAGCAAGGGAGGTCCTTCCATTTTCTGGTGTCTTCTTCAATTTCTTTCTTCAAAGACTTATAGTTCTTGTTAAATAGATCTTTCACTTCCTTGGTCAGGGTTACCCCAAGATATTTCATGCTATTTATGGCTATCGTGAAAGGTGATGCTTCTCTGATTTCCCTCTCTGCTTCCTTATCCTTAGTGTATAGGAAGGCAACTGATTTTTTGGAGTTGATTTTGTATCCTGCCACATTACTAAAGGTGTTTATCAGCTGTAGGAGTTCTTTGATAGAATTTTTGGGGTCACTTATGTATACTATCATATCATCTGCAAATAACGAAAGCTTAACTTCTTCCTTTCCAATACAAATCCCCTTGATCTCCTTATGTTGTCTTATTGCTATTGCTAGAACTTCAAGCACTATATTGAAGAGGTATGGAGAGAGTGGACAGCCTTGTCGTGTTCCTGATTTTAGTGGGATGGCTTTGAGTTTTTCTCCGTTTAATTTAATGTTAGCTGTTGGCTTGCTGTAAATAGCTTTTATTATATTTAGGTAGGATCCTTGTATCCCTATTCTCTCCAAGACCTTTATCATAAAGGGGTGTTGAATTTTGTCGAACGCTTTTTCAGCATCTAATGAAATGATCATTTGGTTTTTTTCTTTCAGTTTATTTATATGGTGGATTACATTGATAGATTTTCGTATGTTGAACCAGCCCTGCATCTCTGGGATGAAGCCTACTTGACCATAATGGATAATTTTTCTAATGTGTTCTTGGATTCGGTTTGCCAGTATTTTGTTGAGGATTTTTGCGTCGATGTTCATGAGTGAGATTGGCCTGTAATTCTCTTTCCTGGTTGAGTCTTTGTGTGGTTTTGGTATCAGAGTAACTGTAGCTTTGTTTCCAAGTATGTGGTCAATTTTTGAGACGGTTCCATGAGCTGCAGAGAAGAAGGTATATTCTTTCCTATTTGGGTGGAATGTTCTATAGATGTCTGTTAAGTCCATTTGCTTCGTTACCTCCAATAATTCTCTTAATTCTCTATTAGGTTTCTGTCTGATTGACCTGTCCCTTGGAGAGAGAGGTGTGTTGAAGTCTCCTACTACTAGTGTGTGTGGTTTGATGTCTGCCTTGTGTTCTAGTAATATTTCTTTTACATAAGTAGGTGCTTTTATATTGGGGGCGTAGATATTCAGGATTGAGACGTCATCCTGATGAATTGTTCCTGTTATGAGTATAAAGTGACCATCTCGGGCTGGAGAGATGGCTCGGAGGTTGAGAGCATTGCCTGCTCTTCCGGGGGTCCTGGGTTCGATTCCCAGCGACCACATGGTGGCTCACAACCATCTGTAATGGGGTCTGGTGCCCTCTTCTGGCCTGCAGGCATACACACAGACAGAATATTGTGTACATAATAAATAAATAAATATTTAAAAAAAACAAAAAAAACAAACAAAAAAATAAATAAAGTGACCATCTCGGTCTCTTCTGATTGATTTTAGTTTGAAGTCAGTTTTGTTAGAAATTAGTATGGCCACACCTGCTTTTTTCTTAGGACCATTTGCTTGAAACACCTTTTCCCAACCCTTTACTCTGAGTAGGTGCCTGTCTTTGTGGTTGAGATGTGTTTCTTGCAAACAGCAGAATGTTGGATCCTGTTTTCGTGTCCAATCTTTTAGTCTGTGCCTTTTTATAGGTGAATTGAGCCCATTAATATTAAGTGATATTAATGACCAGTGGTTGTTTACTCCGGTTATTCTTATTGCTTTTGGTAATAGAGATTGTGTGTCTCCCTTCTTTGAGATGTGCTGGTGGAGGGTCGCTAGATGCCTGAGTTATTGTAGGCAGTGTTGGCAGTGTTGGATTCCTTGGGTTGCGATTTTCCTTCTATTACTTTCTGTAGGGCTGGATTTGTGGCTACATATTGTTTAAAATTGTTCTTATCCTGGAATGTCTTGTTTTCTCCATTGATAATGAACGATAGCTTGGCTGGGTATAGTAGTTTGGGTTTGCATCCATGGTCTCTTAGCTTCTGCAGTACATCTATCCAGGACCTTCTGGCTTTCATAGTTTCCATAGAGAAGTCAGGTGTAAGTCTGATCGGTTTACCTTTATAAGTTACTTGGCCTTTTTCCTTTGCAGCTCTTAATATTTTTTCTTTAACCTGTATATTTTGTGTTTTGATTATTATATGGCGAGGAGATTTTTTCTTTGATCCAGTCTGTTTGGTGTTCTGTATGCTTCTTGAATATTTAAATGAATATCTTTCTTTATGATGGGAAAGTTTTCTTCCATAATTTTGTTGAAAATATTTTCTGGGCCTTTGAGCTGTGACTCTTCTCCTTCTTCTATTCCTATTATTCTTAGGTTTGGTCTTTTTATTGTGTCCCATATTTCCTGAATGTTTTGTGTTGAGAATTTGTTGGCTTTGCTGTTTTCTTTGATCTGTTCGTTTATTTTCTCTATGGTGTCCTCAGCATCTGAGATTCTTTCTTCTATCTCTTGTATTCTATTGATTATGCTTGTTTCTGTAGACTCTGCTCGTTGACCTAGATTTTCCATATCCAGCTGGTCCTCAGTTTGTATTTTCTTCCTTGCCTTCATTTCAGTTTTCAATTCTTGAACTGTTTCCATTACCTGTTTGATCATTTTTTCTTGGTTTCCCAGGGTATCATGTACGTATTTACTCATTTCTTCAAACTTTTTGTTATACTTCTCATCCATTTCTATAAGGGCATTTTTTACATGTTGTTTAAGGGACTCTATTGCCTTCATAAAGTCAATTTTTTTCCACTTCTTCTGTGTTAGGTTGTTCAAATACTTCTGTTGTAAGATCATTGGGTTCTGGTGTTTTCATGTTGTTTTTCTGATTATTGGGTGAATTCTTGCCTTGGCGCCTGCCCATTTCCTCCTATTGATCCTATCTAATGGGTCTTTTAAAAACCGGATCAGGTTTCCCTGCTGGCCAAGGGCTCCGCTTACGAAATGCCCTCGCTCTGTTTCCTGGTTCCTGCCGCAGGCCAAGAACCCTCTCACCCCTCCGAAGGGTCTTCAGGACAGGACTAGGCTCCCTGTTTGCCAGTGACCTGGCTAACCAGAGGCCTACCTCTTTGATTTAATTGTAGTAGGGCGATCTGCTCTCCTTATTGCACGCCTGTCACTGCTGCTTGCGTCTGCCTCTGTGCTGGTCCCCCGCCGCTTGCGTCTGCCGCGGTCCCCCAAAGCCTCTTCCTGAATGCGGTGCCTCTCAGCCGCGTCTGGACGCCGCGGCCTCTCCGCCCTGGGTATTTGTTTTTAAATAAGTAGTATTTCACAATCTGAAGATCATGATGAGATACTTTGGTTGTATGAGATGAAGTTGATACCTTGGGGACAAGGCTCATGGCTACCAAACACTAGGCAAGCTTCAATATGACCAATGGTTCTCAAGCGGGAATCGTCTGCTTTTGAGAAGACATCCTGCCATGTCTGGGGACATCCCTGAGTGCAACTTAGGAGCTAGCCATGGGAGTTCCTTAAATGTCATAATAGTCATAGGTCATTCCCATGACAACTTTGATCTGCCTAAGACGGCAGCGGTGTCATCTTGTCCCCTCAGAGCAGCTCTGGACTGGAATACACAGAAACATCTTGTGTAAACCACAGTGGCAGGATTCACACAGGAGGCCCAGCGTTGGGCAGGGGGGTCTGCAAAACATCCCTCTGCGAAGAGAGACTTACAGGTACAAACCAAACTGTCCATGTGGGGTGTTCTGGCCTGTGTCCTACGCTGCAAATTTAGCACCAGGGCAGAGCTAAATCAAGGAATATTTTCATACCCGTGTGATTTTGTGACCGTCTCTCCCAGCCAGATACTCTGAAGTGAGAAGTGAGAATCTCCACTTTCACTTAAGTGACCTGGAATAATCCAAACGAGGGGGCATGCTTCTGGCCCTGGGCTGAATATGGCTGGGCTCAGGTTGAGGAGCTCAAACAACTCTCAGGGATGGGCCTTCCCTCTGACAGAGTCAAATTCAAACAGAGCTCTGAAAGTTGTTTGAGGGGAAGCATGATCCAATGAGAGCTGGGGAGAGCATGGCTGCCCTTCACACTGACTGAGTCCAGGGCTGAGCTGAGTTTGTGGGAGAGGACCATAGATAAGTAGATGGGGGGATGGGCTAGGTACAGAGACACCCCTCCCCCATCAGAAGCAGGAGGATAGAACAAGGCCTCCATCTCATTCTGGCCAGTGTCTGTCTGACCATTCACGTTACTGTAACAGAACTCTACAGGCTGGGAGGCTTATAAACAAGAGAAGCTTCTGATGGGCTGGCAGGGTGGTGTCCCTGTGAAAGACTGCCTTTTGGTGGCCTCCTGAATTCTTATGTTGAACCCTAATCCCAACAGTTGGTGTTCAGAGGCAAGGTCTTCAGAATATAATTAGGCCATAAGGGTGGGGCCCATGTGAATAGTATTAGTGTCCTCATCAGGATACCACAGAACTAGGTGACTTCTCCTGTGATGCGGAGAAACAAGACAGATGTCTGCAACCTCAAAGGCATCCTTCTCAGAACCAAGCAAGACTGGCGCTCCAGTCTTAAGCTTCTGACCTCCAGAAAAATGAAGAATTAATTCTGCTTGTTTGCAACAGTGATCGTTGAATGAGAAATGTCCCGTAAGCTCATCTATTGAACAGCTGATCCCCACTTGGTCTGAGGAGTTTGTGGAACCTTGTTGGAGGAAGTGTGTCACTCCAGGTGACCCCACTTGCAGGTCACCCCTTAACTTCCTGTTCCAGTAGTCTGTTCTATGCCTTCTTCACTGCCACAGACTCTCCCTCAGGAGCTATATGCTCCCAAATAAACTCTTTCCCCCATGAGTTGCTTTTGGTTATGGTGTTTTATCACAGCGGCAGAAAGTAACTGGTACAGCAACCCACAAGATTTACGGTCCTTGGATAGCAGCCCCAGTTGACTCTGCATTCCCTCATCACTTCGGGTTTTTTCTAAACAGCTTTGGGGCCTGGCTTGGGGGCAAAGGGAGGCTGAGTTCCTTGGGCTTCCCATGATCCAACTCCCTGAGCTCTGGGCTTGTTCTTGTCTCTTCATGTATCCTGAAAGAGATACCCTGTGGCACTTCAACACTGTGGCAGGAGGATGAGCTGTTCCATTGGCTTCATGATGCTCCTCCTGCCTATTTCCTATACTAGGAATTCTCTTTCCCTAAACACTGTATCAGAGAGAGAGGAGAGAGAGAGAGAGAGAGAGAGAGAGAGAGAGAGAGAGAGAGAGAGAGAGAGAGAGAACCTCTGACCATACAAATCAGCGCAGCCCCCTCCCAGCTCATAGCACTCACCACCACCTGGAACGACAGAATATGTCTGTATATTCCTTCCCTTCTTTCTGAATCCCGCTGGATTTATGCTTAGTATGGGAAAACCATGTGTCCTGGACATACTCCAGGCCTTCAGCATTGGTTCCTTTCCCAGTGCCCTGAGATGGAGGCTCACCTTCAGAGGGTTCACCTGCTTGGCCTATACCCTTGACAGAGCTCTTTATAGTAGTTATTAGTCCAAATGTGCTTTCTTGAGAGATTTTTTTGATGCTATTTGAATAGCTTGCTGGATAGAATAACATCACCTACTGTGGTGGCTTGAATGAGAAAGGCCTTCCATAGGTTCATGCATTTGAACACTTGGTCCCTATTGGTGATGGTTTTGGGGGGAAGTCGGGGAACATTTAGGAGGTGGAGCCTTGATGGGCAGCACTGGGGTGGGCTTTGAGACTTTAACATTGGCCCTACTTCTCGTTCCCTCTCTGTTCTTTGTTTATGGTTGAAGATGTAACCTCTCAGCTTTCCTATCTTTGCTGCCGTGCCTCCCTGCCCCAATGCTCTCAACTCCCTGGAACTATAAGCCAAAGTAAACTGTTTCATAAGTTACCTTTGGTCATGATGTTTTGTCCTAGCAACAAAGAGTAACAAACACACCTGCCAGTACAAAAAGACAGGCAACGTGAGTAGGGGAAGTGGCCTCATAGAGAGAGAAGATAACCACAACAGGCTTTTCTTTTAAAAAAATAAATCAAGTAATTTAGTTCTACAAACTTGGATAAGCTGTGAAAATAAGGCTTAGTTCCCAGAGGAAGAAAATCACTTTGGTGTCTGGTGTTATCAGAGTATCCAAGCTCATGTAACCTTCACAATGAGCATGGTTTTGATACTGTTTAAACTTTAGAGCTAGTGTATACAGTGGCCTCAGAAGGCTCATACATTATGGGCTCTGCGTTTATGTTGCTTAATCAGATGAGGTCTTGCCTGAAAAACCACATATGTGATTTCTATCAAGAACTAAAAGAGAAGTTGCTTTGTTACTGAGACAGCAATGGTTCACTAATGCCTACATGGCTTTGCCATTTGCCACAAATCTGTGAGAAAAAGCACACACACACACACACACACACACACACACACACACAACCTACTTACTACAATTGCTTGGAAGACTCTTGAGGAAGATGTACTGAGTTGGTTTGTCTCATGAAGGCCAGGAAGCAAGAGGGCCAGACAGGAACATCTTGCCAGCTACCCCTTTCTCCTGCTAGACCCTCTTTTTAATAAAACATCATACAATAAATTTATCAATGGTTTAATCTACTGATTATTTCAGAACCCTTGGGATCCAGTCACTTCCTAATGCCTATCATCTGGCACCTATACCCTCAACATTGAGCCTTTGGAAAACAATTCAAATTTGAACCAAAACTATATGTTAAGTTAGAAGATAAAAGTTCTAAGCTGAGTAATAGTATAGCTACGTAACAGATGCAGTGGTCAGCTTAGTGGGATTCAGAAACAAATATCTGGTCAGGTCTGTGAAGGAGTTTCCAGATTGAGTTAATTGAGGTGGGAAAGACATAACTCGTCACTTTGATATACTGAACCCTCAGCTAAGAAACTGCCTGCAGCATACTGAGCTGCAGGTAAGCCTATGGGGCATTTTCTTCTTAATGTTTGACAGGGAAGGGCTCAGACAAAGAGAGAGACAGGCAGACAGGTAGGCACGCATGCATACATGCATGAGCGCACGCGCGCACACACACACACACACACACACACACACACACACACACACACACGACTTGGCCATAAGTGCCTTTACCTGCTAAATCATCTCATTGACTCCTGTCAGTTACTCAAAACTTTAAAAATTTTAGCCGGGTGGTGGTGGTGCACACCTTTAATCCCAGCACTTGGGAGGCAGAGACAGGCAGATCTCTGTGAGTTCAAGGCCAGCCTGATCTACAGAGTGAGTTCCAGGACAGGCTCCACAGCTACTGAGGAACTCTATCTCAAAAAAAAAAAAGCCAAAAAACCCGAACAACCAACCAACCAAACAAAAAACACCACCCCCCCAAAAAAAAATCCACAAAATCCAAAAAACAAAACAAAACAAAAAAACTTTGAAAATTTTTGTTTTACCTTTTGTTTGTGTGAATATGTACATACATGTGTGTGTGAGAGATCAGGTCTATCTTGGGTGTCTTTCTTTTTTATTGATTTTATTGAGCTATTCATTTTTCTCTGCTCCCCTCCCTTCCTTTCTTCTCCCCTTCAACCCTCCCCATGGTCCCCATGCTCTCAATTTACTCAGGAGATCTTGTCCTTTTCTACTTCCCATGTAGATTAGATCCATGTATGTATCTCTTAGGGTCCTTATTGTTGTCTAGGTTCTCTGGGATTATGATTTGTAGGCTGGTTTTCCTTGCTTTATGTTTAAAAACCACTTATGAGTGAGTACATATGATAATTGTTTTTCTGGCTCTGGGTTACCTCTCAATCAATATGATGTTTTCTAGTTCCATCCATTTGTCTGCAAATTTCAAGATGTCGTTATTTTTTCTGATTGGCTAGACGGTGATGCTCATGGAGCTCCTGGATGTCCTGACTCTTGTCTCTCTGCCTTACTTACTATACTGTGGAATAGTGGCAGAGAACAGACAAATACATTTGGTCATAATTATTTCTAATGTTTTTTTCGTGTTCATGAAGAACAGATTATCTTAAACATTAGAACTAAAAAATGCCACAACGAGCAAGAACTGGTCTCCAGGGTGACACGGGACCACGGGGTCCATGCGCCTTCGCTCTTCTTGCATATGGGCCAAACCCAGTATGTTTTTGTCTGCGGGAAGGTGAGAGGACCACAGAACAGGCAGAGGAACTAGCAAAAACCTTTACAGAGGTGGAGTGAATTTTCTCATCAGTATCTTCCAGCAAAGAGGGCCTCCTTAGCAAGCAGCCGTGGGGCTGATCACACAGCTGAGCCGCAGAAGGAGCCAATCAGAAGGCGGCTTTAACAACCTTTGAACTCGCATTAGCCACTGTTTGAGTCTGCTGGAACATTTTGTAAACTGGAAAAAGCAGTTCCAGAGCGTCTCCTATGCCATGCAGTTTATCTTCGGATGAACAGGAGTGACAAGAAAGACCTCCTCCCTGGGGGTCTGGACAGCAGCTCTCTGCCATAATCGCTTGCTCAACAGAGAGCTGAAGAGTGCGAACAAACTGGGAGGCCCATGGTTCCTAAATCACATTGCCTTCACCACGCTGACCCGTTGCTGGAGACAATTGCGCTACACTTTTCTTGATGGACTTTTAATTTCACAAATATTTCGTCAATCTGATTTAGACTTCTGGAAAGAACTGCAGTCTCTTGGCAATGAAATAAAGACAAAGAACCCTTGGCTTCATCCATCTAACTGTGCTGTCAAAGTGGTGGGAAAAAAAATCACAAAAGTAGCACATTTAATAACTCCATTAGGCTTCTTCCATGCACACAATACAATGCAAATAGAAAAATTTCCAACAGCCTAGTTTTTCTTCTTCTTTTTTCCTGAAAGGGTCTTTTGTACCTGTCACTCAGATAAATAAAAGAACTTTGATCTACTGAGTTTTCAGTAAATGATTTTGGAAATTTATTGCTTCAACTTTACTTTCTGTAGACTCAACCTCTGTAAGGAATTGTCTTTTCAAAGAATTAAAATGTAAAGTGTGCTATCCTGAAATTGCCAGGTGAGAGTGATTATCTGGGTGCCCCATGTATCTTCAAAGCTTTCTTTGCATTTTCATTTTAAACAGTGTCTACTGCATATACTAGTAAGTCATTCGGAATTGGTTTAATACTATGTCTGCCCTAGGGCTTGTGACCATAGCCATGGGTTCTTGCTGTCGAACAGAGCCAGATGTGTGTTCTTTCTTGTGGATCTGACCTTAAACCCTGGGGGAAAGTGGTTGTTTACTCCCCTAACCTTCATGCCACTGTTACCTCAGGTTGGTCCTTCTTGTATCTTATAGAACACACAGCTAGGTAATATTGATGCTTACTGTTCTACTCCAGTAGTGTACGTAGCACCTTCCAGCTCTATGAAAGATGGTCTGTAGAGATGAAGCTTCCAGGTAAATGCCAACATCAATTTCTCCATGTTCTATGGCTCAAGTATGTGGTTTCTTTAGCGATAGACTCTTACTGTGAAGTTCTGAAGGGTAACCAAGAGCAATGAACTCTTATGGTGCAGTTCTGAAGGGTAACCAGGAGCAATGAACTCTTATTGTGCAGTTCTGAAGGGTAACCAGGAACAATGACAATAAGCCATAATATCTGAGAATCTACGGGACCTCACCAACAAATCAAAAGAGGAATCCTATCTCCAGTACTGTACATTTTATCTGTCCATCTGTATATAAAGTACATCTGTGATATATAGTAGGGGCATTGTTGCTCTGTAAGTTAACTCATTTAAACTTTTTTTGTATATGTATATGTTTATATTTTAGGAAGCTTCTGCAGCAGGTTTTCGTATGACTCTTTCAGGAGATCTTTAGTGTTACAGAGACACTCAACTGGTCAAGAGAATAAGCTGCAGAGGGCTCAGGCCTACATGGAACACCTATATCACACTCTCCACACAAGACTCAGGGATCATGGAGAAGAGGGGACAAGCCGGGCAATGGTGGTGCATGCTTTTAATTCCAGCACCCAGGGAAGCAGAGGCAGATGTATCTCTGTGAGTTTGAGGCCAGCCTGGTCTACAGAGTAAGTTCAATGACAGCCAGAGATACACAGAGAAACCCTATCACGAAAAACAAAGAAAGATAAAGAAAGAAAAAAAAAGAGAGAGGACAGAAATCCTGCACAGGTAGGAAGCAGGGGATGGCTATAATAAAGCAGGGTTTTCCAGTCATAACAGAACTGTTGCAGTGTGAACTCACAGTGGTTTATGACATACACAAGACCAGTACAAGCTCAAACCAGACAGAGAAAATCCTAGCATAGACAGGGGTGGTGGGAAGTCATGAGCCCATCCCTAGCTGAGAAGCTTTTGGTAATTTATAGCTTACAGGATAGGGAGAATTAGTTTTCTTTAGAGACGTGGCTCCTGTTGGTCAAACATGTTTATTGGATGATCACACACCCGAGAGTATATAGACAGCACCAACTGGATTTGACAGCTAGAAAGAGAAACTGAGGACACAAAGTCAGGTGGGCATAGAATAGGGGGTGGATCCAGGAGGACTTGAATATGAATATGATCAAAATAGTGTATGAAATTCTAAAATAATTCATTAAATATGTTTTAAAACCTGGATCAAATATGGGTTTTTTTTCTTTCCTTCAGTTATATTGTTGTACCTCTTTTGGGATTTATATTTCTGTTTATGAAATCTGGAGATGACACTGGGGTTGAGGAGATGTCTCAGCAGTGAAGGGTACCAGCTGTTCCCGCAGAGGACTAAAGTCAGCACTCACAATATGTGGCTCACAACCGCCGGTAATTCCAGCTCTCTCACACACATACGTGCAAGTTAAAATAAAGGAAATTTGGAAGTGGAAAGTGAAAGATGACATCCATCCTCACAGACGAGAATTCCTAAGTACAATGTTTTCTTAAAGGTCAACGTCCTGTACATAATTAGTAACCCAGAACACAGCTATGCACTGATAACTAAGTGTGTAGCCAATATAACCATTAAAGTGTGTGTTTGCTATTATCAATGCTTCTCTTCAAAAGTAATTCTCTGTGTTTACTTACAGTATTATTTGGTGATTGCTATTTTCGTCTGTATAACAGACATTTCATTTAGAGACTTTTTGCTAAAGGAAGTAAGATCCTAGAGTTGCTTAGTTAAAAGCTTGCCTTGATATTAGTACTAATAACATCAGCTTTCCTGTTTAATGACTTTAGCTAGTTATTTTAGCTATTTCTAGTTGTCGTTTTTGCACGAAATGGGTGCAGTTTATTTACACATGAACTGGCTGTAGAATTAAACATCATACTGGGTATTTTAGGCTGTGCAGATGAGAGTGGCTCTGTGGTCACCTTCAATGATGTCACTGTGGTGTAGGAGCAACCACATGCAGCACAGGGCATACAAGTTGTTCTGCCTCAGCAACTGTTTGTATGGAACTAGACTTCCAAATTATTGAGCAAAAATATAATAAAGTGGATGATTCCCTGAAGTCAAAGTGAAAATGAACATCAAACATTTGAACATATGCTTTCTGTGACCAGCAGTTGGTAAGATGCCAAATATAAAATAAAGATGTGATAGCTTGCTGATTAGGTTGGGATAGGAGTAAATTGATAGTATTTAATTCCAGTGAAGGGACTTGTTAGTGAGTCTGAACTGGCATACAACTTAAAAAAAAAAAGAATTTGGTGCTGCCTATAAGAATAAAAAAAAGAGGCAAATTTGAAATGATGAATTGTTGTGAAATATTATTTTAAGATGTGTTCCATTTGTTTATGCTGTGGAACATTTGTTTAATGATGCAAAGATGTATTGCCTTTCTTTATGTTGCATTTGTTTAACTCTGTGAAGCTGTGTTACAGTGCCTGTCTGTCATACCTAATAAAGAGCTGAACAGCCAATAGAAAGGCAGGAGAAAGAATAGGCGGGGTTGGCAGGCAGAGAGAATAAATAGAAGAAGAACATAAGTGGGCGCCAAGGAACAAGAAAAAGAAGAGGACTCCAGTCGCCAGCTCCCCGGCTGCACAGCCAGCCATAGAGTAAGAGTGAAGACAAGATTGCAGAAGAAAGAGAAAGATAAAAGCCCAGAGGCAAAAGACAATTGGGATAATTTAAAGTTAAGAAAAGCTGGCTAGAAACAAGCCAAACTAAGGCTTGTTTATAATTTATAATTAAGAATAAATTAAGAACATTTACAATTAAGAATAAACTTCTGTGTGTGATTTATTTGGGAGCTGGGTGGCAGGGTCCCAAAGAACAGAAAGTCAAAAGAGTAAAACACAGTCAACGACAATGAATTACCTATACATTAAAGGAACAAGATACTTTGTATCAAAACTTATGAGGTACAGGCAAAGCTGTATTCTTAGGAAACTTACAGTCTTACGAATGTTTTCATCTTAAGCCAGGTTTGGTGGCACGTACCTTGAATCCCATCCCTTGGGAGGCAGAGGCAGGTGGATTTCTGTGATTTAGAGGCTAATCTGGTCTACACAGTGAGGTACAGGACAGCCGGGCCTACATAGTGGGACCTTGTCTCAAACAAACAAATGACAAATAATTAATAAGAAAGCTTGTGTCTTCTGCGTGAACCTCACGGTTGCTGTTCGCTTGTGTGTCCCCGCACCTTGTCAGTCAGCGCAGTTCTCAGTTCTCGTCGGAGAAGCTTCTTTCTGCCGCAGACAGCAGTTGCAGCTACAATTAACCGCAGAGAATCAAAGGTGAGAGGGGGGCTGCTGTCGGGTGGGGGTGGAGATGAGATGGGAGAAACGATTTCTTAAGGTCTCTTTTCTGTTGTTTTAACAATCCTTCAACATCGCTTGGCAGTTTATGGCGGTAAACGAGGTTAGAGTGTGCATTTCCACATCCTGGAAATGGCAGCCTTGCCGTGAATCCAGGCTGGGAGCTGCAAGGGATAAATGTGAGGATTCTGTCTTCTGTCAGCCTGTCTCTTTAGCGATGAACACACATCTGCTGTCTCTTCCACCTAGCGATTACCCCAGCCTACGGGCTCCTATGAATCAGTTCTGCTAAGTCATCTCTCACAGCCAAATCAGTGTGTGACGAGACCCAGATCAAACAGTCCCTGTGCGAACGGGAAGCAGCCAAGTGAGAAGAATGAAATTTTGTCTATACGGGGCCTAGGAAGGAGTTCCTTTCCCTGTCCACCTGCTTCTCAGACCTCTACCTCATCAAGACTTCCCTGTGCCTCCACACACAGAATCGGGATAAGGGAGTGCCAGGCTTTGTATAGTGTATTTTCATTTAATTTAATTCTTCCGACATTATTTTACAGTAGTCTTTGACATGGTAGGGCTGCCAAGGGAAGGAGAATCAGGCAAGGCTGGTTCACTGCCTCTTCTGCCTCTCAGATGGGCCCAGGAGTGGCTCAGTTTCTGTTATCCTCTCCAGATCAGGCCTTCTCTTCCAAGAGGCTGGATTAGCCCCATGCCAGTAAGAGGCCAAAGAGAGTTATGGTTATCATATATATAGACTTTGCCCTGACTTTTTTGGGAATATTCACCCTGGGAACGTCAGAAAGTCAACTCCAGAATGTCACAGGGCTCAGTTCTCTGTGTGGCTTAACTCCCTCCCGGATGTGGTCCCCAGCAGGCTTGTGAGGCCTGGAGATTTAGATCCCATCAGAAATCCAAAACCTGTAAACACAGGGACAGCAGTCAGAGGAGGGATGTGAGAAACTCAAAAATGAACAACAAATGCAGGGAGAGAAAGGCCAGACCTGCCGGACTGGGGCTTTTCCCGACTGTGGAGAGGGGTTCAATCCTGCTCTTAAACCATATGGCATCCTGAACATGAGCCGGGGACAGGCTGGGAGGTACTTGGCGGCTGACCATGGAAACATAAACGCAAGGCATTTTGTTTCCTTGCGTGTGCTTTTTTTCTTTTTAAATATTTACTTTTTGCGTTTTGCCAGGACAGAGTTTCCATCCCATATGCAGAACAGGCTGTCTTTGCAAATGGGGGGTGGGCAGGGGCTGGAAAGAGGCAGCTTGACTCTAAGGACTTGTAATAGGATTCTATCTCATCCAGGGGCTGTTTCACCCCCCTTCCCAGGGCAGTGCTGAGCAGAGACCTGCTGCACGCCTGGCGTGTGGGTCTGGTGGGTTCTGGAATAAAGGGTAAATGTTACTGCTCTCCGCTCTTGCTCCCTTCCCGAGATTTCGTGCCACACCCATGGAGCAACCAGGGAGAAAGCCCACAGGCTGGTAGGAAGTGCATAGGCATTCAGTGGGTAGTCCCCTGCCCTTCCAAGTCCCCACTAGGACGGAGGCCAGTGTGGTGAGCAAACCATACTGGAAGAGACAGAGTCTCTTTGGCTTGGAGGCTGCCGATGGGTCATTGTTCACAAAAATCTCCACTGAAGAGGCAGGTATGGGGAGAAAGGTGGCCAGGTGTTTGGGTGGCAGATGGGGCAGAAGCTTAAGGAGAGAATAGGGTGCTGGCCAATTCCAAAACGAAATAGAAATGTACCATATAAAAATAAATAAGTTAGTCCTGGGCCGTGAGCCATGTTTGAACCAAAATAATATAAGCAATCAAATGCTCCCTCTGGTTCTCTCAGGCTTGCAAACACATCACTTAGCAGAAGATGGAAGTTCTGTCATGAAGGACAGTGGTTGCACAATGCTGACCACGTGGTTGGAAGGCAGGCTTAGAACTGGCAAAAAACAGATGTTCTGAACTAAAAATATTCAATCCTGGCATTTCCTCCTCCATTTATTGTGAGGGCTGAGGGCTGGGAGAAGCGTCCCAATATTCTCAGGTCATCTATGAGCCCTTCCATTTGTTCAACATGCAACCAAAAGAGAATTCAACTTCAGAGGGGTGTGTGTGAATATTTAGACAGAGATGTGGCCTCAGTCTGAGACTGACTCACCAGGTCTGAGTCAAACCCTAGATTATCCCTGACAAGTTTCTAGGAGATGCTGATGCTGGTGTGTGGACCACACCGGAGTCATGTTGTTCTCATTTGCCTACCTGGCACTCTTGTTACATTGCTTAGTTGGAGTGGCTAGATTCTAGCATTTATTATTATTTTGTGTGCATGTGTGCGTCCACACTCATATGTGCGAAGGTATGCACATATTAGTACATATGCATGTGGAGGCTAGAGATTAATACTGGGTGTCTTCCCTTATTACTCTCTACGTGATGTTTTGGGTCTCTCACTAACCTTAGAACTCACTGGTTCAGCTAGACTGCCTGGCTGCTGAGCTGCAGCAATTCCATTGTCTCTATCTCCCTGGAATTATAGACACATGCTGCCCAGCTAGGCTTGTATGTGGGGTGCTGGGGATGCAAGCTCAGGTCCTCATATCTGTGCAACAGTTAGTTTACCTATTATTAGTTAGGGTTACTGTTGCTATGATGAAATACTATGACCAAAAGCAACTTGAGGAGGAAAGGATGTATTTTGCTCACAGTTCCTTATAACAGTTCATCATCAAAAGCAGAATGCATGCCGGGCAGGAACCTGGAGGCAGGAGCTGATGCGGCAGCCATGGAGGAGTGCTGCACACTGATCTTCTCATCACTGCTCGCTCAGCCTGCTTTCTTATAGAGCCCAGGACCAGCAGCCCAGGCAGGGTCCCACCCACAATGGGCTGAACCATCCCCCATCAATCACTAATTAAGAAAATGCTCTACAGGCTTGTCTACAGCCCAGTCTTACGGAGGCATTTTTTTAATTGAGTCTTCCTCCTCTCAAATGACTCTAGTTTCTGTCAAGTTGACGTAAAGCTAGCCAGTAGACCTACTTAGCTATTCCCCCAGTTGCTGGCATAGCTGGATGCTGAGGCCCCAACCTCCAAATCACAGTGCTGTTCCTGCCAATCATGGCATTACATCAGCTGAGGTCCGAGTTGAATCCCCCCTGACACCATCCTCTCCACAGCTACCATCAGCAACTAGAGCCGGCACACAGTGAACCCTGATTCGGTAGAACTAAAACCCAGATTTTATCTGAGACAGGCTGTTAACTGGGCATGGAGAACTGTCTGTGGATTTTATCTGAGTTTCTTCCCTGCTCTGAGAGGGATGGATGAAGACAGCCATTCTCAGTGGAGCAATCCTTAGATGCTCTATCTAGTCTGCTTGGCTTACTGTAGCAAAATGCCATGGGCTGGGCCGCTTAAACAAAAAAAAAAAAATATTTCCCACAGTTCTAGATATTGGGAGGTCCAAGGCCAAGGTGCTGGCCCATGCTCTTCCTAGCAAGAGCCTTCTCCATGACTTGGAGATGTCTGGTTTCTCACTGTGCTGGCCTGGAAGTTCAAGTCCAACCTGATCACAGGTCTAGTTCCCCTTTTCTTCTTGGTGTGCAGGTAAGCTACTTTTCACTATGTGTTTGCACGGTCTTCTGTGGGTAGCATGTGTCTAGTATCTTTACATGGAAGGGCACTAAACCCACCATGGGGCTCCCTTCTTGTGATCTCATCTAAATCTAATACCTACTTTCAAATATTACCACGTAGTGGGTTAGGGCTTCAAAATGCAAAAGGCATAGGAACAAGTTAGCACATCACATGTATAAGTAGCCTGTTGGCTTTTTATTTTTAATTAATTAATTAATTTGTTTTTCAAGATAGGATTTCTCTGTGCAACCCCAGCTGTCCTGCATCTTGCTCTGTAGACCAGGCTGGCCTCAAACTCAGAGATCTGACTCCCTTTGCCTCCCAAGTCACTGGGGTTAATGGTGTGTGCCACCTTGCTCACCTTTTTGGCTTTTTGAAACACAGACTTCTAGGTTCTACCTTCCGAGAGCCTGACTGATTCTGAAGAGGATCAAGGTGCTCTTTTTTTTTTTTTTTGTGGATACCTGCTTGATCCTTAGATTCTTTGGGGTAGAAGACCTAAGTTCTTGCTGACTGAGCTCCCGTGATTGGTCAGTGAGGGAGCTGCAGGGTCACCTCAGCCCATCTCTCTCTGTAACGACTAACAAGAACACTGGACAAAGAGCCCAGGGAGAGGCTTGAGGTTTATTAGTATGCCCCAAACCTAGCACCAGCAGCCAGGCACGCAGTAGGCACATAATCAGTGTTTATTGAGGGTCTTGCTTGGGACCCGTTTTAATTTTCAGAAGTCTTTGAAAGATTCAGATAATCTTTAGGGAGTTCTCATAGGGGCTGTGTGACATGATTTAGGGGAGAGCCATCCAGCTGCTTTGTTTTCACCCACCAGCAGGCTTCAACAACAGTAGGGACATTCGCGTTTCCCCAGCTCTCTGAGCAGCAGAAAGCAAAACAACTTGCGCTGTGACCAGAAAATGAACACGAGCAAGCACAAAGAGCAAAGCGCAGAGCTGGTCCTTTGAGCCCTCGGCCAGCTGCTTCCTCCATCCTCCTGCTGACTGCGGGGCCAGTGAAAGGAGCCAGTCAGAAGTGGTGCAGGATTTACAACCCAGAGGGAAGTGGGGCACCTTGCTCCCCTCTTTCAATCCCAGGAAGAGTAAGGAAGTCAGGAAAGGGAAGGCGGGGTAGGAGGGTTAAGTATGAGGCTGCAAAAGATGATACAAAAGTACTAGGAATGGCGTGGAACAAGGCAGAAAATTCCTGGACAGGTCATGAGATGTTGCCACTTACCTGAAAGGCCAGACAGACTGGACTATTGGTGACAGCCGTGAGCAGCTAGTCTCTTAAGTGGCATAGGGCTTTCCAGGCTTGGAGACAATCCAGTTTATAATTTTTTTTTATTACTTTACAATTGCACAAGATGGAGCCATATTCAGTAGAACCATGCCTTGACTTTTTATTTTAATTCATTTTTTAAAAAGATAAGGTCTTATGTAGCCCAGACTAGGCTTGAGCTTGCTATTCAAGAATACCATTAAACTTTGATGCCCCTGCCTTCACCTCTTGAGTGCTGGGGTCATCATACCCAGTGTTATACAGTTCCTTGGACCAAACACAGAGCTTCTTGTGTATAGGGAAGCACTCTACCAATATGAGCTACACCTCCAACTCTGACTCTTTATTTATTTATTTACTATAGCACCTCACTCTGTAGCCCTGGCCTTTAACTTGCTACTCAGAGCAGACCAGTGTTGAATTTACAGAGATCTGCCTGGCTCTGCCTCTGAGTGCTGGGATGAAAGGCCAGTGCCATTAAGAAATATGCTTGGCCCAACCCTCAATTTTAACTTTCCATAAATCTGCAAGCTTCCAGCCGGCTACTGGAACATAGGGGAATTACGTGCTGTGCTGTGCTGCTCTGATGCTCAGTCAGGTGACCACGCTTGGAGTTTTGCAAGCTCTCGGTAGTGCATGCTGTTTCTCTGTGTCCTCACCAATGTTTGAGTTTGGGAGGAGATCATTGTTTCTTTGTCTTCCCATTTTCTTACCAGCTAACATAAAGGGTGCCAAGTGGTTTCTCAAGACTCCTGTGGTTTAGACTTGTATTTCCATAAAAATGTTGTACCGAGTGGATTCTCTTGTGTTTGTCATCCATTTGCCTGTTAACTTTGAAGGAATATCTATTCAAATCCTTTATGTATAAAAATTCCTCAAGGAGCTAAGCCTAGAATTACCATATAGTCCAGGAATATAAGAAGACCTTAATTCAGCCCCCAGAATCAATACTAAAAGGATGGATATGGTGGTGTCCAGCTTGGAATCTCAATCAAATCCCTGGGCATCTGGACCAGCCAGCTTAGCCTAAAACCAATGAGACCTTGTCTCAAAGTGAGTTCCTGAGGAATCACACCTAAGGCTGTCCTCGGCTCCCCATATTCATATATACATATATGCAGATATACCTCACACATACACACCTGTACACATACACACATGAACGCACTAATTATTTAATTGATGATAGATTAAAAATGACTTAATGAACAAAGCTTCTGAAAGATGGAGACATGAATTCGTGTTCATGAGAACTTGAACTCTGAGACTGATGCACAGCAGAGTGAAACTGGAGATTCATGCTTCACGAATTCATATAAGGACGGAAATATCCATCAATGGGCCACAACCAGAAGGAATGCTAGTCCTTATGCACTATAATTTCTGCATCTTTTAAGGCAGCAAAATTACATCCAGGAAGTCAGACACGGATCTAAAAACACGCAGATGTCCCAGGGCTGGGTTTAGAACCCACACCTAAGTTCCTACTTATTTGTTCTCTTAATACAACTGTGTCGGATTTCACTGTGGGACATACTGCACTAGAAATGATAGGTGTCAGTTATGACTTTCCACCTGCAGCCAAAACACGTGAATTAATGGTAAAAATAACTCTGAACATTTAAAGTAGCAGGTCTGTGGATGTCAATATTTTCGTGCAGGATGAGCAGGGATATAGATGACTGTGGAATAAACAGAGACCACCCAAGGAGAGCAAGCAAAGGCTGTTTATTCAAAGCTTGCTGCAGTGGGGAGGAGGCCACCAGGGCCTGCATTTGGCAGCTACTCAAAGGCCAGCAGAGAAGGGGAGAAAGTCTACAGTGGAATCCGGGAAGGTTCCAGGTGCTCTCTTAGGGCAGACTGCTGGGGAGGTTGCACACAGCTGAGGATGGGTTAGGTGCTGCCTGGCTTTCCCTAATAACTCCTAAACTGGAAGTGGGAATAAAACTGAGGAAACTTGTCAGTAATTCAAATCCAGCTGCTTTGGAGCTGATGGGTCACAGGGGTTGTTGTCTGGAGCTGCTGCTGGAGACGGGTCTGATTTCCCTGCAAATCTGACTTGAAGAAGGCTGGCTTCCTGGGATGGCTTCTGTAGGTCACGGGCTGGCATTCTGGGCCAGTTGCTGCAGACTGGCTTCAACCCCTGTGCTTATACCTAGGGAAATTGTGTCTAGTTCTCTCCATTTGTTCCTTACAAGTTCCAAGGTCCAGAGAGGAATGCAATCTGTGTCCAGGTCCCATCTTCTGAGACAGCGCTTCTGTCATGCACAGTATCTCCATAGCTTTCTTTAAGCCCCTACTCTTCTCTCAATCTCCTGTTTAAAAAGGTGTTCACGAAAGGCTTTTACATCTTCCAGTGTCTTCCTCAATTTTTTAAAATTGCTTGTTTGTAGAGGTCTTTCGTTTACTTGGTTGGGCTAACTCCGACGTATTTTATTTTATTTATTTTTTTGTGGCCGTTGTGAATGACATTTCCCCCTGGTTTCTTTCTCATTATGTCTGACATTGGTATATAAAAAGGTTGCTGATGTTTGGGTGTTAATTGTGCCCTCCCACTTTGCTGAAGTTTGTGGCTAGAGCCACCAGGATCTTACTACAGCCTGTGGCATCTGCAAACAGGGACATTTGACTTCTCCTCTGTTTGAATTACTTCTGCCTGCTTCTCCTACATTACTGCTCTCGCTAAGACTTTTATCACTGTGGTGCACAGGAGTAGAGAGAGTGTTCACTCTTGTCCTGTTGCCGGTCTTAGTGGGGAATGCTTTGACTTTTTCTCCGTTTAGCACGTGTTGGCTGAGTTCACTGTATATAACCTTCATTATGTCCAGGAGTGCTGCTTCTACCCCTTGCCTCCCAGGGACTTTTATCATGACAAGTGTGCCTGGTTTGGCCCTCTCAGCTGACCTCTGGCCCTCCATGAACCATGCCTTCCCTGCTCCGGCTGGTGTTCCTACCTCCCCAGATTTGTCCTGAGTTCCCAGGATGTCCTCATTTCTATTCTCCAAATCCTGCTCGGAGTTTCACGTTTCAATGCAGAACCTGTCTCTTGCAGGAGGCTTTTCCTCACAACTCGGCATGTGAGGTCAGAAGTCAATGTTGGGTGTCTTCCTCAATTGATCACCTTAAGTTTTGAGAAAGGGTCTTTCACTGAACCGGGAGCTCACCAGTTTGGATAAGATGGTTAGGCTGTCTCTATGAGAACAGGGGGTATATACAGTCCACCTGTACAGCCCCGCCTTCTTGTGGTCCATGAGTTTTATTCTTTGAATTCATGAGACAAAAACCTGGAGGCCACCGACTCAATGAAGTTTTGTGTTATGGTGTAGGTTTACCACCCTGATACACGCATGCGTATTAATGTATGTGTGTATGGGTGCTATAGTTCAACTTTAGGGGTCTTTTCTTGATTTTTTTTTTTTGAGACAGTCTCTCCTTTGATGCTCCTGCCTCTAATTCTTCAATGTTAGACGGCAGATGCATGCTGACATGCTGGGCTTGTTTACACAGGGCTCTGGGGATGAGCTTTGGGTTCTCATGACGGCATGACAAGCACTTATGAAATGAACCATCTCCCCAGACCTGAGAGATCCAATTTTTCAGGAGGAAAGAACACTACAAGCTTGGGACTTATTTTTCTAAGTTTGCTTGGTCTCTTAGCCCCAAAGCACCAGGGCAAAAAGGGTCTGGGGAACAGTCTCAAGGACTGGAACAACAAACCCCTTTTCCACAGGGCAGAGAATGATTTCCTATGTTTAGAGGAGTTTATAGCCATGCTATTTTTCCTTCCTTTCTTCTTCTTATCCAGCTTCCTCCTCATGCAATAAAGGAGATCAGCTTAACTACAAGGCCTTCTTTCTGATGCAAGTCCATCTCTAGGAAAGGGACCCTGCTTCGAGGGACACATAAAACTAAGCAGTAAAACAGAAAACAGAATACAACACATGCCACCCACAGTCACCTCTGGCTGGCAGGACACTTTTCAGGCTGGTCCATCTGCACTGTGATAAGAGCAAAGTGATGTCAGCCTAATTAGCCAGGCTAATGTCTGGCTTCCTGGAGAGAGCTTTTGTGAAATAATTGGCTGCCTTGGGGTTAAAATGCAGTAATTACAGGTTATTTTTTTTTAAAGCTGAACGATATAAACAGCTATTGAATTCTTCAAGCTCCTGAGCCAATCATGGGACAGACTTCTCTTTGTGTCCCAGAACTGCAGTGGGTATTTTGACAGGTGATTTCAATATCGTGTAGCTATTTATTTATTCTGGTTTGAGGACATAAACACAAACATCTTGGGCTACGATTTTACACATTCTCCAACAGAGTGAGTGCCAGGGAGAAGAGATGGCTTCAAACAGCAAGAAGGTCAGTGGATATTCTGGGCTGAGACAGAAATTCCATCAAGTTTTAAAACCAACAGAACTGAATGATCCATGCAGGCCAGCTTCCCTTTTCTTGAGTTGTTTGTTTATTTTTGTTTTCCTGTAAAAATCAACAGCCAATGGGTCCAGAAAGGCCATGGGAAGAGCCTAACATTTGGAAACATCGTTCTATTCTGGCTTGGAGGCAGTGTGGAGGTTGGTCGAAGCAGTTAGCCGATTTCTTTCCACCCTGGTTGTGGTGGGAGTGGTTGATCCGGCAGAGGACAAAGCAGCTGGTGTGGGTACCTCAGGTAGAAAGCAGAGAATATTCTAAAACTGAAATAAGCACTTAGTGCCTTCCTGTCATTCCCTTCCCGGAGCTGAATGGCCCTAGCACCTCCAAGGATGAGTTCTGTTCTGGGTCCAACACCACCAGCAGCGGCCAGAGGACAGATTTGAGATGTAGCTTCAGGACCTGCTGCTACCTCTTAGTCAAGCCCAGTATTCAACTCAATCCCCAGGAGGTTTTTATGCATATTTTAGCTGGCTCCAGCTACCCGATGTTGGGGTTTGCTCCAGACAGCAGTGGCTCATTTTGAGGACCTCATTAGAAGGTCAAGAAGTCAAGGCAGTAAGTACCAGGGCAAGAAAAGCTGCAGTTCAGTATTTCCAGAGCTGGGATTTGGGGGTAACTACATCGAGACTTCAGTGGTTTACCCCTGGAAATCTGGACATACTTCTTCACTGAGCAGCTAAACAAGGAGACAGGCTCTCTGTGTCTCCCTGTCCAGAGACAAAAAAGTGTGTGAATGAGACATGGCCATTACTCCTCTTCCCCAAACAAGATTTTTTTTCTTGGAAACACATATGAAATACATATATTTTAGGACCCACCAAACATGAAACTCTGATCTCTGTCTCAGTGTTTCCACACACCACAGTGACTTGGAGTGTCTGTTCCCCAGGATTGGGTGGAGATCTAGGTAGGGAATAGGTCAGATTAATTTTACAGTCATCAAAAGCATCTCATGATGTTCTGTAGAGGTGGCCTGCAGACACCCTGGTTTGTCTTTAGACACTAGTGGGGGACTTACAGACTGTCTCAGGACAGAGATATGGCACATGGTATATTTAACCGTGTAGAGACAGATGCTCACGGCACCCATATCATTATGTTGCATAGTTTGTATCGATTACCATACAAGTGAGCACTGATAACGAACTCATCCATCTCTAAGGGAAAGGAAAAAAAATAGGATTAAAATCCAGTATTTGCCTTATTTTGATAAGGGTCAGCCAGGCTGTGGTTGGGAAAGGGGTGGTTTGGCAGGGGTCAGGAAGTGCCCACTGGAGGCTGTTGTAGTGAGGGTGAGGAGGCCACAGAGAGTGTTGGCTGTGGTGATGGGACACCATCACACGGTGGATGGAGATCTGTTCAGAAGTGGTATCAGTAGGACTAGGTTTAGCTTGAGGAGCAAAGCGAAGGGTTTAGACTCTAAGAGGTAAACATAAATAGTGGAGCGCTTACTTAGCATACGTGAAACTCTGGGCTCCATTCCCCGTACCTCATAAACTGGGTTTGGTGGCCCATGTCTACAATCTCAGGGGACATAAAGACGGGAGGATTGGATGATCTAGGTCATCCTTGGCTGCATAAGCAAGTTCAAGATCAGCCTAGGATGCATGAGACCCCCAGCAACAGTGTTTAACTCAGAAGCACTCTCACTGACTGGATAACACACAGACAAGTATTACATATCTGCTATTGAAGTTTTAGATAACCATAGTCAAATATTACATATCCGCTATTAAAGCATTCATTCTCCTCTCTTGCCACCCAAGCCACGGATGAGAGGGGAGCTGGGCCATGATACCTGTGCTGCAGGGGAGGAGGGTAAGTAAAACTTAGGAAGAGGACCTGAGGTCTCGGGAAAAGTGGCCGCAGCTGTGTGCTGGAGCTCGTCTTCCTGACTGCACAGCCCCTGGCCATCACAGCTCTCTTTCTCAACTTGATGACCAGACTCACCCGGGCTTCCTGTTATGAGGAAAGCCAGCTCTACTGCAGACACGCTGGTGCAGCGAGAGGTCCCAGAATGGCTATTTCCACAGTCCTGGTCACCAGCTAAACTTGGGGAATTTTTACAAAATGTAAATACTTTCCTCGTGGTCTTTGGGGCAAGAATGACTGGCTCCCCGGCTGGCACCTCTTTCCCTGTCTGTCTCTAACCTCCAGGCACAGATCTTCATGTCTGTCAGCCACTTCAAATACCCCATATTCCCAGGACACCCTTCCTTGGGATGTCAGTGCTGTTTGCCTGGGGATGAGATAGAGGCCACCCTCCAGCGACTGCCTCCCTGTCTACTCGCTTTCCTGAACTTCCAGAGAGTCCTTTGAGATGTATCCACTTGCTGGCCTAGAGAAAGGCATGGGAAAACCTTCATTGTCACTGTGCCCTGGCCTTAGGTAGAAGGTAGAAGACATTTCCTGGGTAGGAAGGTAGGAGCCTGCTCGGGAGCTGTTGTGGGCTGGTCAGGGGGAGTGGAGATGACTGGGAGGTCCTTGCAGGAGGGTTTGGGCTGCTCCCTGGGTGGGCCCAGCCAGCAGAGCCTCACTGTATTGAAAGAAAGCTGCAGGGTGGAGGGAACCTTGTGGCTCAGGGCCTCCACCACGGGTTATACCACACATGGCTAAAGTACACAACTATTAGCAATCAAGGCAGGACCTCCCTGCGAGGGAAAATGACACAGGGGTTACTTCTCTGTAAACATCCCGGTTTCTTTTAGGGGTTGTCTTTCCTCCCTTTGAGAAGTTGCAAATGTGCCCATTGAGAGCATCGGCTCTCAGCTCACACACAGGGGAGGAGGGTCACACATAAACACTCTCCCAAACAGAGGAAAACCCCCAAACACCATGGGGACTGCCTGTGTCTTGAAGCTGAATCTGCTGGACACAGAGCCCCGAAAGTGCTTGGATTAAAAAAAAAAAAAAGGTTGCTGGGAGAATAGCAGCATCCGGCAGCTGTGGTAGATGAAATCTTTTCAGCTGCATTGTATGGGCACCTTTGTCTCAAGGGCTACTTTGAATAGAATACAGCATTTGCACACTGCTTGTGAGGGAGCGAATTTAAATCACAAGGGACACCTGGCAGCATCTTCGGAGGATAGTCTCCACAGGGGTTTTAGGAGCTTCCGTCCTACCCATCCCCACTGAGCCAGCTCATTCTCGGGTCTTCACAGCTACACAGTTGGGTGTTGTCCCTCTCCCTGGGTCCCTGGTAGCAATGGTGTCAGAAACAAACGTGTGTACATTGTGTGAATAGCTGGTGAGCCCTTGAGCTTCAGAGACCCTACTCCAGCCTAAGCAGCCAAGGCAGTTTCTGGGTTTCTGCAAACGGAAGTTGTCTACAGGGATGAGCAGGGCTAATGTTGGATCCCATGCGCACAGGAGCTCAGGTTTGACCCTCAAGCCACCTGATGACCCATGTCCTAGCCTCTCTCATTGTTAGCAGGGAAACTAGGGAGGGTTCTCTTTGTGGGTCTTAATCTTGTTAATGAAAGGACTTAAAAATGGATTCAGAAGGAAGCTTGAGGAAAGGTAAACCCAGGGCAGACATGTTATAAGTCTCCGTGGCCCTTAGGAGGACAGAGGTGGAAGAGAGGAAGCGAAAACTACACCTTTACACAGGCGTGATGAGCAATGAAAGCAGGCAAGCAGTTGCATGGTGGGAGGTAGGAAGGGCTTCAGAGAAAAGAGATGAGAAAATGTAGTGTTATATTTTACTCTTCTGGCTTTTTGAGGGGCCCACCGCCCAGTTCCCAAATAAATCGCACATGGAGGCTTATTCTTAGTTATGAATGCCCTGCCTTAGCTTGGCTTGTTTCTAGTCAGTTTTTTTTCCCTTTAAAGATTTATTTATTTATTTATTACATATACAGTGTTCTGCCTGCATGTATGCCTGTAGGCCAGAAGAGGGCACAAGGTCCTATTACAAATGGGTGTGAGACACCATGCAGTTGCTGGGAATTGAACTCAGAACCTCTGTAAGAGGAACCAGTGCCCTTAACCACTGAGCCAACTCTCCATCTCTTCTTGCCAGCTTTTAACTTAAATTATTCCATCCATTTTTGGCCTCAGGGTGTTTATCTTTCTCTATTCTTGTATACCTTCCTTTCCTTCTTACTGTGCATCTGGCTGCGTAGCTGAGTGACTGGTCCCGGAAGTCCTCCTCCTTCCTCTCTCATTCCCAGATCCTTTTCTTTCTCCTCATATTTATCCTGTCTGCCTGCTCGCCCTGCCTATTTCTCTCTCCTGCCTCACTATTGGTCATTCAGCTCTTTATTAGACCACAATGTGTTTTAGACAGGCACAGTAGCACAGCTTCACAGAGTTAAACAAATGCAGCGTAAACAAAAGTCACACACCTTAAAATAATACTCTCCAACAAGAAAACCCAGAGTGTCAGGGAATACATGATTACATTTTTGGCCAATATCTGAAAGAAAGAGGTAGAAAGAAGAGAAAGGGAAAGTTACACTTTTGTTAAGGACCCTGCAGTGCTGCCAAGAAGGGGTTCTGTAACCCATGGCTCTAAGAGAGGGGCTTCTGGGAAGCATAAGTACGTTATCTTATTAAGGGCACAATTATTCTTCCCATCTGGAAGGCAGAAGCACTCAGCTGAGCTTCTGTACGGTGCCTGGGCTATGTCTCACCTCTGATACTCTTAGGGATTGTTCTTTTGTTCATGACATCTGCTGCCCTCTGAATCTGCCTCCCCTGACCCCGAAGGAAGGTAGTAACTGGACATTCTAAATGTACAGCCTCTTTGCTTTGAGACATAAGCCTATCAGTACTACACAGTGGACAGACAGCAGGGCCAGGCAAGGATGAGGACACGCACCAAGTGTTATTGAGAGGCCCAGGACCTCACAGATTCAGTGAGTCCACAGCCCTAGCACAACGCCCAAGCAGCCTGACTCCAGATTCAGAGCTAGGGGAAGAAACACACCCTGAAAATGGGACCAGAGCCAGGGGAAGAGATACTTTGTCCCCAAACCCAAAGCAGGAGAAAAGTCCCTGGACCCCGAAACCAGGACCAAAAGAACACACTAAGCGCCCACATTCAGACCATACCAAAGATACTTGCCCTGGTCCCAAAATTAGAGACAAAAAGGTAAAAAGAATCACACCATTTGGTTCCAGAATCAGAGCCATCTCTACCCTGACACAAAACCAGCCAATCCCTGAGCAGGGAAAATGGACCAATCACTGACCCCTACAGGCTTGGTGAAGTGCTTAACACACAGCATTGGGAGCCAAGTTTGATCCCCAGAACCCATGTAAAAAATGCTGATACACCCTTGTAATCCCAAGGGCTAGGGAGGTAGAGGGAGGAGGATCCCTGGGACTCACTAGCCAGCCAGACTAGCCTAATGCACTAACTCCAAGCCAGTGAGAGACTTTCTCTCAAAACAAAGAAGAAAAAAAAAAAGACAACCCTCACCACAACCAACAAAAAACCCTAAGGTGGATGCATCTGTGGGGGGTGGTAGTTAAGGTTGCTTTCTGGCCTCCATACACTTGTACATGTGTGATGTGTGCATGTACATACACATACATGAACACTCCCACATGGAAAATGTTCTCTGGCTAAACTTAGGTCCCAGCTAGACATGAGGGAGGTCACACCTGTTTTATCCCAGGACTAAAAGGCTTTCATTCCCAGGCTGTTCTCCGAGACTCCCATGAGTGAAGCAGCCGTTCCTTTAGCTCCTGGAGTGGAGTGTGCGTCTCAGAGCTAGGTACCTGGCAGATCCTATGTGCTGTGCACTGGAGAAGTCTGTGATGCAGCAATCAGGAGGCTGGGAGAGCACTGGGTAGAATACCAGCTGTGGACTGAGCCCATTCCTGGACCCAGAAGGTTTTATTCAGTGGCAATAGCACACTGGGGGTATTGAAAATTAAAAACAAAACACACCAGAGCCTTCATCTTCTTCATAGGGAGTATTTGAATTTTCCCCTTTTCCTCAGACTCTAAATGCAGCCAAAGGTGTTTGGTGACCGCTAAGAGGGTATTTCCAAGTCTTAAACCTGACACCTGGAAATGTGTCCTTGTTTGGAAGTCAGGGCTTTGCGATCAAACTGAAGATGATGAGATTAAAGCATTTTAGGTTTAGCATCCACCTAAGCCCAACCTAACAAGAGGAACAGAGACTGGAGTGGTGGAGGCCCACTGAAAGGGACAAGAAAGGAATTCCTAGGATAGAGAGAGGGAGGGAGAGAGAGAGAGAAAGAGAGAGAGAGAGAGAGAGAGAGAGAGAGAGAGAGAGAGAGAGAGAGAAATGGGGGGGGTGAGGTCGTTAAGACGTGTAGCTAATTCAATGAGACTGAAAGAAGATGGGGCACAGGCACAAAAGTCAGGCAGCCACACACGGAAAAGATGACCATTACAAGTCAACACTGATCTCTGACTTTTAAACCCCAGGACCATGAGAAATTGAACCTATCAGTTGTCTAAGTCACCTTTTCTCTTATTAACAAACAAATTCATGTTCTCCAAGACCAACTTCAAATAGAGCCCACATTCTACAGTCATACACCTCACTTCCAGCAGCCCAAACCCATCAGACTCCAGGGGAGGCTGGTCACAAAGCATGGGCTTAGAGCCATCAGATGCACACTGAACCCCCATATTTCTTCCCCACTGTAGGATCTTGAGGAGATTGTGGGATCCTCACCTCCTTCACTCTCCATAATCTATAAAACTAGAAGGGATAAACTTGCCCAGAAGTTGTGCAAATTAAATATGTAAAGAGACTTAACACGCCAGGTCCTGTGATGGCAAACACCTACAATCTCAGAATTGAGGAGATTGAGGCAGGAGGTTTCCGAATTGGAGGTCTCTGGTACATAGCAAAAAAACCAAAAACCAACAACAAACTGAGGTCAAGCTACCACTCCCCCGCTTTCCATCTCATCTGTGGAGGTGACATCTGCTGTGTCTTTCAGGCCATGCTGAGCACCCTGACTCTTTGGAAGGAACACCAACATCTGTGGAAGTTGGGCCATGCCTACTGTGTGTGGGTTAATCTCTAACTACTTCTGGAAGTGGGGGCTCACAGTGCACCCAGCTCAACCAGACTCTCACTCAGGTGTGGGTTCTTAAAGGAGTGACTCAGAGAACCTGCAGCTGCACTGAAGAGGCATGAGGTGCGAGGGTGACGTGCCCTAGTGGTATGAGCCCACCCGAGAGGGTCACTGGCTGTGTGCCAAATAGTTTTTGTATGTATGTGTGTTGAGGGTGGGGAGTCTAACTGCATTCTTGGCTGGTATCTCTTTTTGTTTTTCTTCATTCCCAGAACCTGGCCTTCCAGGCTTTCTGCTCATTCCATGCAGTACTTCCAATACTATATCTTAAATCTCTCCACTAACTCTTACAACTCAAGTTAGCTTTGTTCACCACTGGGTTCTTTGATGGGTTATTGTGTCCCTGTTTAGTTACTTGTTTGTATCCATCCTGCCCTTTCCGCTTGAGGTCTGTTCTCAGCTGGTAATGAGATTAGAAAGTTAGCTAACAAATTATTTCACACCAAGGTAGGAGAAATTTGCATCAGCGGTAACTTCCCCCAGAGGTATTTGCATTTTGAAAATAGGAAGGCGACTGGTGGGGCTGAGCAGTTCTCATTCCTTCAAGGCTAAGCACATGGAGTCTCCAGGCTTCTGCAGTTTGTGGCTCAAGGTCTTGTTTAGTCTGTGACGGCCAAGGCCAGCTCCTCTGAGAAAGCACCTCCATGCTCTCTCTGCTCCTGGCACAGGCGATGGCTAGGCTATATCCTAAGGTTGCGATTTCTTCAAATTTTACTGGTTTAGCCAGAAAGTTCTGAAATTTTTTTTAATTTTTAAATTATATGCACATAATTTAAATATAATAATGGGTGTGTGCATATGGGTGTCTGTATGGGAATGCTGGTACTCACAAAGGCCAGAAGAGGGCATCGGATCTGCTGACGCTGGGGTCACAGGTGGTAGTGAGCCACTTGACATAAATGCTGGGAAAACTGGGGTTGCAGGAACAGTGCATGCTCTTAACTGCTGAGCTGCCTCTCCTGCCCTACAGTTATGAATTTCCTACATGAATACCCACTTGAATGACTCACTTATGTTGATAAGTGAAGATGACATTTTGGCAGAATCAGGGCAAAAGAGGATAAAGGGATGGCTCTCCAAATATCTTAATTCTAATGGGAAGTGGAAGGTTAAATGAACTGGGATACAGCGAAGGGATACAGGATGGACATCCAAACACAAGCTGGAGATGCCAAAGATAGCTTGCACCCAAATGTAGATTCCCGGTCTATTAGGCAGACCACTCTTTCTGACTCCTTCCCCAGAATTATTTCCACAGAACTAGCAACAGTTCCCCTGAATCTAAGAAAGGAGAGGAAACCAAGGGCAGAAGTTGAACCTCAATGGGACACTGAGACTCTCACCTCATGTGACACTCATGTCAAAAGGCAGTTCTGGCTTTGAGGCTGGGTGGCTTTCTAGAGAGTTATGTGACCCACAGGAGTGTCTGTGGACTCCCTGCCCCAGCAGCTTGGTTCATATCTCCAAATCCCCTTTGCTCTTCTTGCTTTCTGACTCCCAGGTCTACCAATCACAGACCCGATGGATGTGTGGCATATCCTTCACTTTCTCCTTCCACTGGGCCCTGCTTCCATAGTGGTCTTCCTGTTTCCGGTTGTGAATACCCTTGATGAGTCTTTACACTTCCTTCTGCTTCTAGTTCCTTCTTCTCAGTCTTGTCTTGTATAGAATAATTTTTTGAAATCCAAGATTCCACATTGTTGACAAAATATTAAGCTTGAGAGTCAAGCTATTCAGTTTGTTTTGTCTTTTGAAATAAGGGATTTTTCAACTGTTGTGGGATTTGGTCTCCAGGATTCTAATAGATATTGAGAAATGGTCATGTTCTGGAAGATTACTAGGATTATAAACACTGCCACCGGTGGTAGGTTCTGCTTCTAGAAGGAAACAGAAATTTCTACAATTCAGCAAAAGCAAGCTCCGTGGAGACACAACATTTACCCCCTTGGATCTGTAGTCATTTGAACACAACTGGGTGGATGACATCAGAACGACAACCTGGGGTGTTTCTAACTGAGGGGAGGATATATTTCAGCAGAAAAGAAGGAAGATGAAAGCCAGTGTGGTGATCCTAGGTAGAAACCAAACAAGGAGGTTGTCACCTGCGTTCATTTTCCCACAGCTTTTATACCCAACATAAACAGGGGCGGGGAGGGGGGAGGTATCAAAAGACTTTATTAACATGATACAAAAGGACAATTCACATAGTCAATGGCTTTCTCACTGTGAGACATCAAATCATCAGCATTCTGTTGTCTAGGTAGTGAAGGTGCTGTAGATCACAAATACTTGAAGACCGCTCTTCCCTAGGTGATCTCATAGTTACTAAAGAAGGAGCAGAAGTGCATTTCCATATCCTGACCACCTGTCAGGATGGCAAGGACTTACTAGAGCTACCTTAATTTCAAAAGAACCAAGCAATCACCTCCTAAATTAGGATGGCCAACTATGCTTGTCAATCTCCAAACTCTCTGTCCATCAGACCAGGTGGAAATGGGCTTGCACTTTTCAGCCTCCACAGGTCTCACTGTCTAAAGTTTCTGCAACTTCCCAAAATAGTGTCCTCAAATTAGGGACCAAATATTTGAACATGTGAGTTGACAGAAAACATTTCACATTCAAACCATAATCCCTCTCTTACTGGGTTCCAGTTGTCTGTGGTCAATGGCAGTCCAAAAATATTAAATGGAAAATTCCAGAAATCCACAAGCCATAAGCTTTAAATTGTATGCTATTTTGAGTACCATAATGAAATCTTGCACCATCCAACTTTGTCCTGCTCAGGGTGTGAATCATTCCTTTGTTCACCGTCTCCATGTGTGCCACCTGCCTGTCAGTCACTCAGCCATCTTGCTTGTCAGACACCTAGATGTATATGTCAACACATAGACAGAAGGACCTCCCACACCAGACACCCACTCAACTAACCTTTACCTAATAATGGCTTCCAATCACAAAAGGGATGCAAAGGGGATACAGGCATAAAACACACCAGAAGACAGACCAACTCTGGTGCTGTTTCAGCAATTGTGGACCCACCAGGAGTCTATGGAGTACTCTGCGTTCAATAAGACCCATGGTTTGAGGCATCCACAGGGTCTTGAAACATCTATCATGGAAAAAGGGCTGTGGTACCACCGCTATTTAAGACAGCCTGTAACTAGGCAGGGTGGGGAGCTTCTCTTCATGGCTATGCAGTCAGTATGGGCACTCTTAAATTTCACTGTTTGGAGATTAGCCGTATTTAGAGAGACACAAAGATGTGAGAAAGAAATTGAAAAAAGATCTGAGGCAACAGATTTTACACATAAAACAGTAAGTTATTAGGTGTTAGGAAAACACAAATGCTGCAAACTGTGTTTTATATACTCCTTCCAAGAATAAAAATATGCCAAACATGGAGGAGAAGAGGTGTCGGCTAATCAGACTTCTGGCTGGCCCCTTCCCTTGAAGCCTTAGTAGTGCTGTGTTGTTTTATGAGGTAGTAACCCAGTCACCAACAAGAGGAGAATCCAATAGAGGCTTGGAGGATTTGCCAGCTTGGGGACTAATTATTGGCTTGTTAAACAGTGAGATGGGGTTATTGCAAATTTTGGGGCACGGCAGTTAAAATGTACCATATAAACAAGCTTTAAGAAACTGATAAATTCTTGAATTAAAAAAAATGACCCAAAAGGGTAGCTTATGGAAATGCAGAATCATGGAGCCCAGTTACAAGGCAAAAGAAGAAGTTGGAGGAGGAGGAAAGGGGAAGAAAAAAACTGGAGACTGTTAAGGAGCAAGATAATCAGATAGAAATCCCTTCAGGGTACCTACCCGTCAGACAACGCTACTAACTAACATACAGCATAAGGTGGTCTTAATGTAGTACCACACAGTGGTTTATAAGTCTGTTCTCTAGGAGTTGGAGAGGCGGCTCAGAGCTTAAAGGCAGATATGTCTCTTGTAGTGTAACAGTTCCTAGCATGACATGGCAGAACACAACACACCGTAACTTCAGGTCCGGGAATCTGACACCCTCTTATGGCCTCTCTGGGCTCTTGTACACATATGCTACACATGAGATTACTAAGTACACATGTATACCCTTTAAAATAAAAAAAATTAAAAAGACTAATTAAAGCTATCTGAAACAAAGAACCAACTGGTCTGAAATTGAAAACTATGATGACTGAATTTACATGGCCCAAGAGTATTTGAATTAACAGAAGAGAGAATAATAAGCTTGAAGCCAAATCTGCAGAAAATGCATCCACTGAAGAAGAGCAAGAAATAAAAATGAAGAGCATGTCGGGGAAATAGGGGTGTCACTAAGTGCAATAACACACAGGCAGGGGGGTACCGGGAGGAAAGGAAAGAAAGGAGCAGGGAGAATGTTGGGGAAAATGATGGCAAAAGCTCTCCAAGTTTGTTGAAAGAGAGCTGTGCAGCTTTCATTTTTCTTGCAAAACCATTGTCTGTTCTTGGTACTAGGATAATGCTCACAGAAGGACTGGAGCAATCCCCTTCACATCTGTTTCTGAAGGAACCAATAGGGAATTGGAACAATTTGTTTCTTTAATATTTGGTACAATTTGCTAGTGAATCCGTCTAGACACTGTGATTTCTGTTTTGGAAGGATATTAATTATTAATTCATTTTATGAAACAGGTAAACGCAAGTGTAGTTTGTGGTTTCCTACGCTCAGGATACCTCCGGCAGTGTGTCAAACTCGACTTCCTGTGCCCTGCATATCAAGATGCAGCCTGTGCCACATCTGCCTGAATGCTGCCATGTTCCCCACCATGATGAAAATGGACTGAACCTCTGAAACTGCAAGTGAGCCACCCCAATTAAATGTTTTCGTTTTAAGAGTTGCCATGGTCATGGTGTTTTTTCACAGCAATACAAACCCTAAGACAACAGGTCTGTTCAGACTGTCTATTTTCTTTTGTGTGAGTTGTAGTGGGTGACTTGTTCAAAATGCTTACAAACAAGATTAGGCAAAGTAAAGACTTTCTCAGGTAAGGGAAGTCTGAGAGTTTGATGGTGGCAAACTGTCCTTACATGAAACACTAAAGGGAATTCCTGGGACTGAGAACAAGTGACATCCTAAAGTAACTTTAGATCACATACAATAAACAGTAAACCTACTTACGTAACTATGAAAGGTAGATTAAATGCACATTTTTCTTCTTTCTTGTCTTGTATGATTTAAACAACTTTTCCAAAATAATATGGGTGCAATATATTTTGGGATCTATAGCACATGTCAGACACATGTGATGGGTTTGGCAATGATAGTACAAAGATGGCAGAGAGGGCAAAACTCTGTCAGACGATAAAGACGACTGGTAAGATGGTAACAGGTTGTGGTGGTTTGAGTAAGAATGGCCCTCGTGGGCTCATATATTTGGATGCTTAGTCACCAAGGAGAGGCACTAATTGAAAGGATTAGGCGGTGTTACCTCGTTGGAGGAAGTACATCACTGGAGGTGGGCTTTATGGTTTCAAAAGCCCAAGCCAAGGCCAGTGTGTCCCTCTCAGTCTGTGGATCAGGATGTTGATCTCAATCACTTCTCCAGCATCCTGTCTGCCATGCCTATTGCTATGCGTCTAGCCATGATGATAATGGACCAAACCTCTGAAATTGTAAGCAAGTTTCTACCTAATCAAGTGCTTTCTTTTACAAGAGTTACCTTGGTCATGTTGTCTCTTCATAGTAATAGGATTAAGAAAAGGGTATTATTATCTTTTCTTCACTGTAGAAGACCTGGGTTCAGTTCTCAGCACCTACCTGGTGGTTCACAAACACTTGGGACTCCAGTTCCAGAGGACTTGGTGGCCTCTTCTGGTGTCTGTGTACACTGCATGAACAGGGTGCACACAAACACATGCAGGTAAACTCTTATACATGTAAAATAGAAATAAATACTTTCGAGAGAAAAACAATTAGACCTGATAGCTCACAGAACAGCTCAAGATAATAGAAAACAGCACAACACATTATATACATATTCTTTCTAGGTATGCATAGGTAAACTGTCTATGGCAGGTCTTATGTTGAACTCTAAAAACAAATCTCAGGTTTAAAAGGCAGACATAATACAAAGTATGTTCCCTGACAACAATTCAGTGAAAGTAGAAACAAGAAGCAAGAAATAACTTGAGAAACTCATAATTGAGTGAACATGGGGCAAACGCTCCTACATGACTGGTGGGTCAGGAGAACCGAAAGGGAAATCAGGGCTGGGGTTGCGGCTCAGTGACAGAGTAGTTGCTTCCAAGTAGCCGGCCTTGGTTTCCGTCTCAAACACCACACAACAAAAATAAAACAGAAACAGCAAAAGTGAAATCAGAAAAAAGCTGGAGATCAACAAAAATCAAAGTGCAATGCATCTTATGCGATGCGGCCAAATTTTAGAGGAACCTGGTGACTGCAAATGTTTAAAACACAGGAAACAAGAGAGCCGGACGTGCTGGTGCATAACCACAACCCCAACTCTTTGGAGGCTAAAGAAGGAGGATCGCAAATTTTAGGTCAGCCTGTGCTACGTGGTAAAATGATGCCTCTCCAAACCAAAACAAAGTTTAAAAAGATCTGAAATAGCCTAATTCTTATACCATTAACCCAATTCTTAAAGCAGTAACCTAATTTTGTACCTCAAGACACTAGAAATAGAACAATAGAAAAGAAATAATACTGAGTAAAGCAGAAATTATTGAAACATAATAAAGAAAATCACTGAAACCAAAAGCCGATTCTTTAAGAAAATGAAGAAAAGCTGGAGCTAGATTAACCAAGATAAAAAGAGGAAAAGCTCTAAATATTAAAATAATAAATGAAAGAGGACACACAACTGTCCAATTTATGTTAATAAAATCTATTATAAAGAACTCTGTAACTGATGCATCCCAAAAACAAAATAACAGATGAAATGGGTCTCTGGAAAGGCAGTAGCATAACTGATTAAAAATAGACAATGTGAATAAAACTCTGACGAATGGAGAAATTGAGTTAGCAACAACAAAGTTGCTCACAGAGAAAAATCCCAGCCCAGAGGCTTTGCCACCGCCCCCTAACAACCATTTACAGAAGAATAAATAACAATTCTTCACAGAATCTTCCAAAAAATAGAAAAGTTTCCCAACCATTTCAAGATGTCAGTGTTACCTAGATGCTAACACCAGAAGACATAAAAAGCCCAGAAAATTATAGATCAATGTATTTTATAAACATGGACACAAACATTCTTTACAAAGTAAGCACACCAAATCCAGTCACATAGGAAGCTGTAGTCTGTTAGGTCGGACGCATCCCCCAGGAAGTGAAGTAGGTTTAGCATCACATAATTAATGCAAATACTGAAACAATAGACTTAAAACAATCATCAAGCAGACATAAAGCATCCACAGAATCTGACCCAACTCTGCAATGGGAAGACTCCATGAGCAAGGAGTAGAAAAGGCTTCCTCCAATGGAAGGAAGCCATCTGGGACGAGACCACAATGGACACCGCACTCAACACCAAAGGACTGAATGCCTCCCCACGGAGATCAGCAACAAGAAGAGTGTAGCTGCTCCCAGTGCTGCTACTTAACACGTTATCAGAAGTTCTGGTAGGGTACTTGATGAAGAAATGAAAAGTATATGCATTAGACAGGAAGAAATACAATCCTCTATTTGCAAATGATGCAATACTATATACAGAAAATCTCCCAGCTGGGGCTAGGAGATGGTTCATTCAGTAAAGGACTAGTCACACAAGCATAAAGAGGTGGGCTTTCTCTCCAGCACCCACATAAAAGTGGGGACACTCTGGCTCTTGTCTGTAACCCAGTTCTGAGGAGAGGTAGTGAAAGGCAGGTGAATCTCTGAAGATACATTGGCCAGCTAGCCTATCCAAATTGATGAGCCCTAGGTTACGTGAGAGACTGTATTTCAAAAATTAAGGTGTAGAGCGATTGAGATGTTCACTCTCGTGTGCATATACATGAATGTGCACCCACGTGCAATACACTTATATGTACATGTAGCAGTTTGAAAGAAAATAGCCCCCATAGGCTTGTAGGGAGTGTCACTATTGGGAGGTAAGGCCTTGTTGGAGGGAGTGTGTCACTGGGGGTGGGCTTTGAGGTCTCAGATGCTCAAGTCAGGTCCCATGTGGCACTTTCTCTTCCTGCTGTCTGCTGATTCAGATGCAGGACTGTCAGCTACCTCCCCAGAAGCACGGGTCTGCCTGTGTGCTGCCTTGCTACCCACTCTGATGGACCCGCTCTGATGACAATGAACTAAGCCTCTGAACAATAAATCAGTTCAGATTAAATGATTTTCCTTAAAGGAGTTGTCATGGTCATGGTGTCTCTTCACAGCAATAGAAACCCTAATTAAAACAGTACAAATACACACAAAATATTTAGTAACGTTGTAGTATCTGAGATCAATAACACTGATTGCATTTCTATGCATTTGAAATTAAGACAAGGGAACAATTCAATTTACAATGTCATAAAAATATCTTGGAGAAGCTGGGTGATGGCGGCGCATGCCTTTAATCCCAGCACTCGGGAGGCATAGACAGGTGAATCTCTATGAGTTCAAGGCCAGCCTGGTCTATAAAGTGAGTTCCAGGCCAGGCTCTAAAGCTACACAGAGAATCTCTCTCTCAAAAAACAAAACAAACAAACAACAACAACAACAACAACAACAAAATGGTTAAATAATTAGAGACAGGAGATGTAAGTGCGCGATGATGGCTCACAGATGCCACGGATTCTCTCCATGCCCCACTGGAATCCCAGAGGACTTTTAGAAACTGACAAGCTGACTCTAACACTCACATATAATCATCAGGAATGTGCAGTGCTGGTACAGGGGAGCCACACAGGGCAACAGAACGTAATCGAGCTTCCAGAAATGAACCCCGAAATCTGTAGTCAACAGAGTTCTGACAGGAATACCAAGGTTGGGAGAATGGGCTTTGTAGCAAACATTCTGGGGACTGAATATCCACTTTAAAACACGAAGGTAGCTGGGCAGTGGTGGAGCATGCCTTTAATCCCAGCACTCGGGAGGCAGAGGCAGGCGGATCTCTGGGAGTTCGAGGCCAGCCTGGTCTACAAGAGCTAGTTCCGGGACAGGCACCAAAAGCTACAGAGAAACCCTGTCTCGAAAAACAAAACAAAACAAACAAACAAAAAAAACCAACACGGAGGTAGATCTCCATTAAAGTTAACAAAATGAATCCAAAAAGACATACAGGTGAAACTAAAAACTTCAGAATAAAACAGAAGCATAGCCTTGAATTTTACAAACGATTCTTAGATATGACATCAAAAGCAAGAGCAATGAAAGAAAAAAAAATGAATAAATCAGACTTTATAAAAAGTGTATCTGCTACAATCAACTCCACATAAAAAATGTAAAGACACTGGGCAGGACACAAACTTCTGGAGTCCTAGCACACAAGAAGCCAGGGCAGAAGGATCACAGCCAAGTCTAGTCTGGGCCACAGAGTGTCGAGAAAACTTTCACAAGTGAAAGAAAAAGAAAGGAAGGGAGGGAGAAGGAAAGGAAGGAAGAGGGAGGAAGGAAAAGGAAAAGAGAAGAGAGAAGACAGCATACATCCCACAGAGTGGGAGAAAATACTTTCAAATCTTGCATTTGATAAGGGATTAGTATTGGGAATAAATAAAGAATGCTCACAGCACAATAGCAAGACTCTGAACAACGCAGTGATATCCGTGAGCAATAGACATCGCTCCAAGGAAAATGCATGAATAACCAAAGCACATGAAAGTTGATGAAGGAAAAGGTGAAGATTGTCCATCAGGGACGTGTAAATCAAAAACCACAGACACAGGGATTGGAGAAATGGCTCAGCAGTTAAGAGCACTGACTCTCTTCCAGAGGTCCTCAATTTGTTTCCCAGCAAACACATGGAAACTCACAACCATCTATAGTGGGATCTGATGCCCTCTTCTGGCATAAAAGCGTACGTGCAGACAAAGCATGTACAAACACCCACAAACAAAAGAATGGCTGGAATTAGAAAGTTTGACATTCCTAAGTGTTGGCAAAGGTCTTGCTGAGTTTTCCATTGCTGTGATCAGATGTCTGGGAAAAGAATCACAGGAAGGAAGGAGCTGGAGTGGCAGGGGTTGGGGAGACTGTGAGTTAATACGACAGAAATCCATTGTGTGCGTGTGTGGAATTATTAAAGGATAAATATGTATGCGTATGTCTTTGGCTGGTTGTCTCTGGATGCGGAACTGGAGGTGCAGAGAAGGCTGTGTACTTCAATCCAGATATGAAAAAAAACCCAATAGTGATAGGCTGTCCTCGGGGAAAAGCGAGTCTCAGCATCATAACTCCAGCAATGCCTTAGCACCCTCCACCCACAGGGGCCTGTAGGGCAGCCATCTCCCAAGCCCCTGTAGGTTGGAGCACTGCTGGAGACAGATGAGGGGCTGGGGTCATGTCACTCCCTTTTACTGTGAGCAAGATGCTCGCTCTTTAGGATCCCCCCCCCCCCCCCCCCCCCCCGTTTTCTGCTTCCCGTTCCCGTTTGCCTCCGAGTCTGTTGTTTTCCTTTGACTTAGCTTTACCACCCTGAAGCAGGGGACAGACTGAATTAGAGTCACCATGGTGGTAAGGGATGAGAGGATTGTACCCCCTCCATGTATAGCTGGAGAGAACTCTGAGTGGAGCTGCTAGTGGTCAGGGCAACTGGCAAGGCCAGGCACCATCTTGGACCCTTTCCCATCATCCTTAGCCTCTCTCTCAGTTTATAAGCTCCTTATTTTTTTTTGTACTTTTCAGATTCCTTATCCCCCCCTTTTCATTTGTTTTATATAATGCACATTTATATGATAATGGAGCTTGATTTTCTACAATAGGCTTTTTGTGTGCCTTTGAGTCAAATATATAAAAACCATTCCAGTGAGACAAATGTCAGGCCGCTACAATGAACAGCAAGCAGGCCTCAGAGCCCTTCCTACATCCTCCTTCCTCCAGGGACCCCTCCCAACTTTATTTAAAAGCCTAGAAACCCATCCCTGGACCAGAGTCGGCATGGCTCTGTTCTGAGCAGACTGCTTTTGCCATCGGAGCCCACAGGACACAGGCCCTGGAGTTCTGGTTGGCTATGCCACTGGCTGGTTCTCAGAGCACTTCGTGGGCTCTGAGCAACTTCTCCACTCTGCTCTCTGCCCCTCAAATCTTGGGGGGACATCTGAGGACAGAGCCTGTCGCAAAGTCTGCCTCATCTACCTTCAGTAGTGGCTGCTTCTGTCCCTCCCCGCATCACATACACAATTCTCTCATTTTAGCCCCTCCTCTTTTTCTTTTAAAGATTGTACTACAATTATATCATTCATCTCCACCTTTCATCCCTCCAAACCCTCTCACAGACCTTTTCCCCCTGCTCCCTTTTAAGTGCACAGCTTCTTTTTTCTTTAATTGTTGTTACACACACAGTGTGTGTGTGTGTGTGTGTGTGTGTGTGTGTGTGTTCCTAAATACATAAATACAACCTGTTCAGTATTACAATGTTACCTGTATGTCTGTTTTCAGGGCAGACCATTTGGGACTGAATAACAAATTGCTGTGCTTTCCCCTTGTTCAGTTCATGTTTAGGCAGCCATTGGGTGCAACTTCTGACATTTCTAGGAGACAATCTCAGCAAACTCCCGGTTCCTCTGGCTCCTTCCATCTTTCCTCCCCGTTTCCGGCAATTATCCCCGAGTCTTAGGTGCAGGAGTTGTGTTCTAAGTGTATCTGACGGGACTATGCTTCATAACTCTACATTTTAACCAGTTGTAGTTTTCTGTCAAGGTCTCCATCTATCTGCAAAGAGAACTTGCCTTGAGGGGTAAGGAGCACACTTACCTGTGGGTATAAAGACAAAAGCTTAGAGTGTAGTTAGGGGTTGTGCTGGTTTAATAACATAGTGACTGTAGGCCTTTCTCCAAGATCCATTTCTTCCCTAGCCCTGGGTAGTTGGCTAAGTTTCCAGGACCAGGCATGGTTTCTTTCTTGTTCAGGTCTTAAGTCCAATGAGACAGAACTCTTGGTATTGGCTGTCAAGGTATTCATGCCATTACTGTACGCTTAGGGCTATCTTGCCATGCTGGCTGCCGTGCTGGCTGTTCTTGTGGTTCACGGGCGGCATCGTTGGTTCACTATTTCAAGTACCTGTGAAACCCACCTGGTCTGCAAATCTTTAGAGACTCATTCTCCACCTTTGAGGCTACGGGGCTTCTGCTCTCAGAGAACCCCTTCCCTGAAGCTCTGTGACGTTCTTTCGGTTTGAGTGAGCCTCTAGCTAGGAATTTTCTACACAGACCTGGTGTGGCTGATCCAAGAGACTTATCTGAGTCAAATTGTCTAACAGAAGCAGCCTTAGAATGCTCAGCTTCCGATTTTTCAACTTTATAATTACACAAAAGCAATACAAAGTCAATAGAAATGTCCTTTGGGTGTTGAATTTTTAGTTCTTTCCCAGGATAGAGACATGATATATGATATTCTTGGGATGCCCAGCTTCAGCCCAACTGAATGCTTATTTGAGGTAGCTAAGATATATTGGTGGGGAGCATTAAACACATATGGGGGTGGGGCAGGACTTAGCACAGGGTCGTGGTATGCAGCCCCAGTTGGCCTGGAACTCACTGTGTGGTTTAGGCTGGTCTCAAACTTGTTATAATCCTCCTGCTTCAGCCTCAAAAGTATGGAGAGGTGTGTGTCATATGTCGGGCTTTAGATGCATTGTGGGCTTGTTATATTCACATTTTATAATCAATTCATTGCTCCATCTTACATGAAGGGGCATTGGAACTGCAGGGCTGGGGGTGGATGACTTTATGTCTCAGCAAGAGAAGTAGCAAAGGATTGTACAGCCGTCTTCAATTCTCAACACACACCTGCCTGCTGTAAGAAAACCAGCAGAACAAGCACAATGACAGAGAGCAAATGACACTCAGCCTTGGTCCCAGGGAGCCAGAAGATGTGAGGGTCAGGTATACAGGGGTGACTGTGTCTAATTAGAGCAGTGGTTCTCAGCCTTCCTAATGCTATAATCCCTTAATACAGTTCCTCACATTGTGGGACCCCCTAATCGTAAAATTATTTTCATTGCTACTTCATAATTGTAGTTTTGCTGCTGTTATGAATCTTAATGTAAACACCTGTGTTTTCCAGTGGTCTTCGGCGGCCCCTGTGAAAGGGTTGTTTCACAGGTTAAGAACCGATGATCTAGGCAGTTCTTGCTGGGTATACTACAAACCCACCACTTCCAGATAACCTCCTATCAGGATGCCACGACATAAATTTCCATGTGAAACCTCTGCGTTTTTTTTTTCTTTTAAATGTGTGCTCAACCTTTAAAGTCATTTTGCAGGAGGTAAATTGACCTATGAGCTCCCAGTTTTCAACATCTGCCTTCCAGTTTTCATGGGACAGCTCATCTTTTATGCAAAAACACCTGTCAGCAAGGCAGTCGTGGGCAACTCATTTATCAGAGGACGTCATTACTTTGTGGTGGGTAGGAGGTAAGCGAAAAAGAACAAGTTAATTATCTCAAGGCTGGGTAGTGGCTGGGGGAGGAAGACCACTCCTGTCATTTATTTACTGGCATTTACTTGCAGGAGGATAAATCAAAGTTGGGGCTGGCCAGGAGCAGCCGCCTGCCAATGGCTATGTCAAGCAGATGCTCGTCCGTGTGAACAGCACCTGGGTAGGGCCGCTTGCCAGTGGCTTCCTTTATCTGGTTCCAAGATTCCAGGAAAACACGAGAAGGGACTAGAAGGGAAAAAGGAGAAAGTGGTGTGTGCCCTTGGCGACAGGCCCTAGTGTCTGGACCAGAAGGGAAGGAAGCTGGGAGGGTGAGGGAACCCCAGCTGGAGAAGCCCCAGGGTTACACCAGCCAGAGGTTGTCTTGCCCCCTGCTCAGCTCAATACAAAACTGGGAGGGGGTTCTCACCACAGGAAAGAAACAATATTCAGTTTGGCAATGGAATAAACAAAAACCAAATCTGTTGTAGAGTACAGTATCTCTTACTGGAGAGGAATCTGTTGTAGAGTACAGTATCTCTTACTGGAGAGGAATCTGTTGTAGAGTACAGTATCTCTTACTGGAGAGGAATCTGTTGTAGAGTACAGTATCTCTTACTGGAGAGGAATCTGTTGTAGAATACAGTATCTCTTACTGGAGCAGAATCTGTTTCAAGATCCCCAGTGGGTGCCTGAGACACCAAACCCTGTAGACACTGTGCTTTCTCTTATACACCAACACCTGTGATAACATTTAATTTACAGTATCAATGTAACAACAATATTAAAATAGATAATTATAGCAACATACCGTGGCACTGGGATGTAGCTCAGTTTGGTAGAGAGCCTGCCTAGCATGCACAAAACCCTGGGTTTCATCTCTAGCATCACATAAACAGGTGTGTTGCTACAAGCCTGTAACTCTAGCACTTGAGAGGCAGAGGCAGGAGAATCAGAGTTGAAAGTCATCCGTCTGAGGGCAGTCTGGGCTATAAAAGACCCTGTCTCAAAATGAAGAAGGCAGAGGAGGAAGAGGAAGAGAAGGAAAAGGAGGAAGTTGAGGAGGAAGAGGATGAGGACAACACACTTCAACCAAATGACCAGCAATACCATTATTAGGAAAAAAAAGATTTCCCTGAGTACATGAACTATGATCAGATAATTCATCTATTAGTTGCCATGGTTACTAAGTGACCAATGAACAGGTAGCATACACAGTGTGGATATACTGTACAAATGGATGATTCACATGCTAGGTAGGGTGGAATGGGACAGCTTGAGTTTTCTCCTTATTACTGAGGCTTATTTCTAGAGTTACAGTTGATCAAGCACAACTGTAGCCAAAGAGAGTGAAGCTGAAGCTGTATGATGAAAAGACATACTGCAGAGCTCAGAAACGAGACATTGCCTGGGGTGTGTGATAGAAAGAATATTTTAAAATGTGGTTGAGCACATCTGCTCAAGACAAAACAATCTCTGTTGTTTGAGGACACAAATGCCCGCTATTTCCTCATGGGCCACTCAGCAGGCAAGAGCTGCATCATGACAATGGCTGTGAGGGTCACAGCTACCCCTGGAGCTGGAGCTGGATCTGTCCCTCCCAGACACATCTTGTGGGCGTTTATCCATTCAACAAATAACTCCTGCCTGGACCAGCCAGTGTGTTCCCAAGCATCCACAGCATCCACCTGAGAGCTGTATGGGGGCTGCTTCAGAACAGTGACTTGGAGATGGGGACACAGCTTCTTCCTCTCTGATGGGTAGGGAAGGTGACAACTCCTGTCTCCAAGCCTCAGACAAATTCAAAAACAAGGGGGAGAGAGACTGAGGGAAGAAACCAGATTATGGTGTTCTCATGCAGGCCCTCCACCCCCACACACTGTGTACTGTGAATCTTCGGTAACATGTCCATTAGTAAACGAGATTTGTCAATTCCAATCCAGGTTTATCATTTCCTTTCTGTCACACTACCTTTCAAAGAAGAAAAGAAGCTTTTGTTTTTGACTAATGCACAAGGGACTTAACATTGGGTTGACCTCTGGGCATTTGTAGGTAATTGTTTTAATTAAGTTAATTGACGTGGGAAAGCCTAGCTCACTGTGATAACACCATTCCTTAGGCAGGGGTCTTGAACTACATGAGTGGAGAAGACAACTGAGTGTAAGTAGGGAAAAGAGCAAGCTTGCACACATTTCTGTCTGCTCTGCTCTTGGCGGTGAAGGTGATATGACTAGCTGTTTGAAGTTCCTGCTTTAACTTCCCCACAGTGTTGGAATGTAGCCTAGAACTGGAAGCTGAAACGAACCCTCTTCCCCTACATTGCTTTTTTTTTCTTCAGAGTGTTTCATCACAGCAACAGGAATGAAACTAGGCCATTATATATGAAGAGCCAACTTGCTAATTGTTTTTTGAGTTGGCCTATCTGTGTAGCTCCATCCGGCCTTGAACATACAAGCCTCCTGCTTCTGCTTCCCCAGTCTGTGTTGTGTGCCACCACATCTGGCTATGAGAGACAACTTCTTGAGGGCTTTTCCAATGTCTCAGGTAGAGAGAACAATGTATAAAAGGAGTTTTCCTAGAGAGAACTTCGCGAGAGCCATCTTTTAGCAATACTGTGACTGGGAGTGAAGAGTGCTACTTCTGAGAACCCCAGGATCCCATGGATACAGTTAGCATCTATGGCACAGTACGACCATGTTGGAAAAGGGACTCTTGGTGGTTCCCGGTCACCCAGCTAGCTTAGACCCAAAATAATCACACAGAAATTGTATTAATTAAATCACTGCTAGGCCCATTAGTTCTAGCTTCTTATTAGCTAACTCTTATATTAATTTAACCCATTTCTATTAATCTGTATATTGTCATGTGGTTGTGGTTTACAGGGTAAAGCTCCCAGCATCTATCTTCTGTGGCTCCATGGCTTCTCTCTGACCCAGCCCTTCTTTCTCCCAGCATTCAGCCTAGCTTTCCCCACCTAGTTCTGTTCTTCCCTGCCATAGGCTCAAAGTAATTCTTTATTCATTAACCAATAAAAGCAACACACAGACAGAAAGACCTCCCACACCATTTTCCCTTTTCTGTTTAAACAAAAAGGAAGGCTTTAACTTTAACATATTAAAATTATATACAACAAAACAAATTTCTTCCTAGATGAGGTAAAATACCATGGAAAAAGAAAGCCTTAGCAACTCAGAAGCAAAAGGGAATTCTAGTTTTAATTTTGAGTTGGGCTTGGTAGCCCAGGTCTGTAATCTCCAGCTATTCAGAAGATTGAAGCAGGAGGATGGTAAGGGCAGTCTGAGTAACTTATCAAGACCCTATCTCAAAATACAAAGATAAAAAGGATAGATATAAAATTATATACAACAAAACAGTTATCAAGCAAGAATTACAGTTAACAATATTTATATCTACTTTATCTTTTATCATAACTAAGGAAAACTATATTCTTCAACTCCATCAAAGACTCCAGAAAGATATAATATTAAATAAATAGGAAGTGCATTGCAAGCAACTTCCAAAATTCTAGAATAGACAGAGACATCTCACTACCTGAACAGTTGCCCAAAGTTCTTCTGTACCATTGGGGCATCCATCTTCAGTCTACGGGCCCATAGTATCCAGCAGCTTGCCCATCACAATTTTTTTTTTGTGTCCTGTAGAATGTCTGACAGACTGTTTCATGTAGAAGGAACCCTGAGGAATTTTCTCATCTTTAGGCAAGTTCAGCAGTCATTTATTTGTGGGTCCTGCATGTCCAGTTTATCAATAAACCAAGATCTATACCAATGAAAATATCCCCCTTTAAATGTAAAGAAGCATTTACAAACAATATTTGGGAATATGGGTGTAGTTTTGTGCAAACTTCTTCCTGATGTTTATTGGGTGATGTAATTTTTGGGGGTGTTCATGGTGACCTCTCAGGGGATCGTGGTCTACTAAGCCATATTAGTCTGGAATGAACCCACAGGTTCTCATCCTCTGTGGAAACAAAAGAAGAACCTCTTTTCCAAAGCAACATATGCTTAGACCCAAATTCTGAAGTCAAGATACTTTTATAATATACATGCTGGTTTAGCTTAGCAGCTTATACAATGAAATGTCTCTCTGCACTTAGCTCCTTCACAGCCAAAAATTTAAAGAAAACACAATAATATACATAATCCAGACTCTCTGTGTATAGTCTATCTTTATGTGGCTTATTTTTCTTTACTCCTTTTAATCTTTGACTCTCCATCTCTTTAAAGACTTCTTTTTAATGACTTGCTTCTTTTTCTAACTGTCTATACTCTTTTTTTCTCTCTCCCAAGCTTACATACATTTATTCAACACTGTGACTCATTTAGAGTTTTTTTTTTATATCTGAATGTGTCCTTATTGCATTATCTGTAATTCTTTACTGCCCTGAAGAGCTTTTAAAATGGTAAGCAGCTTGGTTATAGATGCTCTGGATGCTGGCTCTGCCCCTCTCCACTTTTAAAGTGGTGGAGGCACCATTACTGCCAGCTCTGGGGCTGCCAGGTAGGAGCCACACTCAGAACTTTAACTCTGAGAATGAGCATGCAGCACATAAACCCTTTTTATCTGAATAATAGCTAAATATGCCCTGCAGAGCACTGCACAGATTAGACATATCTCTGTGTATGGTGGCAGGAATCCACCATGCTCTCCTGTCTGTGCACTCCTAGCAGTCCAATTCCACCCCCTGCCCAGGTGGGGAGCACTGAGCTGTGGGCGTGGTCTCAGCAACTTTCCTCCCGACCTGGAGCGGGTACACAAACACCCAGGTCCACAAATGCTCCATAGCTGGAGTTTGCACTGGCAGCGTGACCCAGGAAGCCATGTTTTAAAACTGCGCAGTGTCTTTATTTTTCCTGCTATGGCTGAATCAGAAAAACCTCTCTTAAAGGAGCCATGCCTCCGCTTGCTTCTAGCAAACAGAGCCCATCCAAGAAAATGCTACTACCAAATTCTGGCCAGCCCCCCCCCCCCATCGGATCCCATTAGTTCATGTCAACACAATTTAATTTAATCTCTGGCCAGTATCATTTTAGCACCACGACAGCCTATGGGCTTGGATGGCAACTGAGTGTTGGGGTTGGATGCTTCCTCTGGGGAAAAGATGGAGATACAGTTTGTGCTTCATCATGGAGGGCATGCCAGCCTTCAGGCTCGCTCTTCTTCAGGCTCGCTCTTCTTCAGGCTCACTCTACCTCTGTGCTATAGCCATCACCATCCTGTCTGGCCTTCTCTACAAAGTCACCTTTTCAGAGCCACAGAAGCATTCAAAAACACCACTTTTATTCCAATGGGTGACTCCACATTTTTATTTTAGATTATTTTTAAAATTTCCACCCCCGCAGGGAACCCTGAAGTTAGATAAACTGGTCATCCTCTACAGCACTTGACTTTGGTTGGTGATCCGTTAATTCTGAGGGAAATGGCAGCTTCAAAATTGCTATGTGTCTTTCACACCTCTTGCCCTATCACTTACAAGCACTATGGGTTTGAGGGAGAGAGAGGGAGAGAGAGGGAGAGAGAGAGAGGAAGAGAGAGAGAGCGAGAGAGCGAGAGAGAGAGAGAGAGAGAGAGAGAGAGAGAGAGAGAGGGAAAGAGAGAGATGGAGAGAGAGGGAGAGAGAGGGATGGAGAGAGAGGGAGAGAGAGAGAGGGAGAGAGAGAGATGGAGAGAGAGGGAGAGAGAGAGAGCGAGAGAGAGAGCAGGAATGCAGCAGTTACTTTTATTGGCTGCTGAAATGCATTAGGGTGCATAGACTTTGAACTGTGTGGGGGAAGATAGCGGCATCTGTAACCAGAATAACTTGCATTAGTCCTCCATCTCAGCTCCCTTAATAAACCTCTGCATTGTTTTATGCCCAGGATTTATTGATGACCTGCAGTGGCCCTCTCCCAGGCCTGGCCTGCTGGGGTGTTTGTGGGGGAAAGGGCAATGAACAAGGCCCACTCCCTGACCCAAGCTGCCCCATAAATCAGGCCCTGCCTTCGGCTGGGGGGGGGGGGCTTCCAGATGGTAGCTGTTATTGCAGGAGCTCGACAGGAATCAAGGCCTGTGATCTTCCCTGTTGCTAACAGGCCTGATTTTTTATGGCTGTCAGCGTCCTTGCAATGGCTGAGGGAGGCATGCAGGGAGGAAGGGAGGGCAGGGCCTCATCACTCCAGAGCTGGGCTTTTTTCTCCCAAGAGGACCAGCTGCACAGGTCTTTCCCTCTTCCTTGCTGACCAAGGGTCTTGGCCTCAGACTATGTTTCTGAAGAAGTTTGTTAGGGTATGAAAGTGGCAAAGCCATATATAAACAAACACCTTCTAGAAAGGAGAATGGTGGTCTGCTTCCTTTGCTGATGGCCTGTAGACCCTTAACATCATGACCCTACCTGAGGGGGGACAGCTGGACCTTTCCATTGGGGTGACAGCTCAAACTCGGCGGCGGGAGGTGCTGCTTAGAAGGCAGTCTTGACCCAAACACTGCAGATACTGAAATAAAAACAACTACTAAAAACTATCTGGAGGGCCCAACATTTGGATTCTTATTTTTTTTTTATAATGGATATATGGAAAGTTCAGGAAGGAAAAGGATGGAAAATATAAGGTGACATCAGGATGAAAAGCAGGGCTTGCCAGACCTGGAGAGAAACTCCTGCCTGCTCGGAGGTATCTGATTAGGGGGTATTAGCGTCTTAGATCCGGTCATTAAGGTGGGGTAGACCACAGTGGGGGTAGTGGCCTGGACACCAGCATGGAGGAAAACAGTTTATTAACAGTCCTTGTGTGGTCCAGCAGCCTGCTTCCAACAGGCACAACCTCCCAGCAAGAACAGAGCCGGCCCAGGGCAGCGCTGTGTGGTCAACACCAAGCAGAGCCTACCAACACCCACAGCAGATAGCAACAGACTCCAGCTGCAGCCAAGTGGTTCACAGGGCAGGAGAGCAAAGCTATTTGATGATCTATGTAGGGCCTGAAGCTAGCCTTGGATTGTAGGGAGGCTAAGCTTACAGATAAAGCAGACATTCCCAGGGAATCACATCCAGAAAGTTCCAGGAGGCACTTAGAAACCTTTGAGACACACGCACGCCCCTGCCCACCATAATTATGTGCTACAGGCAGAGTAACCTGCAGTCACATAACCAGTTTCAACAGTCTGAGCCGAGGTTTTGTTCATGTGGAAAAGAGAATTGCCAAAGTATGTTCAATAACAATCTGCCAGACAGGCTTCTCAGAGATAGAGTAAGTGACAGGAACTCTTCACAGGTTTGTGCCGGGCAACCGAGAACTTGCACCAGGGCCAAGGGGATAAAAAAAAAAATATATATATATATATATATATATATATAAAAATATATAGCCTGGTGCTATAACCTTCAAAACAGCATCAGAAGCCAGGCCAGGTGCTTAATATGTCTGTAGGATGTGTGCCAACTTAAGCCATACCCTGTGTCATATGTAGGGAGCCTTCCTGACACTCAGAAGTTACAGTGTGGAAATCTGGATGAGGCTACGGACAGAGAAGCTGAAGTCTGAAGGTAATTTCTGCTTCTGTTTGTATTTTCTGAAGCTGAGATGAGCCCGGCAGCAAGGATTGATGAAACAGGGTCTAAAAACCATGGAAACACTACAAGTCAATAGACAGCCTCAGAGGTGTAAGTCTTTGATGGTTACAAAGGCCCCTTTCTATGGAGACTCAGAAATACAGCTTACCTGCTTGTCTGCCTGCTATGTTACCCAGGAAACTTGTCTGTATCCCGAGCCTGCTGACACACTAAAAGACCTGGACACGGTAGGAAAGAATGAAACTCTCTGGGACAGTGAGCTGCATAAATCTACTTCCCTTAGTTCTGTAAACTTTGCCACTATGACACCAAAGAAATGTAGCCACTTGCTTATGGGTGAGACATGAGTTCTGCTGGCTTCTTCCCGCTGTACCTAGAACTATAAGACAATAAATGCGTATTGTTTTAAGCCTTTAAGGAAACCAGTGTGCCCATCCTTCGGAAATGATTTCTCTCCTTGTTAATCTCCCTGCAGTAAAGGTGTGGTTGCTGCCGAGGAGATGGTTCAGTGGGTAAGAAACCGGCTCTGTAAGGGAGAAGCAAAAATGTGTGTCTCCAAGCATGACGAGCCAAGTTCGATCCCCAGGACCTTCATGGTAGAAGGAGAGAACTACAAGTTCTGTTCTGACCTTATGGGTTCTCTCTCTCTCTCTCTCTCTCTCTCTCTCTCTCTCTCTCTCTCTCTCTCACACACACACACACACAAAATAAACTTAATAAAAAAGAGTGAAAGTGAATGACTCTAGGTTATCTGTCATTCTCTTCGCCTCTTGATTTCTTCTATGTAGAAAGGGGCTAACTTGCACCCTACCTCAGAATGTTGTTGAAAATACTAACATTGACACCCACTGGTCCCCTGCCACAGTGCCTGGCCTGTGACCTATAGCCCCTACTCTATAAAAGTGAAGCTATTGTCTTAATCTTTAATGTTCGGCTGGGCTAGATTAATTACTATCCCTTTAACTTAGTTTATCGTATGACCCAAGGGCGGTGGAGGCAGCAGTGATAAAAACAGCCAGATGGTTAGTCATCTGCCGTGGCCTGGACACAAGTCTCTCATGTCCGTCTTAGGAGGAAAGGAGTCTCAAGGAGTTTAACTTTTTATTAACCTTGTAGGTCAGCATGCATGAACTTGGACTTGAGCCCAAATGGTCTAAGCTCAGAGCCAGACTCAGGGCTTGTCTACACTACTGGCCAGGGCAGACCCTGTCAGAAGCATGTCTGGTGACCTTTAAGGGCCCAGAAAGCGAATAAAGTCACATTTCTTGATTTTTCACAGATACTTATGGTCAGGCATGCCCGGGGCATTCTCCCTGGGAGATGAAACAGCACTGGCTAATATCTTACCAGTTCTAGCCAAGAAAAGCCCTGGCTTCTGATCGAATCTGGGAGGAGAAACAGAGTAGAGATGATTCTTGGACTGGTGAGCCAGTAGTAAGGTTGCCAGACATTGCTCCAGCATCTCAGTGGAGGTAAATCCCCACATTGTTAGGACTCATTCACCTGACACTGTCTTCCAGATGCAGGGCATCTAGCAGAAGCAAGAATACCCATGCGTCCTGGAACTCTGCAGAATATGGGTGCTGGTCTCAGAGCAAAGCTGCCAAGGGAAGGACACTGGCTACTAAAGGAGAGAAGAGAAGCTTCTAAAACATCAAGAAAAGAAGATTCAGGAAAGAGAAGTCATTCCACTGTCTTGTTATCAAAGAACAAAATTATTGTGTCTACTCGGAAAAGAACAGATCCTGGAAGAGACTCTTAATCTAGTTCCCAAAGCCAGACAGGAAGTGAGGAAGTAGTGATAAGTTCCTCTCCATTGTAAGAGCTGAAGCAGAGGGTGTCAGGGATGAGATGCCCTGCTAGGCTCAGGGATGGATGGCCAGTGCTCTGCCAGCTCAGGATACATGTCCTTCAATACTACAATGGAATTAACTCCTGGGACCCCCACTGTTCAACACAGAGCAGCCGTTTGACCCAGAAAATAATTATTTCTGATCCTAGCCTCTTCCTGTGTCTCCAACTTCTTTCTGCCTCTTCCCTCCTTCCCACTCCTTCCTTCCTCCCCTCCCTCTCTTTCTCTCTTTCCTCTCCCTCCCTCCATCCCTTCATCTCTTCCTTTCTTCTTTCCTCCCCTCTGTTCTATTGCCGTGAAGAGACACCATGACCACAACAGCTCATGAAGGAAAAACATTTCACTGGGGTGGTATAGCTTTCATTTTCAGAGGCTTAGTCCGTTATCATTGCAAGATGGTGGTGTATAGGCAGACAAGGTGCTGGCGATGGAGCTGAGATTCTTACATCTTGACTTGTAGGCAACAGGAAGTAGTCTGTCTCACTGGGCATGGCTTGAGCACATATGAGACCTCAAAGCTTGCCTTTGAGTGACACACTTCCTCAACCAAGACCACACCTACTCCAACAAGGCCACACCTCCTGATAGTGCCACTACCTTTGGGGCAATTTTCTTTTAAATCACCACACCTCTCTACCTCTCTTCTTTTCTCCCCTTCCTTTCTTCTACTTAAATTTCTGTATATTGGAATTATTTCAGTCCTATAGAAAACAAAGCTAAGGAGAGGCCTAGAAGCTTTTCGGGTGGTCTTATACCCTCAGTGGGTTCACTCTCAGCAGTCTGCAATACATATCAAAAAGGAGCCTAAAAGGCAAGACTCTGTGGAAGGAGACTAAGTCATTCTCGTTCTTTTGAGTACCCCCCCCCACTTCATCATGACTTGTTTGTCCTTGGGGCCATGAGACTCTAAGTGCTATTGAGTTCAAACTCTGCTTCCATAGGCGAGAAGCTGCAAACTTTCTTTGCACAATGTCTCAGTCCTAGCTTGTAAGCTCTGGTGGGTGTTGCTATCATTTTGCTATGTTGAGATCTGGGATACGTTAATATTTTAAAAATATTATGTCAGCTGGCATGAGATTTAAACACCAGGGAGAGTCTAATGGAGAATCTGAGGTTGGTGGGTGAAATGACTTTCATTCAAATAAGCTCCCTTTCCCTTGTCAGTCACTTTACAGATCCCAAGAGTCAACAACTCTGGTCTTAGAAGTGGCCCACAAAGTGATCAGTATTGTTGTGAAATATTACTTCATGTGTCAAGGTGTGTTACATTTGTTTATGCTGCCTTTGTTTAACGATGTAAGAATGTGTGTTTAATTATGTAAAGATGTGTTGCATTTGCTTTGCCTTGCCTGCCTAAGGCACCTGATTGGTCTAATGAAGAGCTGAGTGGTCATTATCAAGGTAGGAGAAAGGAAGGCAGGGTTGGCAGGCAGAGAGAATAAATAGGAGGAGAAATCTAGGCTTAAGAGGAATGAGAGAAGAGAGGAGAAGGAAATGAGAAGAAAGGGGGGGACCGTGTCCAGGGCCAGCCAGCCTGGCAGCTGCCAGCCAGACATAAGAAGCAGCAAAAGTAAGATATACAGAAAAAAAAGTAAAAATCCTCAAGACAAAAGGTAGATAAAGAGAAACAGGTTAATTTAAATTAAAAGTTAAGTTGAAAGCCCAAACTAGGCTGATTATTTAAAAATAATAACAAGTCTCTGTGTCATGATTTGGGAACTGGTTGGTGGCCCCCCAAAATGAAAACCTGGTACACAGTATGGGCAGGAGCCTCAGGAAAAGGATAAACCTAGCTGTAAACAGAGACTGCTTTTTCATTTCCCAGCTGCCCAGACCTGAATAGTCACATAGAAACTATACTAATTACAACACTGCTTGGTCAATACCTTAGCTGTATTTCTAGCTAGCTCTTACATCTTAAATTAACCCATTTCTAGTAATCTGTGTATCACCATGAGGCTGTGACCTACTGGTAAGTTTCTGGTGTCTTTCTCTTCTGGCAGCTATGTGGCATCTGCTTGACTCCGCCTTCTTTTCCCCTGCATCCAGTTTAGTTTTCCCCATCTAGCTCTATTCTGCCTGCCATAGACCAAAGCAGCTTCTTTATTAACCAATGGTTAAAACCATTCACAGCATACAGAGGGGACTCCCACATCACCTAACCACACAGAAGGACAACCTAACTAACTAACACCAACCCACGATGGAGAAGACTGAGAACTACAGGTGATCTGGGCAAAGTTAACCACATGTTCTCCTTAGCATTATCTGAATATCCTGTTCAGTCTTTCCTCCCTCCATCCCTTCCTCCCTCCCACCCTTCCTCTCTTCTATCCTCCCTCCCTTCCTCCTTTCTTTTTTCTTCCATTCACCCATTCATTCATTCAGGCAATCCTCCTTCCTTTTATCCCTTTCAAGAGAGAATCTGTTGATGGAGTATTGAAGGACAAAGGCAACATCATGGATGTCATCATAAACTAGGGAGTCACATGAGAAGGCTTTGTGAAGCATGCAGCCAGCAGGAAAACTGGACAACAGAATGTCATTTTTTCAGTTTAACGATCTAACTCCCAACTGGCCTTCTTGGTGGATTTTGGCTCTCCTTGGTGAATGTGTTCATGTTTTCTAGTGTATGTATTTATTATGTCCAATATGATGTTTCGAAGCATGTATACAGGGTAGAAGAGCCTAAAGTGTAATTTTTTACATGTTTTCTTTAAAATTGGATGGGATGGACACCTTGTTTTATTTACAGATATCCCACTGTGGATGATGTAATAGAGGGATTAGGAAAAGAGGAGAGAAATTGCTTAGTGTGATGACGAGGGAGGTAATAGGATAACAGAGGAGGTCTGAGGAGAAATGCAACAGAGAATGGATCTGGAAAGGGGGAGACATGGAGAAGAAGCCACGGGACATGGGGAAGAAGGGCTCCTCAGCTGGGTTCCCAGAGCAGCCCAGGCAGCAGGAAGTCCAGTTCTCTACCAAATGCTCTGTGTTGTCTCTGCCTCCTATGTTGTGACTTTCTGCCTTAACTACCATCTACCACACAAAGAGACTTCCCTGATGAGGTCTGAGATCTTCACTAGTGTATCAGTGTAAGAGATACACATTTAGAGGGCAGTTAGATACTGTGTTAACTTAGCAGAACAATAGCGGCAGGTTCACTCCTGGGGACTACGAACTCCCAAATCACGGGTTCTCAGCCAAATTTATGGCACCAGTTATGTGTGTTTTCCTGTGCAGCAATCCTTAAATCCAAATAGAAAGTGTTTGGTTAACCCTATGATATTTGGGCAGCTATTGCACCATGGTCATTATTGTAGTTCACAGATGGAGAAGACAGACAGTAGATAGGTCATGGTCCCTGCCTCACTCCCAGCAGCCCGTTAGCACCTCCCATACCATGAAAGCTAGCCAGCACAGAGGAACCTTTCTGGTCAGCACCAAGGTGTTTTCTCCATGTCCTATGACCAATGTTTGTGGTGTCTTCAGCAGAAGGTTCTTACCATCAAGTTTGGGTTGGCAAGCAAAAGCAGTAGCAATAGTTAGTGTTGCTCTAAGGGTCTTCAGAATATCCTGACCAACAACTCAATTGGAAGGTGATGGACAAAGGTCATTGGTTAAGTAATAAAGAAACTGCTTGGCCTCATAGGTTAAAACATAGGTGGGAGGAGTAAACAGAACAAAATGCTGGGAGGAAGAGGAAGTGAGCTCAGACTCGACAGCTCTGCTCTCTGGAGCAGAGGCCATGCTCCCCTCTCCCGGGCAGACACGATGAACCAAGCCGCCGGGTCAGACATGCTGAATCTTTCCCGGTAAGACCAGTGCTACACAGTTTATTAGAGATGGGTTGATCGGGATATTAGAATTAGCCTGTAAGGGATAGAGTTAATGGGCCAAGCAGTGTTTAAAAGAATACATTGTCCGTGTAATTATTTCGGAGCATAAGCTAGCAGGCGGCCGGGGTGCTGGAGACGCAGCCCCGCCACTCCTATTACAACAAAATGGCGCCTGACATGGTAGCAGCAATTTCTCGGGTCTACTCTGCTTGCTAGAGGCAAGCAAGCGCTCTCATCTAAGAGAGGCTTCCTGACTCAGCTTTAGCTGCAAAACCCTGCAGCTCATTAAGAGGTCCTGCCATGAAACACTTAAATGGTATTGAAAAGCCAACTGAATGCTTATTTGTTATCAGCAGTAGCAGGAAAAAAGTTGTGCTGTTTTAAAATGCTGGTTTTATGGGTTGTCCTGCCAGGGCAAACTCTGACTGTTTGAGGCAGGAGGTCAGCTACAGAGAGAGCATTTGAGTGTTGTAGCTTGTTTGCTGGCAAGGACCTTGAAACGCCATAGACTTGTAGCAATAAACATGGCTACAACCAGTACCTCAGCCATGAGGCTGGAAAGCTAAGGAATGGGCTGGATCCAGCTGCCAAAGCCACGGCTTTAATCCCACCTATATTGCTCAGTAATTTAAAGGCTCGTGTGGTCAGAAAAAGAGATATACAGTAAAGAGAGATTCAAAGACAAAGAAAATTTCTAAATGGTTTACTGTGTGTTAAAAATATATGCAGGCTAAAAGTTGAAGTTCTTAAAGTAAAAAACAAAAAAAAAAGGAAGAGAGTTGTTGTGTGTGGTAGTACACACCTTTAATCCCAACACTTGGGAGGCAGAGGGAGATTGATCTCTGTGACTTCAAGGTGTGGTAGCACATGCCTTTAATTCCAGTGCCTAGAAGGCAGAGACAAACAGATCTCTGTGAGTTCAAGGTGTAGTAGCGTACACCTTTAATCCCAATGCCTGGGAGGCAGAGATAGGTGGATCTCTGAGAGTTCAAGGACAGCCTGGTCTACAGAGTTATTCCAGGTCAAAGATACAGAGAACCTGTCTCAAAAGGCAAAAAATAAAAGTAAAAATAAACAAAATAGAGGTTAAAATAAAGCCGCACAAAGATGGAAAATACACAGAGAATTTTGATACTGTATGCTATTATGCTCTGTTTGAATTGTTTGAATGCTGAGAAAAGAGCAACAGCTGCTAAAAGATATTTGTTTATAAATGCTACTGAACTAATCCAACATAGATATTTTGAAAATGCCTTGACTTCGAAATTTGGATCTAAGGACATGATGCTTTGGAAAGGAGTTTCTTATTTTGTTTTCACAGAGGGTGGGAGTCTGTGGATTGTTTCTATTCCAATATGGTATGATGGACCACGCCCTCCTGAAGGGTTGCTGTGAACACCTTCAGAAAATTGCTTCGCTCAACTGCCAACTGAGATGAAACTAGCATACAGGTTATACCATGAAAGACCTAATTAACAATGCCCCCATTCAGCAGGAAGCAGTTTGGAGAGAAAAAACTGCGCCCATGTTCCCAAATATGGTTTATAAACGTTCTTTTACATTTAAAAGGGGATATGATATAGGTATGAGTAATTTGCATTAGTATAGATTTTGCTTTATTGATAGAGATTTAAGGTCAGCAAGATGACGCCAAACCTGATGATCTAGTGAGTTCTATTCCCCGGACCCACGTGTTAGAAGGAGAGAACTGATTCCTATGAGTTGTCCACTGACCTCCACACATGTGCCTTGGCACATGCCTCCCCCCACCACACACACACGTTCATGCTCCCACGCTTGTATGAACGCACACAGAGAATCGGCCCTGTGGTATTCAGTTACAACAACAAAAATCAAATTATTCCCATTCTTATTTAATTGGCCAAAACAAATCAAATAGCTGTTCCCACCTTGAGATCTACCAAGGAAGAGGAGCTCAGATACTTGGTAAACATATCAAAGCATACTAAAGCCTGATACTTGTATCTATTCACAGACTTCACACATCTGAGACACTTTCTGGTTATCTCATTTTGGTTTAATTTCTTTAATTTTCTTTTTATTTCTTCCCTCCCTCCCTTCCTCTACTCTTTCTTTCTTCTCTTATATACTATATCCCAATTGTATTCACCACCTCCACTTATCCCAGTCTCTCCCTCTTCCCTCCTCCCTCATACTATCTCCCCCCCCCCGCCCCTGCCCATCCATGCCTCTTCTTTTTCCCTTAAGAAAAGAGCCAGCCTCCCTAGGGATATCAACCCAACATGGCATAACAAGTTATAATAAGACTAGGCACCTTCCCTCATATCAAGGCTGGATGAAGTAACCCAGTAGGAAGGAAAGGGTCCCAAGAGTAGGCAAAATGTCAGAGACAAATCCCACTCCCACTGTTAGGAGACCCACAAAACACCGAGCTGTATAACCATAACATATATGCAGAGAACTTAGCTCAGACACACATGGGTTCCCTGATCGCCCAGTCTCTGTGAGCCCTTATGAGCCCTGCTTAGTTTATTCTGTGGCCCATGTTCTTATGTCCTTGGTCCTTCTGGCTCCTAAAATCCCCATCCTCCTATTCCACAGGGTTTGCTGAGCTCCTCCTAATGTTTGGCTCTGGGTCTCTGAGTGGGCTGTTCAGGGCTCTCTCTTGCCCTCCCTGTAGTTCCTGGTAGGTTATTTGGGCAGTGAGTAGGTATCTCTTTCCTTTCTGGTTATGTGCTCCGAGATCAATGAGATAGCATGCCCTTTGTGGACTAAAACATAAGATTGCATCTGTGACACACAATATGAGAGCTGCTCATCTCCCTGTCAGAAACAAACCAAGCAGGGGCTGGGGAGATGGCTCAGCAAAGTGCTTGCTGTGCAAGCATGGGACCTGAGTTCAAATCCCTTTGACCCATGGAAAGCCAGACATACTAGTGTAGATCTGTAATTCCTGGGCTCCTAAGGAGAAGTGGGAAGCAGAGCTAAGGGAGTCCCACAGCTAATGGGCCAGTCAGCCATGTAAACGTGATGATGAACAGCAAAAAACCGCGCTTCAAAACAAAGTAGGAGGAAGCGATAGACACTCAAAGTTGTCCCCCTGATGACGGCATGTATAGTGTGGTACATATGTGCCTTCATTCACATGCAGAAATATCCACACACGTGTACAAAGATTTTAAAAACAAAAACAAGGTGGATGGTTTCTGAAGAACAGCAGCCAGGGTTGACCTCTGGCCTCCCCTTGCATGCACTGTGATAGTTTGAATAAGAATGGCCTCCATAGGCTCATATATTTGAGTGTGTGGTCCCCAGTTCGTGGAACTATTGGGGAAGGATTAGGAGGTGTGGCCTTGTTGGAGGAGGTGTGTCACTGGGGGTGGGCTTTGAGATTTCAAAAGTCCATGCCAGGCCCAGTGTCTGTCTCTCCCTTGGCCTACAACTTGTGGATCCGATGTGAGCTCTCAGCTACTTCTCCAGCATCATGCCTGCCTGTTCTCTGCCATACTTCCCATTATGACTGTCATAGACTGACTTTCTGAAACTGTAAGTGAGCCCCCAATCAAAAGTTTTCTTTATAAGTTGACTTGGATATGGTGTTCCATCATAGGAAAAAACAGTGATTAACATGTGAACACACATACAGTAGTAGAATAGCAACTTAGACATGAACATACACATGCACCAAGCACCTCTAACTAAGCATTGTTGCCGGCACTTGAGATATTGTGTTGGACAATATCCCTTCTTGGGCCATGATGAAAGCTGCCAGAGACGCTACTGGCAGATGCCTTTTGATTGTCTGCACTTTGGGGAACCCTCTGAGCTGCAGAGAACTATATCCTTCCAAGTTATGTCCCCTCTAGACAGCCTCCCTCCTCCAGTGGCAAATCTATAAAGGATACAATGACAGCCTGTATTCATGGATGTGGGACAATTACAGAGAGGCCCCATTGTTAGATGTACCACCCAGGACACTGATGCTTCCGGTGGATTGTTTGATTGACTGAGTAGTCCCAGGGATCAAGTTCGGGGCCTTGCACATGTTGGGCACCTTTAATAAAGAGACCAGATAGGGCTTTCTGAGGTTCAGAGAAAAACACCGCTAAATCAGGATTTTGCAAAAAGCTCGGTGTATGACTTGAGCAACCAAAATTACACACAGCTTTCTTGCTGGGGATATGGACCGGGAAAGCTGACTGTTCAGAGGAGCGGGAGTGAATAGCGTAGGAGGAATATCAGCGCTGGGACCTGACCAGCAGCCTCTGCTCCAAAGCGTGACACTGTAATTCAAACTGCTATGAAAATCAGCGGCCAGATGCGCGAATCCTCTGAGGGATCAGGCCAAACCACTGGTGTAACAATTACCCCTTGAACTCTCCTGGCCTCCCCTACATGTTCTCCTGTAACCCCACCTCATGGGTGCTCATGCAGGGAGCAGGGTGCTCCACACGTCATCTTGTCACACACACACGCGCGCACACACACACATACACACACACACGCGCGCACACACACACATACACACACACACACACACATATACACACACACACATACACACACACACATACACACACACACATACACACACACATATACACACACACATATACACACACACACACACACACATACACACACACACATACACACACACATACACACACACATATACACACACACACACATACACACACACGCGTGCGCGCGCGCACACACACACACACACACACACACACACACACACACACACACACAAGGGACTCTCATCATTGAGTTATCCAGCACAGCTGGAGAAGGCTGTGCGTCCTTCCACGGTCAGCTCTGTGGCTCCAAACAATTTGCTATATGTCTGATACTGGGGAGAAACTGTATTCAGCTGCCAGTACAGAGACCCAGTAAAAATTACTTAAGCAAGATAAAGATTTGTTTATCTCCCAAATAAGAGAAACCAGATGTAAGAACAGAAAGATAGAAGGAGCTTGGGTCCAAACAACTACAAACCCACCATAAAAATCCCGGAGTCTTCACATCTGGCGAGGAGGAGACACGAGAAAGGAAAGGGGGAAATGCCCAGAGTGTTTTTAACCTTTTAGGGATCTTTCCCATAAACCTTAGCCACAACTCAGGCTCCAGTTTCACTGGCCTTACCTAGGTTAAGTGCCTCCCCGCCACTCAGCTCCTATAGGTACATCACAACTTGTAGTTAAATTGTTGGTCAATTTTTATATTTTTATGACTGAATAATGTTATGGGTTATATATAAAATGTCCCCAAAGGCTCATGTGTTAAAGGCTTTGTCCCTAATTGGTGGCTCTGTTAAGGAATGACTCGATCAAATGGGTGCTCCTGGATTAAGGCACTGGAATTTTATCTTGATGAAAGTTTCCTGAAGATTTCTTCTGGACTAACAAGCAAAGAGGTGATGCTCTAGGTACCAGAGATGCGGAAATAGATGGAACACAAACCCTTTCTGAGGTGTTTCTCAGAGTGATGGGACAGACATGAAGAAAGATTTGTGCAATCCCCAATGAACTTCCATTCTATAGAGCACGTACTGAGTCCTTGAAGCGTGGAGCATTTCGTGGGAGCAGTGAAATCTACGGGGCCCAAAAAGAAAGGCTTCCTAGAATGCTAACACCATCTTGAAATAAGAGTGCTCAGGGAAGGCATGGTGGCAGGGAGTTCCATGACTGGAGTTGTGAGGTAGGACCCACGGTAACCACGCCCTTGGTTGGATCACTTCTCTGTGGGTAGAGAGAACACACATGGAGCTGGCACGTGGGAGTCTTACCAACTCGGGGCAGCATGAGTTTGAAAGTAGCCAATCCCAATAAAGATGCCTCAGCCTCCAACCAGTTCCCACCACGAGATCTGTAGAAAGGTCACTGGGCAGAGCCACACGGGGGTATTCTTTCCTAAAAGTCCTTTCTACTCTTGGGGTTCTTTCTCACTTTTTCTTTCTGTGTTCACTCTGCTTACTCCTTGACCCCCTTTCCTTATTCTTTATGGCTATAAAGTAACGAATTAAAAAAATCACTGACTCTGGGTGACCGCCAATCATCTGGTACCTAGCTCCCCAAGAGATGAGAAAGGCTCAATGCTGTCAGAAAAACAAACAACAAAAAAAACCCCAACAGAACCAAAACCAAACCAAAGCAAAACAAAACAACAACAATAACAACAACAAAAACCTTCATCATTATGGTCCAAGGATAGAAGAACGATACTTTCTGAGTTCCAGATAACCTGTTATGATCACAGAAGCATGTCTCATTACAAGTTTGTGGCCTGAACTGGTCTATATATGTGAATCACATGCTTATAAATCCTCAAAGTATTGTACAGAAAATAAAGGTCTCTCCCATTTTGCTTGTAGTGTTTCAGTTTCAACTCAGAGAGAAGACTGGAATATAGGCAAGTGCCCATCCCTCAGTAACACAGGCCTTAAGTCTTCTTAAGAAAGAACTTCATGAGAATATGAAAAGGACCAATTGGTTTAGGTATTCTAGATTGCAAAATCCTTGATTTCCGATTAGCTGCAAAATACTAGGATTTAAAACAATTTAAGCCAGACATTGTAGCACGCCTATCTTGCCAGCACTTAAGAGGCAGGAGTTCCTGGTCATTGTGGGTACAGAGAAAAACTGAGGCCAGTCCAGATTATTTGAGACCCTGACTTAGGAAACAAACCCAAAACAATGTCAGATCTCTCTAGCGCTTCAAATCTCCCTTTCCTTGAAATTCTGACGTATTTCTTACTTAGATGCAGTTTTTGTCCCTTTAAAGTTACTAAAGGCAAAGACCCTCCATCCTTCCAGCTTCCCAGTTATTAGTTTATTTTATATTTGAAACATTCCTACATGGGACACAGGGGACTTGGGCAGACGTCACCTCACCTCATAGACCCTTCCTGGCTCCACATTATAGGGCTCCTGGGTATTTTTATGTTATTATTGGTTGAAACATATTTAAAATATTTTTCTTCCATAAATGCATGTGTAAATAGCTTCCTCGTCTCCCCACAATACCCACTCATAGGTAGGAAATAGTCACTGGGCAAATATTTTATGGAGGGGCTCACTACCTCAAAAAGAAAAATGCTTTGTTCTTTATGCTAGGACTCAGAAAAAACACTTCTCGCTGCTTCTCTTCTTGGGTTAGTTTTGCCCTTGTCAGTCAGGGTACATAGCTGATTTTTTATTATAATAGCTGATTAGGAAGGCAGAATGAGAGGGGAAAATAACCAATTAAATTGGTTAGCTAAAGTGTGGGAAGGGATGTGTGGAGTGCAGGGTGAAGAAGCCACCTCAACTAAAGCCCAATTAATAACTTTTGTCAGGAAATGTTGAAAGTTTTGGCCTCATTCATTGTTTTTCCAACTAATATTTAATAGGTATCTGGTTCAGTCCTGGACCTGCAGGGACAAGGGAAGAGGCAGAGGAAGGAGGGTGTCGCTCAGAGTCCCTTCTGTGTGAACCCTAAAGGCTGCACACAGTGACTAGGATCCAGGAGCCAGCAAAAACTATCACCACACATTTCAGAGGGAATCTCCACCCCCACAATCATTCCATCTCGAAGTAGGGAATTTCACCTTCACAAAAGTTACAGTGCACAAAGGAAGAAGGACAGAAATTTCCCTCCCACTTTAGCTGTTGCTAGGGATAGCTAAGGGAGCTAGATGACTGACAAGGAGGCCAGGAGATGCTAAGCACACGGTCTACAGCTTGTGGGCTGATAGGGAAGGGGGAATGAGAATCTCGAAAAGCAAGTTAAAATTTATCTGGGGATTGGAGCTTTACAAAAGCTGGGCCCTGGCTACAGATTCAACCTACCTTCCTATGGTTTCCCTTCCCCTGAAAAGCCCAGTGTAGTCCCTCTGAAGACTTGCTCCTCCCCACGGGGCCGGAGTGGTGGCTCAGTCATTAAGAGCTCAGGAGGCAGAGGTAGGTGGATCCTTGAGAGTTTGAGGCCAGCCAGCCTGGTCTACATAGCAAGCTCCAGGTCAGCCAAGACTATATAGAGAGACCTGAATCAAGAAAAGAAAAGAAGGCCGGGTGGTGGTGGCGCACGCCTTTAATTCCAGCACTCGGGAGGCAGAGACAGGCGGATCTCTGGGAGTTCGAGGCCAGCCTGGTCTACAGAGCTAGTTCCGGGACGGGCACCAAAGCTACAGAGAAACCCTGTCTCGAAAAACCAAAAAAAAAAAAAAAAAGAAAGAAAAGAAAAGAAAGATGTGATGCTTCTGGATAGAAATGGTAACTTCCCCATCCTCCCATTGCTAGTTCCTGCTCAAACTAATCATTCTGGAGTCATCTATAGATGTGCGTGTGTGTGCCCAGATCCATGCATTCATATACATGAATGCAACTATATAGCATTTGGGTCGACATATATATATATATTTACATACTTACTCATATATATATGACCTTGAGACAGTCACTAAATCAATTTATACCCCAGTTTCCTCATCCATAAAATGGAAATTATACCTACTTTGCAGGTCTGGGTGAGCGTGAAGGAAGTTAACTAGAATATGCTTAAAGCCATGCCAGCCAGAGGTAGCTTATATCGTGTAAATGTTGCCTAGCGTTTACATAGCACCAACAGATTCTGTGCCTCTTCAGGGACACAGCCTTCTCAGATCAACAGCTATGGTTGACCCTCTGCCTCTCCTTTCTGCTGGCAATCCAGCCTTTTTCTCGTTTGCATGTTCAGCAACTCTTACTTGCAGTTAGAGGTTTCCCCAAGTAGAAAGCACTTTGCTTGGGAGAATGGCCCAGAACCTTCTCTGAAACTTGGCCGTTCTCTGTCACACTCTCTGTGGCTCTTTGATACGGGGACCTTTCAGCACAGGCAGTTAGGAGTTTAGCTTGCCTGATCTGTGGGAACCCAGGAGCAGAGACCGGCTGTGATGTCTGCTTCCTTCATGTTTCTTACAATGCATCCCTGTAGGGGCCAGCAGAGCATCAGAGAACTGTGCCATGGAGCGGCCGGAGAGAGTGCTTCCCAGCACTGGAGAGTAGTGGGGGAAGCTCCCCGTCCTTTCGCTGCTCTGCCACAGGCTCCCAACCTCTCCTCCTTGCATTTGATCAACTACCCTTCCTGTCAGCACCCTTTCTCCTGCCTACACACCCTGCCTTCGGATCCATCTGTCACCAGGCTGCAGCTGGGGCCTCTGGGCTGGGTCCCTTTTCCCTCACAGTACCAAATGTGTGTGTCCATTTCGCTTTCCAGTCCAGCAAGCCCTTTTGGTTTTGTGGTAGGAGAACAAGACAAGAGGAGAAAGGTATGGTAGTTAGCAGGTAGATGAAAGGGATGGTAGAGAAAGGACAGACAAGCAAGAGCCATGCATATGGGACAGAGCAGGAGAAAAATCTGAAACCTGTGAGTGAGCAAGAATGACCCATAAAAGTTGAGATTCTAATCACCCAGAGCCACCGGGCTTCTAAACCTTCTGGGCTCTGGCCTACATCCTAGGAGTGTCTTTCCCTTCCTTAATAAACTGTTTCTGCCACTATCCCTGCATCCTTGGTCCAGCACTGTCTTCCTGGACACAAGACCCTGGGAATTCCAGCTTGTGCCTCCTGCCTCTGATGGTTCCACATTCACTTTATCTCTTCTTCCTGGCTTGTCTAGATCTGGTGGATGTGGCATTTCCCATTGTCTCCAAAAGTCAGCTGCCTAATGAACATGCTTAGTCTCCCTATACAAAGTTACCAAGGAAAACTTTGCTGGCTGGCTGATTTACATTCTCCTCAAGGATTGGTGGCCCTCCAGCTGAGCAGCTAGTTCAGTGAGAGAGTGCTTGGCTAGCATGGGTATGAAGTATACAGTGATCCTCATCAGTACTGAGATCAAGAGGAAAACGGGCATGCCATAAATTAGCTGGGATCCAGTTGTGATCCTAGGGATACAACCACAGTTTCAGAACTCCTAACAGACACTGTAGATTACAGAACCATCCTGTTGGTGGTGTCCAATCAGCCACAAAGAGTGTCCTCCTTCTCCAGTGACTGCACTTCTGCCGTGGTTGAGCAGAGGTTGTCGGAGGTGCTTCTACCAGGGTGTTTTACCAGCCTATTGCTACCACTCTGGAGACAGCTTCATGGGCGTGCAGTTCTGTTCCAGCACAGGAAAGAGAATTATTTTCCATGCTGACCCTGACTTTGTAACTATGGACAAAAGTCTTCACAGATCTAAATCTCCCTCCAGGGAATGACAGTCACCACGGAAGGAAAGAAGGAAGGGATTTGCTCGCAGATGCAGTATTGTTAGCACTAGGGCTTGCTCTTGTTCACTGTCTCCCCTGCTACCCATTGACCACTCCCCCTCTCATCCTCCCTCTCCCCTCTTTCCCTGAGAGACACTGCAGTTGTGTGGGTGGGTGGTCGGACAAGTGGGTGGACAGACAGAGGGAAGAGGGAGTTTCCTCCTTGGGATTCTTGTAATTGGTATGTGGTTTACATTCCATTCATCTGCAAGACTGTGATATTAATCGGAAACAGCTTGAGCCCAGCTTGCCTGTAGTGTCAGAAGGATGCTGAACTCAGGCAAAGGTCTCTGCCTCCTTCCCTGTAGGTCAACTTCCTCTCCAAGTGTCTGTCGCCTTAAGTAACCAGCATGTGTGGTTCTCAACTGGACGAAAAGTACCATCACACAGTTAAAAACAAAAACAAACCCAAGCAGTGCAAAGAAATATCCAATGTGACTAAAACAATATCTCAGAAGTTAAGACCACAGTCTTTTCTTCCAGAGGACTTGGGTTTAATTCCCAGTACCTGCCTGGTGTTTACAACTGTAACTAAGTCCAGTTTCAGGAGCTCCAACCCCTCTTTTGGTTTCCACTGGCACCAGACATACTTGCGGACAAAACACCATACAAATATACTATTAAATTAAATTAAAATAATAAATGTACAATAAGTTACTGGTGGCCCTCCCCAAAAGAAATACTGATAATTGTATGCTTGCAATAAAAAGTTCAACTCTTCAACCACTGAAGATTATATGTACCTTCTATTTACGTAAGAAGAATTAATCTACACCCACGGCTTGAGCCCTTTCTGATTTTACTTACTCCATATTAAAGATCATTTCAGTCCAGCACATGGACATTCTAGTTCATTCTACTGCATTGCATTGTGGATTAAGTTCTCATATATGGTCACTATTTAAACTGGTGACTGTCGTTTAAGCTCTGAAACGAATGCCACAGACTGGGTAGCTTTAAAAACAAGTTCAGCTTTCACAGCTCTGTAAGAAGAGAAGTATAAGACCAAGGTCCTGTCAGATTGTCTAGCAAAGGCCCCACCTCCTGGTTCCCCTCTCTTGGAGATCCCTCACTTGCCTCTTTCTACAAGACTCTAATCCCTTCATGGCACAATCACCTTCCCCAAATCTCTTCTCCCAAAACCATCTTCGCAATGAAGAATAGGGATTGAACATGGAATAGAAACCATTCAGCTAATGCTGTAGTGTTTGGGAACGTTGTTCTTATGACATAATTTACCATCTTGAAATCAGAGCCATCACCTTCATGAGACCCTCACAAGATTCCCTCCTGGAAAGAATGCCTGACACACAGGTTCCTGATGTCCCTCTCTCCCCAGGATATGGGAGTAGCTCACAATTGCTGAGAGAATTGCTGAGAGAAGAGAAGAGACTCTTCTTTGGTGGTCCAGCTGCCTATAAGTTACCCATAGTCCTGCAGGAAGCCCCTCACTCATGTTCTTCTATGTTACCCCAACTACTCTCATTGGTTCACTATACCAGGCTTCCTTCCTTTTGGGCCACCAACCCATTCCCAAATCATGACACAGAGACTATTATTAGTTTTGACCGCTTAGGCACATTTCTGGCTAGCTCTTTTAACTTAACCTGTTTCTCTACTTTTTGCCTCAGGGCTTGTTACCCTCTTTACTTGTGTATATCTTACTTTTGCTGCTTCTTGTGTCTGCTGGCATCGGCTTGGCTTCTGGCCCCAGGCGTCTCCCATGTTCTCTTCTCCTTCTCTCATTTTTCCTTCCTCTCTCAAGCCTAAATTTCTCCTTCTATTTATTCTCTCTCCCTGTCAGCCCCATCTATCCTCTCTCTGCCTAGCTAATGGCCATTCAACTTTTTATTAGACCAATCAGGTGCCTTAGGCAGGCAAGGTGAAACAGATGCAACACATCTTTACATGACTAAACACACATCCTTACATCGTTAAACAAATACAGCAAAACAAAAATAACACACTTGTACACAGTTAAAAATAATATCCTGCAGCATAAACAAATGTAACATATCTCTGCCTAGTTAAAATAATATTCTACAACAGTTCACCAAGCTGCAATTGGATGGATATATTTTTGCTCTCTCCATCTGTCGTGAGTAGACACAGACTCCTCAGGAAAAGTCATACAACACTTGGTACCTGGACATGAACATGAAGAATCAGAGATGGCTGGGAAGAAAGTTGCATGGCCCCTGTTATGTATAGTAAGACAGGCAGCAGAGGCTTAGTCACCAGAGGGTGGTCTATCTATGACCCCACTAAGGCCTGTCTTCCTCATATGGTTTATGGTAGTAGGCTTTCTCGCTGTGGCCATAGTCATCAGACACCTACTACTACAGTTACTAAGACGTGTAACTAAGGCTGAACTAGCTGAATGTTGACTATCCTAGGGGGAATCCCAGATGGTTGTCTTCTTTTAAAAGATATGAGGTGATCCCCTGGATGAATGGGAGTCCTCTGAGTGAGGACAGTGACGGTACTACGTGATAAAAAATGGATCAAGAGTTAGAGAAGACCCTGCAGTCTCTGAAAGTCGGACACATTGGATGGGATTGTTAGCAGGCAACAGAAGTTTGTGATCTCTGCTAGGCATAGTGTGAGATGCAACTGAGTCTATGCTGCCTGTCAAAAGGAACCTGCCCACAGAAGGGGAGAGATTCCAGTGAGAAAAAGACATGTGGATGACATCCTCTGCATTAGCCTCTGATTTGTAAGGAAGAGGTAGAGGACACTGGATAACAAGGAGAGAATAATGTACAAGTACAGAGGGGATCACTAAAGTCACATCTTCAATGCAGAGAAAGGGAGAACCCAAGACTCAGCACGCAAACAGGACCTCAGTCGAAGTCCAGAAAACCCGTAATTAGGGTGGACTGTACCACAAACTGCTCGAATTGGAAATAGCTTTTAACAAGAATTGAAAAAGGCTCTCAGAATCTGGCTCAGGAGGTACAGATGGAATCAGCCAAGAGTCACGGAAGCAGAGGGACCCAGTAATCCAATTCCTCATCTTTCTTTGAGACAAGCACTGCAGGACCCAAAGCACTGGGAGGGAAATCGACCCCCAATGGGCTGACTCATACAGGCCATTTGGGAAACTTAGCTATTTCCAGTTGAGGTCCCCCAGATTTCAGGAACTGGAAGACATTATTAAGAGAGCGGAACATAAAAGGGACAAAATTTGATTCCCAGTTCATGGGATCAGAAAGCACCATGCTCATAGGACAATTTTTAGAAAAAGTTAATCCAGCAGAGCCCTCAGGACAGCAAAACTGTGTAGGGACAGGGCACAGGGGTCTACAGGCTTTGCTGTTCCTCACGGGGGCCATGATATTTCTGCGGTAGAAAAGGGTGTAGAGGGGCTGAATAACAGACCAGCAGGTTGGGCAAGGTGCAGCCCCACAGACACAGTGGCACACACCCTTAATCCCAGCACTTAAGAGGTAGAGGCAGGCAGATCTGAGAGATAAGGGCTCTGTAGAGATCCTATCTCAAAAAGGGGGGGGGGAACCTCAGCAAAACAGTGGGTAAACTGAGTTTATAGAGTGCTAAAGCCATCAAAAGGGAAAAGGAAAAGTTAAAAGCAGGAGCCTAAGGTGTAGCTCACTTGTCCAGGGCTCGCCTAGCGTGAATGAGGCCCTGGGTTTAGTAGAGCCTTTGTGGGTAGAGGCTGGGTAATAGGAAGGAAGTTCAAGGTCATCCATCCCATTGGAGGTGAGCAGAGCTCCACAGGGAGGAATGAAACGGACTCAGGCTGCAGATTTGCCTCTGCAAGAGCAGATGACGTCACTGCTCCAACTGCTCTAGCACTTCACACAGTCTTAGCCTTCTCTTCACAGCGCAGTGTACTCGGTTCCTGCACAACTGGAGCGAGCCTGACCTGGACACTTGCTGCAGGCCCTTCTTGGATTAAATTTGAGCTGGAAATTGTTCCTCCAACCCCCCTCTCTTGCCTTCTGCTCTCCTGCACTTTTCCTTGTCTTCCCTTCAGAATAAATGAAATGGAGTAAAAGGAATAAATTTTTTTCTGAATACCCACTGTGTTCAAAACCCCTTACCACCCCCCCCATCCTGTAGGTTTCCACATTAGGGTGTTTTGGAGAAACAAGTTCTCTAAGGGATTCTAAGCTCACAGACTCAAGAAGCCCAGCTTCTCATAACCGTCTTGGGAGACCCATATAGCAATGTATGTCTCCTGACATACTACACAGCAAATATGTCTTCCTGCCTCCTGTGAGCTGGTGAGCCCTGGAATGATGCTGAGCACAGGTTCCTGCACACTTCAGCGAGCTGTCCAACCTCCACATCCACAGGTTCCACATCTAATTCAACCGATTATGGATGAAAAACACTTTGAGGGAAATTGAGTCTGTGTTCTCAGTCTGTACTGACATGTTTACTGTCTGCTCCCTATACTACTAGGTACAGCAAGTATATACACAGCGTATACATTGTATTTGAATTACAGTTAGTTCAAGGATGATAAAGAGACAGGAGGTGGCTACATACGAATATGGCAATATTTAACATGAGGAGTTTGAACTCCACCCTCGGCCCCATTTCGGTCTCCCGAATGGAGTGGGTCTCAGGGCAGGCGGGAGAGGCTGAAAGATAGAAGGGAGGTCTTCCTCTGCCCCTTCCCATATACCCCAGCTTCCTGCCAGAGGGAGTTCCCTCCCACCTAGCTCTCAGGCAGCTTAGGGCTGTCAGCAAAGCTAGATAACCTGAAAATTGCTCCAAAGTTGAAGTCTGAACAATGTCAGCCATACCCAGGCAGTCCCCACTAATTCCCAGACTAGCCCTGCAGGTCAGATCCACGCTTGTATAGATGGGAAGCTGCAAGTTTGTGCCAGGAAAAGTATCTTAGAACCCAGAGCAGCTGGGTGAGCTTGAGCGAGAGGAGGGACCCTGGGTGGCAGCTACGGTTGGCAAGAAGTGGCTCTGGCTGGAGAATGGGCAGGCATTGCACTAGAAAGGCCCTTTGGGCCTTGTCCTCTGTGAATGGAGCCATTTACTGGTGCATCCGTAATGGTGGGGCCGACTGAGCTCCTTGGCAAAGCCCTTGGCAGGCTTCCCCCAGTGGAATGCCCAGAGAGAAAACGTCCCCTGTCCTCCCCTGTGGCCTGTGTAACCTCCGGCCTGCTCTGCGCCAGGCTGTTCCCCAGCGCCCTGCCCAGGGGTCTTGTTTGCTCTGGCAGACAGGGAGCCCATTCAGCCCCTCGGGTGGCACCGGGGGAGTCTGGCCTGGGAGGCCTGGCTGAGCTCCGGCTGGCTCAACTGCCTGCGGGGTTCCAGAAGCTTCCCCAGGCTCCAGTGGGGGCGGGGCGCTGACTTTCTTCTGGCCCCTGAGAATTACTGACTTTACAGGTCCGTCTTGCTCCATAAACCAGAAAGCCACTTCCAGCTGGTGGGATGGAGTCTGGTGGGCGGGTGTCTGGTGCCATCCTGTCCCGGCTGGGAGGGGTCCCCAGCGCTGTGGAGGAGCTGTGGTCTGTCACAGCCCCTGGCCAGGCCGGTTTTTATGGCCTCAGTCCGGGAGTGGGGAGCACAGGCCACATTCACAGGGATAATATTTGCTGTACCTGGTCCTGATGCCCACAGCTCATGTTCCTGCACTGCCGCCTCCCGTTTCCTTTTCTCCTGGGGTCTGCTTAAACGTTTACGTTTTGAAGGGGGAAGCACTGAATTAGGCTCAAACCACATCGGATCGTGACAAGACCCTTGCATGCTGCCACCGATGGGAAGTCGGAAGGTGCCTACTTGCCCCTCAAAAGGACGGCAAGACCCACCTGAAGGAACACTTGCAGCTCCAGTCCCTTCGGCCAGCTTTCCTGGCTGCCCGCCACTGCTCCTGCATAGCTGAAAGTTATGATGTTTAAATATTAAAAATGCTTAGCTAAATATGCTGGCTTGTTTGCTTTCGCCGATAGTAACAGTCTGCCCACAGGGCCCTTTCAAACCTCTTCAGTGTTTAGAAAATGGATAAGGGACTCATTCAAGTGACGCTCAAGTTTACCAGAGCCAGGAATGAAGCCCGGGATTTCATGAAGGGAGGACCAGCCTGGGACCACACACAAAGGCAGCTCTGCTCTCCCTCCCTCCCTCCCTGCTTCTAGCTCATGTTCTCTCTCTCTCTCTCTCTCTCTCTCTCTCTCTCTCTCTCTCTCTCTCTCTCTCTCTCTCCTTCACCCCTCCCTTTTTTCTCCCTCCCTCTCCTCTCTTTCCTCTCTCCCTCCCTCTCCGTCCTCTCTGACAAATTGGCCATGACTGGCAACCAGAACAATCTGTAATAGAAGTCAGAGGGGGGCTTCAAGTGTGTGCCCCCATAACTAAGGAGCACACGCACAAAAAGCTGGGGCCACCCCCAAAACAGCTTTTATGGGACACGGGAACCAAACAGAATTATTGAAATCACTTTTATGTAGGGTGACAGAAAAAAGAAAAAAAACCACCACTCATTCTCTTCCAGAATAGGTCTGGTTTGGGTCCCACCCACTGGCCACCCCTTCCCACATTGCCTTGGGACATGAATTATCTCCCCAGCACAGTTGGGGGAGTCGTCTGGCCAGGCTGGAGGTAGTATTTGCCTTTATCAAATAAGGAACTGTTGGGCACAGGAGCCGGGGCTGTGGGAGGAGGTGATTAGGTGTGAGCTTCTTTTAGGAAACTCTGGGCAAGACTATTTACTTTCTCCTCACTGGTACCCATCCTTGACAGTAGACTTCAAACAGGAGTAAGCTGGATCCAGCTGGAGCCCTGTGGGAACTTGGGAAGATGCGGAGCTCCTTTTATTTCAGTGTGAGCTCCAGTGTGTGAAGGAAGAATGAAGCAGTTAAATCCAAGAAGTATTTATGGCACTGCTGAGACGAAATGAAGCAGGACTTGGCATGAGAGGCCAGCTCTGGGCAGCAGAGCCTGGAGCCCAGCCACCGCTGGAGCAGCCCAAGCCCGCTGAGCTGCGGCAGGGCAGCTTCTGATTAAAGAAGTCGACTGGCACATTTTTGTTGTGTGAATCAGCTTTTCGCTACTGTAGCAAATACTCAGGAAGATCAACGTATAAAAGACAAAGGTTTCTTTTGACCCACAGTTTTGAAGGCTCTGGACAGAGATGGATTTGGCCCAGTTCTTTTTTTTTTTTTTTTTTTGAGCCTGTGAGAGGCAGTGTGCATCATGGCAGCAATGTCTACCAGAGAAAATCCACACATGCCACAGCCCAAGAATAAAAGAGAGGAAGAGGGAGAGACAGGGACATGCCCCCAGTGACCTAAAAACTTTCTCCAGGTCTCATCTCCCAGTACTGCTACCTTGAGATCCTGGAAGGAGGAGAACAGTCAAAATCCAGACTACCTGGTGCAGATCTGAAACCTAGGTAGGCACCAGGTAATAGTGTTTGGGTTGGGAAGGTAAACTCTCCCCACAGGCCCATATGTTAAATACTTGGCCAGGAGCTTGTGGTGCACTGAGAGGTGGTGTCAGCTTTGGGAGGTAGGGCTCAGTAGAAGGACACTGGGCCAGGAAGGCAATGTGCTTGCTTCCCTGGCTCTCTTGAAGTGAGCAGACCTCCTCTGCCATGTCCTCCCTCTGTGATGTACCAGGCTGCTACAAAGCCTTAGGGCCCAGTGAATATGGACTGAAGCCATGAAGTATCCCCTATAGGTGCATCTGTTTGGATCTCAGCAAGCAGTTGTCACAGTAACAGGAAGCTGAGAAGCAATACCAGATCTGGCACCACTTGCATGATATTCCATGACCCTTCTTTGTCCTTGGCCATAGTCCATCCCCCTTCTGTGGAGCTGGGGTTGAAATCACTTTCTAAGGCTTCCAATTGCCCTACAGGCTTCGGCTAGAAGATCTACCTAGAGAGAAGACATACTGTATGTTTACTTGCTTTTCCCATTCATGAGAATCTGCAGCACATGTGCCTGCTCCTTGGGTACAAGCAGCAGCTCCTTTGGTGGCTTGGTTTGACATGGTAGCTTTGGAAACCGTGTGTGAAAGTTCCACCTAAGGCTGGTTTTCTCAGCCTGCCTGCCAATTCTATAAGGTATTTGTTTAAGTCCAGCTTACAGAAACCAGTGGGAGGGGTTCTCTCTCTGGAACTTAGCCTGCCTGGCCATAACTGTTTTTTTTTAATCAGATGATGTATTTATCATATGAGAATCTATCAGTATACATTGCACTAAGCAAGACAGCCATTGAAGAATTGTATGTTTTCTGTGCTGTTACGTGCAAGCCAGTGTAACCCTCAGTAGACTTAAGAGCTAACTGTAGACGTGTGCCACATAATGTCAGGGGCAGACAGCATCTATACCAGTGGCTCTCCAAGCTTCTTGTCACCCAGGGGCCTTGTAGACATGCTTGTGTGTGCCTACGGGGGCACACATGCAGGGAGGACATGGATCAATGTCTGATGTCCTCCTTTATCCCTCTCCACCTTAGTTTTTGAGACAGAGTCTCACTGAACCTGGCTCCTCCTGTCTTTGTCTTCCCGGTGCTGGCATTGCAAGCATGCACCGCCCCTGACTGGCTTCTTACATGAGTGCCAGGGATTTAAGTTCTGGTACTCTGGCTTCCCCAGCAAGAATTTTGCCAACTAAGCCATCTCCTTAGTCTTGACATCATAACCACTCTAAGGTCATGTACAACATATTACTCAAATGTTTGTGGTATGAACATGTCTACCTCCTTACCACATGAAAGCTTGGCACACACCAGATAACAGCACTAACTCTCAGTCCGATGCATTTATTGTTGGCTGCTTAGCATTATTTAGAGTGTACTTTTTCTATTTTTATAAAAGTTACCGTAAAATAGTAGGGTTCCTCCTGACCTGTACCTTGTATATAGGCAAGTGCTTTATCATCCTGATACATTTTCCCACACCTTCTCATTTTTAAGACAGGGTCTTGCTACGTAGTCCAGTATGCCTCTGAATTTGAGACTTTCTGAGTGCTGCATGACAGGTGTGAGCCACCATGCTTCCAGGCTTCTCTTTTGTGTGTGTGTCAAGAAGCCAAGTTCAGTGATTTTAAGTATCATTATACTCTTTTGTGTAAGTATACTCTAAAATGTTTATATGTGAATAAAGCCACCCAGGGGTGTGACTCTCAGAATACATCCCATTATCAAGTGAGTCACAACTGTTCGAGAATCACTCCTACTACAGAATAGAAGAATGAATTGCTTATGAATTAAATTTTTGCTTAAAGTCACTCAGAGTCACATGAGCCTGTCCCCACACAGCCTGATCCTGGAACACGTAGCCTTCATCACCACCATGTGAAGTCCATGCCCGGTTTAATAATTCATTCAATGGCTTGTTCCTTTTACACAAAATTAACTCAAAATACCATAAAAGTATGTAGTTACAAAGTAGGTTGGATTTTTTGTTTGCTTGATTTTGCCTGCTTGGTTGTGAAACTATAGTTTATTCATCTTAGTTTCAGACTTAAGAAAAAAGTTCATCCTCCTACCAGTTTCAAACAGGGACCAGAAAGATTTTCCTCATGGAATACTCGGGCACTGTTTCCCATTGCACCTCTAACACCGTCTCTCATCTCGATGATGTTGGACAAGCAGCCTGTTTAGTTCCTTTTGCACTAGGGGCTAAAGTGTGTACCTGTAATCCCAGCACTTGGGTTACAGGAGTTCACGGTCATCCTTGGCTACACAGAGAGGCCAGCCTGGGTTGCATGAAACCCCAAGTCAAAACTGCAAAACAAGCAAGCAAGCAAGCAAGCAAACAAACAAACAAACCAGTTTCTTAGCCGTGTGCACCAGAAGCCTAGACTGTTAAAAACACACGACCGGAGACATTTCCAGCCAGGCAAGGTGGTGGATCCCATCTCTCAGGAGAGAAGGCAGGGTTTCTAAGGCAGCCTAGATACCTGGCCACATGCTGTCACAAAATGACATTTCCAGTTGTTTCAGCGTAGAGGTATGAGTGTGACTCTCACACTCAGTAGAGCCGGCTCTCACTGTCTTTGCACACTCAGTAGAGCCGGCTCTCACTGTCTTTGCACACTCAGTAGAGCCGGCTCTCACTGTCTTTGCAATGAAGATAGGCCAGGAGAGAAAGAAAAGGCTTTTCTCTTTATTATCCCACAAAGATCAGTTATCACTACATGAAGAGGACTTAGTGTCTGTGGCTTCTCTGTTGATCCAGACTTGCAAAGATACCCAGACTTCTGCAAAATTCCACATTTTCTCCATCTGGAATGCAAGCCAATCTACTGATCCCGTCCACAGAGCTGAGTCAGGACCTCATTAATAATACAATCCTTGGAGCCCACTTGTACCTAGAGCCTGGCCCTTGAAGGCATTCATAGCTCAAACTCGAGATTTGATTTCCTGTGTCTAATAACGACCCCCCTCCAAACCATGCCCCATTTCTCCCCGGCACAAAAAGGGGTCATGATATTTAAGTAGAATTTTAAAATGCTAAAGCCACACAAAAGAATGCAGCCTTGGGTGTAGCACTCAGCTGCTAAGTATAAGATCTCCAACCCCCACCCCCTAGAGCTAGTCCTTCATGAACAAGGTCAGCCCGAAAGCCGACACTACCTTAGCCAGGGAGAGGGCGATGGCGCCATTAACAGCTCTTGCCAGCGGTTACCTCAGACAATGTAAATACAAAACTGGTGCTTGTGTTTATTTAAAGTTATTGGCATCAGGCTCATTCCTGGTAGACAAAGATTATCTTGTTTACAGCGCTATCCAGATGATGGACAAGACTCTGTTTAATATAAATCGAACTATGCAGAGGGGGGACCCGTTAGCATAAACAACTTCCCTCAAGCAAAACAAATCCTGCCAAGACTCAAGCTGGAATTCATTTATTATCCAGCTTCAAGTTGACTTGTCTCAACACTGAACGACTTGGGGGGGGGGGGCAGAGGGCTGAGGTCCGAGGGCATGGCGAACCTGGTCCTTCAGCATCTCATGCTTTGCAGAGAGGCTTGCTTCTGGCTTGGTGTAACAGTGTCCACATCTCTGCAAAGTCAGTCACCGGGCCACTTCTAGGGAGATGTGGCCACAGAGCTCGCAGACACAGGTAGGAGAGAGACTAGGAGGGGAAGGTGACCAGAGAGGCACGATCGTCCTTTCAAAATTGTGTGACCCGATGAAACCTTGGTGAATTTTGTAGAGACACATCTAAGGGCTTCAGGGTGGGTATCCAGTTCTCCAGCAGGTGGTGCTTGACACAGGTCCTGAGCTCTGCCCTCTCCTGCTTCAGACATGACTGGAATTGGTGTTCAGGCCCCTGTGAGAACTGAGTCCATCCAGGGACAGCATAGCCTTCTTGGGATAGACTCATCTAAATAAATAATAAGTTTATTTGACCAGCCAGACCCAGAGAATAGTGACTCCAGGTGGTCCATAGTGTTTGAGCCTTTGGTAGAGAAGGAGATAGTAATCTCCAGAAAGGGGAAGATGGTGAGAGAAGGTATGACTGATAATTTGTCTGGCTGAAGTAGAGCCAGGAGGTACCTGAGGCATAAAGAAATAGTGTGAGGTTAGGGAACATGACAGAAAGATGGTTAGGACCCTGCCTCAGAAGAGAGAGCAAATCCAACCGAGAGATCTCTGGGCTCCAGCCTAGCACAGGTTGGGACAGGAATAGTAGGAGCTAGCAAGGGTGTTGGCATTAGCCACACTCTCTAAAGGAACAAAATTGATGGGATGAATAAGCATAATGTTTTTAAAAGGATTTATTAGACTGCCATACAGATGCAGTATGAGTAGTCCTACAATAACTGCCTCAGACCGGAGAGGCAGAGAATCTGGTAGTGGTTCAGGCTATGAGCTTGGATGTCTCAGCACTCACAGTCTGGAACAGGAAGCCTGGAGGACATTTAGAGAGGTGCTGGTCCAACACCACTGAATAAACGTCTCAGCAGCAGGATGGATGGATTGCCAGCGAGAGTGAGGACCAGCAGGCGGAACCCAAAGGCTCCTTCTCCCACATCCTTTATGTGGGCAGAAGGTGTGGGTCAGATTTAGGTTGGGTCTTCCTGCTTCAGAACAACACGATTAAGAAAATCCCTCACAGGTCTGCCCAGCTGCTTAGGTTTTAGTTGATCTCAGATGTAATTTGACAACCGTCCTCCTCTGTCAGCCCAACACACAGTCACGTCTCCTTATGTCATCCTTAATTTCTAAATGAGAACAGGAACCAGGTCAGCATTTTGCCAACGTGATATAGCTATCCCACGTACAACTGAAGGTGCATTATGGAACGGGTGGTAATTCCCCTGAGGGATGCTTAGTCTTTCTGTGCCTCATGGTACTTCAATCAATGTTACATTACATAATGAAGAGTGTGTTTAGTGTATATCTACGTATGCACACTTTCATATCAAAACATGACAGAAGCATGTATGTCAGTTTTAACCTTCGTGTCTGCAACTGGTGATGTAACCTTGGTTGATATTTATATCCGCCTTCCTTTGTGTTGCATTCTCTGTTTCCTCTACCCTCAACAAGTTCCACTGACTTTAAACACAGGACATGGTAGCACCAAGAGATGCCCTAAAGGATCTCCTGCACTCCAGACATAATCTTTACCGCCACTGTGGAGAAGCAATCCAGTGTCCCCTGGAAGTCGAGATCTGAGCTTCCAGTTTAAGGGAATGTTTGTTGTCTCCTTGCAGGAGTGTTCTCACCTCTGACACTGAGCACTTTTAGGCCAGCAGAACTTCGGGTTGCATGAATAAGAAGCAAGAATTTCCCTAGTGGGGCACTAGGGGCAGTAGTGAGTAAACCATTCCCCGGTCCACCCTTTGATTCCTGAATCTATGGATCTGGCTATAGGAGAAACAGAACCACACACTGGATACTGATTCAAAGCGAATCCTACATTCTGTAGAACCCTGCCCAGAACTCCAGGGTACTGCTGTCTAATTAGGGTTACTCACAGGAACGTGGATGACTCAAAGCCAGCTGCTCTACTGAAAAGCCCACCTCAGCCTGAGTGACAGTTTGTGAACGCTGAGGTGGGCTCCATGGAGCTCTCGGTATGACTCCACAGGCAGCTAGAGCGGCCAGAAAGTCTCTCTAGCAGTCCTTGCTGTTTATGTAAGCTTGGGGAGGGGCCACTGATCAGCAATTTGCTAACACTCACGTTGCTTCCTTTCTGAGTCTTAACCAACCTTCCTCCAGGATGGAATGCTTCTATTCAGAGGTAATTGGGACACAACAAAGAGCTACAGTAACTGGGTAACTGGAGATTTTAGGACAAAAGACTCAGCTAAACTCTGACCCTGTCACTTGCCTTAACTCTGCAACCAGCTCCTGGTTCACTAATCTCTGCATCTTAAGCCAGCCTCCCTCTTCAGCCTGCACACAGCCACTCTGAGCTACATGAACTCTGCTGTGGTCTCCTTAGCCCTCTGTAGCCATTCTGCAACCTAGATCTTCATCAAGAGATAGTCAACATGTGTTGTATAATGAGTGGTCTCAGCGTTAACATCAGTAATGAAGATCAGAACTGAAGAATCTGCTTCCCTTGGAAGCTTGGAACTGTTTGGCAAATTGCAATCAGTGAGACTAAGGCAGCTTGTGAACTCACTGCTATGCAGTGTAGAAAGACACAATGTACCCACCTGTGTTTCTGACATAGTGGGCCATGACACAGCATCTAAGTACCTGTTTCAGTATCTGCAAACCCATATTTACAGTAGCATTAAAAAAAAAATACTCAAGGCAGAGGCAACCCAAATGTCCACCAACATCTTGATGAATGGATAATGTGAGAGTACCATTTAGTCTTCCAGAGAAGGAATTTCCAACACAGGCAACTGTAGTGAGCCGGACAGGATCGCCATTACAAGATGGCGCCGACATTCTGTCTTGTTGGTATTAAACAACTCCATATTTGGCTATTCCACTGAGAGCTGCGCTTCCCAGCTTCCCGCATGCGCGGTGGATGTAGATTCTTGAGCCTATCCCGATGCGGTCTGGTGTCAGCTGTTGGTGGCAGCCAATCACAGGGCGACCCGTGTGCCAATTCCCTATTTAAGAGGCTGCCTAAGTGCACCCACTTCCCTTCGCTTCCTGCTCCCCTTCGCTTCCTGCTCCCCTTCACTTCCTGCTGCCTCTCCCCTTCGCTCCCTGCCCCTTCGCTCCCTGTCCCTCGTTTTCCTGCCCCCTCGTTCCTTGCCCCCCATCAATCAAGGGCACTCCAGTAAAGCGTGATCTGAGTGGAATCCTGGTGTGGTGGTCGTTCTTCCGTCACCGGTCAAGAAGTCCGCCGCAGGCAACAACACAGAAGAAACTTAGGGATGTCGTATGAGGTGAAACAAGCAAAAAGGACGAACTGGCAAATGTTGCAGAATATTACTTTAACTATGTAAAGATGTGTTACATTTGTTTATGTTGCAAACTATTACTTTAACTATTTAAAGGTGTGTTATATTTGTTTATGTTGCATTTGTTAGCGATATAAAGATATGTTGCTCTGCCTGCCTAAGGCACCTGATTGGTCTAATAAAAAGCAGAACAGTCAATAGTTAGGCAGTAGAGGGATAGGATGGACTGGTGGGCAGGGAGAGTAAGTAGGAGGAGGAATCTAGGCTAGGAGAGGAAGTGAGAACGTGGGAGAAGGAGCGGGAAACACCTGAGGTCAGCCATGTAGGCAGCCGCCAGCCATCCATCCACGAAAGAAGCAGAAAAAGTAGGACATGCAGAATGAAAGGCAAAAAGTCCTAAGGCAAAACATAGATGATGAGAAATAGGTCAAATGAAGTTATAAGAGCTAATGGGACAAGCATGAGAAAAGGATGAGCACTCATAACTAATAATACATCTCTGTGTCTTTATCTGGGAGCTGCTTGGGGGGCCAAAGACAAAGACTGCTGCAGGCAAACATTCTCTAATTTCAGTTCTACCAGACACCTAGAATCATGCAATTCTTTTTTAAAAAAGATTTTATTTATTTATTTATTTATTTAAGTGTTCTATCTGCACTTACCCCTGCAGGTCAGAAGAGGTCTCATTATAGATGGTTGTGAGCCACCATGTGGCTTCTGGGAATTGAACTCAGGACCTCTAGAAGAGCAACCCGTGCTCCTAATCTCTGTGCCATGTCTCTAGCCTGAATGATGCAATTCTTGCAGACAGAAAGCAGAATGATGGCTGCCACGGGTTGGAGGAAAAGAATGAAAGAGGCACTTAGCAGCTGCTTTTGCAAAAGAA